>NC_092380.1:60418716-61043716 GCF_030028105.1 Mobula birostris | reverse complement strand
ATGTTTCTCCTTCTCAAATTGCAGTATGAATTCAATCATATTATGATCACTGCCTCCTGAGGGTTCCTTTACGTTAAGCTCCCTAATAAGATCTAGGTTATTACACAACACCTAATTTAAGATAGCCTTTCCTCTAGTAGGCTCAAGCACAAGCTGCTCGAAAAAGCCTTTGCATAGGCTTTCAACAAATTCCCTGTCTTGCGATCTGACACCAACCTGATTTTACTAACCCCCTTGCATATTGAAGTCCCCCATTACAATTGTGACATTACACTTATTACATGCCTTTTCCAGCTCCCTTTACAATTTCAAGCCCACATCCTGGCTACTATTTGGAGGTCTATATATGATTCCCGTAGTGGTTTTTTTCACCCTTGCAGTTTCTTAACTCCATTCACAAAGATTCAACATTCTAACCCTATGTCACCTCTTTCTAAAGATGTAATTCCATCTTTTACCAACAGAGCCACACCACTGCCTATGCCTTTCTGCCTGTCCTTTTGATACAAAGTATACCCTTTAATGTTAAGCTCCCAACTATGGCCTTCTTTGAGCCATGACTCAGTGATTCCCACAACGTCATACCGACCAATCTCTAATTGCACCATGAGTTTGTCCACTTGATTCCGAATGCTACGCGCATTTAAATACAGCATCTTCAGTCTTGCATTCTTCACCCTTATGAATTTTGCCTCTGTGGTACAACTTAACCTTTTGCTCTGTCTGCACTTGTACCCAATCATTGGCTTGTCCTTCCTTACACTCATGTTACACTCATCATCCACTTATAAACCAGCTGATTCATCCTCAGTTCTACTGGTTCCCATCCCCCGACATAACAGCTTAAACCACTCCCAACCTGCCCACAAGAATATTGGTCCCCCTCCGATTCAAGTGCAACCTGTCCCTTTTGTACTGGTCACACCTGGCCCAATGAGGTCCCAATTATCCAGAAATCTGAATCCCTGCCCCCTGCTCTAATTCTTCAGCCTCGCATTTATCTGCCACCTGATCCTAATCCTATCCTCACTGTCTGTGTCACAGGCAGCAATCCCAAGATTACTCCCTCTGAGGTCCTGCTTCTCAGCTTCCTTCCTAACTCCCTGTATTCTGCTTTCAGGACCTGCTCTCTTTTTCTACCTATGTCATTGGTCCCAATATGTACCATGACCTCTGGCTGCTCACCTTCCCTTTTCAGGATATTGTGGACACGTTCAGAAACATGGTGGACCCTGGCCCCTGGGAGGCAAACTACCATCTGTGTTTCCTTCTCGTGTCCACAGAATTGCCTGTCTTATTCATCTCTGAGTAAAAAAATAACTCAACGTATAGTGGACTGTGATTACTTTTAAAACTTTTACTGATCCATGCTTGTAAAATTCAACAGTGGATTCTAACTTGAACAACTTAATAATGGAACTTAGATGAGGACCACCCACTCAATGCAGTACTTCTGCCCTGTTTTGTATATCTCATCAGTTCTACTCTTTTAAAATTCCTCTCAAAAATCCTTATAAAAATCATTATCAGTTGAATTGACACCAGTCATTATTCATTAAATCTGTGTCAAAATTCTATTCAAAGAAAGTGTAGTTTTAAATCTTAATATATAGCTTTTACAGTTAAATTCATTCAGATTTCACATTGATATAATTCTACTCACCATTATTCGGAAGCCCATTTCACTTAATTTTCTCAGATAAAGTTGCCTATTATCTTTATTTTTGCCATTGGCATTCTTTGTTTTTTTCGCCACTAGGACAAAGTCAATGTTATCCTGAAAAGTAAATATATAATGATTCTGAAAATGGGTTTAGAATGTCAAAACATAGCAAACATTTCCATTTTCCTGGAGAGCTCCATCTCCCTTCGAACATGTATTGCATTTGGACTGAGCATATTTGCCAGTACAGATGTCTTGCAGATTCTACTGTGAGAATGCTTAATGTGTCAATATAAAGGGAGCACAAATTCCTGCTCTACTTCATAAACGGCTAACACTGGGGTAATACACAGGAAAGCTTATTTCCAGTCTGATCTGATAGTGTTCTTTAGAGCGTATAAAGTGGTGTATTTTCTGCATTGAACTCAAAAATCACATGAATGGTCAACTATTCTATACCATATCAGTGGTCTCTGTAAAAGCCCCAGTATCTTCTCCAAAATGACAGCAGTTGGTGAAGTTCTTGCATCTGTTTTTATGATTTATCTGTCTGGAATACTATCTTAGAGCAATGTAGCATGAGTTGGACTCTGAAAGTAATTACTGAGTTAAGAAAACTTTTTAGGTGGTACAGAGCAACTGGGGTTCTCCCTATCTAGTCAATGTACCTGAATGACAATGTTCAACTGAGTAAAGAGAGAAAACATGATACCTACTGTTAGAGTGATTTTTGGGTTTAGAACATTTACATTTAGTAAATGACTTCTCAATCACCAATCTTCAAATCTGAATGTTAATTGTAGATTTAATTTAAATGAACAATACCTTCCTAAAAGCCATGAAACAGTGATCAGACAATGCTGATTAAAATTCATTTATATGTCTGTGGTGTGGGTGTGAATCAGGAGGCGTGAAGTTTGGGTGTAGTCTCAAAGAAAGCATTGTAAATATGGAATTGTCCTTTGAGGTGCACATAAAGCATGTGTAGTGCAGGGCATAGGCACCTTTCGACCGAAAGCTTCTCCATTTGATGCCTGCTGTGTCTTGTTTTGTCAAATAAAGCTGCTTCATAGCTACCAGTACTTTTCTCTGGTGACTTCATTCACACAACACTTGGTGTCAGGAGTGGGATGGTACATGAGCAAGTACCAGGAACACCAGCAATGAAGAACAATTTCACTCTTTTAAGCGGGAAGTGAAACAGTGACTGTTGGGAGGTGAGAGTAACTGGGAAACGATAATGGCAATGATTCAAAGAGATGATGAGACAGCCATGGATTATGCAGAACCTAAATATTGAACATATGAGGAATATTTAGGGTTAGATAATCCAGGGAGGGACAACCCAGTCTTCCTGAAATGATGAAGGTAGGCCTGAGGTCAGCCCAACAGGAAGCTTTAGATTTAGAGATAGCAGTGGGGTCGACCTACTCTGTGATAGTTTCGGGGGCCTGTGAGATAGACCAAAGAAAGTGAAAGAGAAATCGTAAAGTAGCTACAGTGGCTGCAGTTGCTGTGATGTCACAGAAGGTTTATTTTGTGTGCTGGCAGCCAGGGCACGTAGCAAGGAACTGCTGGAATAGACATGGGAGGGTAAACCAGTTGATATGCTACAGCTATGTCCTATCAGGACATGGTTGGTGGCAGTGTTCAAAAAAGAGGAAAGAAAAACAGGTGATAGTCAAAGCCGACACGCAATTGCTCACCCCACCAGCGCCCAATCTGACTGTATCTGATCAGATACTAGAACTAGGGGACATAGCCTCAAAATTTGGGGGAGTAGACTTAGGATGGAGATGAGGAGGAACTGCTTTTCCCAGAGAGTGATGAATCTATGAAATTCTCTGCTCAATGAAGCAGTAGGGCCTACCTCAGTAAATATATTTAAGGCAAGGTTGGATAGATTTTCGCATAGTAGGGGAATTAAAGGTTATGTGGAAAAGGTAGGTAGGTGGAGGTGGAGATGGAGATGATTGAATGATGGAGCAGGCTCGATGGGAAAGATGGCCTACTCCTGCTCCTATTTCTTATGTATCAAAGAGCTGGTGAAGTCGGCACATTGGTCAGAAAAAGATGTGGCGGCAGCCCCCGCTGCCAGTGCTGGTGACTGTGGATGTACGCAAGGGCATTGCTCAGGGGCCGGCAATGTGATATGTTAGTGGACACAGGGGCATCGGTATAGATAATTGACCTACCCTTGCCAACAACTGGTCAAACTACTTATATTACAGGTGTAGGAGGAAAAACAGTGAAATAAGAAAGAAGTGAGTCACAAATACTCAAAGTCCGTGGAATGTAGGTTCCAGTGTACTTCTAGGTCTCTCCCAATAATGAGGGCACTATCTTTGCACTGGACATCCTAAAGGAAGCAGGGGCCATTATAGATTCAGGAAAAGGAGAAATAATATGGACAAGCCAGGGGCAGCGAACACGTACAACCAACAGAGAACACAACATAGCCAGTGTAGCTTCACTGGCGGCAATTCAGGGTATAGTGAAAGAATGAAAACACCAGGGGATACTTAGAGAGATTGCATCAACTACTAACTCATTGATATGGTGAGTAAAGAAGCTCGATGGATCATTTCGGTTAACAATAGACTATACCGCCCGTAATAGCAGGTCATTTAGGGGCAATAGCCAGTGTTTTAGAGATACTGTGAGACAAGGGGTTTAAAATCAGTCCACACAAGGCTCAGATAGGAAAACAAACCGGACAGTACCTAGGCTACATCATTTCACAGACAAGGAAGGCTATGTCAGATGACAGATATTGGCAATCAGCTTCATGCCCCACCCAGTAAACGTATTTGGGGTGAGTAAGGTAATGGGTCTATTCAATTACTGCGTAATTTCATACCTGGGTTCTCTGCACTAGTGGCCCTGATACAAGCCTTGATTGAAGGAGGGAACCCCCTCTGGAGGAAGCAAGATGGATGTGAGTTAAGGAAGGCTTTTACAGATATCAGGAAAGCCATGGTCTCCGTATCCGTGCTAGGATTACTGGATGTGGCTCACGCCTTTCATCTAGACTGCAACAATGAGGGAGGGTACTTAAATGCAGTGGTGCAGGACCATGGGGACACAAGAAGGCCAGTGGCATATTATTCAATAAAAGAGGCACCCATTGCAGTAGAACTTCCCCGCTGCATAGCAGCTTTAGACTGCACTACCTGGGCAGTGTGAGAAGTGAACCAGTTGTAATGATGGGACAACTCATACTACACACATTGTAGAGCTCATGAATACAGGGAGCCTGAGAGCCGTCACCAACAGCAGAAGGGCAGGTATTCAGCACAGGCACCTAATACGACAACTGCTGGAAGCAGTGAGTCTGCCAGGAGGGGTGGCAGTAATTAAAGTAAAAGCTCCCCAGAAAGGGGAGGGTAAGGAACAGAAAGGAAATGAGTGGGCAGACATCAGTGTGAAGAAGGCAGCAGAGGAACAAGAAGCCATTGAAATTGCAAGTGTGTAGGAAGAATCGACAGAAGCCAGTTTAGTAAAATATGAAGGTTTGGGGGCAGAAGAGAAGGAAAGAGGGAGCTAAGGAGGACCCATATGGGAGCTGGACACACAGGGAAGAAGGAATCATAGAGGCCCCACCACGCATTAGGCCGATACTACTGAAGTTATATCATGGGGAGATGTATCAGGGAAAGCAGAGCATGATCACAACCGTCCTGCAGGACTTGTGGTGCCAGGGAAGGGAATGTTGAGAAATTATAGAACCATAGAACATTACAGCACAGAAAACAGGACATTCAGCCCTTCTAGTCTGTGCTGAAACTTTATTCCGCTAGTCCCATTGACCTGCTCCCAATCCATAACCCTCCAGACCTCTCCCATCCTTGTATCTATCCAATTTATTCTTAAAACTTAAGAGAGAGCCCGCATTTACCATGTCAGATGGCAGTTCGTTCCACATTCTCACCACTCTCTGAGTGAAGAAGTTCCCCCTAATGTTCCCCCTAAACCTTTCCCCTTTCACCCTAAAGCCATGTCCTCTTGTATTTATCTCTCCTAATCTAAGTGGAAAGAGCCTACTCACATTTACTCTGTCTATACCCCTCATAATTTTCTAAACTATCAAATCCCCCGTCGTTCTTCTACGGTCTAAGGAATAAAGTCCTAACCTGTTCAATCTTTCCCTGTAACTCAACTCCTGAAGACCTGGCAACATCCTAGTAAATCTTCTCTGCACTCGTTCAATCTTACTGATATCCTTCCTATAGTTAGGTGACCAGAACTGTTCACAATACTCCAAACTTGGCCTCACCAATGTCTTATACAACCTCACCATAACATCCCAACTCCTATACTCAATACTTTGATTTTTGAATGCCAGGATGCCAAAAGCCTTCCTTACAACCCTGTCTACCTGTGACGCCACTTTCAGGGAATTTTGTATCTGAGCTCCCAGATCCCTTGTTCCTCCGAACTCCTCAGTGCCCTACCATTTACTGTGTGTGTCCTGCCTTGATTTGTCCTTCCAAAATGCAACAACTCACACTTGTCTGCATTAAGTTCCATCTGCCACCGTTGTGTCATTTGTACCCAGCATTACCCTATTAAGGCATAAAGCTACAGCTGGCAAACCAGCCACAGCTAAGGGGACCCAGGTAAAACATCCAGATTGACTTCACAGGGCCCCTGCCGAATAGCAGGAGGAGAAGCTAATACCTAGTAATCATGGATCACATCAGCTGATGGGTTGGGGCTTTTCCAACAAGGAACTGCAACGCCAGCACCACTGCACGGATTCTAGTTCAGGAAATCCTCCCAAGGTGGGGAACCCCAGTCCAGGTGAACTCGGATCAGGGAGCACATTTCACAGGGAAAGTGATGAGGCAAATATACCAATTTTGTTAGAGATTCGACAACGGCTCTACGTACCCTACCACCCTTCGAATTCAGGAATGGTAGAAAGGATGAACCGAACAATCAAGAATGCCTTAGCCAAAGCTATTGCTGAGACAGGAAAGACATGGGTTGATGTATTACCAGAAATCCTGATGAGATTACAAGCAAACCCAAACCGCATGCTGGGTTTCACCCACTACTAATCATTGATGGAGCAAGCAATGTGACTCGCTTATCCAGTAATTGTGGGTTTCGGTGAACTGGGTGTTTCAGGGATAGAATGACACAGTATGTGAAAGGCCTTTGAAAATGTAATGTATGGATCTGCTTCTTTTAGAGCAATGACACCCCTCACCACCACCTTATCACTACATATTAATCTGTTATCAACACATGCTCATTGTCCTCTCTCTCTGCAATGTGAATAGACCAGTTAAAGCCATCTCCTGTGTGCGTGTCTTTATTTAATTGCTCTGTAATTGTGTACAGACACAACAAATTGGCGACAGGTACGAATCTGAATGTCAGAGAATATCACCAATGGCACCAGCAGTTACGGGATGAAATACCGAGAGTTAAACTGCACAAGAAGGCTGTCACAGACACTAACAAATGTGTGAGTACTGTGCATAATAACAGTGAAAGACACAATAAACTGGATGGCTTCTTTTGGGGAAGTTGACAAATTTGATAGCACTAATGAAGGCTGGGAGACATATAACAAGAGGGTTGAACTGTATTTTAATGCAAACAACGTAGAAGAGCGAAAAAAAAGCCCCTACACTTCTTAGCTTATTGGGTGCAAGAATGTACAGTCCCTTACACAACTTTGTAACCCTTGAAAATCCAGCAAGCAAGGCATTCAATGAAATTGTTTCAATTTTACAAAATAACTTGAGTCCTAAACCACTGGTATTAGCTGAGAGATTTAGATTTTACAAAAGGAACCAGTCAAAAGGTGAAAGTCTTTCTGAATACATTGCAGAACTGCACAACCTTTCCCAGTACAGGGACTTTAAAGATGGACCTTCTGATGCATGAAGAGACAGGCTTGTATGTGGCATGCATAGTCAAAGCACTCGAATGAGGTTACTGGCAGAAAGAGACCTAGACTCAGAACAGGCATTGACAATTGCAATATCGTTAGGGACCAGAGCAGAACTACAGAAAAGGTGGTTAGAATGTGAAATGGACAAAATGGTGCACAAAGCCACAGATGTTATCAATGTAGTAAATCCTCCCATGTTGCAAATAACTGTTGGTTCAAAGAAAAAGGCTGCAGTTAAGTGTCACAGAGAAGGTCACGTAGAGAGAATGTGTAAGGCAGACAAAAAGCAAAACCAAGTGAAAAGTCTCAAACACAAAACAAAGCAAATGCATAGAAGTTACAAAATGTAAAACAGAATCAGACAACATAAAGCCTGACAAAAATGAACTGTCAAGCCTAGAACTACCTAGTATAACAGAAACAGATCATAAAATCATCTGGATCACAATAAATGTGTTCAGTGTAAAACTGAAAATGGAGCTAGATATAAATGAAGTTTTGTCCATAAATTCAGAGACTGACTGCAACAGACGATTTTCTAAGATACTATTACACTTACACAGGTGAAAAAGTGTCTCCCAAAGACAAACTGAAAGTAAATGTGACATATGGGGGCCAAACACAACAGTTAGAGCTCTATGTATTGATAAGTGGAGGACCAGCACTTTCTAGACGTGAATAGTTGAGAAAAATCCAATTAGACTGGCACTCAATCAAAGCTCTCAGTGTGACATCAACAGGCAACTGCAGCTTAAATGGTAGCACTAACTGTCACAGCTGCTTAATGCTAATGAGAAGGGGTTTGACAAGGGACTAGGTAAACCGATTGAAAACTTGGCTAAAAGCTGTTGGGGATGCCGAAAGGTTCAAAATGCACCCCCACAGGCACCATTACACCCGTGAGAGTGGCCGTTGTCACAATGGCAAAGAGTACATACTGACTTTGCTGGGACATTCATGGACTCCATGTTTCTGACTGCTGTGGATGCTCATTCGAAGTAACCAAAGGTTATACCAATGAAGTCAACCACCTGAGCAAAGACGGTCTCCGGTCTGAGGACTACCTTTGCCAGAAATGGCTTACCTGAACAAATTGTGAGTGACAACAGATCACAATACAGGTCGGAAGAATTCCAACTGTTCATGAAGAAAAAAGACATCAGACCTTTCAAGTCAGCTCCTCACCACCCAGCAATGAATGGTTTAGCTGAAAGGTTTATCCAAACATTCAAGAAGTCCATTTATGCGCTGGACTGGAGGACATTTCCGTACAGCACAAGGTGAACAACTTTTTTTCTGTATCGGAACTCTGTTCATGCAATGATAAATCAAGCACCTGCAATACTCTTCATGAGCAGGAATCTGACATTTCACATAGACATCCTGAAACTAGACTTCTGGAGGGAAGTACAAAATAACAGTTCAGTCATTTTCCAAGGGAAGCAGCAGGGAGCTTCACATTTGGACAGGAAGTCCTAGAACATGATTACTGAGAAGACTAGTGGACACCCAGCAGGATAGCTACAAGAAATGAACCACTGATCTACACAGTGGATGTTGGAGATCAGTCATGGAAACATCATGTGGACCAAGTACTGGTTGCTCAACTGAAGAACACACCCAAGTCGATTGCATCCAAAAAGACGGACACATTACTGTCACCGGGCTTACCTATCAGTGATGATGTCACTGACAGCAATGTGACACCAGAAACTGAGAACATTGTCTTAGATGAGACACCTACCAGACCTGATGCCAGTCCACGGGCCCAGAGTGTGACGAGAATGTTATCATTGACAAAACACCTGTCAAACCTGATGCCAGAGATGTCCAGAGGTGCTATCCTGAAAGAAACAAAGGCCCCCTAAAGACTGAACATTTAGAACTGTGAAGTTAGTTATGGACTGTTGCTGTGAAAGCCTGTTTATTTGGCATATGGGTTTATGAAAGGGAAATTGAATGTTTTGTACATATACAGTTTTATGTTGCATTAATCTAAAGGGGGAGGAAGTGTAATGTAAGGATCAATGCACTACATATTGATCTGTTGTCTGCACACGTGCTGTTGTCTACGTATGCACATGGTCCTCTCTCTCACTCGCGCTGCAATGTGAATACACCAGTTAAAGCCATCTCCCGCGTGCATGCTTTGATTTAATATATATGTAGTTGTGCACAGACACAACAGTAACCAACTCAGAGTGTTGAAGGATTGAGCAAAACAACAGCAGCACATTGCTGATCAGAGAGTACCGGGGGTGGGCGGGGGGGGGAGGGAGATGGTCTTTCCACAGCTGGGTGACCAAATAATGGTGAGGGTGCTGCCTGAGAGAGCAGGGTTTGCCCCCAGATGGGTAGGACCATAGATAACACTTTGAACAAGTGACACTTGTGTCTGTGTGCAGGCTCAGCGAGACAGCCAGTGGACTCACCTTGTTACCCCCACAGACAGAGTGGGAGATCAAGTGTACCCAGTAACCATGAAATTACAGAGAATCCTAGGGATGAACACCAGCTGGCTACACTAGACCTGACCACAGCTCATGGAAAGCCAGAGCAAACGCGAAGGCAGAAGATACCAAGAACTTGACAGAAACCTGTTAATAGCATGCTAAGGTGTGATGGCCATGTTACTCTGTGATGAAGGCTGGTTGCTGAAGGTAGATGATTAGTTGAATAGCATAGAATAGAAAAGATACTGGGGAAAATAGATGGGGAGGGATTTAAGTTAAAGCAGAGGCAGCGGGTTCCACAACTTTGATAGCATAGCAGACAGAAGGATTGCATGCAGCATCTGAAGGCAGTCCCCAACCTGAATGGGGAGTGAATACAAATGAGCTGGGCCCTTTCGGCAGTTGGGCCAGCAATCGACTGGACAGTTCAGAAGGGGGTGCCACAGGGGAGAGGTCCGTGCAGTCAAACAGAGACCACCCCAATCCCTTCCTGTGCGTCGATGAGAGGGCCTGTGAGCATGCTGGTGCCCCCGGAAAGAGAGAGAGTCTTAGCTACTAGGGAATGAAGGAGTGAAGATGAAGAATGTGATTAAACTGCAATCGGCCACCAAGGGAAGAGCCAACAGGCATACAAACAAAGCCGCATTTCTAAACACTGAATGACAATGTTCAACTGAGAAAAGAGAAAAAAGCATGGTACCTACTCTTCTGTGATGATTGGGAATGTCAATAACTCCATTAAGATACTTATAGTTCAGTGTAGAACAAGTGAGCACCTATGGGTCACAACCTTTAGAGTTCATGCCAGTAGAATGACAGCATTCACATTTTTCAGATTTACTTATTTTTTTATGTTAAGTATTTTAAAAATAAAATTACCTGTATATTATTATCCTCAAATAGTGGGCACTCCTCTTCATTGCAGGGTACAATGTTAATCATTTCATTCTGGTAAAAGAAACATTAGATAATCAGATACATATGCTGCAGTTTAGTGTTCACATCTGTAATTATAGAATCTTCATGGATATCATTGCCTAAGGTACTAAGTTTCAAAAACTGCAGGTTATTTAATAATAAAATTACATGATATTTTCACTTTATTGATTACCTTTCACACTGAAAGTTTTGGATAAAATATCTGAAGAATATAAATGCCATTACTAACAAAGAAATGACATGGAACTTTAATTCTGCCTTTTTTAAACTCATAGGAATTGAGAGTAAATGAAGGCTAAAGTGATCTTTTAAAGTAAAAGATTGGCAAATTAATTTGGATTCACTTTCTGTTGATTTGAGTTGTTGTCCTAAACAATCCTTTAGGAATTACACAACCTCATCTGAAGTCATTAAGTGGATCTCCAAGCACAACATACAACGCTTCACTCCAGCTTAAATATCTACACACAAGTAGAATTTTGAGGTTTAATTGTTAAGCTCATAAATCTCAATATGAAAAGTCTGATGCATCAAGGTCGATTAAATATCTGCAAGCCCAAACATACCTACTGGTATTAAATAACAAGGATAGCTCCTATTGTAGAACTCTAGGATAAACTAAAGGCAGTCATTGAACTGTATTATATGATTGATAGATCCTGCACACTAATCCAGAAAAATGTTATCAAAGATTGCCATTAATTATATAAAGGCATCCGTTAGTCTTGCGAGACCATGGATCTGCGCCTGGAAAGTCTTCACTCTCCAGGGCACAGGCCTAGGCAAGGTTGTATGGAAGACCAGCAGTTGCCCATGCTGCAAGTCTCCCCCCTCCACAACACTGATGTTGTCCAAGGGAAGGGCATTAGGACCCATACAGATTGGCACCCGTGTCGTCGCAGAGCAATGTGTGATTAAGTGCAACACGCTGCCTTGGCTGGGGCTCGAACTCACGACCTTCAGATTGCTAGTCGAACGCCTTAACCACTTGGCCACGTGCCCACACTATTGCCAAGATTGCCAAGAGCACAACAATTCACTATCAATATTCCTTCCTCCATATGGCATCAACTCATCCATTGTATAAGTGTGTTATCATGAACATAACTAGGTTTCCTTTTTCACTGAACAATTAGTGGATAATACAGACGTTAAAATGAGAGAGAAATAAAACTGATTACACCAGCTCTGGGGAGGAGAGTGTTGGATATTTAATATTTAAGTAATATTTGAGTAAACATAAATATGTAAATATATTGTTGATAAAACATTATTGTTTGTTTAAAATAATTCATTACAAATTATATGTATAAATATGTTAATTGCATACGTCATCATGCTACCACGTGATAGGTGCATGCCTTGCTGATAAACTCGAAGTTAGACCCACATTTTCAGACTCCTTTGAAATAGTTTAATGTTTTGAAGTTAAACAGACCCATGTAATATAAAGTGTGAAGTAACGTGACCCATGATGGCTACCGACCTGTTCAAGCACAGTGAGACTTTCGAACTGAATATAAATGCAGCAAGAGCAAACACAGCCCAGCACGTGGAGAGATGGTTGACTTTAAAAAAAGCAGCCAGCGCATGTTCTATGGAAGGGAAGGCATGTTTGATTGCTCTGTGGGTAGTTGGCTCATCTGTACTGAACTATTGGAACAGTATTTTGAAGCAAATTAAAAAGCCAATGAGAGTCGAATGCTAATTTTGCTGAGTGCATTGGGTTTAAAGGCATATAGTTTGCTTCGAAGTTTGACAGCTCCAACCAAACCATCAGAAATTAGTTTTGTTGCTATTGTGAAAGTAGTGCAGGAAAACTTAGAACCGAAGCTATTGTTGATTGCAGAACACTTTAGGTTTCATAAGTGGAATCAAATAGAAGGAGAGTCCACTTCAGTTTACATGGCTGAATTGAAGGGATTGTCCAAGCATTATCAGTTCAGTAATGGGCTTAATGATGCACTGAGAGATCAATTAGTTTGTGGAATCTTAAAAGAAAGCATTCAAAAACAGCTCTTAACTGAATCATGGCTTACATTTAAAAGACCAGTTCCAATGGAAACAGCAGACAGAGACACAGCTGAGTTGAGTCAGGAATGAAAGTGAGTGTGAACAAATTGCAACGTTTAAACAGAAACCAGCCTGGCCGAACAAATTGTGCTACCATTGTAGCAGGGGCTCACATACATAAATGCAGATTTAAAGGAGAAACGTTTAGAAAAATGCAACAAAGTAGGGCATAAACAAAGAGTGTGTTGGGCAGACAAAAGTAAATGGACTGTGCAAAGATGAGAAGAAGATTAAAAAAAAATCAAGTTGCAGTTTCAAAAAAGCACTGAAAAATTTGATAATGATGAGAGGGACACAGGACTGAGTAGCCTTGAAATTAGCAATAGACAAGCAATATGGCTTAAACCAGAAGTGAACAGCAAATTAATTAAAATGGAAGGCTCAGCATTAAAGAGAAAGATATAAAGATTCCAGTAATGCCTAATTCTTTGAAGTAACCACTACAAATTTCTTATTTTCCTTTGTTTACTCATTTTCGGGAACTGGGCTGGGTAAGATCAGAATTTTATCATCCAACCATGAACGTTGAAAAGGAAATGGTGAGCCATCTTTCTGAATTGTTGCAATATTTCTATTAAAGATATTTCCTCTATGCTTTTGGTAGGGTGTTCCAGAAACAATGAAGGATTAGCAATATGTTTTAAGGTCAGGATAGTGTGTAACTTAAGGGAACCTGCAATTGGTAATGTAACCAAACACCTGAAGCCCTTGATTTCTTAGTGTTAGAGATCACCAGTTGAGGTGGAGCAGGAAATTAATAGTCATGGTGAAATTCAAACTGGATATTATTGAGCAGATCCTTGATGAATATTTGTCATTGTTGGTGTGATGCACTATCAATTACTCCAAAAGACTGGAAGTAGAGTAAATACTGAAAGGCTTTTATTAAGAGTAAAATGGATCCACGTCTATGCTGTATGTCAGTCATGGACTGTGGGAGGAGCAGTGACAAAATCACCTTTATTCAGGGGTCTGTGGGAGGAGCCACAGGAGCAGTCAGCAGAGTGGCGTGTCCAGACAGGTAACCCAGTTACAACCTATATACATGGTTTACCACATTCACCCCGCCTTTTTTAAAAAGAGAGCCCTGCAGGATGAAGTGACTGACAATATTTAAAAACAAATATATTCACAGGTCGAGTCTATCAGGCGGTCGAGTCTGTCGCTGTGATCTATATATATATATATATATATATATATATATATATCGGTGGGTACGGGGTCAATAGTCACCATGGAGTGTTCAGGGTAGGGGCCCGGTGCTCCTGCAGGTGCCAGGTGGTGGATGGAGACCGCGTCCTCCCGCCCATCAGATAAAACCACGTAGGCATACTGGGGGTTCGCATGAGGTAAGTGAACCCTCTCGACCATCAGGGTGTACTTATTGCTCCTCGCATTTTTCCGGAGCAGCACTGGCCCAGGGGACTTCAGCCAAGTTGGTAGGGTGGTCCCGGTGATCGACTTCCTGGGAAAGGAAAAGAGTCGCTCATGAGGGATGGCATTGGTGGACGTGCGTAACAGGGAGCGGATGGAGTGGAGTGCCTCGGGAAGGACCTCCTGCCAGCGGGAGACCAGCAGTCCCTTTGACCTGAGGGCTAACAGTGTGGCCTTCCACACCGTGGCATTCTCCTTCTCCACTTGTCCATTCCCCCGGGATCATAGCTTGTGGTCCTACTAGTTGCAATACCCCTAGCCAGCAGGTATTGGCGCAGCTCGTCACTCATAAACGAGGACCCTCTGTCACTGTGGATATAGCATGGGTATCCGAACAGAGTGAAGAGCTCGCGCAGGGCTTTTATGACTGACGTGGTAGTGGTATTGGGGCAGGGGATGGCGAAAGGGAACCGCGAGTACTCGTCAATTACGTTAAGAAAGTACACATTGCGGGAGTTCCAACAGGGGGCACATACAGTTGGGGTCAGGGCCAATGACTCCATTCTCCACAACACACCCAAGGATAGCAAGTCGGGTGGTTCTGAACACACACTTGTCCTTGTTATAGGTGAGATTGAAAGCTTTGGCCGCTTGGAGAAATTTTTGGAGGTGGTTGTCATGATCCTGCTGGTCGTGACCACAGATGGTGATGTTATCCAGATATGGGAACATGGCCTTTAGTTGGCACTGGTCCACCATCCGGTCCATTTCCCTCTGGAAGACAGATACACCATTCGTGACACCAAAGGGGATGCGCAGGAAGTGATAAAGCCTGCCGTCCTCCTCGAAGGCGGTGTAAGGGCGGCCCTCCTGGCGTATGGGGAGCTGATGGTAAGCGGATTTTAGGTCTATGGTCGAGTACACCTTGTTCTGTGCTATCTGGATTGACCATATCCGCGATGCGGGGTAGAGGGTACGCATCAAGCTGCGTGAACCTATTGATGGTCTGGCTATAGTCCACGATCATCCTATTCTTCTCCCCGTTCTGAACAATGACCACCTGCGCCCTCCAAGGACTTGTGCTTGCCTCAATGACCCCCTCCCTGAGCAGCCGCTGCACCTCCGACTTAATGAAGGCTCTGTCCCCCGCGCTATACCTCCTGCTTTTAGTTGCCACAGGTTTACAGTCGGGGGTCAGGTTGGCGAACAAGTGGTGGGGGAGGGATCTTGAGGGTGGAGAGGCCGCAAGTGGTGTCCATAGTGCGGCTGTTGGCATGGTATTGGGTGGGATGTGGGGGTCAGTGTGTGGGGATGGTCAGTAGCGGGGTATGTGACGTATCCCTACAAAACTGAGGATTTCCGACAGTGGTTGGTGGGAGGGGCCCGTCATACTCCATTGTCACGCTTTTCAGGTGGCTCTGGAAGTTGAGCCCCAATAGCATAGGGGCACACATTTGAGGCATAACCAGTAATGTAAGGTCTCAATATTCTGTGCCCTGCACCACTAGCGTCGCTACACAACCCCCCCGGATGTCTGTTGTATGCGATCTGGAAGCCATGGCGACCCTCTGACTTACCGGCCGTATCGCGAGTCCGCAACGCTGCACCGTGTCCGGGTGGATAAAACTCTCCGTGCTGCCCGTGCCAAACAGGCAGCTTGTCCTGTGCCCCTCCACCAGGATGTCCATCATTGACCTTGCGAGCTGGTGGGGAGCGCTTTGGTCGAGGGTCACGGAGGGCAGAGTTGAGTCGCTGTCTTGGTCCGGCGCGGTAGGGTGCCTGGTGAGCACCCATGGGTCATAGGCGGTGCGAAGTGGCGCTGACCAAGATGGCCTCCCCCATGTCTCGCACATGGTGGCAGCGTGCAGGCAAGATGGCAACAGCCAAGATGGTGACCCCCATGCCTCGCACGCAGCGCTGCTCGATCCCGCTCACGGTTTGGACTTACAGGCCTTGGCGAAGTGGCCCTTCTTTCCGCAGCTGGAGCAGGTAGCTTCTTGGGCTGGGCAGCGTTTCCAGGGGTGCTTCTTGAGTCCGCAGAAGTAGCACTTTGCAGACTCACGACTGGCAGCAGCTGTGGTCGATTCGTCGGCGGGTTGCAGGGTCTACGGCATCCACGAGGCCGTCGGGAGATCGCGTGCCTGGAGAGCATCAGAGTTGTGCAGAGCAGCTCCAGCGTGTCGGCCAGCTCAATTGCCGAACGTAAGGTAAGATCGGCGTGATCCAGCAGCCACTGGTGCACGTACACTGACCTGGTCCCTGTGATGAAGGCATCTCTTACTAGGAGCTCCACATGCTGTTCGGCCATCAGCCCCGGGCAATCGCAGGCCTGCACAAGTGTCTGTAGGGCCCAGACGAACTCAGCGCTGGACTCTCTGGGCCGCTGCTGCCGCATCGCTAAGCAATGTCGCGCATAGACGGTGTTTACCAGCCGCAGGTATTGTCTTCTGAGGGCGCTCATCGCGCCTTCGTAGCTCAGCTGGTCTCTAATCATTGAGTAGACCCGTGGACTGACCCTGGAGAGGAGAACTCCACGCTTCACGGCAGACTCGGTCACTTCAATCTCCTCCAGGTAGGATTCGAAGCAGGCTAGCCAGAGTTCGAAAGCTTTTCCAGCTTCAGGTGTTTGCAGGTCGAGGTCTAACTTGTCGGGTCTCAGGATGCATTCCATGCCTTAAAATTACTGTTAATAAAATTGATGCACTATCAATTACTCCAAAAGACTGGAAGTAGAGTAAATACTGAAAGGCTTCTATTAACAGTAAAATGGATCCACATCCATGCTGTATGTTTGTCCTGGACTGAGGGAGGAACAGTGACAAAATCGCCTTTATTCAGGGGTCTGTGGGAGCAGCCAGCAGAGGGGCGTGTCCAGGCATGTCCAGACAGGTAACCCAGTTACAACCTATATACATGGTTTACCACATGGTGAAACCTTCCATCACCTTGAGTAAATTTATTGGGCAGTAATTAACCAGATTGGATTTGTCCAGCTTTTTGTGAGCAGAGTATACATGGGCAATATATTTTGTAGATGGTTATGCTCTGACTATGGTATTCTGGTGGTGACAGAACTTAATATTTTGGATGGAAGACTCTGTTTCAATCAAGTCAGCTACTTTGTCTCTGATGGTGGTGACCATCTTGAGTTTTGCTGCAGCTGTACTCATTCTGGGAAGCACAGGACATGCCAGAAAATACTTCAGACCTGCCTTGTGAGTTATGGAGAAGCTTTGAGGTGTGAAGTATTGAGTTACCCGCTGTAGGACATCCAACATCTGATCTGCTCTTGTACTTACTGTGTTGACATTGCTGGGTCAGTTTATCCCTGTTTATCAGCAAGTTGATGGTGGGATCCCAGAGACTTGGAGATGGTCACCAATGGTACATTTCACAAACTAATCACTAGAAAATTCAGCTTTTAATTGTGATTTGTATGATTATAATTGTGCTGAATTTTTAAACTGACTTTTTCCCCCAAGCTTGCAAAATATGAAATGCTCAAGGCGAAGTTAAATGCAATTCAAAAACTCCATTATTTCAGCTGAATTAAATCAGTACGGTGACATTGGGACAGTTTTTACACAATGACCAGAATTTTTTCTTTGTTTCCCTAAGGTTGTCATAGCTGGAGGAGGTAATGGGGATAAGCTCCCACTAACTATTAAATGCTCCCAATGCCATGCGCCTCAAATAGTCTCTGACACCCAAGTCTAGATGCTGGCCTACACGTGTGGTTAGCTACTAAGCTGGAGTCCCTAAGATGTTGAGTTCGACGCTGATGGATAGATGCTGCCTGACCTGCTAAGTTCCTCCAGCATTTTGAGTGTGTTGTATTGGTCTTTGTCGTACCTTTAGATGCATCAGCTGCATGGAGAGGGGGAGCCTGCTGCATGGGCAACAGCATGCTCTCCGTATTGTATTGCCCTGGCTTGTAGATCACACAGACAGCTAGGACACAATATGCACGATCATGCCCCCCCCCCCCACCCCAAACCAGCGGAGTGCCTCTTCGACTGAATGGCATACATGCAAGCATTTGGCATTTGTGGAAAATATGTATCCCAAGTAGGGCACAAAAACCTGATGGAAGCCAAATTATTCATTTCATTTTTAAATCATTTTATTAATTATTATTGAAAATCCACAACAAAAAAAATTAATCAAGTGAACATATCAATATGAATAATAAGAGTTAAACTATCAACCAAGCTAAACAATATATCAACAATAATAAGAAAAAACAAAATGTTAAAGCTAATTTTTTTTGGAAAAAAGAAAGAAGGAAAAAAGAACCCCTACTAACTAAAACAAAAAAACCCCACTAACAAAAAAAACCGAAAAAAAAAAAATTTGGAGCATGAACCGGGAGTTATACGCCATACAACCTTCCATAAAAGAAAACATCAATCCACCAACCAAATCCATTTACCCAAGAATCCGAAGGGGACCATCTTAATTGACTCAAATCAAGTGATAGTAACGGGCAAAAGACCCCACCTTTTCTCAAAGTCAAATCGAGAGAAGCCAAATTATTCTGCAACTCTTCTGGGAATTTGCAGCTATTCAAATTTATTTGAATAATTCACAGGGAAGTTAAAATTCAAATTGAGGTTGGCACTGGCGGCGCCAGAGATTTTTTGTTGCTGGTGCTACAGTGGGGCTGAATTATTCAGTGATGGTGCTGAGGGATGTACTGTATGGTAATATGTATGTGCAAGGCCAGATGCGTGGCGTTCAAAAGTCAGTTGCAAGCATTATGTGCCTACTATACATGCCTCTGTTGATTCACAAGCAAAAGAAATTGATAAATATAATATAGGAGTGAACTGTGACAGAGTCAACAGCATCGGAGACAACCCAGGCTACACAGAGAATAAACAAACAAACCAACAGAGCATCCGACCCACAGCGCACAACGTGAATCACGCACCAATCCCGCAATCAGCGTCAAATGTGTGTTTTTCAACTGAAAAACACAACACTAACGCACAATGTCCACTGCTATTCGCATTACGTAGACAGACAATGCCAAACGATACAACATTATTAAAGTCAAATAAGGCAAACAACAAATGCAAGGCTTTACCAGGAGCTGGACAAATCGTACTCTGGCCATGCAATACCTCAATTAGTTCGGCTACTGAATTTAAAACAAAAATCAACAGAATCACCGCTTGGAAGTCTAAGCAAAACCAGTAGGCTTAACAGCAGTAAATGTAATATTTTGGGATTTGCAGGAAACGTAAGGACTATGGGGTATCCACCACAAAATAATAATTATAATCAGCATTAGTCTAGGCCCAAATTTTTTAAAAATCAACTGCACTCACTATTGATGTTTTCGGAGAAGCACAATCGTCTGTTGTTGTGAGTGGTGGCAAAAGTATCAATGATTTTCTGGATGTCAAATGCCTTTGTCCTCCAGCTGTTTATTGCCAACAGGGTCAAGCTGCTGTTCCAAGCATCGCCGCTGTTATTCCTTAGGTAGTTTTTCAGGTGTCTGAGGCAAGAGAAATTCTGTTCGCATGAGGCAGATGTCACAGGCAGAGTCAGTGATATGCAGATTAGTTTGTATAAATCTATAAATGTGTCACGGTAGGGTCTCATTAGAGCTAGAAATTCCACAGTGTCATTCACTGTCTGTCCTTGCTTTTGTTTTGTTTCCAGCAGACGCCGAACCTGATGTAGCTCTGCAGTCAGGTTCACTTCAGTCACTCCATAGTACTGGGCCATTGGCTAAAGACAGTTCTTGTCTAGAAAGAGCTTGTGTTTGGGACTCAATGCTGAGACTCCAGTCAGAACACCCCCAGTCTCAATTGAAAACTCTTTTCATTTCAGTCAGAAGTCTGTCTATAACCGGATAGAAACAGTGCTTGCGAAGGTCATCAGAGGGTGTGACAAGTGTGCATTCGGTTTGGGCCTCAACAACAAAATCATGTAGGCAGCGGGGTGGCTGGGCCTGTGTCCTTCCACGTGGTCTGCTCTGTATACCGGCCTTGACGCACAGGTCCCTAGCTCTTGGCCGAAATTCACTCCATGATTCCTCTCTCTGTTTTGCTGAGAGTGCATTGGTAACAGACTTAGCCAAGTCCACAGCGGATGAAAGCTCCAAACTGGGAAATTGTAGCTGGTCTGACATGAACTTGGTGACTCGGAATAAATCCTCAAACAGAGTGAGAAGTAAAGCACACTGCTCATCAATCAGTCCATTTACAGCTCTGGCCTCCATTTTCCTCTGTGCATTTGGTTGACCTATAATATCCTGTAGTGTAGCTAGAATGGCAGGGAGTGATTTCCTTATAGCCCACAAAGCCGTATACTGCCATGCCCAGCGTGTATCTGACAATCTCTTCAGCTCCGCGCGCTGTGCAGTTGATTCCAGTTCTCTCAGTTTCTTCATGAAAAGATCGTGAGCAACAGAGTTTGAAAAGAAGTTGTAAAGCAGCTGCATAGTTTCAAAAAACTCACCCGCCTGCTTGTTGCACATTGCTCACAACATCCACTAAAACAAGGTTAAGTCTGTGAGCATGGCAATGTATATATAATGCCTGTGGGACCGCTTTCCTGAACCTCTCTTGTACCCCATTATTGCACCCGGACATCACTGCCGCCCCATCATAACACTGACCTATACATATGTTCTTATCAATAACACACTGAGCGAGTGTCTGTTCAATTCTTTTAAGAAGCGACTCTGCGTCCAACCCTCCTGCTGGAGTGAAGTGCAAGAATTCTTCAAGCACTGTTTCGTTATTCAAATACCACACCACCACTGATATTTGCTCCTTTTTACTCAAGTCTTTACTTTCATCCACCATAATGGCAAAATGTCCAGCCTCCTTGATTTCTGCACTTATTTGACGTCTGACCATATCTGCCATAATACCCATAATTTCATTTTGGATATCGTGACGGGCGTTTTTTGCATTTCCAGGATTGTCCTCTATTTTTTTTTAGCTACTGTCTTATCAGACTGCCCAGTTACACTGAGCAGCTCAACAATGTTTCCCCTATTGCCAGATCCATCATCCTCCCGGTGTCCTCTCTGGGCAATGCCTTAGCACGCAGTATAGCGTAGAGACTCAACCACTGCTGTCATATACTCACGATTTTCTTGGACAATCTTTGCATGTCCTTTATCAAGCATATTTCCCAATCTTGAACCGTCTCGTTTTCTCAATCTGAATTCGGCCCATGCCTCCATAGCAAACTTATGAGCTGCACTTACATGGCGGGTTTTGAAAGCTGTTGTAGCTTTCCGCCAGTTGCGGTAACCGGTGACAGTGAAGGTAGACTCAGAATGGAAACCATGTCCTCCACACAGGAAATGACTGCATGCGAAGCAGAATGTAGTATCTTTCGTGATCAAATATTCCAGCCAGGAGTACAGGTCAAACTAGCCACAAATAAAACTCCTTTGCTGATTGCCAAAGTGTTGCAAAGGATACTTTTTCAATGCTGGCCGATGGGGTCCTTCCTCAGGCTGCTGGCTAACATCGCTAACAGTATTCCCACTAGCACTAAGAGCAGCTTCATCCATGTTCTCTTCCGAATCCTGCTCCATTTCTTGTTCCTCTACTTCGCCCTCACACTCCTTCGATGAACTGCTGTCGTCCTCATCCCCACTTACTTCTTTCTGCATGTCACTTTCAATTAAGACAGACTCAGGCTGAGACACCACTGATTTCTCTGGATGAGGTCGTTTTCTCACTAAAAATCGATCCATTTTTCACTCCAGCCAAAATAATGCCCGTGCCAGGCCCACACTAGCTTGTAAAATCACAATGCATGTGTGTGGCATCCGTTAGTCTCACAAGACCATGGATCTGCGCCTGGATCCTGCACAATGTACACTTTGTATGTATACTATCAATCTCTCGCATGAGTGAGAGTGAGTGACATCACCACCTGAAGTGATCTTAGATCAGCTTAACTGCTCTGAGTGAGGACAGCAATGGCAAGACATTGACAGCGAACGAATAAGCAGAAGTGTAGAGTGGATCTGACCTTAGACCAGCACAGAATTTATAACTTTATTGCTGCGTGGGTGCTATGGTAATTGGGAGCGCTGTTTCACTAGATCAACTGGAGAAACAAGCTGTATTCAAAACTATAAGAGAAAGCAGCTGCAATTTGTATGTCAAATTTCAGTTAATTTCTTGGTGGTGCTATTATAATTACTGCTGGTGGTATAGCACCAGCTAGCACCACCTCAGCGCCGCCACTGGAGGTTTGAGATACCATTGATAACAGGAACAAAATTTAGTTAGAACTGCAAATGTCAGTAATAATAAAGCTGAGTGTGATTTAGAACAGTTAGTTAGAACAGTTATTTTATCAATCAAAGATACCTAGATATATCATACTGTGGCGAGCATTCGGTCCATAATGACACACGAGGAAGCTCGTTAAACGCAACAACACTCTTATTGTGACAAGCACAAAAACAGACCAGGCACCATGACCCCAACCAGTTTCATACAGATGGGGGAGGTGACCCATCACACACCCTGATTGCAGTTAGGGTGACCCATAAATACACAAGCGAATAACTATATAACCCAAGCTAAAATGTAACAATAAATGAACTGGAACTTACCACCACAATGCCACAGAGGTATTTTGACACAAGAACAATAAACCGTGCAAGAACAATAAAAAGAAATGCAGGGGCGGGCTGTCGATCACGCTCCCCCCCCCCAAAGTGTCACTCTGCCCCCTCCCGAGGGGTCAGCCATCCTCGGCAACCCCAGAGTCTACAAATAACAAAGTCCAAAATTTCCGGTGGGGGTCAGTACTGCTGCCTGGGGTGCTGGGGGATTCTGGAGCCCCCTCCAGGGGAAGGCCCCGTCTGTGTGAGGCAAGAGGCAGGGCACCCAGAGTGACACTTCCTTCCTTCTGCCCCGTTGGGATAATGTTGGCCAAGGGCCGTCATGGTGCCAGCCGGTCCCAGTGCAGCATGACTGCTTTCCTCTGTTCAAGCAACCGCACCCAGTATACCACATCAGAGATGCAGTCGAGCACCTCTCCCGGCCCCTTCCAGTGGCTTCCCAGCCTGGGGGATAGCTCCTTCTTCTGGGAGGGGCAGTAGACCCCCACCATGTACTACTCATCGGTGCCCTAGACTGTCAGCCTGGTTCCTTCTGGGACGTGCAACCATCACAGCAGTGAAAGAACAGCTCCACATCCTGCCTGTACCAGGCCAATAGCAGCGTTCACACAGCCTGCCCCAATGTCTTTGCAACTTTGAAATGGCCGGGCCCCACCAGCCCGTGCAACTGCTCTGCCCATGACTGAACAAAACTGTAGAGAGTTGCGGACACAGCTCAGCACATCACAGAAACCAACCTCCACTCTGTTTACAGTTCTCTCTGCCTTGGTAAAGCAGCCCACATAATGAAAGACTCCACCCACCCGAGATGTTCTCTCTTCTGCTCTCCCTCACCAAGCACAAGATACAAAAGCCTGAAGGCATGTACCATTAGATTCAAGGACAGCTTGTATTCAACTGGTAAAGACTATTGAACAGTCTCCTAGTACAATAAGGTAGACTCTTTGACCTCACAGTCTACTTTGTTATGGCCTTGCACTTACGACATGCCTGCACTGCACTTTCTCTGTACCAGCAACACTTTATTCTACACACTTTGTTTCACTTTGTACAAAATACACTGTTGTAATGAAATGATCTGTATCGATTTTTCTGGGAAGATTAACCGTAGATTTGTTGATAGGTTGCTCAACATTGCAAAGATATTTCCATCAATATAGTCCCATCAAGTACCCTAGCAATATTTAATAAATTATTAGATGCTATAATGGGGAATTCTGGGTTTGTAAACCGGTTTAGTGAACTTGGCCTTTTCTCCTTGGAGCGATGGAGGATGAGAGGTGACCTGATAGAGGTGCATAAGATGATGAGAGACATTGATCGTGTGGATAGCCAGGGCTGAAATGGCTAACACAAGGGAGCAAAGTTTAAGGTGCTTGCAAGTAGATACAAGGGGGATCTCAGAGGTAAGTTTTTCCACACAGAGAGTGGTGGGTGTGTGGAATGCACTGCCAGTGAAGGAGGTAGAGGCGGATACAATACGGTCTTTTAAGAGACTCTTAGATAGGTACATGGAGCTTAGAAAAATAGAGAGCTATGCAGTAGGGAAATTCTAGGCAGCTTCTAGAGTAGGTTACATGGTCAGCACAACATTATGGGCTGAACAGCCTGTAATATGCTGTAGATTTTCTATGTTTCTATGTTCTATGTTAACTTAAGACAAAGGAGCAGAAGTAGGCCGATCACTTATGGAAATCTGCGGTAGTTAAGAAAAGCACTGACAAGAAGAGACATGTTTCAGAAAGTTTCATCACATTGCAGTCTGAGAGAATTTGTTTTTACCAGAAGTGATCAATACCTCACATAACTTCCTGTTTAGATTCAGCCTTGGTTTCCCCGTTTCTATAGGGTTACTTCCTCAGCTATTCAGTACTTTTCAGTTGGAGAACTTCAGATGCAAGCTCTATCACGTCCCTTTCATCCATTTATGACCTCAAAATAGGTCAAAGTTACTGTCACTTATATTGCTAAATGGAATAAATTGAGCTTCTGCTTCATTATAATCTTATAGCATGCTTCATTACAGTAAGTATAATTCTAAAATAGGATTGTTTGTCCATTTCCATAGATGCTGCCTGACCTGCAGATATTCCTCAGCACTGTGTGTGTGTGTTGCTTTGAATTTCCAGCATCTGCAGAATTTCTCGTTTCTTTTATGTTTTCCTTATTATGCAAGTATATTGTGTTTGTTTCATTACTTGGATAGATAGTTATTTATACATATACAGAAGGGGTCCCAAGGCTTGGTTGTCAGATTCTGTTGTCAATTTCCAAGACCACGTCCATTAAGCTAACCTACATTGATATTAATTAATCTTAGTTTATTTTATTAGAGACAACAGGATTAAAAATCCTTAAAATTCATAAAAAAAGGTGCTGCCGACAGTGATCAAACTCACTCAAGAAGTGATAAGCCCCAGCTCTAAAAGTCTAGTGGCTGAGTTTGTGTTTTGATGGGTTCAGAACCATCATAAATCCGATTTTTTACAGCTGT
The DNA here is from genome assembly GCF_030028105.1 of Mobula birostris. Classification (NCBI taxonomy): domain Eukaryota; kingdom Metazoa; phylum Chordata; class Chondrichthyes; order Myliobatiformes; family Myliobatidae; genus Mobula; species Mobula birostris. The sequence continues at coordinate 61,018,198 of NC_092380.1, read as the reverse complement.
GAACATCTGCTTTCCTTTTTGTATTGCTGATTTTTATTGACTGTCACAGGGTTCAAAGAAAAGATGGCTTCTTTACTTTATCAAAGAAAACATTGTAATAAATTAAGGATGCCAAAACTATAGAAGAGGTAGTAACATTTAAAATGATTTACTAGACTGATTTGAAAAAACTCATTGTTTTTTGGTGTTCACTGAAGCTGCAGCAAAGGGAAAACAAACTGTCCTATTTACCTTTTCTCTCTAATGGAAGTGCCATGAACAAGAGGACATAAGAAAAGTCCAATCATTTAAAATGGAGGTGTATAGAAACAGGATTATAGGACCCCGAACACTAGGCCTTAAACTCTGTTTTCACTGATTCACAAACCTAGAGGCTCATCTGAATTTGTTTCTCCTCCCCACACGAAATCCAGCTCCAGAACCCACCAACAACTTGCTGACCTATGGGGGGGTGGGTGCATTGTCCACTCTCTGCTGGTCCAAAGTCTGACATCCGATCACAGATGTCCCACGTCCACATCCGCTGGTCTTCGAACGCAGAGCAGAGAATTAGACTCCGGCCTGACCTCTAACTCCGCCTCATCCCTGTCCCTAAACCCCAACCTGACCCATAACTCCTCTCTCTGTCTCCAAGACCATCCTTACCAACCTAAAATCAATCAAAACTCAAACAATTAAATAAAACAATGAAATCTAACAAGAGGGCATTTTTCCTAAACTAATAGAATTTAATGTAAGCTACAGACCTCCCCTCAGCTAAGATAGGTCTAGCATTTGTGTGAAAATACCAGTGAACATCATTCTCCCTCATCCTGATTCTGGCCCCAGATTACAGCTGAGCAGCTTTCTCTATCACAACCCGAAGACCAAATTTAAACTTCAAACAATATTGTTTGATGGGCTCATTTGTCTAAGATTGAAAGTTGTTTTTTGTACTTCGTCTATAAACTTCAGAACTTTCATTCTATACTTACTTCTTCACCAGCTCCTGCGCATTTATCTGCTTTTTCAAATCTTATTAACAAATTGTGTTTTGCCTCCAGTGACAGAATGTGGACACCTTTGACATTGGGGAAATTTATTACCCATTCTGAATTGCCTTCACACTGAAAAAAATTGCTGTGCCATTTCCAAGGAAAGTTAAGAATCAAGTGTATTGCTATGGACTTAGGTCAAACCTTGGAGTTGGTTTCCTTCCCTGGAGGGTTTTAATAGACCTGCTAAGTTTATAAACAACAATCTGGTAGATGCTAAATCCTTACTGTTACTACATTTAATTAGTAGAGTTATATAATAAGATATAGCTCATTTCTTTGCCTCACATTACTTCAGTCCAGTTACTTAGGTATTGTTTCCCTCATATCTTTCTTTGCGAATCTTTAGGTGCCCCTTGATAGTATGCTTGGTTTTTACCCCAGGTAAGGAATTGAGTTTCTCCTGTATAAAATATGTTTCCTTGTCCTTTGAAATAATTTTTTATTCATTCAAAATTGACTTTATGATCATGCATACAATTATGTGCATGTACAGGTGCAATGAAAAACTTACCTGCAGCAGCATCGTAACACCATATAAGCACCATTCATAAGAAAAAGATAAACATCAATATACACAATTTTACAAGTAGAACAAATAATCATGAGTCTTTTTCAGTTCAAAGTGATCAAAATGGTGCCAAACTGTAATAATTAATGGCGTACCAGTTGGGTCAAGAACCAAATGGTTAAAGGGAAGTAGCTACTCGTGAACCTGATGGTGTGGGCTTCTGTACCTCCTGCCCAATAGCAGCTGCAACGAGATAGCATGGCCCAGATAGTGGGAACCTTTGATAATGAATACTGCATTCTTGGGGAAGCACCCCCTGTAGATACTTTTGATGGTGGGGCTGAGTCCACTGCTTTCTGCAGCTTTTTATTTTCCTGTGCATTGGATTCCCTTACAAGACCGTAATGCAACCAATTAGCAGTCAGTCAAAAGTACATTGATAGACACGAGGAATTCTGCAGATGCTGGAAATTCAAGCAACACACGTCGAAATTGCTGGTGAACGCAGCAGGCCAGGCAGCATCTCTAGGAAGAGGTACAGTCGACGTTTCGGGCCGAGACCCTTCGAGACATTGGTAGAAGTGTGTTAGAGTGTTCAGTGACATGCTGAACGTCCTTCACCTTCAAAGTAAGTGAAGATGTTGGTGTGCCTTCCTTGTGACTAATCTATGTGCTGGGCCCATGACAAGTCATCTGATATGTGACTGCAGAAGGATTTAAAACAGCTAACACTCTCCCACTGCTGATGTCTGGAGTAGCCTGCCACATTTTCACTTCCTGAACCGGGTGTCCTATCTTGCTCTATGCTATCCATATGCTGAGTCAGCATACAGCAACGAGATACTAAGTATATCTCAGCAAATTTGTATATGGAATGGCTTTGAGCTGTGCTTAGCTACATAGTTATGAGTACATGGAGAGTGGAGCAGCTTTTACTTTCATCGTCAAATAAATACTGGCTTAGTTTAACCCCATAAAGGTTAATGATTTCATTCTGCCTGCTTAGTAAACTGATATCCATTTACACCTTTCATTCCTTGGGCAATTACTATTACTTAATAAATGGAAGTTGCTTTTTCAACCTACTTTCCACAGTCCTCCAGGTTATCCAGTTTTTTTCCCCACTGCTTTTAATGAATTAAAAATCTTCTCATTGGCAATGTTTCCATACCCATGTTCTAACTAATTCGGCATTTTCTATTTTTATTTCAGATTCCCAGCATTTACACCATGCATTTTGCTTTTTTTTTTACAATTGTTGTACTCCATCCACCTACATTCTGTAAAAGATAAAATTATTCTATGGGTATTCTATGGACCCTTGTATTTCTAAAGTCTCACTTCTAGGTTGACTTATTTGGTAAGAGTAAATTACAAAATATCTACAAAATATTGGATGATGAACGGATACATAAATGGCTAGTGTGGTCATTCCGTTTATTCCATCTTATACAATGCACTCAAAGAGCTGGCAAATGCAGAGTGTATTTATCTTGTTCATTGCTGATAATTTCAAGCAACATCAACATAAAAGAAAAGCACTAGGCAAAGAATGTTCAGCACATTTCTCCCACAACATCCTCATATTGTCTCCCTGTTGAGCATTCTAGCTGAATAATTTATTTTCACACTTGAATACTCAAGGGAGTATTCCGGGCAAATAGTGGAAATCATTTTCTGACTCGTGTATCTTTTTAACATCAACTCAGTCCAGCTGCATCTACAGCAACTATCTCCCTCCCCCACCCCCTGCCCTGCAACACAGGAAATACCAGGTAGAATTTTTTTGACTCTAGGCAGTAACAAAACAGATCACAAAAGAAAAAAGAACAGTTGTCGATCTACTACTGTACATCTCATAATTATTGGAAGATGTTTTCCAGACATCTCTGGTATATGCACCTGAACCGAATGCCAACTCTGGTGCCCAATCAAATGAGCCAGCCTCTGATCTGCAGTTCGGTCAGATTTGTGCTATACCAATGCAGAAATAAAGAATGTACTTGGTGGTAATTCTCTGCACAACAGCAAGCTAAGAATAAGTTCATTAATGCCCAGGCTCAATATGTGAATCTGATTAGCACCCACTTTCTTTGTGGTAGAGAATTCCAAAGACTTACAATCCTTTTGGAAAACAAATTTCTTATTTTTTTGGCCTTTGTTCTGAATGTACTTTCATGTTCTGAATTTCCCCTACCAAAGAAACCATTCTCATCTAGGTGGTCATCAAAACATGTAGATTGTCAGATCCTCTTATTTCAATATGATCATCCCTCAATCTTCTAAATGGTCCAGAGAATATAGGCCAGCATTTCCTCAGTAAGGCAATGTCCCTAGATATTAATCGAGTTGTACTGCTTCCGGTGTCTTGGCAATTCAAAATTATATTATTGACTTATTTGAAAATATCCAAGTTAGCTGATGACACCAGGGTAGTTGGGAAATGAAATTGTGGGAAAGACAAAAAAGGAGTCTTCAAAGAGAATAAATAGTAGGCTAATTGAATGTGCAAAATGTTAGCGACTAGAGTATAATGTAGGAAACTGTGAGATTGTCCGCACTGGTAAAATTAATATTATTTAAGTGGTGAGATTAATGAATGCAGCATTCCATGTGTGATCTTATCAAAGCCTCATACAATTGTAACAAGACTTTTCAAACACACACAAGACTTTTCAGTGTTTTAAGTCACAACTCTTGCAATAAAGTCAACATTCTATTCCTAATCAATTGTTGTTTCTCCACCCTGACCTCTTTCCTGAACACCCAAATCTCATCAAACATCAGCGTTCATGAGGCTCCCAGTTACATATAAAGTATTTCTGATCCCTTCTACCAAAGTGGATAGCCACATTTCCACACATTATACTCATCTTACAATCCTTTTATGCATTCAATTAATCTCTCCAATTTCTTTTGCAAACACTTTGTATCCTCCCTACACTTTCTTACTCTCCCTATTTCCATGTCATCTGCAACTCAGATATATGACCCTTGGTACCTTTATTTAATGCATTAATATAACTTTACATTGTATGAACATGGCACCGCTCCTTGTGGCTCCCTATCTTTGCATCTTGGCATATGTGATAATAACAAACCAGGTATCAATTACTCTTCCTTCATACCTAATAACTTTAGTTTAAGTTTAACACTCTAGATTTGGACCGACGATTGTCACTAAAACAGAATGCAAAATCCTATATAATGAATATATTTACAAATAATCCTTTATATTAATTATTTGTTTCTTGCTAATTCTAAAGCAGCCTGTTCACTTGAAGAGTCCATCATAACAAACTGTCATAAAGTATTTCAATAAGTCATCCACAAATCAGCCTTTACCAGTTTGATTGTGTGTGAATATTGAAATTGCCCAAGATTATCCCATTACTTTTTTTGCCAATCTTATTGATGTAAAGTACCTCAGAAGGATTCCTGCCTTTGTTCATTTCGTAGCTGTGTGTGTAAAGGCCGTTATTTGAAACCTAATCAACTGCTTTGTCAATTTGTTTCATCCGCAAAATAATGGAATTTCCAGGTGGCTATCCATTTTAATTCCTATCCCCAATCCCATTCTGACATAATTGGGCCATGTCCTCCTCTTCTGCCATGATAAGGCTGCTCTCAGGTTGGAGTACCAACACTTCATAGTCCATCTAGATAGCCTCCAACCTGATGGCATAAAATCAGTTTCTCCAACTTCCAGGAATTTGTACCTCTCCCTTTCCCTTCCCTCTTGTTCAATTCCCCACTCTAGTCTGTTACCTCTTCTCCTCCATTGCCTATTCACCTACCCCTGCTGGTGGTGGTGGTGGTGGTGGTGTTGTTGTTGTTGTTGTTCCTCCTCCTCCTCCTTCTTCTTCTTCTTCTATTTCCAGCAGTTTAGACAGATCTAGGCATATTACTGCCCTCCGCAGGATGTATAATTAATTATAGTAACTTCAAGGAACTCAAATTCTCGAATATAACCTAGTTTCACGTATAAACTGAATGGTAGACTCTTCAATCAGATGTTGATTCTCTTGATGGCCAAACAAAGATTTAATTTAAAACCAAAATACATTTAAGCCAGATAGCCTCTTGAACAACACGCTTCTTTCAATTTTGTATCGATTACAGCTCAGCAAAACATGCTGGACTGTCTCTGGACTACCACAGTCACATAATCCAGTAGGATGTTTTCCTATTATCTTTAAATAATAGTTTAGCCCACAATGCCCCAGCCTAAGTCTTGTTAATTTCACCATATCTCTACAATTTAAAAGGTAACAGTCTGAGACCTTTTTAACTAGTGGCTGACTAGAAAAATAATGCCTGCCCTTTAATTCATTTCTCCAATCCTCCTGCCACTTCTTCTCTATAGCTTTTTTAATCCTACTTCTCAATTCTGCTCTGCCTAGGGGAACTCTAATTTCTACTTGCCTGCTCTGTAAGGAAGTCTTTGCAATGCCATCCACAATTTAATTTCCCTCCACCCCAGCATGCCCAGGTATCCATGAAAATCTAACTGCACAACCCATCTTCCCTACTCTAAACAACACTAAGAAAATCTCAATAAGTATGTCAGGACCAGCTTTTGATTTATTCCCTTTTATAGGCTCTAAGGCAGCAGCAGAATCCGAACAGATGAAAACCTACATGGTCGAGAGTCTTCTACATGGTCCACTCTCCTCTCCAATCAGATTCCTTCTTCTCCAGCCTTTTGCCTTTTCCACCTATCACCTCCCAGCTTCTTACTTCATTCCCCCCCCCCCACCGTACCTGGACTTCACTTATCATCTTGTAGCATCTTCCCCCTTCCTTTCCAGTCCTGGTGAGGGTCTCTGCCCGACACGTCGACTGTTTATTCACTTCTACAGATGCTGCCTCACCTACTGAGTCCTCCAGCATGTTGTGTGCATGTTCTGGATTTCCAGCATCTGCAGAATTACTTGTGATTAGGTCAAACTCCTGTATTTCTATTTGTGCATTTAGTTCACCTACCTTGTTAACACTTTGTTGGTCAAGTTAAAATCCCTTTATCTTTGACATTTTACCAACTTTCCTTATTTAACACGGCTGCTGCCTTGTTGCACTATCCTTTTCTGTAAACTCCCCTTATGTCAATCATTGCTGCACGGTGGCCGGTCTCTTCCCGTACAAAACGTTCGCTAACGCAAGCCCTGCACTACCACAAATTTAACTCTCCGATTTTCTTCACCCATGTACAATTATGCACGTGAAGCTAAATGATACCCTGGCAGAAAAACATAAACGATATTGAACTTTTATTAGTCGCGACAGGTTTGCAAAATCGGGTGCTTCCTACTGCTTATCTCGTTGTACTAAATTACCTGGACTTGGAGAACATCTGTGCGCGAATTGATAAGGAGGCCGAGCACATTATCCAAGTAACTCCTGGTGAGGTATCGGCCAACTTCTGTACCAACCTATACTCGGAATGCCCAGGAAACTGGGAGCAGGGCAATTTCCCTTCCACGGCTCAGTGTCAGACTATCCTGCCCTGAAATCTATAATTGTCACTCTTTCCGTTTCCTTCCGAACAAATTAGTCTTTCAAAACACTTTCACAATTGTACATGATATTTCAAAAACTTTCACCTTCTCTGTGACACGGAAAATAACACTCAGCCCCTATCTTCACATTTTTTTTCCTCCAGTTTTGGAGAATAAAAAAACAAATACAAGAATATTGTGAAACCAAGAGGCGTAATTCTATTTCTCCTAGTCAATAGGTTCAAAGCACCCATCACACCCTTACACTTGGAAACCTTATTTATCAAAAACTCAGGCGTTTGTGCTGATGGAATAACCGCGGTTCGAGGCAGTTTGACAGAAACAATTGGTATATTTGTAGACTTACCTGCTCCATGATCTCGTGCGCTGGAGTGTTCCCAAACTAAAGGTTAAATTTGAATCCTGCCAATGATCAGCCTCACCAGTGATCAGTGTCCAGATTGGAATTAGCAGCAGGTCTCTTCGGGGGACATCTCTTCTCACCCACTTCGCCAACAACGCTTCTGTTTTCGCAGCTTTCTGATAGTTAGGATAAACCTCTCAGCTGCACAGCCGTACGTTCCCAACAACCCTCGGCTACCACTTCCGCATTCCAGGACCCGTGCAAACTGAGTAATCTGCCGCGAACCTCGGCGCTCTTTCATCCTGCTTGGAGTGAAAAGGCCGGCTCCTTGGAAATTTCCCTGAATAGCCAGAAAATAAATTATCAGTACGGTTCGCAACATTCAGCGATAGGAGAGTCCCATTACTAATTTAGATTCACTTTTCTATCCCACATGGTGTCAAGGAGCCTCCACCATTTAGGGAAGATGAAACTAATTGGAGGGAAATCTGCCCCATGTCATTAGCATATAACATCTATATTTGGATCCTGGTTTGAGATTTTTCCAGTAGATGCCCCTTCTTGCTAGAGATGAGTACGGGTTAACTCTAGCATTGGAGGAGATTGTGAGGAAGAGGAATGGGGTTACAAGTTCTACAATCTTTTCCAAAAGTAACTGACCTCATCCCCCAAGGAAATGGCCATCACCCATTCTTGCTTCTCTTCATTACCCAGTGATTCAAAGCTAAGGTGTACATCTTCAATTATTTCCACATTCATAGATCTGGTGGTATTCAGGTTGTGTGCAGGGAAACAGAATTAATAGTTCAGGTTGATGACCTTCCACTTCAACAGTTGGAGAAATTTGGAAGTCCAGTTAGTGGGAGAGAGGCCATGAGAGCAAGCAGAAGGTTTGTGATGGAATGGAGACCATAATGAGATAGTACCAGAATGAGCGTGTAGATGTCAGGGCCACCTACCTATAGAGACACAGGAGATGGCTGAGGTTATTAAAGTCTATTTCTCCTCACTGTTTACTAAGGGGAATATTATGGATGCTGAAGAAATGAGGGTAATAAGTAGGGAGGTCTTGAATCATTTGCATATTATGAGGAAAGAGCACTTGAAGCACATCAAGATGGACAAATCCCAAGGACCTGACCAAGTGCAGCCACAGAACTTATGGGAAGCCAAAGAAGAAATCAGAGGAGCCCTTGTAGAGATATTTGCTTCATTATTAGTCACTGGAAAAGTTCCAGCAGATAGGACGGTAGCCACTGTTGTTCCATTCTTCAGGAAGAGTAGCAAGGACATGCCAAGGAACTACAGGCCAGTGAGCCTGACTTCAGTTATAGGGAAGTTACTGGAGGGAATTCTGTGAGACAAAATCTGCCATTGCTTGGGTAAGTCAGGACCCGATCAGGAAAATTCAACAAGGTTTTGTGCGTGGGAGGCCATGCCTAATGAATCTTTTGGAGTTTTTCAAAGGGGTAACTAAGAGGATAGATGAAGGTAGGTAGGTTGTCTATGTGGACTTTAGTAAGGTCTTTGACAAGGCTTTGCATGGTAGGCTGATCTAGGTTAGATTGAGGGGGAACTAGTGAGTGTTCAGAATTAGTTTAATGATAGGAAGCAGAGGGTAATGGTTGAAGGTCAATTTTCCAACTGAGGCCTGTGACTAGTGAGGTGCCATGGGGAATGTCGGAACATATGTTACTCATTTATGTAAACGATTTGGATACAAATATACAGGGCATGATTAGCAAGTTTACTAATGAAACTAAATTAAGGTGTCTTGTTATTGTGAAGTAGGTTGATCATTTAAGTGCATGGGCTGAGGAATGGCAATTAGATTTCATCTTAGATAAATGTAAGGTGATGCATTTTGGAGAGTCAAACCAGTGTAGTGTTTATATAGAGAAGATTTAAGTCTGGCACTACTTACTGGTTTGAGCGATAACTTTCTGGTTGCCAATGAAACAAAAAAAGCAACTAAATGCTTCGTTATTCACACTTTTTCTGGTAAACCATCATAGCAAACAGTGGCCTGTGGATCCATCTGATCCATCCTGTTGGAGCTCATCTGAATCACCCGTACGATCTGTCATTTTTGCTGTGTGGCTAGAGTCTCGCTGGGGCAGGACAATTGCAACATGGCATGGTCCAGTCCGTGAAGTCTGCATTCCGGTTCACGGTCCGGTCCGTCGTTCCTTATTCCAGATTTTCTGGTTTTCCTTTGTTCTGGTGGGTGCTCTAATTAAGGCACCTGATTCTCATTTTGGCTGGCTACATAAATGGCTCCTGGGTTCAGCTTCATTTGCTGGACTGTTCCCTTTTCTTTGGAAGCCTTGTCTGCAACTGCATTGCTGTCAAGTTCTACCACTAGAGCAAGAGTGGAGCCTTGCTGTGTCTAGATATGGAACTGTCTATTGTTGTTTGGAACTGTCTCTGTGTCCATGCCTTTGCTTGGTAGGTCCAGCCATTTGATGCTACCTTGTGTTGGGAACCATCTCTGTGTCCACGCTCCTGCTAGGTAGGTCTGGCCATTTGCCACTACCTTGTGTTGAGAACAATCTTGTTGTGTTCAGCAAGCTGTGTATAAGTCCTGGCCCTACGTCCTGTTCCCAAGGAGGGATCCCAGCTCTGTGTTCCATGTTCCTGTCTCTCAAGTCCAAGGCTCAGAGTGTCCAATCCTTGTCCAAGGCTCCAAGCATCCAGTCCTCGTCCAAGTCTCTGAGTTCCTGTTCTGCCAAGACCAAATCAAGGCTTCGTGTTCTCGCCCACCCCAGGAGTACCTCGTCCTGCCCAGGAAAGCCTTGAAGAATCCAAACCTTGTCCAGTCCTGTAGCCACGCCATGTTTTCACCTAGTTCTGGAGCCTGAGCCTGAGTCTGAGTCAAGGCCCAGGTTCTGGGTCCTTGTCCAGTCTCTGGCTCGGAGCCCTGGCCAAGGCTCCTAGTTCCTAGTTCTTTGTCCTAGTTCCACTTTCCTAGTCAAGTCCTGGGCCTGTGTCAATGTCCAGTATCATTTCTTCCCCTCTTCCCTTGCTTTCTTGACAAACCTAGTCCTGTTCCTTGTACTTCAGTGTCTGGGTTTTGCATTTGGGTCCGCCACACAGCATGTCCAGACTGGAGTTGATGGAGCAGACTTGGAGGCCATTCAATGTGGCAGAGCCAGGGTGAGGTGTGGAAAGATCCAAGGTTTGATTGATTGAGGGCTAAGCCAAATTGGAAAGGGTGGATAATTGGATGTAGCGGAGCCAGGGGAGGTGGGGAAAGATCTAAAGTTTGATCGATTTAAGTGCTGAGTCTAACTGGAAAGATTGGGTACTGGCCATATTGAGGTGGCTGAGTTGAGCCCGTGGATGAGGAACAACCCAAGGTTTTGACAATTTAAAGACTGAGCCAGATTGCAATGCTCAGCGTGTCAGGGTCAGATGCGAGAGACAGACTGGTTCGACTTGCTGATCTGGGGGATTTGCTTGAATCTGTGCTGGACTGAGGCTGTGGCCTGCAGCTAGTAGGCTTCTGAATCAGCTGTGGAGATGCCTGGCATTGTGAACTAAAGTTCTGAATACTGTTCGCTTGCTTTATTGTTTGCACAATTTGCTTTTTCTTCCTCTTTGCACATTGGGTGTTTGACAGTCTTTTGTTTTTAATGAGTTCTTTGTTTCATGGCTGCCTGCAAGGAGACAAATCTCAAGTTTGTATAATATATACATACTTTGATAATAAAATATACTTTGCATGTCAGGGTCCAGATGAGTACTGTGGAACAAAGGGACATGAGAGTACATGTGCAAAGTTCGCTGAAAGCTGCTGTGCATGCTGACGGGTGATAGAGAAGGTGGCTTGCATACTGGCAGTAGGGACATTATGTCACATTTATATACAGTATATTATTGGTGAGACTGCACTTGGAATATTGTGTACAGTTTTGTCACCTTGCTAGAGGAAAGACTGTTGGCTGGAGAGGGTGCAGAATAGATTTACGAAGATACTGCCTGGACTAGAGGGTCTGATTTGCAGGAAGAGGTTGGTCATGCTGGATCTTTATTCACTGAAGTGCAGGAGAATAAAAGTTGGCCTCATAGAAGTTTATAAAATCATTGAGGAGTATGGACGTTGGATAGTTATAGCCTTTTCCCCAGGGTTGGGGGTCCAAAATTGGAGGGCACAGATAAAAGATGAGAGGGAAAGATTTAAAAGCAAACCTGACGGGTAACTTTTTATACAGAAAGAGGCGAGTACCTGGAATGAACAGGCAGGTACAATTGCAATTTTTAAGAGGGATTTGGATAAGTGCTTGGAGGGGAGGATCTTGGTGGTTTATGGTCTGAATGTGGGCAACTTGGACTAGCGGGGAGGATGCAGTTGTCGGCATGGCCTATCTGTACTGAAGGGCCTGTTTCTGTGCTGTATAACTATGATAGGGAGCAAGATAGAAGTTCACATAATGCATGTAGAAACCAGTCAAACTATCGGTCTATTAAAATTGCTCAGTCAATACTCTCAAATAAATCCTCAAAAATAGATTTGTTGATCCACAAAATATTTGTTAGGTGTAGGAGATATAAATATCAAGTGTTTAGTAAGTTACTCTGGAGCTCTGAAAGCATATAACCTTAAAGGCCAATTTAGTCATATAACCACGCCCAGGTCTTCCTGCCACACCCAGGTTTCATCACCTTAGAAGCACAGGTATTGTTGTACTGTTTATTTTTGAACTTGTATCATAAATACACCTCATTATTTGTTAATTCATTTGTGGTAATATTACTTTGTGTGTGTGAGTTATATGTACTGTGTTGTGAACCTTAGTTTGGAGGAACATTGTTTCTGTGGTGGTATACATGCATACGGTTGAACAACAATGAACTGAAGTTGATAACAAAAAAATCTGCAGATGATGGAAATCCAAAGCAACTTAGACAAAGTCCTGGAGGAGCTCAGCAGGGCAGGCAGCATCCATGGAAGTGAACAAGCAGTCCATATTTTGATTCTTCAGGACTGGAAAGGAAGGGAGAAGACACCAGCATAAAAGGGTTGGGGAGGGGAAAGAGGATAACTATAAGACAATAAATGAAGCTAGGTGGATAGGAAAGGTAAAGGGCTGGAGAGGAAGGAATCTGATAGGAGAGAGGAACATAGGAGAGACGATAGGAGGAGAGGCACTGTGGGGTGTGATAGGCAGGTGAGAAGACGTAAGAGGCCAGAGTGGGAAATAGAAGAAGGGAGGAGGAGGGAAATTTTTTTTTAACCAGAACGAAAAAGCAATATTCATGCCATCAGGTTGAAGGCTACCAGACGGAATATAAGATGTTCCCCCACCCTTGGGGTAGCTACATCATAGAACAAGAGGAGGCCATAGGCCAACATGTCATAATAGAAATGGGAATCTGAATTGAAATGCTTGGCTACTGGAAAGTTCCACTTTTGGCAGAGGGAGTGGAGGTACTCGTCGATGCAGTCCCCCAATTTACAACAGGTCTCACCGATGTAGAGAAGGCCACATCAGGAGTACCAGACACAAGACAACTGCAGCAGGTTTGCAGGTGAAGTGTTGCCTCACCTGGAAAACATAAGTTTCATATAAGGTTAAATTAAATGCTAGATTATATCACCTCAAATCTGAGGGGAAATCTGTCTGTTTTGCATGTTTTCTAAAATTTAAGGACAGGAAATTTGGGCCTGGAGTACTACTCAGTATCGTGGATAAAGAATTAATTAAATGTCAGAAAACAGAGCAGGAATATGCTGGTCTTCCTTACTCCTGCAGGAGGTTGTGTGGTTAGACTTTAATTTGCCTTGTGGAAACTAAATGTAATGTTTACCTACTTTAACTGATCTTCAATAGAAATCCAATGGTTGTAAAGTGCTATAGGTTGTTACGTGAGATGGGTTCTTCCTTCTGTCACTTACTGATGCCACAGTGCACTGATGGCGGAGAGACTAAATAGTTAGGGGAGTGTGACAGGATGCCGGCAAGCAAATGCCATTCTCCTAAGTATCGCTGCAGTTGCATATATCTAAGCAAATACAGTATTCTATCACATTCCTGACTTACAGGCAGACGAAAGGCTTTGTTGTTCATTACTGAACAACAGCTTTGACCTGCTCTTGTAACCACAGTATTTATTTACCTTAGTCCAGTTGAGTTTTTGGTCAGAGCTGTTGATAGCAGAGGACTCGGGAATGGTACCAGCATTGAATGCCAAGGTTAGATTATCTTTTAAATGGAATTTATATGTCACAAGCCAGGCCAGCAATTATTGCTTGTACTTGGACACCACATTGATGCAGTTGGGTAGAGTGGTACAGTGGTGCAATGGTGCTGCTGATAGAGCCACTGTCCTAAGAACCATATAGCAATCCAGCATGGAAGCAGCTCCCACAGCCCTTGCAGTCTACACTGACTAGAGAATCCTCCCTGTTGTCTATATTCAGCCCATAACTCTCCAAGCCCTTCCCTCCATGTACCTACAGTATCTTTCCAGGTACTCATGTTACGTACCCCATAACTGGGTTGCCAAACCAGCAGAAATGGACCACTCGTTGGAGTCTGGACTACTGGGCACTAAAAGTTTTATTAAAGAAATAAGTAACACAGTACTCTAATCATAAGGATATAAATGCAACTGGTTAGCAATGATAATACACATACGTACACAGAACTAGGGTAATAGGAATCAACCAAGCTCTATCGCTGTCTAGGGGTAAAATGATCAGGTCTTAAGTGACGCAGAGTTCAGTTCAGCTTAGCACAGTTCGCAGTAATCGCTGTTGTGCCGTTGAGGAGAGAGACAGGGAGGGGGATGCAATTTGATTCAGGCAGACCTTTGATGTCTTCGCAGTTGGTTTTGGGCGGACCCTTTTATGTCTTCTATCCCGCTGTGGTCACCGACTGTGACCCCTCCGTTCCGGGTACGATCGTTCTTCTGTGGTGAACCCGGCACCCAGGCAAGGACAGACACACACACCAGGTTCCCACCAATCGTACCCTTACACCCTGTGAGCCTATGGTCGGTTCCCCCAAACCAGACCTCCAAACTTCCACCAACTTGTGGGGGCACACCGCTCTTTCCCAGGGTCTCGTGATCTCATGGTGTGTTGAGTGCCTAGCGAACCTGCTGTTTTTATCCCCCTACTGGGGTATCGCCTGTCCATCAAACTTCAAACAGTTCAGGTTCGAGGCAACCGGTCTGTCAATATTCTGAATTGTGTTTCTTTTCCATTAATCCCTCTCTCCTCTCTCATCAGCATTTTGAACATTTCTCCATTGTCTCTCGTATCTCTCTCATTAGTATCAATTGCCCGATAACTTGGTTTGGCGTCACACTCACGACAACCATAAAGAAGTTACCTCTCAACACTCTTTTAAATCCTTCCCCTCTCGTCTTGCATCTGCGCCCTCTCGTTTTGGACTCCCTGACCCTGGAGTACCTCCTGGTTACCGAGGTTCAGTTCAGTCCTCTGTTGCTGTCTGTGTGGAGTTTGTCTGCATGGGTTTCCTCCAGCTGCTCCAGTTTCGTCTCACATCCCAAAGGTATGCAGATTGGTAGATTAACTGGCCACTGTAAATCGCTCCTAGTGTGCGGGTAAGCAATAGAGCCTGGGGTGAGTTGATGGGAGTGTGAGGAGAATAAAATGGGATTTATGTAAGGTCAGTGTATATGAATGTTTTGTGATCAGCATAGACTCAATGGGCTGAAAAGCCGGTTTCTGTGACCCTGTTGCACTTAAGAAGATGACATTATCTGCCCTCTTGAACCACTACAGTCTTTATAGTGAAAGCACTCTCATGGTGTTGGGGAGAGGGATACAGGATTTAGATTTGCTGATGATCAAGGAAGCTCAATAACATCCAGGTCAGAACGGTGCAGCCTAGAAGGAAATCTGAAGCGGGTGGTTCTCCATGTGTCCCTCTCATTTGTTGGTGGTAAAGGCTGTGAACTTAGGAGGAGCCTAAGTCAGTGTCTGCAATTGTAATAGATAGATAGATAGTCATACGTTATTGATCTCATGGGAAATTGGGTTTCGTTACAGTTGCACCAACCAAGAATAGGCTATAAATATAGCAATATAAAACTATAAATAAATAGTAATATGTAAATTATGCCAGATGAAAATAAGTCCAGGACCAGCCTATTGGCTCAGGGTGTCTGACCCTCCAAGGGAGGAGTTGTAAAGTTTGATAGCCACAGGCAGGAATGACTTCCTATGATGCTCAGCATTGCATCTCAGTGGAATGAGTCTCTGGCTGAATGTACTCCTGTGCCCACCCAGTACATTATGTAGTGGATGGGAAACATTGTAATCTGCAAGTGTAAAGGTGGTGTTTGAGCAGCTTTGTCCTATATGGTGTCAATTCCCTGAAGTGCCGTTGGAGCTACATTCGCCCAGGTAAGTGGAAAACATCCCATTAAAGTCCTAATTGCTGCATTGTAATTGGTCAGGAGGTAAGTCACTCACTGCAGGATAAACAATCTCCGAACTATTCTTGTAGCCACAATATTTATGTATCCAGTCCATTTAATGCTAGGATTGTGGCAATCACAGGACATTGATAGTAAGCCAAAGGTAGGTAGACTTATTTCATTGCCTGGCAGGTTTGTGAAATGGATGATATTTGCTACTTGTCATTCTAAGCCTGAATGTTGTCTAGCTCTAGGTCGAGGTATAGATTGATTTAATTGCTGAAGAATTGCAAATGAAATTGGGCATGATGTAATATATCCCTTTTTAACCTTCTGATGTTTGGGAGGTCATAGATGAAGCAACTGAATATGGTTGGGCTAGGACACTGCCCTGAGGAACCTCTACTGTGATTTCCTGGGTCTAAAATGATTGATTTTCAACAACCACACCTGCCCTTCTTTGTGGGAGGTATATCTCTGAAAGACTTTGACGTCTTTTTCCCTTGATGCCCACTGACTTTAATTTTACTTGGGCTCTTTGATGCCACTCTTGGTCAGTTGATTCATAGCTGTCAATCTCAATTCACATCAGGAATTCAGTTGTTACTATGAAAATATCTAGAACTGAGTGATCTTACTAAAACTGGTTATTAGAAAGTAATGCCACTTGATAGCACTACAGTTATCCCTTTCCATCGGTAATCCCTTTCCATCATCAGGCTGATAATTGAGAATAGGTTGATTGAGCGGTAATTAACTGGATTGGATTTGCTGTACTCTTTGTGGTTAATATAGGCAAGTTTCCATATTGTAAGGTAGGAGCCAGTGCTGTAACAGAACTGGCACAGCTTGGGTAAAGTTACAATGAAATCTGGAGAGAAGACCCTCCGCACAACAACTAGGATGTTGTCTGTATCCGTGTCAGACAAATGTTGTGGAAAAGCTGGGCCATGCATATGTTTATATTAGGGAGTAGCATGTCATACTTTTGTTCCAATGTCTAGGCCTAAATGCTCAGGTACTCCTGATTTTTTTTGGATGTAGGCATAACTGGCAAGATCAGCTTTTATTATAAATTGTTAATGTCTTTAGGAAGTTCTAGAATTAGAATTTTATTTATTACATCCATCTCACAACATGAGGGAGTAAAGAATCTTCATGTTGCATCTCTGTCGCAATGTTCAAGCAATAAGGAAGGGAAATGTGGAGGATATTACCCAAACACTAAGATTGTATACATACAGTGGCATGCAGAAGTTTGGGCACCCCGGTCAAAATTTCTGTTACTGTGAATAGCTAAGCAAATAAAAGATGACCTGATTTCCAAAAGGCATAAAGTTAAAGATGACACATTTCATTAATATTTTCAAAATTACTTTTTTATTTCCTCCTTCTACAGTTTCAAAATAACAAAAAAGGAAAAGAGCCCGAAGCAAAAGTTTGGGCACCACGCATGGTCGGTACTTAGCAACACCCCTTTTGGCAAGTATCACAGCTTGTAAACACTTTCTGTAGCCAATTAAGAGTCTTTCAATTCTTGTTTGGAAGATTTTCACCCATTCTTCCTTGCAAAAGGTTTCTAGTTCTGTGAGACTCTTGGGCTGTCTTGCATGCACTGCTCTTTTGAGGTCTATCCACAGATTTTTGATGACGTTTAGGTCGGGGGGACTGTGAGGACCATGGCAAATCCTTCAGCTTGCGCCTCTCGAGGTAGTCCATTGTGGATTTTGAGGTGTGTTTAGGATCATAATCCTGTTGTAGAAGCCATCCTCTTTTCACCTTCAGCTTTTTTTTACAGATGGTGTGATGTTTGCTTCCTGAATTTGCTGGTATTTAATTGAATTCATTCTTCCCTCTACCAGTAAATGTTCCCCTTGCCACTGGCTGCAACACAAGCCCAAAGCATGATCGATCCACCCCCATGATTAACAGTTGGAGAGGTGTTCTTTTCATGAAATTCAACACCCTTTTTTTATTTCTCCAAACATACCTTTGCTCATTGTGGCCAAAAAGTTCTATTTTAACTTTATCAGTCCACAGGACTTGTTTCTAAAATGCATCGGGTTTGTTTAGATGTTCCTTTGCAAACTTCTGACGCTGAATTTTGTGGTGAGGAAGCTGGAAAGGTTTTCTTCTGATGACTGTTCCATGAAGATCATACTTGTGCAGGTGTCGCTCCACAGTAGAACAGTACACCACCACTCCAGAGTCTGCTAAATCTTCCTGAAGGTCTTTTGCAGTCAAACGGGGCTTTTGATTTGCCTTTCTAGCAATCCTACGAGCAATTCTCTTGGAAAGTTTTCTTGGTCTTCCAGACCTCAGCTTGACCTCCACCATTCCTGTTAACTGCCATTTCTTAATTACATTATGAACTGAGGAAACGGCTACCTGAAAACACTTTGTTATCTTCTTATAGCCTTCTCCTGCTTTGTGGGCATCATTTATTTTAATTTTCAGAGTGCTAGGCAGCTGCTTAGAGGAGCCCATGGCTGCTGATTGTTGGGACAAGGTTTGAGGAGTCAGGGTATTTATAAAGCTTTGAAATTTGCATCGTCTGTCCTTTCCTAACGATGATTGTGAACAAACCATAGCCCTAACAAGCTGAGACCTTGGTAAAAGTTATCTGAGAGCTCAAAGCTCTTGGGGTGCCCAAACTTTTGCATGGTGCTGCTTTCCCTTTTTTTTTCACTCTAAAATTGTACAAAACAAAAATAATACTCTAATCTTGCTTAAAATGTTGAAAATAATGTTTAATCTTTAACTTTGACTTTTGGAGATCAGTTCATCTTCTACTCACTTAACTATTCACAGTAACAGAAATTTTGACCGGGGTGCCCAAACTTTTGCATGCCACTGTAATTGTTTTGTATACATGTACGCCGTCCGATACAACGTACAGGCAGATATGCAATCAGAGAAATGTGTATTGATAAATCTGATGGCCTGGTGAAAGTAACTGCCCCGTGGCCTATTGGTCCTCGTCTTAACGCTGCGATACCGTTTGCCAGACAGTAGCAGCTGAAACAGTTTGTGTTTGGGGTGGCTGGAGTCCCTGATGATCCTCTGGGCCCTTTTTACACACTTGCTGCTGTAAATGTCCTGAATATAGGAAAATTCACATCCACAGATGCGCTGGGCTGTCTGCCCCACTCTCTGCAGTGCCCTGCGATGAAGGGTGATGCAGTTCCTGTACCAAGCAGTGTCATAGCCAGTCAGTATACTCTCGATAATGCCCCTGTAGAAAATCATGAGGGTTTGGAGACTCATCCCAAACTTGTTCAGCTGCCTGAGGTGCTTTTTCACCACACAGCTGATATGTACAGTCCAGGTGAGATCCTCAGTGATGTGTACACTGAGGAAACTACTCACCCGCTCAACTACAGTTCCATTGATGTCAATAGGGGCTAGCCTATCTCCATTCCGCCTGTCATCTGATCAACTCCTTCATTTTCTCAACATTGAGTTAGTCCTTATAAAGAAGGTATCCCCATAATGTTACTTGTAAGGAGTTCCATTATTTAGATTAGGCAACAATGAAGGAAGAGTGACATATTTGCAAATCAGGATAGTTTGAACTCCTGCCTTCTCTGTGCTGCTCTAAAATTCTTCTTGCTAACCTATCCTAATGATGCATCAGCTTCCCTCACAACCGGAACAGTGAGATCATTTGTGAACATTCAAGTCAATGAAGGAAAATCATGATAGTAATATCTTGAAGTGAATTCTGCCCAATTTATGTACATAATTTGGAGAGGAAATTGCAGTTGTGTCATGGTCCGGCCTGTGAAGTCCACATTCTGGTTCACGGTCCGGTCCATCGTTCCCTATTCCAGGTTTTCTCATTTTCCCCAGTTTCTGTTGAGGCAGCTGATTCTCATTTGGGCTGGCTTCATAAATAGCTTCAGGATTCAGCCTCTGGCCGCTGGACTATTCTCTTCCCTTCTGTATCCCTGTCAGTTGTCGTGGCAAGTTATCTTGGCAAGTAACCTTGGCGGTTACCACGGCAAGTAACCTGGGCGGTTACCACGGCAAGTTCCCTCGGCAGCCACCCCCACCCTGCGTTCAAGATAAGAGCCCGGCCCTGCGTCCTGGAAAGCATCCTGGCCCTGTGTCCTAGAAGGGTTCCGGTGGCTCTGAACCCCAAGAGGGAGTCCCTGCTCCAGGCCCAGTCCAAGTTCCCAAGAGCCCAGCCAGGCCCAGTCCAAGTACCCAAGAGCCCAGCCAAGCCCAGTCCAAGGGTCCCTGTCTGGTCTCTGGCTCGGAGTCCTAGTCCAGGCTTCTTGTTTCAAGTTCCTCGTCCAGGTACTATGCTCCCAGTCCAAGTCCTAGCCCAGGCCCAGTGTCCTTATCTCATCCAGGGTCTGTGTCCATGTCCAGCATTGTTTCCTCCTGACTTCCCTTGCCTTCTTGACACTCCTAGTCCGGTTCCTAGTATGTCAGTGTCTGTGCTTTGCATTTTGGTCTGCCACCAGTGCCCCCTTATGACAAGTTGATGACATTCCTGTCTACCTGCTACCTTTTTGTTTCCCAATGATCATGGTTTGAGTTTTGAAGAGTCTTTGAAACCTCAGCCATCTATTAATGTGCATAAATGCTGCCCTATAACAAGTTGATGACAACTGCCATAATTCTGATGATGATTGAAAGTTGCCGGTTTTCAAAAATCACATTGTTTTCACTTCTCTGCTTTCTCCTTCCTCTATGACCTCATTCAGCCTCTATCTGCCCCAGATCTCCACACCTTTCTAGTTTTGGTTTCTGGCCCATCCCCAAATTTAATCACTCCACTGCTATCTTTCCAGTATATTGATGGCTATACTTGCGCTTTTTCCTGCTCTCATACAGAACTCAAAACTAACTGCTTTCACTTTCTCTTGGTTCATCTCCAAAAGCCAACTCCAAGAAGACCACTATCTCTAAGGCCAGGTTAATGATTAACACCCATTACAAACCCACAGACTACTGCAATGATCTTAACTACACTTTCCCCTGTCCTTCATCTTGCAGTAACTCCATATTACTTCTCCTTATTTCTCACTCTGACTTGCTGAGTATTTCCTGCTTCTGTTTTAAGTAATACTGATTTCAGCCATGAATGGAGCTAACCAAGCAATCTGCAAGGTACAATGAATTCCAGATCTCTAATGTGCTTCCTTCTTCTCTTCTGAACTCTGAGCAGTGTTACACATTCAATAAACATAAGAATGGAAAGAATAACCTTCCTGCAAACAATTAACCTTAAATGGAAATTATCATGAATCTAACTCGGTTTATTGCAATTCAAGTTCAAAGTAAAATTTATTATCAGATAAATAATTACAGTTACTGTTTTATAGATTTGCTAAGTACGCCCACATGCAGCTCTGAGTTTCTTTTTCTGTGGGCATACTTAGCAAATCTATAAAACAGTAACTGTAAGCTGTAAACATCAGAATTTAAGCACCAGCGTTTTGTGGCATTCTATCACCAATACAAATTGCCAAGATCAGAGAACAACTCACTCCAACTGTGCATACCTTATACAGCCTTGAGAATCGTCTCCTTACAGGCAGCCATGGAACAAAGAAACCCAGCAGGACCCATTTAAAAATAAAAAGACCATCGAATACCCAATATTCAGAGGGGGGAAAAAACAAATTATGCAACCATGAAAGTAAGCAAATAGCATTCAGAATCAAAGTTTATGTAAGTGAATCCACAGACACAAAACAAGGCATCCCTGCAGCTGATTCAGGAGCAGGCCACAGCCTCAGTTCAGCGCTGAGCCGAATAAACATCATGGAGCTGCGAGCTGAACTGGCTCGTCCCTTGCTTCTGGCCCCAACACCCTGACTTTTTCAACCTAATCTGCTGCTTAGGTCATCTAAACCTCGAGTTGTTCGTTGTTCTTGAACCCAGGCCCTGCCGCTTCAATATACTGGTGCCCCGCTGCCTCAAATCGACCTGTACCCAACCTTTCCAATTTGGCCCTGCGCTTAAATTGATCAAACGTCAAGCTTTTCCTTGCTCCCGGGCCCAGGCTCTGCATCGACTCTTCCCCTCCTCAGTTCTGCCGCATCAAATCACCTCCAAGTCTGCTCCAGCAATGGCTAAACATTGACTCATTCCTTCCTCTCAGGGCCGGGCCCCACCACCTAAATTTGGCCCACCATGTCGTAACTGTAACGCACCTTCAAAACAAAAATGCTAAGTTGAGCAAGCTATTCAAGAGCTCAACTCTGAAAGGGAAATTACAGCGATCATTTACCAGAAAAAGTGTCATTAATAAAGCATTTAGTTGTTTCCTTTGTTTTGTTCTGACTAAAAGTGAATAACCAAAATCAGGAGGGGTGCATCCAGCATTATCAACTCAAGTTGAATTTAGGGTTGCTATGGCAATAAGCTGTTCACAAAGCATTCTGATATGGGCTATTACCGAGAAAGGAAAGAAGTGTAGTATTGAAAACCTGTGAAACTTGTGGTTGGTGCTGTACGAAACATTCAGCAGATCAGATAGCAGAGGGTGAAACAAATTAAATTCTCAACAGAACTAGGAATGGTTAAATGTTTCGAACTACTGAGAAGGGAAAGAAAAGGGAACAAAGGTAATGTCAATGCACTTTGGTGAGAGAAACCAAAAGCCAGACTATTACCTAAATAGAAAGGACCTGCCAGGAATTGAAGTGTAGAGGGGTCTAGGTGTTCTTGTACATGAGCCACAAGCTTGGCAGTGGTTAAGAAGCAAATGACATATTGGCTTTTATTACAAAAGCGTTACAATTTAGAAACATGAAAATTTTATTACAATTGTACAAAGCATTGGTGAGGCCACACCTAGAGTACTGTGCATACTTCAGTGTAGTCTCCCAGAACTCAAAGAACATTTGCAAGATCCAGTTTACCACATTATCATCCATATTATTAATATAAATGACAAGCAACGGACCTAGCAGTGATCACTGCACACCACCAGTTACAGGCCTCCACTCAGAGGCAATCATCTTCTACCATTCTATGGCTTCTCCTGGTAAGTCAATGTTAAATCCAAATTACTATTTCATCCTGAATGCCAGGTGATTTAACAATCTGGACTACCTTCCTATGTGGGACTTTATCAATGGCCTTGCTAAAGTCCATTTTAACAGCATCCACTGCCTTTCCATCATCAGCTTCCTGGTAACCTCATCGGAAAACAGGTTGGATCGTTAGGTTGGTTAGGCATGATCTACCATGCACAAACCCATGCTGACTAATCCTATTCCAACCCTGTCTATCCAAACACTTGTATGTCCTGTTCCTTTAACACCTTCAAATAATTTACCCACCAGTAACATCAGAATCTCTGGCCTATAATTTCCTGGCTTATTCTTAGAGCGTTTCATCAATGACGAAACAACATTAGCTATCCTCCAATCCTCTGGTACCTCACTTGTGGCTAAGGACATATCAATACTTGTGCTAGGGCCCCTGCAATTTCTGCACTAGCTTCCCACAAGGACCGAGGGGACACTTTGTTAGGCCCTGGGGACTTATCCACCCTAACTTGCCTCAAGGCAGCAAGCACTCCCACTTCTATTATCTGGATATGGTCCATCACTTCACTTTTTTTTAAAGTTGGCTGGTCTGTTGAGTAAATACGGATGGAAAAAATCCACTTAAGATCACTCTCCTTTCTGTCAGCTCCATACTTAGATGACCATGCTGATCTTCAAGTGGACTAATGTTGATCCTTGCTACCCTTTTGCTCTTGATAGATCTGAAGAAACCCTCAGTATTCTGTCTTCACCTTGTGTGCCAGAGCAACCTCGTGCTTTCTTTTTGCTTCCTGATTTCCTCCTTAAGTGTTCTGTTGCATCACTTATACTGCTCAAGCACCTCATTTGTTGCTTGCCGCCTATATCTGCTATACACCTCCTTCTTAACCAGGGCCTCAATATTCCTCAAAAACATAGGTTTCCTAAACCTGTAAGCCTTGTATTTTATTCTAATAGGAACATACAATCTCTGTACACTCAATATTTCACTTTTGAAGGCCTCCCACTTACCAAGCATCCGTTTGCCAGAAAACAACCTCTCCCAATCCACATTCTTTCTGCCAGGTCTTTTCTGATGCCTGCAAAATTGGCCTACCTCCAATTTTGAATCTCAATCCAAGGGTCAGGCATATCTTTCTCCATAACTATTGTGAAATTATGATCACTAGATGCGAAGTGTTCCCCTACACACTCTTCTGTCATGTGTCCTCTCTCTTCCCATAATAGGAAATCCAGTATTGCACTGTTTCTAGTTGGGACCTCTATATATCAAGTAAGGAAACTTTCTTGAACATATTTGACAAACTCTATCCCATCTAATTCTTTTACAGTATGAGAGTCCCAGTCAATATGTGGAAAGTTAAAATCACCATTTCTCTAAAGGTTATTCTGCTATCTCTCTACAAATTTTGTTCTCTAAATCTTGCTGACTACTTAGAGCTCTATAATATAAGCCCAATAATGTGGACATCCCTTTCTTATTCCTAATTTCCACCTATACAGTTTCTGTAGATGAACTCTGCAGTCTATCCTGCCTGAGAACTGCCATGACATTTTCCCTGACAAATAATGCCTCCTCTATAATGTCTAAAACAATGAAACCCTGGAACATTGAGCTGCCAGTCCTGCCCCTCCTGCAAACCATCTTGCTAATGGCTACAATATCATAATTTCACATGTTGAACCACACTCTAAGCTCATCTGCAATACACAAGAGACACAACCCAGAAGATTAGTCCCACCATGCTCACCTTTGTCTGCAGGCTTAACATCTACTTTTCTCACAACCACTCCACTAGCTGCCCTAGCACTCTAGTTTAAAGCTCCCCACTACACCCCACCCCTACCCTAAGTAGCACAGGCAAACCTTCCTGCAAGAATATCAGTCCCCTTCCAGTTCAGCTGCAAACAGTTCCATGTGTACAGGTCCATCATTCCCAAGAAGAGAACCCAATGATCCAAAAATCTGAAGCCCTCTTTTCTGCACAACTCCTTAGACACATGTTAAACTATATTCCTATTTCTAGCCCCATTTGGAGATGATTATGGGCAGCAATTGTGAGATCACCACCCTTAAGGTTCTATCCTTTAATTTCGCACCTAACTCTAGGAAAACACTTTGCAAGACCCCATTACCCTTCCTGACTATGTCATTTATATCAACGTGGACTACAACCTCTGGCTCCTCCCCCTCCCCTTAAGAATGTTGTGGACGTGATCCAAGTTGTACTTAAACTTCCATCTGGAAGGAAACATACTGTTCAGTAATCTTGTTCTTTTCCATATGATCTTCTGTCTGTTTGTTTCCCTGGTTGTCAAGCTGGTGGGTAGTGGGGACAAGCTCCCACTATCTGAAAGTGCTCCTCACGGCATGTGCCTCAAATAGCCTCTGACAACTAAGTCCAGCTCCTGGCCTTCTCGTGTGGCTGAGCCTCTAAGCCCGGCGAAACTGTTTCTACTGACAGGAGAAGGGGCGAAGGCGGATCCTGGCGCCTTAAAACCAGTGCTTTGGGTAGATGGAGCTCATCAGCCTGGGAAGGCAGGCCGTCTAAGAGAGGAAAAACTCTGATTTCAAACCTCTGCTGCCTTGTGGCCATACCCACTCATGGGAAAGGCTTCGGGAGTCATGGGAAAGGCTTCGGGAGCAAACCCTGAGGACAAATCCGGAGCTGGAGTCCCTAAGGCAGTCCGACGTTGCCTTCAACCTCGTTCCGGCAACTCCTGCGACAACACTGGTGCCAAGCTGTATCGGCCCTTGCCCTTCCCTTGGACAACATCGGTGTCATGGAGAGGGGAGATTTGCAGCATAGGCAACCACCAGTCTTCCATACAACCTTGCCCAGGCCTGCACCCTGAAGAGGACACTCCAGCGTCGCCTCACCATGACGGCACAACACGGAAAGCAGCAGTCTACCAGTTGTAAGCCTGCGCTCGATTGGCATAGAGCAAGGCACCAGGGGTTGCTTTCGACGGAGGGAGAGACCATCACGTCTCACTGGACAGCTACCGCCTGCCTGAAGCTGGGCAGCCCTCAGCCGATTAGGTGCTGCCCCTCCACGGTCCGCTCGCTCCACTGGGTGCGTGAGGCTTAGGGATACAAGTAGCCCGAACTGTGGACTGTAAATACTGCACCAGTCACAACAAGAAGACAAAGAAAGAAGCCAGCATTCAGACTAGGATGCTGGAATATACGGATCATGACAACTGGTATATCAGGTGACCTTCGGGAGATCAGTGACACACACAAGACAGCAGTGATTAACAATGAACTGTCGAGACTCCAAGTGGACATCACAACGCTCCAAGAGACACGTCTCGCAGAATCGAGAACTCCACGTGAGGGAGACTACACCTTCTGGCAGGGGAAGGGCTCAGACGAGACCAGAGAGCATGGTGTCGGCTTTGCCGCAAAGAACTCACTGCTGAAGATGGTAGAGCCTAGCGAGAAAGAGACGGAGCGGATTTTCTCGCTTCGACTCCACACATCCGACGGGCCTGTCAAACTTGTCAGCGTCTATGCCCCAACCCTATACTCTACACAAGACACAAAGAACAAGTTCTACAACCAGCTGTCAGTGATGATACAGGAGATCCCAAGTCAGGAACAGTTGCTGCTACTTGGTGACTTCAATGCCAGAGTGGGCGCTGACCACGACTCCTGGCCAAGCTGCCTGGGGCGGTATGGGATTGGCAGCATGAATGACAACGGGCAACGACTGCTTGAGCTTTGCACGCTCCATGAATTGTGTGTCACCAACACCTACTTCCAGACCAAAGTTCAGCACAGTGTCTTGGCTACATCCCCGCTCCAAACACTGGCACCAGCTAGACCTGATAATCACAAGACGCTGTCACCTGAGAAACGTGCTCACGACTCGCTCCTTTCAGAGTGCCAACTGTGACACGGATCACTCTCTGGCTTGCTGCAAGATCAGACTTCGGCTGAAGAAGATGCACTGTGCCAAGCCTCCAGGCAAGCAGCGCATCGATGCCAGTAAGACACAACACCCGGACAAAGCTGCGGAGTTCATCAAGTCACTGGAGGATGCTCTCCTTGCAGACCCACCAGAAGGAGATGCTCAGCAGAGATGGGACTCCCTCAGGGACTCCATCCACAGTACTGCACTCAAGGCCTTCGGGAAGAAACGGGGCAAGACACAGGACTAGTTTGAAGTGAGCTCAAGTAAGCTCACCGCTGACATTAAGGTGAAGCGTGTTGCACTACTAGAGCATAAACGCCACCCCACCCAGGCAACACTGCAAGTGCTAAGGACAGCAAGAAGCAAGGCCCAGGAAACAGCCAGACGCTGTGCAAATGACTACTGGCTACAACTACGCGAAAGCATTCAGTCATCATTTGACGCAGGCAACATCCGTGGAGTGTACGAGGGGATCAAGAAAGCCATCAGGCCAACCCAGGGCAAGACAGCACCATTGAAAACCATAACAGGAGAGACCATCAATGACAAAGGCAAGCGGATGGAGAAATGGGTGGAGCATTACTCTGAACTTTTCTCCAGAGAAAACACCATCTTGGACAGCGCGCTAGACGCTGTGGAATGCCTGCCTGTCATGGAGGAACTTGATGCATTGCCGACTGCCGAAGAGCTGAGTAAAGCCATCGACAGCCTGCCCACTGGGAAGGCACCAGGATTGGATGGCATTCCACCAGAGGCCATCAAATGCACAAAGGGCGACCTGCTAAACCACCTGCACGAACTACTGTGCCAGTGCTGGATAGAGGAGCAGTGCCGCAAGACATGGGAGACTGCAACATTGTCACCATATATATAAGAACAAAGGGGACAGAAGTGACTGTAACAACTACAGGGGAATCTCCTTGCTGAGCATCGTTGGGAAGGTCTTCGCCCACGTGGTCCTGAACAGACTGCAGAAAATAGCCGAAAGGGTATATCCTGAGTCTCAGTGTGGTTTCAGGTCAGAACACTCCACAATTGACATGATCTTCTCCCTTCGACAGCTACAAAAGAAATGCAGAGAGCAAAGACAACCACTCTATGTCACTTTCATTGACTTTACGGAGGCTTTCGACCTCATGAGCAGACACGGCCTGTTCAAAATCCTCACCAGGATTGGGTGTTCCCCGAGGCTCCTCAGGATAGTTCAGTCATTCCACACAGACATGAAGGGCGTCGTTCAGTTCGACGGCTCTTTTTCGGAGGCTTTCAGCATCCGCAGCAGTGTGAAGCAGGGCTGTGTGCTTGCCCCCACCCTGTACAGCATCTTCTTTGTAGTCATGCTGAAGCACGCCTTTGGAACATCAACTGATGGTGTCTAGCTCCACACCAGATCGGATGGGAGGCTGTTCAGACTGTCCCGGCTGAGGACGAAAACCAAGGTTCGTGAAGTACTCATCAAGGACATGTTGTTTGCAGACGATGTGGCACTGGCAACACACTCTGAAGAGCAACTGCAACGCCTCATGGACAGCTTCTCAAGAGCCTGCCAGGACTTCAGCTTGACCATCAGCCTGAAGAAGACCAACGTGTTGGGCCAAGGTGTTGAGCAACCCCCTGCCATTACCATCAACAACTACGAGCTGGAGGTAGTTCACAATTTTATGTACCTCGGCTCCATCATCACAAACAGCCTCTCCCTAGACCCCGAGGTCAACAGACAGATCGGACGAGCAGCCTCAACATTCGCAAGGCTGACAGAGTCTGGGAGAACAGAAAGTTGATGACACACACCAAGGTTGCAGTCTACAAGGCCTGTGTCCTCAGCACACTGCTTTACGGCAGCGAGACCTGGAGCCGCTACTCCAGACAAGAGCGGCGTCTCAATGCCTTCCACCTTCGCAGCCTGAGACGCATCCTGGACATCAAATGGGTTGACTGAGTCACCAACAATGAGGTCCTGGCCCGCGCCCAGATACCCAGCCTCTTCACCCTGCTCCAACAACGCCGTCTCCACTGGCTGGGCCACGTACACCGCATGTCAGATGGGAGGATCCCGAAAGCCCTGCTGTACGGGGAACTGGCCTCTGGCAAGAGAGCACAAGGGCAGCCCCATCTTCGTTTCAAAGATGTCTGCAAGAGACATGAAGTCGCTGAACATGAACATTGAGAGATGGAGGACATCACAAGCAATCGCTCTCACTGGAGGCTGGAACTACACAGAGGCCTAAAAAGAGGAGAAGAGAAGCAGAGGCTTGCTGCTGAAGAAAAGCGCACTCGTCGGAAAAACAGTACCAAGATGACACTGGAGGACAGTGCCTTCAAGTGCAGTCGCTGCAGCCGAGACTGTCACTCCTGTGTGGGCCTCTACAGCCACAACAGATGCTGCTCTATCAACACAGACTGAGGCAAGACTTTCCAGGCACAGATCCATGGTCTTGCGAGACTAACAGATGCCACAATGACACAATGACTATGAATCCCCTATCACTACTGGTTAGGGGAAAAAATAGACAGAAGGTCATATGGAAGAGAATCAAATTCCAAGGTTGTATGTTTCTTTCCAGGTAGAGCTTGTCAGCCAAGGTTGACAGCTCATCTGGGAGAAAGAAAACTTTGATACCAAACCTCCACTGCCATGCTGCTATACCCACTCTTAAGAAAGCCTCGGGAGTAAACCTGAGGAAAAATCTGGAGTTGGTGTCCCTCAAGCAGTGCTACATTGAGTTCAATGCTGACTGGCAGCTCCTGCGACGCCACTGGTGTAAAACTATATTGGTCTCTGCCGTTCCTCTGGGTGGAGAGCGGGAGCCTGCCACATGAGTAACAGCTTGCTCTTCATTTGGTCCTTCCCTGGGTTGCATACTAGCTTGTGTATCACATAGACAGCTAGGGCACAACATCCATGGCCAACCCCGACTAATGGAGGGCTTGGGACTGCTTGCCTCTTCTCTCCCCACCCCCTGAGTCAGACTCAGTGCCACAGAATGGACTGCTGTGGCTTTCCTTTGCTAGGTCACTCTCCCCAGCAGTATCCAAGACAATATAATTGTTATTGAGGGGAACAGCCAGAGGGGTACCCTACACTGGCTACCTATTCTCTTTCCCTCTCCTGACAGTCACCCAGTTTCTAATGTCCTGCACCTTAAATGTAACGAGATCCCTGTATCTTCTGTCAATCACCATTTCAGCCTCCCCGATGATCCAGAGCTCATCCAGCTCCAACTCCAGTTCTTTAACACGGTCTATAGGAAGCTGCCAATGGAAGCATTTCTTGCAAATATAATCAGGCATGCTGAAGGTCTCTCTCTCTTCCTGCTGTCCAATCATTCCCACTGCTCTGACTATGCATAAGAAAAAAAGAAAGAAGGAAGGAAAGAACAAACAAAAAAGGAGAGAATGAAGTAAATAAGGAAGGAAAGAAAGAAATCCAAAACTTAGCCACCTCCTCTCCTCGCTGAAGCCTCTTGAGCCAAAGCTTCACCTTCCCACTCTAACTGTGGCCCCTTCCAACAATCGCTGATCTGCTTAAACCAAATGTTTCAATGCCCCAGTCAAATGTCCAATAACCCAAATATCCCAAGCTCCAAAGAAAGTTCCCAACGTGATCTGCTTGCTTTCTTAAATCTGACACTTACTCACCACAAACAATAGCTCAAGTGATCTCAAACTCTACTCTGCATTCTAATTGGAAATAGAGGCCTAATGTACTCAATCTGTCCTCATTCCACAAAACTGTCATTCCAGAATGAGAAGTAACTTTTCTCGAAGTAACATATTGTACTATTATTTAAAACAGCTTTAATGTTGAAGCATTCTTATTCATGCATTATGCACATGACTTTTTTCAAAGTTTAGGCTTAAGTATAAATATTACATGTGTATTTGTGCTCCCAAAATGGATTTTCATCTCATGGCATTGAAAATGGCTAACAGACAAACACTTATGTCAGAATTCTGTTCATCGACTATAGCTCAGCATTTAACACTGTTATTTCCACAATCCTTATTGATAAGTTACAGAACCTGGGCCTCTGTGCCTCCCTCTGCAATTGTATCCTCAACTTCCTAACCCGAAGATCACAATCTGTGTGGATTGGTGATAATATCTCCTCCTCACTGATGATCAACACTGGTGCCCCTCAGGGGTGTGTGCTTAGCCCACTGCTCTACTCTCTATATACCCATGACTGTGTGGCTAGGCATAGCTCAAATACCACATATAAATTTGCTGATGATACAACCATTGTTGATAGAATCTCAGATGGAGATGAGAGGGCGTACAGGAGTGAGATATGCCAACTGATGGAATGGTATCGTGACAACAACCTTGCACTCATCATCAGTAAGATGAAAGAGCTGATTGTCAGTAAGACTAAAGGAAGGGTAAAACGAAGGAACACATACCAATCCTCATAGGGGGATCAGAAGTGGAAAGAGTGAGCAGTTTCATGTTCCTGGGTATCAAAATCTCTGAGGACCTAACCTGGTCCCAATATACCGATGCAGCTATAAAGAAGGCAAGATAGCAACTATACTTCATTAGGAGCTTGAAGAGATTTGGTATGTTAACAAATACACTCAAAAACTCCTATAGATGTACCGTGGAGAGCATTCTGACAGGCTGCATCACTGTCTGGTATGGAGGTGAGGGGCTACTGCACGAGACCGAAAAAAGCTGCAGAGGGTCATAAATTTAGTTAGCTCTGTCTTGGGTACTAGCCTACAAAGTACCCAGGACATCTTCAAGGAGTAGTGTCTCACAAGAATAGTATCCATTATTAAGGTACCCCAGCACACAGGGCATGCCCTTTTCTCATTGTTACCATCAAGTAGGAAGCTGTTCCTGAATCACTGAAGGCACACACTCAGTGATTCAGGAACAGCTTCTTTCCCCTCTGGACATTGAACCCATGAACACTACCTCACTTTTTTAATATATGTTATTTCTGTTTTTGCATGATCTTTAGTCTATTCAATATACATATACTGTTATTGATTTACTTATTTATTTTTACTTTTTTCCTTCTATATTATGTATTGCATTGAACTGCTGTTGCTAAGTTAATAAATTTCACAACACACGCAGTTGATAATAAAGCTGATTCAGTGTATTCATACTTGCAAGGGAAGATTGCTGCAACAAATTAAGCTAAAAGCATGTTGATAAAAGCTTAAAATACTTTTGGCTGATCCATGCTTGGCAGTTTTCATTGTGTTGATATAGGGCAGGGACTCTAGTGAAGCATAAGTAAGGAGAAGTGCATAATGAAAAAAACTGCAGATGCTTGAAATCTGAAAGAAGAAATGATAGATATAACCGATAATTACTATCTTTACTCGGTTACTTCCCGATCTTGAAGATAAACTGGGAAAGAGTGCGGATGTGGGCGGAAAGAGGGCACTGAGTATTCTGAAAAGAAGAATATGATTTTAAAATTTGAATCATTGCTAATTCATGAACCAAGTAAGCAATAGGGAAATGGGATGTGATGTAAATTAAGATATAGTCAGCAGAGTTTTGGATGAGCTGAAATTTATGGTGGTAAGGTAATAAACTATGGAACATTATAACAGCCAGTAACACAAGCCATTTATATCCAAGGTGCATCGGCACTAAAGGTGCATACTGTGACATAGACTTTAGCATGAAATGTTAAATAATTTTATGTTATTTATAACTGTGGAAATGTGCCATTTAACACATTTATATGATTTTCCTGGTTTAGTAAAATAGTGTTTCAGCAAGCCTGTCCTTTCAACGTTTCCACGTCTGATTAGTCTGAAGGAAAAAATATTAAACACATTTAAGATTATCTTTTGCTGCTGCAAATAGGTTAATTTCTCTCCATGCATGTGTTAATGTATTTTAAAGTGTGCTATGTGAAATATAATGCTAAATGCAAAGGAAATTTAAATGTCAACAATCCAATTGTTTGTCCAGGAATGGAAATTAGGGTTAAGACTTTGGGATCAGATGTGTTTTTATAAACTAAATCTTTGTCTGATTTAGCTGCAAAATTTACCCTCTTGTTAATGTAAGGAAACATTATAACATAGACTGAGAGGACTGTAGGTCTTTTGATTCTTAGGATTTATCCCAATTCCTGGATAACTGGGGTATTTAAATTTTAAAATATCGTTGCTTTGCTGGAGTACTCAACGAATGATCACATCAGCCAATTTTGTTTCACTTTCATTGGGTCAGCATCCTCAGCACTGTAGCTTGCTTTCCTGATGATAATTTCATCCTCTATGATCTATCCTAAATGTGCATAGTAAAGATCATTTTTGATCCATGTCTTATACATCTGCTTATACCTTATCAACCTTACATTCTATGCATAATTTGTGCTTACAAAATATTTACTTCTAACTGCCAATTCTTTTGAAGTAATGCTTGTTTACTTGTCATATTGTGAATTATTCCAACCATGGACTCTATTTGATTTGCACAAATATCAATAAAATAAATGCAATAATTTATATAAAATCCATTTCAGATGTTAATTAAGGGAGATATATTGGTCAGGCTAGGGAAAGAAGATGAGCGTACCTTGGAATATATGATGGCTTCTGACAATATAGTATTACCTTCATACTGCACTGATGGATCAAGTCTCTAGAGTAGATGTTGACTTTTTAGTCTAGGTGACCACACAGCCCTTCTATCAATAGATAATTTCAGTATTTGACAACCATACAACATTTCATATAAGGCCAGTCTACAATCCACAAGAACAGTTGCTCAGATCATATTGTTGGCTCAAGCAGCTATACCTTAATCCACCTAAAAGATTTACCTTGAAATTTCTTCCCAAGATCATTTTAACTCTTGACCTCTTTATAAAATACTCTTAAAACGTATCTCCCTGGCATACCACAGTGCAGAGGTTGCAATGCGTCACCTCTGGATACCCACCCGCTGTATACTGGCTAGGGAAGCTGATGAATATCAAGCTTTTGGAAATGTATCTAGAAGGAAAAAATCTCTCCCAGGTGGTACTCCATTTGTCCTCAGTGCAAAAGTGTTTGGAAAATCAGTACTACTTAGTAAGTTTAATAATTTCTTCAAAATGGATGTAAATGAGGGTGTTCGGACAGAAATTCTCCCAACATTTTGTCAATTAAGCACCATTTAGAAGAGAATGTTTTTAAAAATCCTGGCTATTTCCCGTTCCCCAATGATACCCTTGCACTCCTTGACATTTCCACCTCTCCCACCCCTACCCAAATTAACCCCCTGGCAAGCCCCTGTTTTTTTCTTATAAAACAGAAAACGTTGGCATGTGGGTACAATCTTCAGCTGGGTGTAATGCAACTATCATGATATCTGGTGTGGTTGCAGGTGCTTAGCTTGGACCATGTGTGGATTGGATCCAGTGTTCAGGCTCCCCAGATACATCCACTTGGGCAGAAGAACCTGCTTTTGATGTCACCCTATGTAAATTATCGGCTCTCTTTCATTGTTCTTTCTGCAGGTCAGAGTAGTTCAATTGACTGGTATCCCATCAACCAAGCTAAACATGAATTCCCTCAACTATCAGTGTGTACCATTTGCAAGATGTACTGCAATTACTGGCCTGGCAGTTCCAACAACATCACCTCTATCACCAACAGAGACAGGGACTTAGAACATAAGACGTATGAGCACAAAGAGGCCATTTGGCCCATTGAGTTGGCTCCAGCATTCAGTCATGTTTTACTCTCCTCAGCCCCACTCCCTGGCCTTCTCCTTGTAACCTTGGATGCCATGTTCAGTCAAGAACCTATCAAGCTCTGTGTTAAATGCACCTGACAACCTGGCCTCCACAGTTGCCAGTGGTAATAATTTCCACAAATTCACCACTCTCTAGCTAAAGAAGTTGCAGAGCCTGGGCCGCTGTAGCTCGCTCTGTAATTGGATTCTCGACTTCCTAACCAGAAGAACACAGTCTGTGCATATCCTCTTCACTGACAATCAACACTGGCTCACCTCAGTGGTGTGTGCTTAGCCCACTGCTCTACTCTCTATATACACATAACTGTGTGGCTAGGCATAGCTCAAACACCAGCTAACGATACAACCATTGTTAGTAGAATCTCAGGTAGTGACGAGAGGGCGTACAGGAGTGAGATATGTGAACTAGTGGAATAGTGCTGCAGCAAAACCTGGCACTTAACGTCAGTAAGACGAAAGAGCTGATTGTGGACTTCAGGAAAGGTAAGATGAAAGAACATGTACCAATCCTTATGGAGGGATCTGAAGTAGAGAGAGTGAGCAGCTTCAAGTTCCTGGGTGTCAAGGCCTCTGAGGATCTAACCTGGTCCCAGCTTATTGATGTAGTCATAAAGAAGGCAAGACAGCGGCTCTACTTTATTATAGTTATTATAGTTTGAAGAGATTTGACATGTCAACAAATACGTTCAAAAACTTCTATAGTTGTACCATGGAGAGCATTCTGACAGGCTGCATCACTGTCTGGTATGGAGGGGCTACCGCACAGGACCAAAAGAAGCTGCAGAAGGTCGTAAATCTAGTCAGCTCCATCTTGGGTACTAGCCTACAAAGTACCGAGGACACCTTAAGGGAGCGGTGATTTGGAAAGGCAGCGTCCATTATTAAAGACCTCCAGCACCCAGGGCATGCACTTTTCTCACTGTTACTATCAGGTCGGAGATACAGAAGCCTGAAGGCACACACTCAGCGATTCAAGAAAAGCTTCTTCCCCTCTGCCATCTGATTCCTAAATTGACTTTGAAGCTTTGGACACTACCTCAGTTTTTTTAATATACAGTACTGTACTTCTGTTTTTGCACTTTTTATTTATTCAATATAGGTAATTGATTTACTTAAGAAATTGAATATTCCAAAATTATCATCTAATGAACGTTCAAAGCCAGATGTACCTATTACAGTAGAGGAAATAAAGAATGCTATTTTTTCAATGAACTCAGGTAAAGCACCTGGCCCAGACAGATTTACAGTAGAATTTTTTAATTTTTTCTCTACTACACTGACTCCTTGGCTATGTTGTGTTTTTAGGAATGCAGTATCTATAGGTAAGTTACTACAATCTTTTTATCGAGTTTCTATTTCC
This sequence comes from Mobula birostris, assembly GCF_030028105.1. NCBI lineage: Eukaryota > Metazoa > Chordata > Chondrichthyes > Myliobatiformes > Myliobatidae > Mobula > Mobula birostris. Next base: position 60,982,387 of record NC_092380.1, on the reverse strand, counting down.
CTAATTCTTAAAAAAGTTAAGGACCCCATTGAATGTGCATCTTATAGGCCTATATCTTTGCTGAATGTGGATTCTAAGATTTTTCTAAAATATTGGCAATAAAATTGGAGAATGTATTACCTCAAGTTATTTCTGCTGATCAGACTGGATTTATTAAAAATCATTACTCTTTTTTAATATTAGGAGATTAATGAATATTGTTTATATGCCTTCACCCAAAATTCCAGAATGTGTTATTTCATTGGATGCTGAGAAAGCTTTTGACAGAGCTGAATGGACATATTTATTTAATAGCCTTGAGAAATTTAATTTTAGTTTGATATTTATATCTTGGATTATACTGATATATCTTACCCCTTTGGCTTTGGTATTTACTAACAACCAAAAATCCCCTCTTTTTCATCTATTCCGTGGTACTAGGCAGGGCTGTCCTCTTAGTCCACTACTATTTGATATTGCTTTGGAACCGCTAGCTATTGACTCCCCTAATATATTAGGCATTACCCATGGAAATGAGACTCATAAATTATCACCATATGCAGATGATCTACTGTTATATATTTCTAACCCAGGAAAATCTATTCCAGCAGTATTAACTTTGCTTGCTCAGCTTAGTAGTCTTTCTGGTTATAATTTGAACCTAGGTAAGAGTGAATTTTTTCCATTAAATATGCAGATTCCCACTTACAAAAACTCTCTATTTGGAGTGACTACTTACTATTTTACTTACTGAGGAGTTAAAATTACTAAGAGACATAAGGATCTCTTCAATTTTAACCTTTTACCATTAATTAATCAGGTTAAACAACTGATTACTAAGTGGTCCCCATTGTCTCTATCATTGATTGGCCGAATCAATGCTGTTAAAATGATCATTTTACCTAAATTTTTATATTTATTTCAAATGATACCAATTTTTATTCCTAAGTCCTTCTTTGATACTATTGATTCTAAAATTTCCTCTTAAATGTGGCAAAATAAAAATCCCAGATTAAGTAAAAAATACTTACAGAAATCTAAGAAAGAAGGTGGTTTGGCATTGCCTAACCTAAGATTTTATCATTGGGCAATTAGTATTCGATATTTAATATTTTGGATGCAAGATTGGAATATAATTCCAAGCCCATATTGGGTAAACCTTGAAGGGCAATCTGTACAAGGGTTTTCTTTAGCTTCCATTTTAGGAACTTCACTTCCTGTTGTACTATCCAAATTGAACAAACAAACATTTAACCCTATAGTTAAACATACATTGCGAATATGGTTTCAATTTTGTAAATTTTTTGGCCTGAATGAATTTGTGTTATCAAGTCCTATTATATCTAATTTCTTTTTTCAACCCTCGGTAATGGACCAAGCCTTTTTGATATGGAAAATGAAAGGTATAATATGTTTTTGTGATTTATTTCTGGATAACTGTTTTATGTCTTTTGAGTAATTATCTAAGACTTTATCTAAGATTTGCCTAGATCTCATTTTTTTAGATATTTACAAATAAGAAATTTTTTAAATACTACGTTGCCTACCTTTCCGACTTCAAAACCTACAGGCATTATTGATAAAATTTTAGGTTTAAATCCTTTTCAGAAGGGATTGATAGCAATTATTTATGATATAATTATGAAATTACAGCCAGATATATCTGATAAAATTAAAAACGAATGGGAAAGGGAACTTCAACTTTCTCTACCTATAGAGAAATAGGATAAAATTTTCCAATTAGTTAGTACTTCTTCTATATGTGCTAAACATACATTAATACAATTTAAAGTAGTACATAGAGCCCATATGTCCAAAGATAAACTAGCTCGTTTTTATTCCCATATAAACCCTACTTGTGATAGATGTCACTCTGAGGTGGATTCTTTAACTCATATGTTTTGGTCCTGTCCTCTTTTGGAAAAATATTGGAAAGACATTTTTGATATTATTTCAACAGTTCTATGTTTTGATTTAAAACCCCATCCTATTACGGCAATTTTTGGATTGCCAATGGTAGAACACAGATCTTTGTCTTCTTCAGCCTGTCGGATGATAGCATTTGTTACTTTAATGGCTAGAAGATCTATTTTGTTGAACTGGAAGGAAATCAATCCTCCTACTACATTCCAATGGTTTTCTCAAACCATATTAAGTTTAAATTTAGAAAAAATTAGAAGTGATATTTTTGACCCTTTGGTTAAATTTGAAGAAACTTGGAAACCTTTTATGCAACGTTTTCATATGATGTAATCTGACCTTTCCGAATTTTTTTCTAACTTAAATTATATGAATAGAGGAGCAGAGTTGACGACATTACTGAATGTGTCTGATTCAAAATATTGGTCTAGCCCTGTTTTGTTCTGTTTTTTTGGGGGGGTTTTTCTCTTTTTCTTTTGGGGATTTTTTTTGTTTATATATACAAATGCTTGCATTTGTTCTTTTTATTTCTTTATTAATGACTAATTTCATTGAGTTTGGGAGTCTATTATTCCTATGTTGCTTAAAATCCTTTTTGTATATGCTGATGAAGATTATTCCAATCTCTTTGTACCAACTTTGTTATTGTGTTTATAATTTTGAAAATTAATTAAGAGATTTAAAAAGAAAGATTTACTTGTTTATTTACTATTATGTTTTATTTTATTTTTTTTTCTCTCTGCTAGATTATGTATTGCATTGAACTGCTGCTGCTAAGTTAACAAATTTCACGTCACATGCCGGTGATAATAATTCTTGTTCTGAAAGAAGTTTCTCTGCTTCTCTGTTTTCAGTGAATGCCCCTCTATCCTGAGGTTGTGCCCTCTTGTCCTAGACTCCCTCACCACAGGAAATATCCTTTCCACATCTACTCTGTCTAGGCCTTTCAGCATTCGAAAGTTTTCAAAGAGATCTCCCCTCATTCTTCTAAATTCCAGCGAGTACAGACTCAGAGCTATCAAATGTTCCTCATATGTTAACCCTTTCATTCCTGGAATAATCCTTATGAACCTCCTCAGGACCCTCTCCAATGCCATCACATCTTTTCTTAGATGTGAAACTCAAAACTGCTCACAATACTCAAGGTGAGTGTTGCCTTATAAAGCCTCAGCATCACACCCCTGCTCTTGTATTCAATTCCTCTTGAAATGAATGCTAACATCGCATTTGCCTTCCTCACCACTGACTTGACCTGCAAGTTAACCTTTAGGATGTTCTGCACTTCATGCTCCTCATCAGTCTACCATCCTTCCCTCCGTGCAATACAGCATTCACTAATTATCAACAGCCTCCCCTATCTCGCATCAAAAACTGAGAATGGACTCAACCAAATAAACAGGGTCCATGTGCGTACTGTCATACTGTGCAAAGGGATGTCTAATGAGATTGCTAACAGGGCTGCTCGGTCACTACCCACCACTGCGAGTGCTACATCACGCATTGTGTGACGTTCAAAAGATAATTTTTATAAAATCACAATCCCTTACAAAACCCCTTGCGCTGTCTCATGGAACCTCAGGTTTCCGTGGAACCCCGGTTGAGAAACCCTGCTATAGATGATAAAGTACTGTATTCAGACATCCCACCTCTCCCGGAAGTTCCAGGAGTCTCCTGCACATTGATAGCGGTTCCCTGACGCCCGCAAATTATATACAATATCCCAGAAATCGATTTTTTTGAGAGCGAGCAAGCGAGAGGGGGAGAGGGGGGGAGAGAGAGAGAGAGAGAGAGACGTAGTGAGAGAGTGACAGAGAGAGCATTCTGATTGGTCTCTCTTTGCTAAGTAGAACTATCAGCTTTCTCTGTGTGCGGGCTTTATAGTTGACCTCTCGCTCTCTCTTTCATTGTCCATCAGTTCAGTTTAGTTCCTGCAGTGCCATGGCAGAGTGTTCCAAAAAAAGAAAATATAAAACATACTTCACCCCAGACTAAAGTGTATCCCTGTCTAATAGGGGTCAAAAATAATGACAGTGTTGCTCACTGCACTATTTGTAGCAGTGACTTTTCTGTTGCCCATGGTGGGTTAAATGACTGTAAAAGACATGTTGAGGTGAGTTTAACAGGTGTCATTTGTTTATTAGCATAGCTAATGTTATTTAAACTAGCTGGCTGGCTGCTAAGGAGCTACTTTATTGATGTCTTACGTGTTGAGGCCAAACTCCCTGTAGTCTTGCTTAAAGTTGTAATAGAATTAAAAAAACTTCTCCATAATAATATAATACAATATAATTGTGAATCTTGTGAATCTGATGTCTTGCAAAATTAACAAGTTCATTGACACAGACTACTATGAGGTTGAGGATTCTGGCAAAATGCTCAAATCTGCCAAGCAAGCCACATCACAGTACAACAAAAGTTTGCAAAAGAAATAGAAAAGCTATTTGCATTAGCATTTAGCTATTAGCATTGAGACTGCCAACAAAATACTCAACAAGGAATATATATATATATATATATATATATATATATATATAATATGTGTGTGAGAATACTTTCAATGTGTGATCAAATAAATTGTTGTGTTCTTTCACAATCAAATGTCCTGTATACATACACTCTTGGAGGTCGATTGGGGGGGGGGGGTGCTACCTCCCTGAAATGAGTTGTTGCAGGGTGGGATGTCTGAGTATTACTCTTAATAATATTTCCTACCATCTCCACCCAGTTTAGTGTCTTTTTTTCTCTTCCAGTGGCTCATCCACTAGGATCTGCTGAGAGAGTACTCCACCTAGTGGCTAGAGTCCAATGAAATCAGGGACTCACTTTCCAAATGCCACCTATGATAACAATTAAGTAATCCTTTGGCTGCATGTCATTTTGTTAAAGAAGGGAGATTTTGTTGAAGTCATGCCAGTCACTCCTATGTTCTATTTTTGACTTACTGGAAAGTTGTTCTAGCCTGGTGTTTGCCACTCCCTTTTCAGTAGTGCTGCCAGGGGTTGAAAGAAGGCAGTCTAATTACAACACACATTTGTGAATGGACTTGAGCATTTCCTGAGTGCCACCCCACAGGCTCAAAGCTAAAAAAAAGTAGATTTGTTTTGGGAAATTGGAGGTGGGGCAGATTTAATGGAGAGGAATTGATTCCAAAGTGAAGATGGCTGGGAGTTTGAACAAGTGGCATAAGAGAGAGTTTGGGGAAATCAGTATTTGTAGTGGGTGGTAGTTGCATTGTCTAATCAGATTTTATTTGTAGAAAACCTGACCTGATATGTCTGCAGCGCTCGGGGGAGTACTGAGGAATGAGCAAAATCTAGATGTATAGATAATCAATGTACAGAGGGTAGAGAAGATGCAACACTGGGCCTCCTCTTAAGAGAATGAGGTAGGGCAAGTGATTGATGTATCAGTGGAGGAGCACATTGCTACCAGTCATCATAATAGTTCTAATAATTTTTAAATAGTTATGCAGAAATATAGGAATTTAACAGCTTAAATTGGAGCAGGGATACTTTTGGAGGCATTAGGTGGAGGTCAATTAGGTGAGAATATTGTAGGCAAAGGGACGTCTGCAATGTGGAAAGTTTTTTTAAAGTATGATATCCAGAGTCAGGGACAGCATGTTCCTGTTAGAGTGAAGGGTAAGGCTGGCAAGGGAATCTTGGCAGACAAGAGATATCAAGACTCTTGACAGAAAAAGGAGGAGGTATACATCAGATTTAGGGGTTAGGATCAAGTGAATACCTTGATTAGAAATATAGGAATACACTTAACAGGGAAATCAGGAGGGCAGGAAGAGGGCATGAGAAGCATCTATGGGCAAGTTTAAGGAAAATCCCAAGAGATGCTACAGGTATACTGCATGGATAGATAAGGATTGATTAGCGAGTCAGCATGGAATTGTGCATGGAAAATTGAGTCTCACAAATCTATTAAAGCTTGTTTAAAAATAAACAAGAAGCTTGATTAGGGAAAAGTATTGGACGCTGTCTTTGTGGACTTTAGCAAGGTCTTGTTGGAAAGACTAGTCTGGAAGGTTGGATCACATGGGATCCAGGGAGAGCCATAATTGACCTGATGGTAGGAGGCAGAGGGTGATGGTGGTAGGTTGTTTTTTTTTGGCCTGTGTCTGGTGTGGTACCATGGGGCTTCAGTGCCTATTGTTGTTTGAAATTTATCTAAATGATTTGGCTGAGAATATACAAAGCACGGTTACTAACTTTGCAGATGACACTAAAACAGGTGGCACCATAGACAGTGAAGGTGGTTACCAAAACTTACAGCAGATCAGGGAAGCAAGTGGGCTGAGAAAAGGCAAATGGCATTCAATTCAGATAAAGGCAAGGAGTCTAATTTTGGGAAGCCATGACAAGTTAGGACATTTACAGTGAACGGTTGTGCCTTGGGGAGTGTTGCAGAACAGAAGGACCTCCAAGTACAACCACATAGTTCCCTAAAAGTGGCAACACAGATAGATGAGGTGGTGAAAAAGCCATCAGGCATGCTGACCTTCATTAGTTAGGATGTGATGTGGCAGTCGTATAAGGTGTTGGTGAGTTCTTCCCTGGAGTATCATTTATTGTTTTAGTTGCCTTTTTATAGGAAAGGCACCATTAAGCTGGAAAGTGAGCAAGGAAAATTTACAAGAATTTTTGCCAGAAATTGAGGGGCAGGGAGGGGGTGGGCAGGCTTGGACTTCATTTCTCTGAGCATGGGAGACTGAGTTTATAGGGAAGTATAAAAACATGAGGGGCATAGGTAGGGTGAAAGCACACTGTCTTTTTCTCGGGAAAATAGAATCAAAATCTAGAGGGCACAGGATTAAGGTGGGAGGAGAAAGATTTAAAAGGGACTTTAGGTGTCGTTTCTCCACTCAAAGCGTGCAGAGGGAGGAAGTAATTGAGGTAGATACAATTACAACATTTAAAAGACATTTGGACAGGTACATGGATAGGTAAAGTTTAGAGGGATACATGCCAAACACAGAAAAATAGGGCTAACTTTGAAGGATATCTTGGTTGAACTGGACCAGACGGCCAATTTCCATGTTGTATTACTCAATGAGTCTATTTAGCACTCGTTCAACCTGTTTAGTGAGTGCATTATGACAATGCATGATCTGAAACAAGCTGAAACAGGAATCAGATTGTAGGATTATAGTAAAGATGATCCAAGATATAGAGACTGTACTGGCCTATTGCTTGAGAAATCTTAAATAAAAATTATTTGCTAAAAAGACTCAACAGTCCAAGCATTAGCTGTGGAAAGAAACGCAGATTTAATGTTTCAGGTCAAGAACCTTTCATCAGAATTAGGAAGGTGAGATAAGGATCAGTTTAATGTTGCAGACAGGTGGTGGTTGGAAGTACAAAGAGATTATCACTGATAAACTGAGGCCAGCTGGCATATTTACTATCACATGAAAACATTTACATGCTCTTCACCTTATTCTGCAACAACACCAGCATAGATCATCGTAAAAATGACTTAGTCTGCAGTTTTTTTTATCCTTTGCCATACTCAGAGTTGCATGGAAACCCTGACCCCACCATGTCAGAATAATCCCTCTTTACCCTCTTAGCCACATGAGCCATCCACCTTTTTGCAGCTACCATTGGACAGGAGGTACAGAAGCCTTCCATATCACCAGCTTCAGGAACAGCTACTTCTCTCCAACCATTCTGTTCTAGAACCCACCTGTACAATTCTAATCACTCGCTCAATAATATCAACACTATGACCACTTTGCACTACAATTGAATTTTTGTTCTAATTGTGTTCTATCCTGTATAATTTATGTTCAATTTATATAATTTTTGTAAATGTTATGCCTTTACATTTCCCTGTGAATCAGGTCCTCAAGTCCCAGCAGCATCCATATAAACTTTCTCTGCACTCTTTCAAGTTTGTTGATATCTTTTATGTAGGTGACCAGAAATGCACACAACACCGACCAACATCTTTTTCCTCCAAAAATAATTTATTCAGAAATATTACAAAATAAAATTGTTTACATAGAAAAAAAGATTCGTTGACTCTGAGTCCTTATTTAATAAATAGTTATTTACAATAAAATTATGTGTTGACTCAGTCCATATTCAAATGAAAGATGTTTACAATAAATCATTTGTTGACTCTCAAACCTTAGTCAAGAATTAAAACATTTACAATAAAAAATTATTAACAATAAAAAACCAGGCATTGACTCTAATTCCTTTACCAAAGTTCTTTAATGGTCTACACAATTTCAGCCACTCCTGGGGCACCAAGTTGATTCATCTATCCACACCACTGATGAGGGGTATCCTCCTCCCCAGCCAACCCCTCTCACTTCCGTGGGTGACAAACCTTAAACTGTGGTCCTTCCCCACCGGGCCTTTGCGGTGGCTGCATCAAGCTTGAGTGTATCCCTCAGCACATACTCCTGCAGGCGAGAATGAGCTAGTCGGCAGCATTCAGTCGCGGACATCTCCATGTGCTGGTAGACCACCAAGTTTCGGGCAGACCAAAGAATATCCTTCACCGAATTGATGATCTGCCAGCAACACTGGATGTTTGTCTGTGTGTGTGTCCCCGGGAACAGCCCGTAGATCACAGAGTGTTCGGTTACGCAGCTGCTGGGCATGAATCTTGACACCGTCCCTTCCATCCTCCTCCAAACCTTCTTCGTGAACCCACAGTGTGCAAAGAGGTGAGTCACCGACTCCACCTCATTACAGGCCTCCCGTGGGCAGCGAGGTGTGGAGACGACATTCCGGGCGTACAGGAGGGATCTGACTGGGAGGGCCCCTCTCACTGCCAGCCAGGCGAGGTCTTTGTGCCTGTTGGTGAGGTCTGGCGATGAGGCATTTTGCCAGATGTACTGGACAGTCTGCTCAGGGAACCACTCCACTGAGTCCATCTCGTCCTTCTCCTGCAGTGCCTGCAGGACATTAAGTGCCGACCACTGTCTAATTGCCTTGTGGTCAAAGGCCTTGGCCTGGCAGAACTTTTCTATGAAGGACAGGTATGGAGGCAACGACCAGCTGATGGGGGTGTTGCGCAGGGAAGGGGCCAGACCCATCCTTTATAGCCAGGGCGACAGGTAGAACCTGGGCACATAGTGGTACTTTGTGCCCACATATCTGGGATCCATGCACAACCTAATGCAGCCACACATGAAGCTGGCCATCAAGGTGAGGGCAACACCGGGGACGTACTTGCCCCCATTGTCTAGGGACTTGTGCATGACCGTCCATCTGACGCGCTCCATCTTGGATCCCCAGACGAATCTGAAGACAGCTCAGGTGATCCTGATTCAACTTCAACATAATATCCCAACTCCTGATTTATGAAGATCAATAGGCTGCAGTTCTCTTTATGACCCCATCTGTCTGTGATGTCACTTTCAAGGAATTCTGAATCTGTATTCTCAGGTCCCTCTGTTCCACAACTACTCACTGCTTAAATTTTACATTCTTTAAGGTTGTCGTAGCCAGGGGAGGTGGTGGGGGATAAGCTCCCACTACCTTTTAAATGCTCCTATTGAAGTGCATCTCAAATAGCCTCTGACAACCAAGTCCAGCTCCTGGCTTTAATTTGTAGCTTAGCTACTAAGCCCATTTCTACAGACAGGAGAAGGGGCAAAGATGGGTTACTGGCACCTGAAAACAAGTCGCTTCGGACCAATGGGGCTTTTCAACTGTTTTTAGTACCTCATCTAAGAGAAAGAAAACTCTGATCTCAAACCTCTGTTGCCTTGTAGCTATTAGCACTCATGGGGAAGACTTTGGGAGGAAACCCAAGGAAAAATCTGGAGATGGAGTCCCTAAGTCAGTACTAGGTTGAGCTCAATGCCAGCTAGCAACCCCTATAATGCTGCTGGTGCCAAATGGTATTGATCCCTGCCATTCATTTAGATTCATCAGCTGTATACCCTGCTGCATAGGCAACAACATACTCTCTAAAGTGTACTGGCATGGTTTGCATATCATGTAGCCATCTAAGATGCAATATCCATGGTCAACCCTGACCAATGAGGGGCCTCATAAGTCTTACAAAGACTTTTGTACTCCAAAGTGTAACACCTCATATTTGTCCGGATAGCCTCCAACCTAATGGCATGAACATTGATTTCTCAAACTTCCATTATTTTCTCTCCCTGCCCCTTCTCTTTTTCCTTTCCTGATTGAGTCCCATCTCACCCCTTCTCCCTCTGGTGCACTTCCACTTTCCCTTTCTTCCATGGTCCTCTGTCCTATCCACTCAGATTCTTTCTTCTTCAGCCTCCCCACTCCTCCACCCACCCATCTTCCTCCTCACTTAATTTCACCTATCACCTGCTAGCCTGTACTCCTATCCCTCACTCCACTTTCTTCTAGTCCTAATGAAGGGTCTTAAACTGAACCGTCAACTATTTATTTTCCTCCAGCATTGAGATTCTGCAGATGCTGGAAAACACCCGTTTTAAATTCCATCTGCCATTTTTACCCCACTTTCCCAGCTGTTCCATATCACTTTGCAAGCTTTGATTACCTTCCTCACTGTCCACTATGCCTCCAGTCTTGGTGTCATCTGCAAATTTGCTGATCCAGTTTACCACAGTATCATCTAGATTATTAAAGTAGAGGATAAACAACAGATCCAGAACCAAACCCTATGGCAAACCACTAGTCACAGACTTTCAGTAAGAAAAAAAACATATTCAGGCTGATCTAAAATGATTAGGGCCGGAAGTGTTTCAGATTTTGGAGTAAACAATGAGATAGCTTGGGATCACCATCATTTCCAACTCTGAATTTTGTCTTACACTTGATCATTAGCGGGGGCGACTGAGGTGACTTTAAACTAGAATGGTTGGGGGGTGGGAATCAAATTAAAGAGGCTAGGCGTGAGGAGGTTAGTTCACTACAGGGGGATGGGAACCAGTGCAGAGAGGCAGAGGGGTGTAAAGTGAGGGTAGAAACAAAAAGTACTATGGAGAAAAGTAAAAGTGGCAGGCCGACAAATCCAGGGCAAGCATTAAAAAGGGCCACTTTTCAGCATAATTGTATAAGGGCTAAGAGAGTTGTAAAAGAGCGCCTGAAGGCTTTGTGTGTCAATGCAAGGAGCATTCGTAATAAGGTGGATGAATTGAAAGTGCAGATTGTTATTAATGATTATGATATAGTTGGGATCACAGAGACATGGCTCCAGGGTGACCAGGGATGGGAGCTCGACGTTCAGGGATATTCAATATTCAGGAGGAATAGACATGAAGGAAGGGGAGGTGGGGTGGCGTTGCTGGTTAAAGAAGAGATTAACGCAATAGAAAGGAAGGACATAAGCCGGGAAGATGTGGAATCGATATGGGTGGAGCTGCGTAACACTAAGGGGCAGAAGACGCTGGTGGGAGTTGTGTACAGGCCACCTAACAGTAATAGTGAGGTCGGAGATGGTATTAAACAGGAAATTAGAAATGTGTGCAATAAAGGAACAGCAGTTATAATGGGTGACTTCAATCTACATGTAGATTGGGTGAACCAAATTGGTAAAGGTGCTAAGGAAGAGGATTTCTTGGAATGTATGCAGGATGGTTTTTTGAACCAACATGTCGAGGAACCAACTAGAGAGCAGGCTATTCTGGACTGGGTTTTGAGCAATGAGGAAGGGTTAATTAGCGATCTTGTCGTGAGAGGCCCCTTGGGTAAGAGTGACCATAATATGGTGGAATTCTTCATTAAGATGGAGAGTGACAGAGTTAATTCAGAAACAAAGGTTCTGAACTTAAAGAAGGGTAACTTTGAAGGTATGAGACGTGAATTAGCTAAGATAGACTGGCAAATGACACTTAAAGGATTGACGGTGGATATGCAATGGCAAGCATTTAAAGGTTGCATGGATGAACTGCAACAAATGTTCATCCCAGTTTGGCAAAAGAATAAATCAAGGAAGGTAGTGCACCCGTGGCTGACAAGAGAAATTAGGGATAGTATCAATTCCAAAGAAGCAGTATACAAATTAGCCAGAGAAAGTGGCTTACCTGAGGACTGGGAGAAATTCAGAGTTCAGCAGAGGAGGACAAAGGGCTTAATTAGGAAGGGGAAAAAAGATTATGAGAGAAAACTGGCAGGTAACATAAAAACGGACTGTAAAAGCTTTTATAGGTATGTAAAAAGGAAAAGACTGGTAAAGACAAATGTAGGTCCCCTGCAGGCAGAAACAGGTGAGTTGATTATGGGGAGCAAGGACATGGCAGACCAATTGAATAATTACTTTGGTTCTGTCTTCACTAAGGAGGACATAAATAATCTTCCAGAAATAGTAGGGGACAGAGGGTCCAGTGAGATGGAGGAACTGAGCGAAATACATGTTAGTAGGGAAGTGGTGTTAGGTAAATTGAAGGGATTGAAGGCAGATAAATCCCCAGGGCCAGATGGTCTGCATCCCAGGGTGCTTAAGGAAGTAGCCCAAGAAATAGTGGATGCATTAGTGATAATTTTTCAAAACTCGTTAGATTCTGGACTAGTTCCTGAGGATTGGAGGGTGGCTAATGTAACTCCACTTTTTAAAAAAGGAGGGAGAGAGAAACCAGGGAATTATAGACCGGTTAGCCTAACGTCGGTGGTGGGGAAACTGCTGGAGTCAGTTATCAAGGATGTGATAACAGCACATTTGGAAAGTGGTGAAATGATCGGACAAAGTCAGCATGGATTTGTGAAAGGAAAATCATGTCTGACGAATCTCATAGAATTTTTTGAGGATGTAACTAGTAGAGTGGATAGGGGAGAACCAGTGGATGTGGTATATTTGGATTTTCAGAAGGCTTTTGACAAGGTCCCACACAGGAGATTAGTGTGCAAACTTAAAGCACACGGTATTGGGGGTAAGGTATTGGTGTGGGTGGAGAGTTGGTTAGCAGACAGGAAGCAAAGAGTGGGAATAAACGGGACCTTTTCAGAATGGCAGGCGGTGACTAGTGGGGTACCCCAAGGCTCAGTGCTGGGACCCCAGTTGTTTACAATATATATTAATGACTTGGATGAGGGAATTAAATGCAGCATCTCCAAGTTTGCAGATGACACGAAGCTGGGTGGCAGTGTTAGCTGTGAGGAGGATGCTAAGAGGATGCAGGGTGACTTGGATAGGTTGGGTGAGTGGGCAAATTCATGGCAGATGCAATTTAATGTGGATAAATGTGAAGTTATCCACCTTGGTGGCAAAAATAGGAAAACAGATTATTATCTTAATGGTGGCCGATTAGGAAAAGGGGAGGTGCAACATGACCTGGATGTCATTATACACCAGTCATTGAAAGTGGGCATGCAGGTACAGCAGGCGGTGAAAAAGGCGAATGGTATGCTGGCATTTATAGCGAGAGGATTTGAGTACAGGAGCAGGGAGGTACTACTGCAGTTGTACAAGGCCTTGGTGAGACCACACCTGGAGTATTGTGTGCAGTTTTGGTCTCCTAATCTGAGGAAAGACATCCTTGCCATAGAGGGAGTACAAAGAAGGTTCACCAGATTGATTCCTGGGATGGCAGGACTTTCATATGAAGAAAGAATGGATGAACTGGGCTTGTACTCGTTGGAATTTAGAAGATTGAGGGGGGATCTGATTGAAACGTATAAGACCCTTAAGGGATTGGACAGGCTAGATGTAGGAAGATTGTTCCCGATGTTGGGGAAGTCCAGAACGAGGGGTCACAGTTTGAGGATAGAGGGGAAGCCTTTTAGGACCGAGATTAGGAAAAACTTCTTCACACAGAGAGTGGTGAATCTGTGGAATTCTCTGTCACAGGAAACAGTTGAGGCCAGTTCATTGGCTATATTTGAGTTAGATATGGCCCTTGTGGCTACGGGGGTCAGGGGGTATGGAGGGAAGGCTGGGGCGGTGTTCTGAGTTGGATGATCAGCCATGATCATAATAAATGGCGGTGCAGGCTCAAAGGGCCAAATGGCCCACTCCTGCACCTATTTTCTATGTTTCTATCACATATGCAGTGAAAATTATGACATACCATTAATATGATGAAAATATATCATCTGCAGGGTAACAAAAGCAGCACAGCATCAGGAGAATCCCTAAATCAGTTGTTGAACAACAAACAATAGGCTTTCAGTCTCCACCTACGATGTCATGCTTTGATTAAAAGGTTACATTACACTGTATTGGTATTTCACTTTTTTTTAGGTTTTATGTAAGGTATAAAAACCAGCAGAATTGTAGACTTGTTCTGGTGCTAGATTTTCATGAGCAATGATCTTTGTAAATTTATCAATACTTTGTGACTCATAAATGCTTTATCTTTAATTTTTTTTAAATCATGACAGATCTTTGCTTGTTCCATGATCAGCATACTGTTAAGTGGCATATATTCACTCCTGTGTTAATGAATGTATTCTTTCAATGCATGATCAAGATCTTCATTTTTTGCGTAATGCAGTGTTTTTCTTTTTTCCATTAACTTCTGTTCATTGCATATGTGAGGTTACTTCTCAGAACTGTCTGTGATGCAGAGACCTGAGCATTGTCAGGGAACCTTCCCAGTGCCTTGTGGTATTTTCCATTTGTGACGTCATATCAGCACTCAAAAAAAAATAAATCAGATTTTGGAGTTTCACATAGGGGGTACTCAACCTGTTCTACCACTGTCTTCTTCTGCTACGTCAAATTTACTATTACATCCTGAATGCCAAGTACTTGAACTTTCTACACCAGCCTCCCATGCGGGACTTTGTCAAAGCTCTTGCTTAAGTCAATGTAGACAACATCCACCATCTTCCCTTTATTAACATTCTTAGTAACCTCCTTGAAGACCTCTATAAGAATGGTTAGACATGATCTTTTCACAAAGCCATGTTGACTATCCCTAATCAGGTTGTCTATCCAAATATTTATATATCCAGTCCCTTATACCTTCCAATAATCTAGCCACAAATGACAACAGGCTCACTAGCTTATAATTTCCCGGTTTATTCCTAGAGCCCTTTTTAAACAACAGAACATTAGCTATCCTCCAGTCCTGCGGCACTTCACCTGTGGCTAAGACATTTTAAGTATCTCTGCCAGGGTTCTTGCAATTTCTGCATAAGCCTCCACAAGGTCAGAGCGGACATCTTGTTAGACCCTGGGGATTTATCCACCCTAACATGTCTCAAGAGACCAAGCACCTCCTCTTCAATAATTCAAATAAAATACATGAACCGACCATTGTTTTGCCTCAGTTCTATAGACTGGGTTTGTCACTCGAGTAAATAAAGATGCAAAAAATTCATTTTAGACCTCCCCCATCTCTTTCAGCTCCATGCATTGATGACCATGCTGATCTTCAAGTGGTCCAATTTTGTTCCTTGATATCATTTTGCTCTTACTATAGCTATAGAAGCCCATGGGATTCTTTATCATCTTGTCTGACAGAGCAATCCCATGTTCACTTTGTGCCCTCCTGATTTCTCTCTCGTGTTCTCTTGCACTCAAAGCATATCATTAAAGGTCCTAATGATTGCCCTATTCAGTAAGCTGCTTATTCATTGTTTAATTTTAGTTTTGTCAGACCCAATCAGCTCTAAATATCATTTATCTAAACATGGGGAAAGAGCTGAATTCCAGAGATGAGGTAATAATGACTTCTTCACAGTGCATTCAATCAAAAGCTACCTTCATGGTGTCTAGTAAAACTGAAATCGAACTACATCAGTGTGGAGAAATTCTCCAATAGGTGGATTCATAGGACAGCTTAGTACAAAGAAATATAAGATTGTTTGAGGCCACTCACAATCCCAGAACAATGGCATAGTGGTTCCTGAGGACAGCGCCTTGCTAATTCTACCCCCTTCATCAAAAATCATCAGCTGGGGGAAGTGGTGGAGGTTGAAAGATAGGAGGAGCACCATTGATTAACAATTTAATTGGATAAACTGTATATGAACTATGGTAAACTATCTCAAACCCTTTTATTGTCTACAGGTAAAAGTCAGTGTGATGGAAAACCCAAGTGAATTCTAAGCTCAGCACTTCTCAAGCATTACTGACTGCTTGATTAGAACCAAAAGCAATGAGAGGTGGACAATAAAAGTTGGTCATGTCACAAATACCTACTTGTGGATTAATTTTATTTGAAATTTTATCTACTAATAATTGATAAACAACAGAATCTCATGTTAGGACTTCATTCTTTTCGTCTGGGTTTCAAAATAACACTGCAGTTCTTGTCACTTGAAGCATAAAGTGTTTATACATAGTGTACATTTTACTTTTACTACAGTTCAGGATCATACATCATTTCCCTCCTTTCCATCACAAACCTGATCCATTTAGAACTTCTCCTGCCTCTCCCTCCCTCACCACCTCTACATCACACTCCAAACCCTCCCCAACCCCACAACATACACCTGTGAACACAAACATTAGTTAATTGTACAAAATTAATACTACCTTACTGGGAAACTTGGAGCATGGCCTAAAAGGTGACAGCCCTGTCAAAGGAATATTTAACTAAATATTGATTTTAAGATAATCCATTTAAAATCAAACATGTGGTTATTAGTCATCCTCGCTGTCTTTATTCAATTTCATTCGAATATTCTTCCGATTTCTCTTTCTTACATTGTGAAATATGACTGATTTTTGCTCCTTCTCTTCTGTTGGCATCTGTTTCCTGTCCTTTGACAGCTCAGCTGCATCTTTATCGTGCCACCAAGCTTCTGCATCCTGGACTTCACTGCAATCTGAAAGTGCTAGTTCTACTGAACTGAGTTCACCTCTCTTTTCTCTCTTCTTGATCACATCAACCTTTTTGCCAGGACTATCCCATTCTGTTACCTTTGGTTTTGATGGCTTTCTGAAAAGGATTTTACCAACACCACTGTCAGATTTTTGATTGAAACAGGAACTGGAGCTTTCATTGAAGTCTGTTAGGTCTTCAATTAGGTCTTGCTGCATGTCTGTATTTTTTTCTTTTTTTCGTTTTTTCAGAACACCCATGAACTCAAACGCCACTGCTGTATTTTTCTTATTGCTCATTTCTGGAACATCTTCCAAGCTGTATTTTGTCCAGCGTTCTGGATGCAGAAGAAAGTCTGGGACAGAGTGTGGCTTTTTACACAAGACAGTAGTCTGCTTTGCTCTGGCTGGTACCGTGACTATCATGCTCTCTGAAGGAGAACCTTCTGTCATCTTTCCCTGAGGAGCTTGATATGGTGGACGTTTGAATTCTCCTTCAATGATCTTCTTGTCCTTGGACTGAGAAGCATCAAATTTTACTGCATTCTCCAAGCCACTGAATATTCTGTGACTGCGTGAAGTGAACCCAGAACTAGTTCCCCGTAACTGAAACAGCTGCAATGGTGGACTATTTCCAGTGGTCAGAGAATAATCTGGCACGTAATCACATTGCGGTTCAACAAGTGAGTCATCCAGCTCCCAGACACCTGGATCAGATTCATCAACATGTGACATAGAATTAAGTGACTGTGGGTTATTTTCTGAATCAGTTTCACCAATGGATATTACATCATTGAACAATCTGGTTTCATAGTTCGGGTCTGTTAGAGGCAGGAGATCTGTGGAAACCAAATTGGTCTCCTCATCTGCCATTTTATTGCAACAATGGACTGTTGTCTTCTGTAGACACTGCAGCAAACAGGTGCTTCCAGATTTCCAGGGAGCTCAAAGCCTGGTAAGGAAAGAATACGGTATTGTAGATCAGTAGACGGATACTTTAAATACTGTTTACTAAGTACATACTTATGTATTAAAAATACAAATAATCAATTTTAAATCAAAGTATTAATTTAGTTGAAGCAGTGATCAATATTTATGTTTCAGATTTGTCTGATACATTCAATGTCAACAATCCCTCTAATTTTTTCACAGCTGCACTAACAAACCATTGCTCTGTGCAAGAATTTTTTACATGGCCTGCAAACTGTGTGGAACTTTAAATGCGGAGTATTTTTTTTGTCAGTCATGCAACATTCTCTTTTCCAAATTCAAAAATTGTTGCAACAACAACAGGGTCAAAAGCTTGCCATTCTCTTATCGTCAAGAAATCTATTACCCAAGTGATTACATACACGTTAAATAAATTGAATAATAAGGCGCAGTATCGGCATCAGAACTTATAGAGGCAAGCAGTTTGTCACTCCAATAGACAGCATCGCCAAGATACTGTGACCATAACTTGTTAACTTTTGCTTCCTCATACTGCAATGCTTCAATTATATTCAAATAGCTTTCTGAAGTAATTTACAAATAGTTGCCTGATCTTCTAAAACATCATTAAGGACAGTTAACAACAGGAATTCTGCAGATGCTGGAAATTCAAGCAACACACATCCAAGTTGCTGGTGAACGCAGCAGGCCAGGCAGCATCTCTAGGAAGAGGTACAGTCGACGTTTCAGGCCGAGACCCTTCGTCAGGACTAACTGAAGGAAGAGCTAGTAAGAGATTTGAAAGTGGGAGGGGGAGGAGGAGATCCAAAATGATAGGAGAAGGCAGGAGGGGGAGTGATGGAGCCAAGAGCTGGACAGGTGATAGGCAAAAGGGATACGAGAGGATCATGGGACAGGAGGTCCGGGGAGAAAGACAAGTGGGGGGGAACCCAGAGGATGGGCAAGGGGTATAGTCAGAGGGACAGAGGGAGAAAAAGGAGAGTGAGAGAAAGAATGTGTGTATAAAAATAAATAACGGATTGGGTACGAGGGGGAGGTGGGGCATTAGCGGAAGTTAGAGAAGTCGATGTTCATGCCATCAGGTTGGAGGCTACCCAGACGGAATATAAGGTGTTGTTCCTCCAACCTGAGTGTGGCTTCATCTTTACAGTAGAGGAGGCCGTGGATAGACATGTCAGAATGGGAATGGGATGTGGAATTAAAATGTGTGGTCTCTGGGAGATCCTGCTTTCTCTGGCGGACAGAGCATAGGTGTTCAGCAAAGCGGCCTCCCAGTCTGCGTCAGGTCTCGCCAATATATAGAAGGCCACATCGGGAGCACCGTACGCAGTATATCACCCCAGCCGACTCACAGGTGAAGTGTCACCTCACCTGGAAGGACTGTCTGGGGCCCTGAATGGTGGTAAGGGAGGAAGTGTAAGGGCATGTGTAGCACTTGTTCCGCTTACAAGGATAAGTGCCAGGAAGGAGATCAGTGGGGAGGGATGGGGGGGACGAATGGACAAGGGAGTTGCGTAGGGAGCGATCACTGCAGAAAGCGGAGGGGGGGGGAGGGAAAGATGTGCTTAGTGGTGGGATCCTGTTGGAGGTGGCGGAAGTTACGGAGAATAATATGTTGGACCCAGAGGCTGGTGGGATGGTAGATGAGGACCAGGGGAATCCTATTCCTAGTGGGGTGGTGGGAGGATGGAGTGAGAGCAGATGTACGTGAAATGGGGGAGGTGTGTTTGAGAGCAGAGTTGATAGTGGAGGAAGGGAAGCCCCTTTCTTTAAAAAAGGACATCTCCCTCGTCCTGGAATGAAAAGCCTCATCTTGAGAGCAGATGCGGCAGAGTCAGAGGAATTGTGAGAAGGGGATGGCATTTTTGCAAGAGACAGGGTGAGAAGAGGAATAGTCCAGATAGCTGTGAGAGTCAGTAAGCTTATAGTAGACATCAGTGGATCAGCTGTCTCCAAAGACAGAGACAGAAAGATCTAGAAAGGGGAGGGAGGTGTTGGAAATGGACCAGGTAAACTTGAGGGCAGGGTGAAAGTTGGAGGCAAAGTTAATAAAGTCAACAGCTCAGCATGCGTGCAGGAAGCAGCGCCAATGCAGTCGTCGATGTAGCGAAGGAAAAGTGGGGGACAGATACCAGAATAGGCACGGAACATAGATTGTTCCACAAAGCCAACAAAAAGGCAGGCATAGGTAGGACCCATACGGGTGCCCATAGCTACATCTTTAGTTTGGAGGAAGTGGGAGGAGCCAAAGGAGAAATTATTAACAGTAAGGACTAATTCCGCTAGACGGAGCAGAGTGGTGGTAGAGGGGAACTGATTAGGTCTGGAATCCAAAAAGAAGTGGAGAGCTTTGAGACCATCCTTGTAAGTGGAACAAGTGCTACACATTATCCTTGTAAGCGGAACAAGTGCTACACATGCCCTTACACTTCCTCCTTAACCACCATTCAAGGCCCCAGACAGTCCTTCCAGGTGAGGCGACACTTCACCTGTGAGTCGGCTGGGGTGATATACTGCATCCGGTGCTCCCGATGTGGCCTTCTATACATTGGCGAGTCCCGACGCAGACTGGGAGACTGCTTTGCTGAACACCTACGCTCTGTCCGCCAGAGAAAGCAGGATCTCCCAGTGGCCACACATTTTAATTCCACATCCCATTCCCATTGACATGTCTATCCACGGCCTCCTCTACTGTAAAGATGAAGCCACACTCAGGTTGGAGGAACACCACCTTATATTCCGTCTAGGTAGCCTCCAACCTGATGGCATGAACATTGACTTCTCTAACTTCCGCTAATGCCCCACCTCCCCCCCGTACCCCATCCGTTATTTATTTTTATACACACATTCTTTCTCTCACTCTCCTTTTTCTCCCTCTGTCCCTCTGACTATACCCCTTGCCCATCCTCTGGGTTCCCCCCCCATTTGTCTTTCTCCCCAGACCTCCTGTCCCATGATCCTCTCATATCCCCTTTGCCAATCACCTGTCCAGCTCTTGGCTCCATCCTCCCCCTCCTGTCTTCTCCTATCATTTTGGATCTCCCCCTCCCTCACCCACTTTCAAATCTCTTACAACTCTTCCTTCAGTTAGTCCTGACGAAGGGTCTCGGCCTGAAACGTCGACTGTACCTCTTCCTAGAGATTAAGGACAGTTAACTCTATTCGAGCAGTAGTTGCTGCTTGGAAGGTTACACTCATTAAATTGCTCTTTGCAATACTGGATCAAAACTTTAATTCCTCATTAAAGCAGTAATGGCAAATGTCTTGACAGCCATCTTACTTTGTTTATTGGTGAAAATGATACAGCGTCATATCCTGTGACATTATTAAT
Organism: Mobula birostris; assembly: GCF_030028105.1. Taxonomy (NCBI): domain Eukaryota; kingdom Metazoa; phylum Chordata; class Chondrichthyes; order Myliobatiformes; family Myliobatidae; genus Mobula; species Mobula birostris. Next base: position 60,961,521 of record NC_092380.1, on the reverse strand, counting down.
TCTTCTAGCTTTCCTTTTCTAACAGATGGCCTGCTGAACATTGTATACACTGTTTGTAGCAGTGTTTCTACATCCTGCATAATAGATACTTTTTTTCCATACATTGTCTAATCCCGGGTCTTCTCTATTGCAATGCAATGTTGCTCAGACAAATGCTTTACTTCTCAAAGAATCGCAGCCACGCTGTTATTCCTTGCAAGCATTTCATTTAACCCGTCTCACATAATCATCACCATCTCTTGAAAATCAAGATTGTTGTTTATTTTTTAAATTACTTCAACAATGGTGATACTGTCACATGTAGTTTCAAAGTATCCATAAGCATAGTCTTATATATCTGGTCAAAACTTAAAATAAAAAATTAACATTTTCTCGGCTGAAATGTCTGTGCTTTCATCAGCAATTAGGGTAGGGAAAGCAGATTTCTGCAATCCTTCCATTATATGTTTCTGAAGCACAAAGCTGATATACCGAACAAATTAAAACACAACTGACAGACACAATGGCAAAAGTAAAATGTTTTGATGAGATGGCGTCAGCGTTCAGTGGGCCAGCAGCTTATCAACAATGAGCTACCGACTTCTATTCTGTGTTTATTGTTACAATTTGTATCTATGTTGTAACTGGAAACACTGTCAATTTAAAAATATGTTGAAGCCCTAAAATATTTCAAAGTAAAGGTTGTGGTACATTTATAATTTAGAAAGTTTATGGATTATATTCATTAACACATTAGTTACAGGTTATTTCATAATTATATGAGCATAATTTCAAAATTATATTAACATTCCAGCAACAAGGTTGTGTGTCCAGGGATACTTCAGTCGTGCAGCTGTTCACCCACACAGCTTAGAGGGAACAGTGGTGGGTGCCCACTATTTTGTCTCAATAAAGATCAGCAGACTGATAGCAATTTAGTGTAATAATATTAAATATAAGCCTGACCAATCATTAATTTGCCATTAACTTTACTCAAAGTATAACAAACTCACTTTCAATCTGAACAAATTGCAGTGAATCATTTGACTGTGATTCCAATTGAATATGGATAATTTACTTTTGAAAAGTAAAAATAATTTAGTATATTTGTATAAAAAAACTGTTTACAGATTGATGTACTAATCTGATTACCCAAATTTGATAGTACATACAAAAGTAATATCCATAATTTGGTTGTTAAACTTCCCCTATCCTCCAAGTCATTACTGTTATTTCAAAGAAGCCACGAATTTTTGCATGGGCTGAATTTTGATTTTCCCAGCCAAAGGCACTAGACAATTGTAACATACTGGCTGAGGTTACTAGCTCTCCATAAACTTGGGTGCAACATTGTTGTTTATAATCAGTGGTGTATGTTTATAAATTGTCAGGCAGTTAAAAAATTAAAGTTTTGTGAGTAAAAGTGTCTACTTATATGTTTCAGAGTTATCAATGTAACTGTTTAGGCTTGTTTCAGGGACACTGCAGATGCTAGAATGTGGAGCAACGAATACTCTGCTGGAGGAACTTAGTGAGTATCTCTAAGGGGAAAGGAATTGCTGGCATTTGGGTCAAAACTCTTCATTTCGACTCACATTTCAGTAAAAATTGAATATTGTGACCAGATTTTACTTTGCATATTGCTAGTTGTGGTTCCAGCATCAACAATAGAAACGTTTTTTTCAGGAAGGTAAGTAATGGTGAGAATTGAACATGTTCAAACTTAGCATAATTCTGGTACCAAGTATAAAACAACAGATGAAAGGTGTAATCTGTATTCCAACAACCTCATGAGCAACTTCTATTGCACACAATGCTTTAATCGCCTTGGATGAGATTCTTCTTCATTGCTTTTTGGTGAAAACAACCTACGACATGTAGGTTTACCATTAACTTGGTAAATAAAACAGATAAAATTGCACATTCTTCATGAATGAGACCTTCCTTTGGAGGATCAGCAGAGTTACATCAATATGCTGCACATAGCATCTCTAAGCCTTAAAGACAAGGTGAAGGAGAATCCCAGAAGATTATACAGCTACGTTAAGAGAAAAAGGATTGCAAGGGACAAAAGTGGTCCTCTGGAAGATCGGAATAGTAATCCGTATGCAGAGCCAATTAAGATGGGAGAGATCTTGAATGAATTTTTTGCATCTTTATTTACTCAGGAGACAGACACAGAGTCTATAGAAGTGAGGCAACACAGCATCAACTTCATGGACCCTATACAGAGTACAAAGGAGGTGTTTGCTGTCTTGAGGCAAATTAGGGTGACTAAATTGCTAGGGCCTGACAAGGTGTTCTCTCAGACCTGTGGGAGGCATGTGCAGAAATTGCTTGGGCCCTAGCAGAGGTATTTAAATCATCCTTAGCAACAAGTGAAGTACCAGAGGAATAGCCAATATTGTTCTGCTGTTTAAAGAAGGCTCTAAAAATAAACCAGGAAATTATAGGCTGGTGAGTCTGTCATCAGAAGTGGGAAAGTTACTGGAAGGTATTCTAAGGCATGGGTCCCCAACCTTTTTTGCATTGCTGACTGGTTTAATATTGACAATATTCTTGCAGACCGGCCGACCAGGGGGGTGGGGGGGGGGTAGGGTTGCCAACGGACAAGAGTAGCAGTCAAATGCGTTGTTTACCCAGAAAGACTACAATGACCATGAAGCCTTGCACGGGCACCAGTGTGCATGCACGTCGTGACCTGCCGATACCCACGCCCCCAGCAAATCCTTTTTGGCGATTCTGTTCGTGGGGGTGGGTGTTAATCACTACTGGAATATAGGCGATAATGGGGTAATACACTCAATTTTGTTTCTAAAAGGGTTTATCTAACGAATTTAATATTAAACACACAGCGCATATTTTCCTCGCATGAATACAGTGATAAGTCAATTATCAGGGGAGGACAGGGGAGCTTGAAGTAAGTGTTGAACGAACTTCCAGTAGAAGTGGTAGAGGCAGGTTCGATATTATCATTTAAAGAAAAATTGGATGGGTATATGAACAGGAAAGGAATGGAAGGTTATGGGCTGTGTGCAGGTCGGCGGGACTAGGTGAGAGTAGTGTTCGGCATGGACTAGAAGGGCCGAGATGGCCTGTTTCCGTGCTGTAATTGTTATACGGTCACTTATAAGTCAATAGCATCATAACATTTTAAGTAACATTTGGATATTAAACACACAGCGATATTTTCCCTGTATAAATATATAAAATCATTGCAACACACCAATATCGCTGAATCAGTGGGAGCCCTGGGCTTGTTTCCCTGCAACAACATGGTCCTATTGAGGGGTGATGGGAGACAGCAATACTCGAAGGGAGTTCCTTATGTCCAGTCTATTCCGCAGTTTAGTTTTCGTTGTATTCATTGCAGAAAACTCTGCTTCGCAGAAAAATGTCGGAAATGAAAGCAACGTTTTCAGTGCTTTCGTGGCTACCTCAGGATATTTAGCCTTGACTTTGATCCAAAATGCCGACAGCGATGTCAAACATACTTTTCAGCCCCTCATCATTTGCAAGCTCGAGGAGTTGATCTCCTTCCCACCCTGACACGGATGACGCGCGGGTCATGACCTTGCATGCGTAATGGCTGATCAGTGGCCGTGACAGGGAATGAGGAAAGGTGCGGTTGACTCATATCGTCAAATCACATCACTTCCTCGTGGCCCGGTAGCGCATGCTCTGCGGCCTGGTACCAGTCCACAGCCCGGTGGTTGGGGACCGCTGTTCTAAGGGACTGGATAAATGAGTATTTGGCTAGAAATGGACTGATTAAGGATAGTCAGCATGGCTTTGTGCGTGGTACATCATGTCTAACCAATCTTAATAGAGTTTTTTAAGGAAGTTACCAGGAAAGTGGATGAAGGCAAGGAGGTGGATGTTGCCTACATGGACTTTAGCAAGGAAATTGACAATTTCCCGCATGGGAGGTTGGTCAAGGAGGTTCAGTCCTCAGCATTCAGGATGAGGTAGTAAATTGGCTTTGACATTGGCTTTGTGGAAGAAGTCAGAGTAGTAGTAGTAGATGGTTGCCTCTCTGACTGGAGGCCTGTGACTAGTGGAGTGCCACAGGGATCAGTACTGGGTCTACATCAACGATCTGGATGATAATGTGGTTAACTGGATCAGCAAATTTGCAGATGACACCAAGGTTGGGGGTGTAGTGGACAGTAAGAAAGGTGATCATGGCTTGCAAAGGGATCTGGATCAAATGGAAAAATGGGTAGAAAAATGGCAGATGGAACTTGATGCAGACAAGTGTGAGATGTTGTACTGTAGGACCAACCAGGGTAGGTCTTACACAGTGAATGGTAGGACACTGAGGAGTGCTGTAGAGCAAAGGGATCTGAGAATACAGATCTATAATTCATTGAAAATGGTGTCACAAGTAGACAAGATCATAAAGAGGGCTTTTGGCACATTGGCCTTCATAAATCAAGCAAATATTGAGGATAGGAGATGGGATGTTATGCTGAAGTTGTATAAGACATTGGTGAGGCCTAATCTGGAGTATTGTGACAGTTTTGGTCACCTTTCTACAGGAAAGATGGAAATAAGACTGGAAGTGTACAGGGAAACTTTACAAGGGTGGTGCAGGGTCTGGAGGATTGAGTCATAAGGAAAGATTGAATTCATTAGAACTTCATTCCTTGGAGCGTAGAAGATTAAGGGGAAATTTGATAGAGGTATATAAAATTATGAGGAGTAAAGATAGGGTAAATGCAAGCAGGCTTTTTCCATGGAGGTTGGATGAGACTACCAGAGGTCAAAGGTTAAGGGTGAAAGGTTTAAGGGAATATGAGGGGGAAACATCTTCACTCTGAGGGTGGTGAGTGTGTGGAATGAGCTGCCTGCACAAGTGGTGCATGCAAACTTGATTTCAACATTTAAGATAAGTGTGGATAGGTACATGAATGATAGGGGTATGGCATGATATGGTCCCAATGCTGGTCACTGGGAGTAGGTAGCTTAAATGGTTCGCCGCAGACTAGAAGGGTCTGTTTCTGTGCTGTTCCTTTCTATGACTCTATTACAATGGCCAACATAGTAAATAATTCACTGTAATGACCCTCACTGACTATGAAAACTATCTGCAACCCATTGTGACTTGCATATAGGGATTAATCACCTGTTCATCAGCTTGGAGCCTCCTGAAATAAAGGAATCAATCTAGCCAGTGCAACACAAAATTGCACGAACCATGGAGATCTTGCAGAGAACTTATAAAACTTCTTAATACGTTTCTCCTGAATAACTCTGACTGCAATGTGCAGCCTGAAATTTCCCATTAAGTAATGTACTTTTGGACCGTCTTACTGAACATTTCACAATCTTCTGAAGCACTGGGTAGACTTAACACTCAAGCATGCAGGTACAGCACCTTTACGTGGACAAAGGTATATTGCCCCAGACAAAAGAGCAGGAGAAGGGGAGGACTCCAAGCCAGGCTAAAACACCAAAGCATCAAACAACTTCTACCTGTATCTTGTTAGCAAACATACAGTCACCGGAGAACAAAACTGAGAACCTAAGGGCAAGATTGCTGAACTGGAGGGAAAAGAGAAATTGCTGCGCTCTCTGTATCGTGGAAACATGGCTCACTCTGGACATGCTGGATATGTCAGTAAGACCCAAGGGCTTCTGATAAAACAGGATAGACCAGTCTGCTGATTCGGAGAAGGCAAAAAGTGGGGGTTCATGTCTGTGATTCATAATAACCTCTTTGTGGTGCTCAGATGCAGTGGTCTTATGGTGCTTTTGCTCCCCCAACCTGGAACATTTAACAATCAAGTGCCGACTAGTTTAATTATCAAGGGAGTTCTCTGTGATCCTGACCATAGTTTACATACCACCAACAGCCAACATTAAGCAGGTACTCAAGCAAACAAGAAACAACTTACCCCAATGCCTTTCAAACATTGTCAGGAACTTCAATCAGGCCTCTGAAATCTCTGCCCAAGACACTCGACCACTGCTATAGTATGATTAGGAATGCCTATTGTTGCATGCCTAAACCGTATTTTGGGAAATCGGATCACTTGGCAGTCCTCCTACCTGCATACAGGCAGAGGCTAAAGAGCAAGGCACCAGAGATAGGTTAACAAATACCTGGTCGCAGGAGGCATAGGAGCGGCAATGGGATTGCTTGGAATTGGTGAACTGGACAATGTTCAAGGACACAAAGGATCTGAATGAATACACCACAGTTGTCATGGACTTTATAAAAACTGTTGTAGACAAAATCATTTGGAGTCTTCCCCAACCAGAAATCCTGGATGAACCATGAGATCCAAAATCTGCAGAGGGCCAGGTCAGTGACATTCAGGTCTGGTGACCAAGTAAAATAAATACGAGAATTCTAGGTACAATCTCCAGAAAGCAATCTCATGTGTGAAGAAGCAATCCTGGACCAAACATGAATCACTAAAGGATGCTAGACAGCTGAGGCAGACCTTCAATGCTATCACTTCTTACATAGTGAAACCAAGTGACTTAGGTGACTAAAAAGTTTTGCTCCCAGATAAACTCAATGCCTTTTATGCTCACTTTGGTTGGCAAAACATGGAGGCACCTTCACAAACTCCCCACAACCCCTGATAACCCTGTGATTTCAGTCTCTAAGGCCATTGTGAGAGTATCTTTCAGGAGGGTGAACCCAAAGAAACCATTTGGCCAAGACAGGGTACCTGGTTGAGTACTAAAGACCTGTGCTGATCAACTGGCTGAGTGTTCACTGATATTTTTAACCAGTCTGATGTACCCACCTGCTTCAAGCAGACTTCAAAGATACTAATGTCCAAGAAGAATGTGGTAACCTGCCTCAATGACTATCATCCAGTAGCACTTATAACCACTGTAATGAGGTGTTTTGAGAGGTTGGTGATAAAACACATCAACTCCTAGCTGAGAAGTGCCTTGGATCTGCTCCAATTTGCCTACTGTTACAACAGGTTAACAGCATATGCCATTTTATTAGCTCTTCATTCAACCCTGGAACATCTGGACAACGAAGATACATATATCAGGATGCTCTTCAGCGACTAAAGGCTCTGCGTTCAACACTATTATACTCTCAAAACTAACCAATAAGCTTCAAGATCTTGCTTTCAATACCTCCTTGCACAACTGGATCCTCAATTTCCTCATTTGCAGACTCCAGTCAGTTCAGTGGCACAACAACATCTACTCCACAATCTCCATCAGTACAGAGGCACCACAAGGCTGTGTGCTTAGCCCCCTGCCTTGCTTGCTTTATACTTACAACTGTGAGGCTAAGCACAGCTCCAATGACCTATTTAAGTTTGCTGACAATGCCGCTGTTGTTGCTGAGTCAAATGTGGTGACAAGACAGCATATAGGAAGGAGATTGAAAATCTCCGTGAGTGGTGCCACAACAGCAACTCCTAACTCAATGTCAGCAAGACAAAGAGACTGATTATTGACTTCAGGAGGAGGAAAGCTGAGGTCCATGAGCCAGTCCTCACTGGGGGATCAGAGATAGATGGTCAGCAACTTTAAATTCCTCGGTGTTATCATCTCAGAGGATGTGTCCTGGGTCCAGCACGCAAGTGCAATTACAAAGAAAGTACAGCAGTGCCTCTACTTTCTTAGAAGTTTGAGATGATTTGGCATGTCATCGGAAACTTTAACAAACTTCTATACAGTAGATGTATGGTGGAGAGTATATTGACTGGTTGCATCACAGCCTGGTATGGAAACACCAATGTCCTTGAAGGAAAAAAACTACAAAAAGTAGTGGCTACGGCCTAATCCATCACAGGTAAAGCCCTGCCCACTACTGAGCACATCTACACGAAGTGCTGTTGCAGGAAAGTAGAATCCATCATCAGGGACTCCCAGCATCCAGGCCATGCTCTCTTCTCACTGCTACCATCAGGAAGGTACAGCAGCCTCAGGACTCACACCACCAGGTTCAGGAACAGTCATTACCCCTCAACCATCAGGCTCTTGAACCAGAGTAACTTCATTCGCCCCTTCAATGAACCGTTTCGATAACCTTTGGACTCACTTTCAAGGACTCTTCATCTCATGTTCTCAAAATTTATTATTTATTTATGATTATTATTTTTTATTTATCTTTGCATTTATATAAATCTGTTGTCTTTTGCATACTGGTTGTCGCCCTATTAGTGCAGTTTTTCATTGATTCCATTATGGTCATTGGATTTAATGACTATGTCTGCAAGAAAATGAATCTCAGGGTTGTATATGGTGACATGTATGTACTTTAATAATAAACTTACTTTTAACTTTGAGAATGGTGGCAAAGCAGGTTGGAGAATATGGTCTCCCATCCATGGCCTCACCTGTCTTGGTAGCCTGACCATCATGGTAGGTGTTACTGCCACTGACTGCAGCTGCCATAGGGGCAGCAATACACAAGGCAATGATATAACAAATGCAAGTTCTGCATTAACACTCTCTAAATCATCAAGGTCAGATTTTAGTGCCAAATAGAGTGGAGTAGCTTAATCATCAAACATATTATGTAAGTATGAAAGATGAAGCAATTCACACTGCATCAGAAAATTTTGCATTAGAGTCCCAATAAATGAATCTTCAAATATATCATTTATTGGAACGAAGTTGCCATTTTTGCCTGATGTTAAACAAAATATTTAAATCCATCAATTACCCTTTGGATATACAGTATTACAGCATTCTCCCCTCCAACATCCATCATTGGAGAGATCTACTTACCTTGTTCTGAGACTGGGCTAGTTTCCCTTCTTCTCGGTCTGTCAAAGCTACCAGGGTCGTGAGCTCACACACACTGCAAAAACAATGTCAGCAGCAATAAATCAATAATTTTTATTTGCTAATTTCCCTAAGACATAATTTGGACTGGCAAATATCCAAATAAATGTAAAGACATGAAAAAGGATCTAGTGCTTTCCCGGTATATATGACCCTTACAATTTGATTGTAAATAAGGTGGGAGAGTGGAAACCTGATTGGATGAGGACTAACCAATCAGGAGGGTCGGGCTATAGGGGTATAAATACCACCAGACATGCCTGGGCATCATCCTTGATGAAGATGGCACAGTTTGTTGTCATCGAAACGTTAGTTATAATCCATATCTGCCCAAGAAGAGTTTAAATGTAAAGACATGTTAAGTTTGAAACTGTTATTTACCACGGTGGTTTACGATGATATTTCACAACATCCATATTAATTATTTTTATAGATGAACTACATATGAGCATTAAACTCTTCCAGAACATGATTCCAAATGGCAAAGAGATCCTCAGTGTCTGGGCCTACCTTCCCCCCCCCCCCCCCCAATAAACATGATTAAAATTGATTCACCACTCTTAAGCTATTCCAATGTAATGTGGTGACCCACTTTCCAGCACACTCGAACCAGCTCACAAAACAGCGCGCACCAGCCCCAAAAAGGGCGCCAGGCCATCTTCACCAGCAGGGGGAAAAACCCGTGCGCGGAAAGGGTCTGCAAATATGCATTCCCTACAGCAGTCCTGCCCGGGGAGGGCAGGAACGGGAAGGCTTTAAAGGAGGCCGCAAAATTTGAATAAATCTCTTTTTTTGCAACTACAACTCACCAACTACGTGTCGTTATTCTAGCGCTGTGTGTAGCACACCATTAGTTGGTGACCCCGACGGCCCAAACGATATTTGGACCAGAGATGACTGACGCCGCATCTGCTTATGCAGTTTCATTAAAACTGCCAAGCTTCTGGACGCAGCGACCTTGCCTATGGTTCGAACAAGCAGAAGCCCAATTCCACATTCGGCAGATAACCTCGGATTCCACTTGTTACTACTACGTAGTGAGCTCCCTCGACCAGAAGACAGCTGCACAAGTTGAGGAGTTTATATAGTCGCCCCTGGAGGACGACAAATACACAGCATTCAAAGCCCTGCTCATAAGGACTTTTGGACTCTCACGGCATGAGCGAGCTGCCTGCTTACTGCACCTGGATGGTTTGGGAGACAGGCCGCCGTCAGAATTAATGAACGAAATGCTGGCCCTGGCTGAAGGACACAAACCCTGCCTCATGTTTGAGCAGGCGTTCCTAGAGCAACTGCCCGAGGACATATGCCTGCTGCTGTCCGACGCAGATTTCAGCGACCCCCGGGAGGTGGCGGCCTGGGCAGATGTGCCGTGGAGGCCAAGAAGGCATCCGTTGCACAGATCACCAAGCCGCGTGCCCAATGGCAGACCAGACCAGGCCCGGCAGCAGAGCCCACAAAACCCAGCGACGGGACTGAGGAGCCCAGCGAACAATGGTGCTTCTACCACCAGCGGTGGGGCACAGAGGCCCGTCGCTGTAGACTGCCCTGCAGATTCCCGGGAAACGCCAGGGCCAGCCGCCGCTGATGGTTACGGCAGCTGGCCATCAGGACAGCCTCCTGTATGTCTGGGACAAGCAGTCGAGACGCCACTTTTTGGTCGACACCGGAGCGGAGATCAGCGTTTTACCTCCAACGAGTTACGACACCCGCAACAGAGAACCGGGACCCACACTGAGGGCCGCAAATGGCAGCACAATACAGACCTACGGCACCCGCACGGTGCAGCTACAGTTCAGCTCCAGCCGGTTCACGTGGGACTTCACACTGGCTGCCGTAGCCCAACCACCCCTGGGGGCGGATCTTCTGCGAGCTCACAGCCTGCTGGTCAACCTGCAAGGGAAGTGAATAGTCCACGCCAAGACTTTTCAAGCGTTCTCCCTGGGTGAAGCCAAGTTGCCAGCCCCACACCTGGACTCCAGCACGCCGTCCGACGATGAACTCACCAGGGTCCTGGCAGATTTCCCATCAGTTCTGACACCGCAGTTCACGGCAGCCATGCCCAGACACGGAGTACAGCACCACATCTCGACGCAGGGACCACCCTTCCACACCCGTGCTCGAAGGCTCCCCCCGGACAAGCTTCGACTGGCGAAGGAGGAGTTCAAGAAGATGGAGGAATTGGGAATCATACGACAGTCCGACAGCCCACGGGCCTCCCCCCTGCACATGGTGCCCAAGGCAACGGGGGGGGCTGGAGACCACACAGCGACTACCGCAGGCTGAACGAGGCTACAACGCCAGACCGCTACCCTGTGCCGCATATTCAAGACTTTGCAGCAAACCTACATGGCGCAAGGATCTTTTCCAAGGTAGAACTCGTCTGGGGATACCATCAAATCCCGGTACATCCGGACGACATCCCCAAAACAGCACTCATCACCCCGTTCGGCCTTTTCGAATTCCTCCGAATGCCATTCCGCCTAAAGAATGTCGCACAGACGTACCAGCAGCTAATGGACGCGGTGGGACGCGACCTGGACTTTGCATTCACCTATTTGGACGACATCCTCATAGCCAGCAGTAGTCGTCAGGAGCATCTGTCCCACCTCCGTCAACTCTTCGCCCAACTGAGCGAATTCGGCCTTACAATCAACCCAGCCAAATGCCAGTTCGGATTTGACACCATCGACCTCCTGGGCCACAGGATTACTAAAGACGGGGCAACCCCTCTGCCCGCCAAGGTAGACGCGGTCTGCCACTTCCTCCGACCCAACACAACCAAAGGCCTGCAGGAATTCGTGGGTATGGTGAATTTCTACCACCGTTTCCACCCCTCAGCCGCCTGAATCATGCACCCCCTGTTCACCCTGATGTTGGATAAGGGCAAGGACAGTACCTGGGACGAAGAGGCCGCAGCCGCTTTCATTAAAACCAAAGACGCCTTGGCAAATGCCGCGATGCTAGTGCACCCCAGAACGGACATTCCTACTGCCCTCACGGTGCACACATCCAACACAGCAGTCGGTGGAGTGCTGAAACAACTCATTGAGGGTCGCTGGCAACCCCTGGCATTCTTCAACAAACACCTACGACCACCCGAACTCAAATACAGTGCTTTCGACCGGGAGCTATTGGCACTATACCCGGCAATCCGGCATTTCAGAAACATCTTAGAAGGTAGGCCCTTCACCGTGTTCACAGACCACAAACCGCTTACCTTTGCGTTCACTAAGGTATCCGACCCCTGGTCGTCCTGCCAGCAGCCACATCTGTCCTACATCTCCGAGTACACGACGGACATCCGGCGTGTCTCTGGAAAGGACAACGTCGTGGCGGACGCACTATCCAGACCTACCATACAGGCCCTGTCCCAGGGGGTGGACTATGCAGCACTGGCAGAGGCACAGCAGGCAGAAGCTGAGATCCCCAGTTACAGGACTGCAGTCTCTGGTTTGCAGCTCCAAGACCTCCCCGTAGGCCCAGGTGAGAGGACCATACTGTGTAACGTAGCTAGCGGCCAACCCGCCCTATCGTCCCGGCAGTCTGGCGGCAGAGAGTTTTCGAGTCCATTCACAACTTAGCACACCCCTCCATCAGGACAACCATCCAGCTGGTCCCCAACAGGTTTGTGTGGCATGGACTTCGTAAACAGGTCAGTGAATGGGCCAAAACATGCATGCAGTGCCAAATGGCCAAGGTGCAGCGGCACACCAAGGCTCCGCCGCAGCGGTTCGAACCCACCTGCCGGAGGTTCGACCACATTCATGTGGATATCGTGGGGCCCCTGCCAGTGTCACGTGGAGCGCGGTACCTCCTAACTATGATAGACCGGTTCACCAGATGGCCAGAGGCAGTCCCGCTCACCGACACCATCTCCGAATCCTGCGCCCGAGCACTGATCGCAACCTGGGTAGCCCGCTTCAGGGTACCGGCCCACATTACCTCCGACGGGCGCCCAGTTCACCTCCAGCCTGTGGTCGGCTACGGCCAGCCTTTTAGGAACACAGCTACACCACACAACTACCTACCACCCACCGTCGAACGGACTAGTGGAGCATTTCCACCGTCACCTGAAGTCGGCTCTCATGGCCCGCCTGGAGGGGCCTAACTGGGTGAACGAACTCCCTGGGTCCTGCTCGGAATCCGCACGGCACCCAAGAAGGATCTGCACACCTCGTCGGCCAAGTTGGTGTACGGTGCACCCCTGGTAGTCCCAGGAGAGTTCATACCAGCCCCAAGGGGGCAAGAGGAAGAACCCGCAGCAGCCCTGGACAGACTACGGGAGAGGCTCGGTAACCTGGCCTCCATACCCACTTCACAGCACGGACAGAGCCCGATCTGCGTACCCAAAGATCTGCAGAACTGTAAGTTTCTTTTTGTACGATGGGGCGGACACCGGGCACCGCTACAGTGGCCCTACAAGGGGCCGTTTAAGGTGATCAGGTACAACGGGTCCACGTTCGTGCTGGACATTGTGGGGAGAGAGGAGGTTTTCACGGTGGACCGACTCAAACCGGCCCACGTGGACTTGGCGCAGCCGGTCCGGGCTCAGGCACCGCGGCGCAGGGGCAGACCTCCCAAACAGAGGCCGATCCAGACTGTGGACACTGGGGGATGTATTGCCGGTTCTGGGGGTGGGGGGGATTATGTGGTGACCCACTTTCCAGCGCACTCGAACCGGCTCACAAAACAGCGTGCGCCAGCATAGTCTGCGAATATGCATTCCCCACAGCAGTCCCGCCCGGGGAGGGCAGGAACGGGAAAGCTTTAAAGGAGGCCGCAAAGTTTGAATAAGTCTCTTTTTTCGCAACTACAACTCACCGACTACGTGTTGTTATTCTAGTGCCATCTGTAGCACACCGCTACAATAGTTTACTTTACATCAAATGCTTTTAGATGGATTAAGTAATTTCTTCATTATTTTATCTAAGGTCAGACAATTCAGGTAACCCTTCCTATGTCAAATGGTGATGAGTGTACACAACTATTCTTTCAGCATATTAGGCACTATCAATGGTCTCAATACCTGCTTTCCTCACAGCCCCAGTAGTATTGCTGAATATTTGTATAATGTTTGATATCAATCAGATCACCTACAACACCAGAATTTAAATTGCTTATTGATCCCAAATTCCTAAGTGTTCAACTTAAGGCTTAGAGATTTGATTTATTGGTAGTACTATGTGTTACAAAGAACTGATAGATTTCCTGCCAGTTTCTGTAATGTTGTACTTCAGGTATTTAGCATACTTCATGATCTGTTTCTTTAACCCTCCACCCCCTCCCCTACCAAGATCATCAGGGGTTTGGAAATAATCTGAATTTGATGTCTTTATAAGGGATCAGCATGGGCTAAGGATCTTATCCACTGAACCTGCACCTGCTAAAAACTGTGAACTTTACTCAGTAGACTACTAAAGCTGGTTAATTAGATATCGTAATAGTAGGAAAATAATGTGTCAATGGCAAGGAGTAGGCAAAGCATTTGTATGAGAGAGTCACTCCAGAAAGATCAAGTTCTTTACTCAGTTAATAGACAGAGTTAAATTGTCAATGTTAACAGAATCTTTTCCTGTTACCCTTTCTTGCTTCATTTCCAGCTCTTCACTCTCCCCATACTCAGTCATGCAACATTTCATTTTCACTCTCCTGGATATATACTATCCCAATTTCACTTTAGTACTCCAACCATGTGCTTTGTTTATATGAGTTCAAAGCTATGTTGGCATTTTCCGAAGGAATAATTCATCTATTTGCAAAGCATTATAAACAAAAGCCAAACCGTTCCACATCTTTCTCATCAACTTTTAGCCCAAAATATAAGCCGAGGGCTAACCTCACAGGTATCATCGTCTATATATATGTACTTTTCTCCAAATTGTCTATTTGTTCACAAATTAATATATTAACAGGGAGAGGCGAACTGAAAGAATGCAGATTTGGGACTGAGTTGAACAAATAGAGAAAAGTACATATAGATGATAACTGTTGCCTGTGGGTGAGGTGAGGTTAGTCCTCGGCATATGCTTGGGGCTAGATGTTGATGAGAGGCGATAAGTGGAATGAGGAGTCTGATAGGAGGGGGGAAAGGGATGAAGGAGGGAAAGTGATGGGCAGATGAGGAGAAGGGAAGGGGTACGCGGGGAACCCGAATGGGGAATAGAAAAACAGAGAGCATGTAAAATGACGTTTGGTGACCCGTTTCTGGCGCCATTCCCTCTCCACCGCCCCACCGTCCCCCCCCCCCCCGCCAGACTCACAGATTCCGAGTGGTGGACAGGATGCTATTTAACTCTAAAAGGACTGCGGTTCTCTGTTCATTAAGTTGTGACTCCGGGTCCATGTCCCTCTGGTTTCAGTGTAGGCCGGGTTCCCAAGTACGGCTCAGCACCTTCCGTTACGGATCCTTCACCCGCGCTCACCGGAAACGACGGATCAGAGCGGCCAATTGCCTCTTAGCAACGGCGCTTTGGGAGTTGTAGTCCTATCCCTTCAGTCTCTAGCTCCTTACATCCATGTAACTGCAGCTCCCGTAATCCCTCTCCGACAGTCTTAAGGTCTCTCGGAACTCCGACGCTGTCATAACTTTGCTTTGTGGCGGGTCACGGCATTTGATGATATTGCCGACCCAGGACGGTTCCGTGGCTTTGACCTGGCGGTCAGTATTCCCTACCCAGCCAAATTGATAGATATTGACAGCTACCTGGACCAGTCAGAGCCAAGAAGCAAGATGGTGACCAATCAGAGCGGCGGTCTTTCTGAGTGGGCTCCGCCCCCTCCCGCAGAGCAGCAAGCGTTTGTTTGGTTCCGCCTCTGGCACCCAGCTTCGTGATTGGAGCTCGTCGGGGCGACTGAGGGGGCTAGCCAGCGGGCAACTGAGGGGGGTAGCCAGCGGCGCCACTGCATTTAAATCACAGAGAGCTGATTCTGGATTGCACTTTGATTCAGTGTCTCTTCGTTATGGGCGTGTGTCAGTGAGACCGCTAATAGAGTTGTGAAGTTGCCTGATTTTAATTCTATACTGTGCAGAGAGTCTGTGCCTTGGGGATGATGACCACTCCTGAGAAAGATGCCGGGGTGGGCTTCGTCATTCGTATAACTAACTTCAACATGGCTCTTTATTCCACTTGTTTATGGATTCAGAACGGAGTCATGCCGGTGAGTTATAAACTGAGGAAGAGTTTTTCTGATAAGTGATCTGTGATTAGCTGCAATACGGTGAATTGCGTTTCCTCGTTGCACAAAACGTGAGCCGGGACTGAAAATTCCTTATGCAAATTTATACTGTAACTAAAGTAATTTCAGTTTCATAAATTGGTCTCTTTTGACCCATTTCCAGAGTAAAAGCACATTGTATTCCGTCTGCTGTCTCTTGTTTCCGTTTCAAACGGCTAAGGTTGCACAGTTTGGAAAGGAAGCAGTACCTCAACTTTTCTACTTATTGTAAAGTACATAAGCATACCTTTTGTATTTAATCCCATTTAATTTGTCTTTACTGTGGTAGTTACAGATTCGTCTCCATGAGGACGGTTGCAAACCACTCATTTTTATTGTTTATTCTCATTGCTAGGTAGTGTAAGCATCTCCCTTGTAATGAATAAAACCAATCAGGTATTGTGGTGGAACGTTAATTATTCTAGATATAAGCTATTTATGCATATCAAAGGTTCATTATGTTTTCAAAGTGTGTTTGCAGAATACAACTCTTCTCCATATAGCCATAAAATACAGAAAACTGCGCTGTTGTGTAGGAGAGAAGGAGGGTGAAGAGAAATGCGGTAGTCGTGGGGGATTCCATAGTCAGGGGAACAGACAGGAGATTCTGTGAGCCTGACAGAGATACCCGCATGGTGTGTTGCCTCCCAGGTGCCAGGGTACGGGATGTCTCGGATCGGGTCCTGAATATTCTAAAGGGGGAGGGTGAGCAGCCAGTTCTCTTGGTACATGTTGGTACCAATGACATAGATAGGACAAAGGAGGAGGTCCTGAAGAGGGATTTTCAGGAGTTAGGAAGGAAGCTGAGAAGCAGGACCTCCAGGGTAGTAATCTCAGGATTGCTACCGGTGCCACGTGCTAGCGAGGGCAAGAGTAGTCGGATCAGGCAGATGAATGCGTGGCTGAGAGACTGGTGTAGGGGGCAGGGCTTCAGATTCTTGGATAATTGGGATCTCTTCTGGGGGAAGTATGACCTGTTCAAAAAGGACAGGTTACACCTGAACCCGAAGGGGACCAATATCCTGGCTGGAAAGTTTAATAGAGCTGTTAGGGAGGGTTTAAACTAATTTGGCAGGGGGATAGGAACCGGAATGATAGAGCGGAGGAAGGGGAAAACAGAAATAAATCTAAGATAGTGAGCAGTAAAGATGTCAGGAAAGATAGGCAGGTGATGGGGCAAATTTGTAGCCATTGGGATGAGTTGCAGTGCAATAAAGTTGCAGTGAAGTCAAAGCGAAAAGTATCAAATACTGGTCTTAAGGTGTTGTACTTAAATGCACGCAGCATAAGAAATAAGGTGGATGATCTTGTTGTACAGCTACTGATTGGCAGGTATGATATTGTGGCCATCACTGAGACCTGGCTAAAGGATGCATGTCTCTGGGAGCTGAACATCCAAGGATACACGGTGTATCGGAAGGATAGGAAAGTAGGCAGAGGGGGAGGCATGGCTTTATTGGTAAGAAATGATATTAAATCATTAGAAAGAGGTGATATAGGATCGGAAGGTGCAGAATCTTTATGGGTTGAGCTAAGGAATAGCAGGGGTAAAAGGACCCTGATGGCAGTTATTTCTAGGCCTCCAAACAGCTGCAGGGATGTGGACTACAAATTACAACTGGAAATAGAAAAGGCTTGTCAGAAGGGCAGTGTTATGATAATTGTGGGGGATTTTAACATGCGAGTAGATTGGAAAAATCAGGTTGGCACTGGATCTCAAGAGAGAGAATTTGTAGAATGTCTGCGAGATGGCTTTTTAGAACAGCTTGTTGTTGAGCCCACTAGGGGATCGGCTGTACTGGATTGGGTATTGTGTAATGAACCGGAGGTGATTAGAGAGATTGAGGTGAAGTAACCCTTAGGAGACAGTGATCATAACATGATTGAGTTCACTGTGAAATTTGAAAAAGAGAAGCCAAAATCTGATGTGTCAGTATTTCAGTGGAGTAAACGAAATTACAGTGGCATGAGAGAGGAACTGGCCAAAGTTGACTGGAAAGGGACACTGGCGGGAAAGATGGCAGAGCAGCAGTGGCTGGAGTTTATGCGAGAAATGAGGAATGTGCAAGACAGGTATATTCCAAAAAAGAAGAAATTTTCGAGTGGAAAAAGGATGCAACCGTGGTTGACAAGAGAAGTCAAAGCCAAAGTTAAAGCTAAGGAGAGGGCATACAAGGAAGCAAAAATTAGTGGGAAGACAGAGGATTGGGAAGTCTTTAAAACCTTACAAAAGGAAACCAAGAAGGTCATTAAGAGAGAAAAGATTAACTATGAAAGGAAACTAGCAAATAATATCGAAGAGGATACTAAAAGCTCTTTCAAGTATATAAAGAGTAAAAGACAGGTGAGAGTAGATATAGGACCGATAGAAAATGATACTGGAGAAATTGTAATGGGAGATGAGGAGATGGCAGAGGAACTGAACAAGTATTTTGCATCAGTCTTCACTGAGGAAGACAGCAGGATACCGGACACTCAAGGGTGGCAGGGAAGAGAAGTGTGCGCAGTCACAATTACGACAGAGAAAGTACTCAGGAAGCTGAATAGGCTAAAGGTCGATAAATCTCCTGGAACAGATGGAATGCACCCTCGTGTTCTGAAGGAAGTAGCTGTGGAGATTGCGGAGGCATTAGCGATGATCTTTCAAAAGTTGATAGATTCTGGCATGGTTCCAGAGGACTGGAAGATTGCAAATGTCACTCTGCTATTTAAGAAGGGGGCAAGGAAGCAAAAAGGAAATTATAGACTTGTTAGCTTGACGTCGGTGGTTGGGAAGTTGTTGGGTCGATTGTCAAGGATGAGGTTACAGAGTACCTGGAGGCATATGACAAGATAGGCAGAACTCAGCATGGATTCCTTCAAGGAAAATCCTGCCTGACAAACCTATTACAATTTTTTGAGGAAATTACCAGTAGGCTAGACAAGGGAGATGCAGTGGATGTTGTATGTTTGGATTTTCAGAAGGCCTTTGACAAGGTGCCACACGTGAGGCTGCTTAACAAGATAAGAGCCCGTGGAATTACAGGAAAGTTACATACGTGGATAGAGCGTTGGCTGATTGGCAGGAAACAGAGAGTGGGAATAAAGGGATCCTATTCTGGTTGGCTGCCGGTTACCAGTGGTGTTCCACAGGGATCAGTGTTGGGGCCGCTTCTTTTTACATTGTACATCAACGATTTGGATTATGGAATAGATGGCTTTGTGGCTAAGTTTGCTGATGATACGAAGATAGGTAGAGGGGCCGGTAGTGCTGAGGAAACGGAGAGTCTGCAGAGAGACTTGGATAGATTGGAAGAATGGGCAGAGAAGTGGCAAATGAAGTACAATGTTGGAAAGTGTATGGTTATGCACTTTGGCAGAAAAAATAAACGGGCAGACTATTATTTAAATGGGGAAAGAATTCAAAGTTCTGAGATGCAACGGGACTTGGGAGTCCTCGTACAGAATTCCCTTAAAGTTAACCTCCAGGTTGAGTCGGTAGTGAAGAAGGCAAATGCAATGTTGGCATTCATTTCTAGAGGAATAGAGTATAGGAGCAGGGATGTGATGTTGAGGCTGTATAAGGCGCTGGTGAGACCTCACTTGGAGTACTGTGGGCGGTTTTGGTCTCCTTATTTAAGAAAGGATGTGCTGACGTTGGAGAGGGTACAGAGAAGATTCACTAGAATGATTCCGGGAATGAGAGGGTTAACATATGAGGAACGTTTGTCCGCTCTTGGACTGTATTCTTTGGAATTTAGAAGAATGAGGGGAGACCTCATAGAAACATTTCGAATGTTAAAAGACATGGACAGAGTGCATGTGGCAAAGTTGTTTCCCATGATGGGGGAGTCTAGTACGAGAGGGCAGGACTTAAGGATTGAAGGGACAGAAATGCGAAAAAAGTTTTTTAGTCAGAGGGTGGTGAATCTATGGAATTTGTTGCCACGGGCAGCAGTGGAGGCCAAGTCATTGGGTGTCTTTAAGGCAGAGATTGATAGGTATCTGAGTAGCCAGGACATCAAAGGTTTTGGTGAGAAGGCGGGGCAGTGGGACTAAATAGGATAAAATGGATCAGCTCATGATAAAATGGCGGAGCAGACTCGATGGGCCGAATGGCCTACTTCTGCTCCTTTGTCTTATGGTCTTATGGTCTAAAACCATAGAAGTAACATGCACAAAATGCTGGAGGAACTCAGCAGGCCAAGCAGCAGTCAATGTTTTGGACTGAGACCCTTCATCGGGGGAGGAAGAAACAGAAAGTGAAAGGTGCAAGCGAGAGAAGGGAAGGAGTGAAGTAAAGAACTGGGAAGGTGACGGGTGAAAGAAATAAAGGGCTGGAGAAGGGGAATCTGACAGGAGCAGGTAGAAGACCATGGAAGAAAAGGAAAGGGGAGGAGCACCAGATGGACAGGTAAGGAGATGAGGTGAGAGAGGGAAACAGGAATGGTGAAAGGGAGGCAATTACCGGAAGTTTGAGAAATTGATGTTC
The DNA here is from genome assembly GCF_030028105.1 of Mobula birostris. Classification (NCBI taxonomy): domain Eukaryota; kingdom Metazoa; phylum Chordata; class Chondrichthyes; order Myliobatiformes; family Myliobatidae; genus Mobula; species Mobula birostris. The sequence goes on along the minus strand of NC_092380.1, from coordinate 60,941,075 downwards.
ATGCCATCAGTTTGGAGTCTACCCATTTGGAATATAAGGTATTGCTCCTCCAATCCAAGTGCGGCCTCATCGTGACAGTAGAGGAGGCCGTGGACTGACATGTCGGAATGGGAAGTAGAATTGATGGGTGAGCACCAGGCGCTCCTGTTTTTTTTGGCAGATGGAGCATAGGTGCTTGGTGAAGTAGTCTCCCAATCTATATTGGGTCTTACTGGTATAAGGAGGCCACACCGGGAGCATCAGATAGCATAGATGACCCCAACAGAATCATAAGTGAAATATCGCCTCATCTGGAAAGACTGTTTGGGGCCCTGAATAGTAGTGAGGGAGGAGGTGTAGGGACATCTGTAACACAAATTTTGCTTGCAAGGATAAGTGCCAGGAGGGGGATGAGTGGACAAGGGAATCTCGTGGGGAGTGATCCAAGTGGAATGTGGAGGGAGGGAAAGATGTACTTGCTGGTGGGATCCCGTTGGAGATTGTGGAAGTTAGGGAGAGTTATGTGATGGACGCGCAGGCTACTGGGGTGGTAAGTGAGGGCAAGAGGTACCCTATCCCTGGTGTGGTGGTGGGAGGATGCGGTGAGGGCAAACATGTGTGAAATGGAAAAGATGTGGGTGAGGGCAGCGTTGATGGTGGAGGAAAGAAACCTTATTTCTTTGGGGAAGGAGAACATCTCATTAGTTCTGGAAAGAAAAGTCTCATCCTGAGAGCAGATACAGTGAAGACAGAGGAACTGAGAGGAGGGGACGGCGTTTTTTTCACAAATGACAGAGTGAAAACAGGTATAGTCCAGAAAGCTATGAGAGTCAGTGGGTTTGTAAAAGATATCAGTAGATAAATTGTCTCCAGAGATAGACAGAGAGATCAAGAAAGAGGAGGGAGCTGTCAGAAATGGACTAGGTAAATTTGAGGGCAGGGTGGAAGTTGGAGGAAAAGTTGATGAAGTTGACTAACTCTGCATGGGTGCAGGAAGCAGCACTAATGCAGTCGTTGATGTAGCATAGAAAAAGTTGGGAAGCAATACTGGTATAGGCTTGGAACATAGACTATTCCACATAGCCAACAAAAAGGCAGGCATAGCTGGGATCAATGCGAGTGCTCATGGCTACACCTTTGGTTTGAAGGAAGTGGGAGGAGATGAAGGAGAAATTATTGAGAGGGAGGACCAGTTCCACCAGACGGAGGAGAGTGGTGGTGGACGGGAACAGGCTGTATCTGCTGTTCAGAAAAAAGCAGAGAGCTTTAAAGCCCTCATATAGGGAATATATAGAAACCTGATATCCCAAACTGTAGGATCGTATTGGGAAATGAAAGCCTGAAACGTTCATAACTTCAAGTACCTTGGATCATGGGTAACATCTGATGGCAAAGGTGAAACAGACATAGAAGCAAGAATAGCAATGGCAAGAACAGCATTTCGAGAAATGAGAAACATCCTCACGAACAAGAAAATAGCAACTGACATCCACCTTAGAACCCTCAGCTGCTACATTCTTCCTATATTGATGTATGGCTGCAAGTCATGGACCATCACAAATGCAATGGAGAAAAGAATCAATGCAGCAGAAATGTGGTTCCTCAGAAGAATGCTATGCATATCATATACGGACAGGATAATCGAGGAAGAAGTTCTACAGAGAGTGAAAACAAAACGTACATTACTTTAAAAAAATCAGAAAACAGCAATCAAAATTCTTTGGACACATCATGCAAAGAGAGACGTTAGAACATTTAGTTACAACCAGAAAGCTGGAAGGGAAAAGAAGCAGAGGCAGACAGAGAATGAAAATGATAGATGGAATAACATCATGGTTAGAAACAGGGAAGGCAACAACTACAATTCAGAGAGTCGGGGACCATGATGGATGGAGAGACATGATCGCCCATGCTGAATGGCAAGGCATCTGCATGATAGGGAATAGATGTCCATGGTGAAAATGAGCCAATTGAGGCCAGAGACGTTGAAGTCACTGAAAAGATCTAAAACATGTGAAGTGTCATGGATTTAGGTAGGAAGGGGCTGAACCGGGGAGATAATAGGAGTTGAGGTATGCAGATGCAAGTTTGGTGGGGCAGAAACAATGGGCCTACCTGGACAGATAGGTTTATGGATCTTGAGCCATAGAAGTAGTTGAAAGAAAGACATCAGTTTCTCTTCTCTTCCCCCCCCCCCACATGAAAAGAAACAAAATTATGCTGACCCCAACCCTTTCCTCTTACAAAAAACAACAGGGCACCCGCATGGAGAAACAATACAAGAGCATCAAGCCCCAAACCATCAGCCAATTGGCAACAAGGAAGAATGGGTGAGAATATGGGGAAAAAAAACATAGAATTGAAAAAGGTCAATATGGACTGCAGTTAGATTGAACTACAGTCCAATCCATCAATCTCAGAATTTCGATAACATTTCTGAGGGCATTTGTAAATCTATCTGCATTTTGCCTTGTTGCTTTTTGCGTATTTCTAAAGTAATTTCAACTGACAATGCTGGAGTCTGAAACATAAATAGAAATGCTGGAAATATTAATTTGTCTAGCAGCATATGTGGAAATAGAAAATGGTTAATGTTTCAGGTCAATCTCCTCAGAACTGAGAAGAATGGTGGGGGAAATGCAGACTCTGGTTGTGAGTGCAGTTTCCCTTTAAGAATAAGGAAGCGAGGAAAGCATGCTGGGCTGTAGGTAAAATTGAACCAGAGAGGCTTTAGACCCCTCCACCCCCGCCCCCCCCCCCACTCCTGATTATCATTCTGGTGAGCGTACAATCTCTGGAAAATAAAGCTGAAGACCTCCAAGCAAGATTGCTGCACCAGAGGGACATCAGGGACTTCTGTGTACTTTGCTTCATGAAAACTTTGCTACCTCCTACCATTTTGGATGCAGCACTGCAGCTGGATGGTTTCACCAATCACCATAAAGACAGGATAGCTCCGTCTTTTAAGGGCAGAGGGGGTGGAGTATGCTTTATAATTAACTCATCGTGGTTCACATACGTGGTGGTTCTGTCTTAATCCAGTTCACCTGACCTGGAACACCTAGTGGTCACATGTCATCTTTTTTTATCTGCCAAGGGAGTTTTCCACCACCATTCTGGTACCGGTGTACATTCCACCTCAGGCCAATGCCTAGCGGGCAATAGAAAAGCTGAACTCCATAATCTGCAGGCACAAAACTATGCACCCTGATTCCTTCACTATTATTGTGGGGGATTTCAGCCATGCCAGCCTGCAGTCTCTAAACAGCTACCACCAGCATATCACCTGTGGAACCAGAGGAGCTACCGCTCTGGAACACTATTTTATCATCACCAAGAATGCTTACTTTGCCATCCTTCACCCAGACTTTGTAAAGTCTGATCACCTGGCTGTACTTGTGCTCCCAGCCTATAGAGAGACTAAAGACTGAAGCACCAGAGGTGAGGACCAAGGAGGTATGGGCAAGGGAGGTGGAGGAGCAATTACAGGACTGGAGAATATTCAGGGATTCATCTTTGAGTCTGAATCAATACACCACAGTTGTCACTGACTTCTTCAACAGCTGTGTGGATGAGTGTGTGGTTTCAAGAACACATTGGACATACCCAAATCAAAAGCCATAGATGAACCATGAAATTTGTAGTTTGCTGAGGGCTAGATGTGTGGCTTTCAAGACTGGTGATCCAGAACTATACAAGAAGTCCAGATACAACCTACGGAAGGCTACCTTAGGAATGAAAAAAAGCAATTCTGATTGAGACTAGATGAGATCAGATGCAGGTCAGCTCTGGCAAGCCATTTCCTACAAAGCGAAACCAAACATTATAAATCGTGGTGACTGTTTACTCACTAATGAGCTCAACGCTTTTTATGCTTGCTTTGAAAGGGAGAATAAAACTACATTTATGCAAATCCCTACTGCATCTAATGACCCTGTGATCTCTGTCTCAGAGGCCGATGTCAGAGCATCTTTCAAGCAGGTGAATGCTTGCAAAGCATCGGGCCCTGGTAATGTACCTGGTAAGGCTCTGAAAATCTGTACCAACCAATATCATCTTCAATCTCTTATGCTGCAGTCAGAGGTTCCCACCAGCTTCAAAAGGGCGACAATCATACCAGTGCCCAAGAAGAACAAGGTGAGCTGCCTCAACAACTGTCACCCAGTGGCACTCAAGTCTGCTATGATGAAGCACTTTGAGAGGTTGGTCATGGCTAGTATCAGTTCCTGCCTAAGCAGGGACCTGGACCTATTGCAATTTGTGCAATTTGCCTATCACCACAACAGGTCTACAGCGAATACAATCTCACTGGCTCTCCACTTGGCTTTGGATCACCTATACAATAGTAATACTTAGATTAGCCTGCTGTTTATTGAATACAGCTGAGTGTTCAACACCATGATACATAGAACATAGAAAACATGCAGCATAATACAGGCCTTTTGGCTCACAATATTGTGCCAAAGATGTACTCACTTCAGAAATCTAAAAAGAGGGAATAAGATATACTTACACATTTATGTATTGGATTTACTAGGTTGAATAATCCCAAGAGATTCTGTAGATGCTGGAAATCCAGAGCATCTCACATACAAAATGCTGGGGGAACTCAGCAGTTCTGACAGCATCTATGGAAGTGACTAAACAGTCGATGTTTCAGCCTGAAACCCTTTATTAGGACTGGAAAGGAAGAGGGCAGATGCCAGAATAAGAAGGTAGAGGGAGAGAAAGGAGGACTAGCAAGAAAGTGATAGGTGAATCTAGGTGGGTAGGAAAGGTAAAGGGCTGGAGAAGGAGTCTGATAGGAGAGGAGAAAGGGAAGGAGGAGGGGAAATAGGGGGAGATGATAGGCAGGTGAGAAGTGGTAAGAGGCCAGACTGGTGAATAGAAGGAGAGGGGAAGAGAAAATTACAGGAAGGAGAAATCAATGTTAATGCCATCAATTTGAAGGCTACTCAGAATATATATTTTGCTTCTTCACCCTGAGAGTGACCTCATCATGGTAAAAGTGAAGGCCATAGACTGATATGTTGGAGTGGGAATGTGGTTAGGAATTAAAATGGTTGGTCCCTGGGAAATCCTACTTCTGGCAGATGGAGCAGAGGTATTTGACAGAGTGGTCTCACCAATATAGAATGTGGAATAATTGCTTGTTCAGAATTAATAAGCATAATAATAAGGACATTTATAGGGTGTGCACTTGTCAAGAAACAATACCGCATATATTGTTTGAATGTATGATACCCTCAGTTCTAATCAAAGAGCTCCAAAATCTGGCCGTCTTTACCCCTCCCTCTGCAACTGGATCCTTGACTTCTTCACTGGAAGACCACAGTCAGTGCCCAACCGAAATAACATTTCCACTTTGCTGGCAATCAACACTGGCACACCTCAAGGATGCGTGCTGCTCTACTCTCCCTACACCCACAATTGTGTGGCTTGGCACAGGCCAAACACTATCTGTAAACTTGCTGATGACAACTGTTGTTGGCTGAATTTCAGATAGTGATGAGGAGATGTACAGGAGCAAGATAGATCAGCTGGTTCAGTGGTGTTGCTTCAACAACCTTGCACAGTATGACCAGGGACCTCGGGGAAGGGTAAGCCAAGGGAATACACAGCAGTCCTGATAGAGGAATCAGAAGTGGAAAGGGTGAACAGTTTCAAGTTCCTGGGTGTCAACATCTCTACAACACTTTGATGCAATTACAAAGAAGGCAGACAGCAACTAAATTCCATTAGGAGTTTCAGGAGAATTAGTATGTTGCCAAACACACTTGAAAATTTCTACAGATGTGCTATGGAGAATATTCTAACTGGTTTCTTCACTGTCTGGTATGAAGGGGGCCACTACCCAGGACCGGAAAAGGCTGTAGAAGGTTGTAGACTCAGCCAGCATGGGCACTAGCCTCCCCAACATTCGGGACGTCTTCAAAAGGCAATGCCTCAGAAAGGTGGCAACCATCATTAAGGACCCCCATCACCTAGGACATACCCTCTTCTCATTGCTACCATCAAGGAGGTATAGGAGCCTGAAGAAAGACACACAACATTTCGAGAACAGCTACTTCACTCTGCCATCAGATTTCTGAATGGACAATGAACCCCTGAACAATTCCTCAGTATTTCCCCCTCTCTTTTTCACTACTTATTTAATTTATTTTTGTATATATTTCTTATTGTAATTTATAGGTTTCTTTAATTACTTGTGCATCACAATGTACTGCTGCCACAAACCAACAAATTTCAGAATGTGCCGGTGCTGTTAAACCTGATTCTGGTTCTGATCATTCTGAATGCCATGCACATTCTGATCTGTCTGCTTGCAGCCTCCCCCATTGTCATAATGAAGCCCACCATAAATTAGAAGAACAACATCTCATTAACTGTCCAGGCACTTTGCAACCTTAGGAATACAAATTGACTTTTTAATCTTGAGGTAAACAGTTTTCCCATTAATACGTTTAAATCCCTTTCTCTTTAAAATGTCTTGCTAACAGTCAGTACTCATGCGCTTTATCATCTGGTCTGTCTTAACCTATCTCCATATAAACTTTTGTCTTGCACCTCACTCCTTTCCTCCAAATTTGCTTTGTAAACTGTAAATCTTCCACTGTCTTCTCAATTCTAAGCAAGGATCTCTGGAACAAAATGTCCCTGTTTTTTCTTTCCTCAGATGCTGCTAGTTTGACTACTTTATTCTACCATTTTGATTTTTGTTACAAGTTTTCCCCAGGTTACTGGGTTGAGGCAAGTTCTAAATCTTCTGTGCATCAAGTGTGGAGTAATTCTAAGTGAGAACAAAAGGTTTGTTAACCAGAAATTCAACATGTAGCTCATTATTGTCCATATAGTATCAAATCATGCTTGACTAATCTTCTGGAATTTTTTGAGGATGTAACTGTGAAAATGGACATGGGAAAGCCAGTGGATGTAGTGTATCTGGACTTTCAGAAAGCCTTTGATAAGGTCCCACATAGGAGGTTAGTGTGCAAAATTAGAGCGAATGGTATTAGGGTTAGGGTACTGACATGGATAGAAAATTGGTTGACAGACAGGAAACAAAGAGTAGGGATTAATGGGGCCTTTTCAGAATGGCAGGCAGTGACTAGTGGGGTACCGCAAGGCTCGATGCTGGGACCGCAGCTATTTACGATATACATTAATGATTTAGATGAAGGGATTAAAAGTAACATTAGCAAATTTGCAGATGACACAAAGCTGGGTGGCAGTGTGAAATGTGTGGAGGGTGTTGAGATAATGCAGGGTGACTTGGACAGGCTGGGTGAGTGGGCAGAATCATGGCAGATGCAGTGTAATGTGGATAAGCGTGAGGTTAACCACTTTGGTGGCAAGAACAAGAAGGCAGATTACTATCTGAATGGTGTCAAGTTAGGAAAAGGGGAAGTACAACGAGATCTAGGTGTCCTTGTTCATCAGTCGCTGAAAGCAAGCATGCAGGTACAGCAGGCAGTGAAGAAAGCTAATGGCATGTTGGCCTTCATAACAAGGGGAGTTGAGTATAGGAGCAAAGAGGTCCTTCTGCAGTTGTACAGGGCCCTGGTGAGACCACACCTGGAGTATTGTGTACAGTTTTGGTCTCCAAATTTGAGGAAGGACATTCTTGCTATTGAGGGAGTGCAGCATAGGTTCACGAGGTTAATTCCCGGGATGACGGGACTGTCATATGTTGAAAGATTGGAGCAACTGTCCTTATATACACTGGAATTTAGAAGGATGAGAGGGGATCTGATTGAAACCTGTAAGATTATTAAGGGATTGGACACACTAGAGGCAGGAAACATGTTCCTGATGTTGGGGGAGTCCAGAACCAGAGGCCACAGTTTAAGAATAAGGGGTAGACCATTTAGAACGGAGTTGAGGAAAAACTTTTTCACACAGAGGGTTGTGGATCTGTGGAATGCTCTTCCTCAGAAGGCAGTGGAGGCCAGTTCTCTGGATTCTTTCAAGAAAGAGTTAGATAGAGCTCTTAAAGATAGCAGAGTCAAGGGATATGGGGAGAAGGCAGGAAAAGGGTACTGATTGTCCATGATCACAGTGAATGGCAGTGCTGGCTCGAAGGGCTGAATGGCCTACTCCTGCACCTATTGTCTATTGTCTAATTGTACTGTTTTAAGTATTTTCTTATGTACTCTTACTACTTTTTCAGCTGCTCTATTTGACACTGGGTGATGTGGTGGGGTGAGAATATGCTAACCATGGTCATTATGCTATAAGTGTTCAAACTTGTGTTGACAAACTGGTCCACTGTTGGATTTCAAGTATTTTGCTATGCCGTGGATGGCGAATATGAGTCAGGAGTAATCAATAATGCTGAGTCATAGCACAGCTGCCAACCTGTTTGATTTACAGCTGTTTGGAATGGAAGCCTTTCAAAACTTTTTTTGGGAAAGAAATCCCTTTTTGATGGTAATCTCTTTGGAAAGGCTTGGTTGGTCATTTTCAGAATTGAATCAATGTTGACTCCAATATAGATGTACACTGTTATAAAATTTTCTAAGCTGCTGTCTAGGCAAGACCAGCACACAGAGTCTGTGGCTGTTCCTTAAACATTCATGACTCTAAAATAAGGGTTATCCATATTTTTTGTTTCATAACAATGGGGATAATGTCTGGATAGTGCCAGGTCAAACACCATTGAACCACTGAAAGGTGAACTCGCTTCTGACAAAGTGTTGTAATTCTGGATGGCAGTGATAATTTTCCATTGGTCATTTACATAAAGTGTATTCATACACTTGCTTAGGTATGGTGTCCTTCTGTACAGACAACATCTGTTTCTGTAACAACAAAATTTCATCCTTGATTTGAACATTAAATTACATGCAGTTCATGCCTGATTCCTCGTATGTTAAGCATGGTAAATGCATCACTCATTTGTGAACAAGTTTCCTCAATGTTGCTATTTTATTATAACAGTAAAATTGGCCTACACTGCATTTTGGAAAAGGTGAACAGTTAGGGTCAGTGAGTTATTGATTGGCTTTATCTCAAATAATAATGAGGCAGCCCACAGAGAAGAAGTCATCACCCTAACACAGTAGTGTCAAGGAAGCAACCTCTTCCTCAAAGTTACAAAAACAAAGGAGCTGGCTGTGATGGAGATGGGCTAACCCCTATTGGCAACAATGGATCTAGGGCTGAGAGGGTGAACAGCTTTAAATTCCTTGGTATACACATCACCAAGGACTTCATTGGTCTGTAAATACTGGCTGTGTGGTGAAAAAAGCACAACAGTGCCTCTTTCACTTCAGATATTTGAAGAAGTTTGGCATGAGTCCCCAAATCTTAAGGATTTTCTACAGGGGCACAATTGAAAGCATCCTGACTGGCTGCATCACTGCTTGGTATGGGAACTGTACTTCCCTCAACCGCAGGACTCTGCAGAGAGTGGTGTGGACAGCCCAGCGCGTCTGTAGCTGTGAACTTCCCACTATTCGGGACAGCTCTGAGCACCTTTGTTCTCGGACAATTGACTCTGCTCCCCTCAACTGATTGATGCAAGATGACGCAATCTCCACTGTGTAGGAAAGGGGTCTAGTTCTGTCCTTCATCTTTATTAATTCTGTAAATACTGAGGCAAAACTGTTCTTCTAGGTGACCAGTTTTCCCTTGAATATCTATGATTTGGAGAAAAGATCAGGGATCTTTCCTCCAAATCATCAAGGGCTGCCATGATGTCAAGAGCAGCTGTTAATTCAAATGAGTAACTCAAATTCTTTCGCCCACAGTTTTACGCAATTCAAGTTTTGATTCTTATCTGTTGAGTTATGCATGCCTGATATTTGTGCTGCTTAAAGTACTAAACGGATATCTAAATTCATAATGAGGTATAATGGAATGTATAATGAATACTGAGGGAATTCCAGGTTTATTTTTCTCTAACATAGATACTGACATTTAATGGCCAGCTTGCTTTCCCTTTTCACTAATAAAACATGTCATTAGGAAATTGAAATAGATTCAGCATTTACTGATGAGTTGAATGAAATGTTATCCAATAATGTCAAAAGATAATTTGCAGTGGAATTCAATAGAGTGATTATGCAGAAATGTTTTGCCTCATGTTCATGTTGATAGCATCAGTGATAGTCTTTTGCTGCCTGGAAGCATTTGCATGAGATGAGCTTCAGTAAGTTTGAATACTTTTTGGCTCAGGTGTCCTAGGTAGTAGATTCAGCCTAGTACATCACAGGTGAAGCCCTCCCAACTGTTGAGCACATCTACATGAAACACTGTCATAGGAAAGCAGCAACCATCATCAGAGATCCCCACCACCCAGGTCCTGCTCTTTTCTTGCTGCTGCCATCAGGTAGAAGCTACAAGAGCCCCTGGACTCGCACCACCGGGTTCAAGAACAGTTACTACCCCTTAACCATCAGGCCCTTGAATAAAAGGGGATAACTACACTCACTTGCCCCATCATCAAAATGTTCCTACACAAATTATCTCTCCTTAAGGGCTCTTTATCTCATGTTCTCATTATTTATTGCTATTTATTTATATATGCATGTACACAGTTTGTCTTCTGCACTCTGGTTGGTCTATCAGCTGATCCTTAAAATCTTGAGAATTTTTGGTGGTATTGTTCCAGGGCTTTCGGATGCCTACTCCAGGTGGTTCATTATTCAGCTCCATATTCTAATGTAGGAAGGACAGCTGCTCCATAGACCAAAAGATTGAGGTGCATCAGTGTTGATTGTCAGTGAGGAGGAGATGCTATTTTCAATGAGGAAGTCAAGGACTCAGTGGCAGCTCACCCTGCTCTTCTTGGGCACTGGTATGATTGTCGCCTTTTTGAAGTAGGTGGTAAATTCTGACTGCAACAGTGAGAGATTGAAGATGTCCTTGAACACTTGTGGGTGGGTTTACACAGGTTTCAGTGCCCTACCAGGTACACCGTTGGGGCCTGACATCTTGTAAGAGTTTACCCTCGTGAAATATGTTCTGACAGTGGCCTCTGAGATGGAGATCACAGGTCACAAATGCAACAGGATTTGCACAGGTGTAGATTTATTCTCCCTTTCAAAGCGTACATAAAAGGTATTGAGCTAATCTGGAAGTGAAGCATCACAGCCATTCATGAATTTAGGTTTCCCCTTGTATGGAAATAATGGCCTGCAAACCTTGCCAGAGCTGACATACCTCCTATTCTGTCTCTGACCTCAATTGGAATTGTTATTTTGCTCATAAAGTAGCCTTCCATAGGTCATACCAGTACTACTTGTATAGTTCTGGATCACCAGTCTTGAATGACACAGATTCAGCCCTCAGCAGACGACAAATCTCCGGGTTCATCCATGACTTTTGGTTTGGCTTTGTCTGGTATGTTTTCGAAGGCACACACTCACCCACACAGATGTTGATGAAGTCGGTGACGACAGTGGCATAATCGTACAAATTCGAAGATCAATTCCTGAATATTGATCATACCTTAACCATACTTTTGTGATCCTCACTTCTTGCCTGTGTGCCAGAAGTAGAACAGCCATGTGATTGGACTTGCCAAGTTGCAGGCTTGGGATGCATGGTAAATGTTCTAGATGGTGGTGTAATAGCGGTAAAGTGTGTTTGCGTATGGGATATGTTGATAGTTGGTAGTTTCTTCAAGCTTGCCTGGTTGAAATCCCCAGCAGTGATCGGGAAGGCATCAGGGTGTGCTTTATCGTGACGGCTGATTATTGCTTAACTGCTCTAGTGTCTGCCAGACATTGGCCGGGGGTGCAGTGTACACTGCTGCCAGGATGACGGTGGAAAATGCCCTCAACAGATAAAATGAAGGACACATAACAATGAAATGTTCCAAGTCGGGCGTAGTTTCAAGTGACCACAAAATGTATGTGATACTCAAACTACTTTCCTTTCTGTGTCCCATTGGGTACGTATTAGGATTAGGAATTTAAGAGGCAAGGCAGAGCAAGCTTGTGGAGCTCACATTTAATAAGATCCTGGCTGATCTGATTGTAACCACAGCAATGCGTTCCCAACATTACAGAAGCATACCTTCTGACCATTGCATTCCATTCTCTTGGCAATAAAAATTTTGTTAGCTTACCTAATTACCTAATTACTTGCAGTACCTGTAAATCACGTACTGGGGGGAGGAGACTCAACTCTGCAGTCTCTCCCCATTTTGACAATCTCCCATTTTCCCACATTATACTTCAATTGACAGATCTTTGCCCATGCAATTTATTTCCTCATCCCTTCTGTAGCCTTCTTGCATCTTCACAACTTAATTTTCTATTTAGCTTTGTGTCATCTACAACCTTAGCAGTCATGCCATAAGATATAAGAGAATTAGACCATTTGGCTCATCGAGTCTGCTCCGCAACTGATAAGGTTCCGAAGTGTCCACTCTCCCACAATTTTAGTGGTATGACTGCTGCCCCAGAAAAGCATAGGACATGGACTTTCTTACTGCACTAACAGTAGCAATTTTCTGTCAGTATACAATAGGTTTCAATAGGTACATTTACTGTCCAAGAAATGTATACAATATACATCCTGAAATTATTTTTCTTCGCAAACATCCATGAGAAGTGTGTCCCAAAGAATGAATAACAGTAAGCAGTCACTTCAGCCATGCAGTACAGATAAATATGCAGATATTGCTAACGAGGCATGGAAACCAGAAATTCAGGACAGCTGAAGGCAGGTTAAATTTAAAAAAAATAAAAGATGAGTACACCAGAGGTCATTAGAAATTAGTAGTTAGTAGAAGTAGGAAGCAACTGGAAATGTAAGTTGAATTCAAAATATTCAGCATATAAATCATGCAATCATCCTAGTACAGAGGAATCTTCAGAGTGAACAGCAAATACTTTCTATTTTGAATTTGGTATAGAGTAAATGACCCATAATACCATTAAAATAACTTAACGCTTGAAGACTCGTACAGCCAGATTTGGAAACAGCTTCTTTCCATCTGTGATAAGACTGCTGAACGGATCCTGACCCAGATCTGGGCCATACCCTCAAAATATCCAGACCTGCCTCTCGGTTTTTTTGCACTACCTTACTTTCCATTTTTCTATTTTCTATTTGTGATTTATAATTTAAGTTTTTAATATTTACTATCGATTTGTAATCCAGGGAGCGGGAAGTGCAGAATCAAATATCGCTGTGATGATTGTACGTTCTAGTAGCAATTGTTTGGTGACAATAAAGTATAATGTATAATCCCCAATTCATTTTAGGCACTTGACAAACAAAACACAATGCCTGAGTTGAAATGTAACTATGCTTACTTCAAGTTACTAATTAAATGATAGTGAACTGAGTGTAATGTTATTAGATTGAATACCCATGGGTATCAATAATAATATTAATAAAATAATGTAAAATAAAATGCTACTGTGTGCCTACTGCCCTCGCAGTGCATAAGTACAAAACCATGCAGCAAGTCAAATACCTTCTGAAAAATCACCTGAGTCTGAAGCTTTCTTCAGGGTTTTTAATGAGATCTTACTTGTGAAAAAAAACTGCTGTTTCAAGGGCATATAAAGCAAGGATGGAGATGTGTGGCTTCCCACCATGAGCTTCAGATTGAATCCAAATTAACCCGTGCAGGAAATGATACATTTGTTTTAAAAAAACAGCTTATGTACAGGATGTGATGCTCATACAAGACAAACTTGCATACAAAATGAACAGCGCTTCTGGAAGCCAGAAAACTCCCTGCCTGGTGTCCATAGGATGTCAAGCTTAACTACTGAAACTAAAAGTCAAATGATAATATCGTTAAGTCTTTGGCAAAAGAAGGATAGTCTTGGAGACTGGCCATGAAAACAGTCTTGGTACACAGTCTTTAACGTCGGTGGTACACAGTTTCACTTTGAAAATACTGGCCTTTGGTGACATTCCTGGTGGAGATCAGCAAGAATGCTGGGCCATTTAACCATGAGGAGAGTGTGAGCTGATTGGCTTGGTACCCTCATGTGGCATGATCAGCCAGGTTGAGATCAGTGGGATCTTAGTTCTATTGGCTGTTCTGGGTTGTGGATATTGGCTTACATTGGTCAAGGATATTATGTTGCAGTTGTATAAGTCATTAGTGCAGTTGTACTTGGAATACTGTGCATGATTTTGGGTCCTGCAGATGAAGACATGGGTGAAATGGAAAGAGTGCAGAGTAAATTTGAGGATTCTACTAGGACTAGAGGCCCTGACTAATAGTGAAAGGTTGGTGAGGCATACCTTTACTCCTTTGAACACAGGAGAATGAGAACATAGAACATAGGCCCTTCGGCCCACAATGCTGTGCCGACCCTCAAACCCTGCCTCCCATATAACCCCCCACCTTAAATTCTTCCATATACCTGTCTAGTAGTCTCTTAAACTTCACTAGTGTATCTGCCTCCACCACTGACTCAGGCAGTGCATTCCACGCACCAACCACTCGTGAGTAAAGAAAAAACCTTCCTCTAATATCCCCCTTGAACTTCCCACCCCTTACCTTAAAGCCGTGTCCTCTTGTATTGAGCAGTGGTGCTCTGGGGAAGAGGCGCTGGCTATCCACTCTATCTATTCCTCTTATTATCTTGTACACCTCTATCATGTCTCCTCTCATCCTACTTCTCTCCAAAGAGTAAAGCCCTAGCTCCCTTAATCTCTGATCATAATGGAAACTCCCTAAACCAGGCAGCATTCTGGTAAATTTCCTCTGTACCCTTTCCAATGCTTCCACATCCTTCCTATATTGAGACGACCAGAACGGGACACAGTACTCCAAGTGTGGCCTAACCAGAGTTTTATAGAGCTGCATCATTACATCGCGACTCTTAAACTCTATCCCTTGACTTATGAAAGCTAACACCCCATAAGCTTTCTTAACTACCCTATCCACCTGTGAGGCAACTTTCAGGGATCTGTGGACATGTACCCCCAGATCCCTCTGCTCCTCCACACTACCAAGTATCCTGCCATTTACTTTGTACCCTGCCTTGGAGTTTGTCCTTCCAAAGTGTACCACCTCACACTTCTCCGGGTTGAACTCCATCTGCTACGTCTCAGCCCATTTCTGCATCCTAGCAACGTCTCTCTGCAATCTTTGACAATCCTCTACACTATCCACAACACCACCAACCTTTGTGTTGTCTGCAAACTTGCCAACCCACCCTTCTATCCCCACATCCAGGTTGTTAATAAAAATCACAAAAAGTAGAGGTCCCAGAACAGATCCTTGTGGGACACCACTAGTCACAATCCTCCAATCTGAATGTACTCCCACCACCATGACCCTCTGCCTTCTGCAGGCAAGCCAATTCTGAATCCACCTGGCCAAACTTCCCTGTATCCCATGCCTTCTGACTTTCTGAATAAGCCTACTGTGTGGAACCTTGTCAAATGCCTTACTAAAATCCATATAGATCACATCCACTGCACTACCCTCATCTATATGCCTGGTCACCTCCTCAAAGAACTCTATCAGGCTTGTTAGACACGATCTGCCCTTCACAAAGCCATGCTGACTGTCCCTGATCAGACCATGATTCTGTAAATGCCCAGAGATCCTATCTCTAAGAATCTTTTCCAACAGCTTTCCCACCACAGACGTAAGGTTCACTGGTCTATAATTACCCGGACTATCCCTACTACCTTCTTTGAATAAGGGGACAACATTCACCTCCCTCCAATCCTCCGGTACTATTCCCGTGGACAACGAGGACATAAGGATCTTAGCCAGAGGCTCAGCAATCTTTTCCCTTGCCTCGTGGAGCAGCCTGGGGAATATTCCGTCAGGCCCTGGGGCCTTATCTGTCCTAATGTATTTTAACAACTTCAACACCTCCTCTCCCTTAATATCAACATGCTCCAGAACATCAACCTCACTCATATTGGCCTCACCATCATCAAGTTCCCTCTCATTGGTGAATACCGAAGAGAAGTATTCATTGAGGACCTCGCTCACTTCCACAGCCTCGAGGCACATCTTCCCACCTTCATCTCTAATCAGTCCTACCTTCACTCCTGTCATCCTTTTTTTCTTCACATAATTGAAGAATGCCTTGGGGTTTTCCTTTACCCTACTCGCCAAGGCCTTCTCATGCCCCCTTCTTGCTCTTCTCAGCCCCTTCTTAAGCTCCTTTCTTGCTTCCCTATATTCCTTAATAGACCCATCTGATCCTTGCTTCCTAAACCTCACGTATGCTGCCTTCTTCCACCTGACTAGATTTTCCATCTCACTTGTCACCCATGGTTCCTTCACCCTACCATTCTTTATCTTCCTCACCAGGACAAATTTATCCCTAACATACTGCAAGAGATCTCTAAACATCGACCACATGTCATAGTACATTTTCCTGCAAAAACATCATCCCAATTCACACCCGCAATTTCTAGCCTTATAGCCTCATAATTTGCCCTTCCCCAATTAAAAAATTTTCCTATCCTCTCTGATTCTGTCCTTTTCCATGATAATGCTAAAGGCCAGGGAGCGGTGGTCACTGTCCCCCAGATGCTCACCCACTGAGAGATCTGTGACCTGACCTGGTTCATTACCAAGTACTAGATCTAGTACGGCATTCCCCCTAGGTGGCCTGTCCACATACTGTGACAGGAATCCGTCCTGGACACACTTAACAAACTCTGCCCTGTCTAAACCGTTGGAACTAATCAGGTGCCAATCAATATTAGGGAAGTTAAAGTCACCCATGATAACAACCCTGTTATTTTTACACCTTTCAAAATCTGCCTCCCAATCTGCTCCTCTGTATCTCTGCTGCTACCAGGGGGCCTATAGAATACCCCCAGTAGAGTAACTGCTCCCTTCCTGTTCCTGACTTCCACCCATACTGACTCAAAAGAGGATCCTGCTACATTACCCACCCTTTCTGTAGCTGTAATAGTATCCCTGACCAGTAATGCCACCCCTCCTCTCCTTTTTCCGCCCTCTCTATCCCTCTTAAAGCACTGAAATCCAGGAATATTGAGAATCCATTCCTGCCCTGGTGCCAGCCAAGTCTCTGTAATGGCCACTACATCACAATTCCATGTATGTATCCAAGCTCTCAGTTCATCACCTTTGTTCCTGATGCTTCTTGCATTGAGGTACACACACTTCAGCCCTTCTACCTTACTGTCTTTACACCGTTTATTCTGCTTCTCTTTCCTCAAAGCCTCTCTATATGTTAGATCTGGCTTTACTCCATGCACTTCTTTCACTGCTCTATCGCTCTGGGTCCCATCCCCCTTGCAAATTAGTTTAAACCCTCCCGAACCATGGTAGCAAACCTACCTGCAAGGATATTGCTCCCCCTCGAGTTCAGGTGCAACCCATCCAATCTGTACAGGTCCCACCTTCCCCAGAAGAGATCCCAATGATCCAAAATTCTAATACCCTGTTCCCTGCACCAACTCCTCAGCCACGCATTCAACTGCCATCTCCTCCAATTCTTACCATCACTGTCACGTAGCACTGGCAGCAATCCTGAGAATGCCACCTTGAGGTCCTGTTCTTCAGCCTTCTGCCTAGTTCCCGAAACTCACAATTCAGGACCTCATTCCTCTTCCTGCCTATGTCGTTGGTCCCTACATGTATCACGACTTCTGGTTGCTTTCCCTCTCGTACCAGGATGTCGTGCACCCGGTCAGAGACATCCCGGACCCTGGCACCCGGGAGGCAACAAACCATGCGGGTGTCCTTCTCACGTCCACAAAATCTCCTGTCTGCTCCCCTGACTATAGAGTCTCCAATGACGACAGCTCTCCTCTTCTCCGTCCCACCCTTCTACACCATCGGGTCAGACTCAGTGCTGGAGGCCCTGCCACCGTGGCTCACACCTGGTCGGTCATCCCCACCAACAGTATCCAGGACGGTAAACTTATTATTCAGGGGAATGGCTACAGGGGTGCTCTGCACTACCTGTCTGCTCACCTTCGTTTTCCCCCCTCTGACTGTCACCCAACGACCTGCTTCCGACAGCCTAGGTGTGACTACCTCCCTGTAGCTCTCATCTATGACTACCTCATTCTCCCTTATGAGTCGAAGGTCATCCAGCTCCTTCTCTAGATTCCTTACACGGTGTTCCAGATCGCCCAGCCGTATGCACTTCTGGGAGATGTGACTCTGCGGGAGAGGGGAGTTCCCCCAAGACTGCCACATCTCACATGAGAGGCACATCACCGTCTCAGGAGACATTGTAAAAACTAACTGCGAGCAAGCTTGTCCTCTGCCTCTTCTCGTCAAAGCCTCTTGAGTCAAAGCTCCACTCCTTCACTGGCCACTTTCCACAGGCCGCTTCGCTTGAGCTATCCCTCTATTTATCTGTTTGAGCTTTTCAAAATGCTTGGTCACCTGACCTCGACTGCCCAATCAGCCGCTTTCTGCTGAGTCAACCTTATAAAATGTTTAAAAGTTTGGGAGGCATTGACAAAGTTTCTCTTCCCCAGATTCAAGATTCAAATGTACATTGAAACCTACAGTATAATGTGTTATTTCCATTGTCAACCAACACACCTGAGGGTGTGCTAGGGGTGGCATGCAAGTGTCACCACGCGTTTCAGTATAGCCTGCCCGCAATGCTCAGAACAACAACACAGAATGTAACAAGAGCAAAACCAGCCCCGTTCCTTCCCCCTCACCCATGCACATACACAGTCTTCCAACCCCAAGACAGATCAGTTTCAACCTCCAGTGGAGTGAGGAGTCCGAAACTAGTGGGTATAGATAAGGGGCAAGAGAGGAAAGAGGTAAAGGGGACTTGACTGGCAGCTTTTTCATGCAGAGGATGGTGAAAATATGAAACAAGCCTCCAGAGTAAGTGATTGAGGCAGTGTCATTTAAGAAGCCCCCCCCAGATATGTACATGGAGGGGAGGGGCCAGGAAAGATGTGGGCTGAATGCAGGAAATTGGGACTAGCTAGGTGAAGAATATGGTCAGCATGGACTTGTACAGGCCCTTCGGTCCAACAGGGTGTTGTTCTATAACTCTATTTAGCAAGAATTGTCCCTTTAACTCTGTACCCAATAATTATTTTTAAAAAACAATAACAAACATCCTTTAATTTTATAAGATTGAAGTGCAATATGGTAGTTTTAATATTCTTTATTACTTAGAGTACCCTGGATTTTGCCGCCATCAATGAAGGAACAATGTTATTGGTGTCTCTCAGTCTCTTGGGAAGCTGTGACAATCCACTGTTTATACACAGTATATCTTGTGGTCTGGTGCCCTCTACAGTGGATCTGTAGCATGTACAAAATGACAGAAAACTGGCTTTTGCAATTAATCTATCCTACATTCTAGCAGAGCCACCTCTGTAGCTGGAGAGGAGTAAAACATTTTTGTCATTCCCTCTTATAATACAACACTACCAGACTTACTTTTCAAGTGCCAAGACTGATTTGCTTTCAAGACACTTTTTGTAGTCCACTTTCATGAAATCATCTCTCAGCTTCCAGCCTTAGCCAAATTTAAAACCTATATTTTAATCTTTTGAACTTTCCAAAAATGTGCTGAAACAAACGTAACCAGAAAAGTGGTACTAATGTTCTCTGTCCTGCTTCATTCCCTAAATGCAAACCTGAATTGCTTTGCACTCCTGTTGGGCTTGCTAACTGCTGGCTGAAACATTCTGCTAAATGCAATTGTGTGATTCTGTGTCCTCTGTACAAATGTCTCTGTCAATATAAAAAAAAGTTGAAATTCACTATTACTATCCTAGTTCAACTTTTTTTCAGAAATTTGTTTACACGTTTGGCTCCTGCCTCTCTTAGACTGTTGAGCCCAATAGTACACTCCTACTGTGTAACTGCCGCAGTTTTTTCATGTCAATCTATTTCTTCACTTGATGAACCTTCCAACATAATGTATCATACCGCCAAGCAGTGACTGTTTCACCAATATTGCCACTCTGTATCTTGTCTGTAAACCGCATACATGAAAAGTTTAAGGACATTTCCATAATAGCTGTAACAAACTTCCACATAACGTATCAGTGTCCTCAGTGCATTTGCCTTATTCATTAAGACTTGCATTTAGATGTCTGCCATTAAAAGCAAAGGAATACTTAATTTCCTAATCTTATTCCTATAGGTCTCTAAAAATCTCAAGGTTGCATACAGTATACATACAGTACTTTGAACTTTGAAATCTTGTAAGTTTTCTACTCTACCAGTTTCTGCCCCTGCTTTTCTTAAATTTTGCTCATTTTCCACCCCCTCCTAACTACCACCTGCCACAGCACTAACAAATCTACCTTGGGACTATTGTTTCTGGCCTTTTAGGGTATAACCTGGTCAGCCTCTACAATTGCCACTTTCTCCAGATCCATACTGTTTTGATGCTCTCAATAGTCTGTTCTTCTGTCTGGTAGTTGCTTGGTCCTCCTCTGGCTGCATAAACAAGCTATAGGATGAGCATTTTCTGAAATGTCCAAATCTTCAAAGTTTGAGTTCCTCTAGCTCGCACCACTTCCTTGACCCCACGTTATCCAGGATACTGACCAGCTCAGGAGTACCTACGTACCATAGGTTTATGTGTTCCACAAGTCCAAGGTGCTATGCCATTCATCTGTTTATTATTAGGTTAAATCACAAAGTGGAAATCAGAACATCACCTCTTTTCTGTGATTACACTGAAAAGTCTCACTCACCAGATTGCCATGTTTCGTACTCTTGACAGATCTGTGCTATTTGCAAAAATGATAGTGCGTCTAGAGGAAAAAAAAATCTGTAGCGAAAGGGAATAGAAATAGTGCAAATAAAACTAGTGATAGTAAAATTCTTTAAGAATATGACCCCACATTTAGAAAATTAACTTTTTGTTCAAGAAAGGTTAGCTTGCACTACCCCATCCCCACTTTTTCTTAAGTTAGTAAACAACTCATGGACAGCTCTAAAATTTCACTTGTTAAATGTATCATGGTGAAAGTCATAAACCAGAACAAACTGGACAGTAACCTACAGGCTTCCATATTCAATTACACATATAGAAACTACAGGAACTTGTAGTTTATTGTACTGCATAAAATGCAATATAACCCCAAAACTGAGCCAATGTTTCAAATGAATAAATTGTTGTTTTTCTGTTTGCTCATCTACCAATAAATAAAGTGGCTAAATAGAATTGCCTGCCATCTGTTCACCTTTAATAAAGAATTGGAGAAGCACAGAAGAAGTGCATGAGAACAGCACAAGTATCCAGTACAGATTACAAATTTGCTTTTGCTGTATCCAGTGTTGTCATTTGTTTCCTTCTGACATGTGGAATAAATGAAGTTGGCTGAGCAGTGGCTTCTGTAACAGTGGGAAAGACCAAAGGAAGCCATGCCGGATCATCAGCCCAACACTTCTGAGTGAACATGGTGTGAATACTTCAGTCTTTTTATTCTGGTGCTCCCCATAAATGTCTCGCTGTTGCGAGGATGAAGAAGCTGATGTACTCTCCTCCCGTTAGCTGTGGAATTATCAGCCACTATTGAAGACTGTTTATGGAAAGCTGTAGAACTCTGTCTTGCCTGCTGATAGTGAGATCCCATGCTGTGTATGTTGCAGGCCGTTTGGCCTGCTTAACGTACATGCTTCACAAG
Source organism: Mobula birostris (assembly GCF_030028105.1). Classification (NCBI taxonomy): domain Eukaryota; kingdom Metazoa; phylum Chordata; class Chondrichthyes; order Myliobatiformes; family Myliobatidae; genus Mobula; species Mobula birostris. The sequence continues at coordinate 60,919,541 of NC_092380.1, read as the reverse complement.
GCCAGCACGTAATTTTTGGGTATGGTTCGTGCTGCTTCCAGCATGGCCTTCTGCTGTAATTATTCAACCTGACTTGATTATCTGGCTTGGCGATGATGTTAGAGTGTGGAGTACGCCGGATTATGTCGTTACAGAACAGAATGGAAATATTTCTTCTACTGTGATGGTCCACAGTGATCAGTTTTGATCTGGCAAATTTGTTCATGAGAAAAGAAGTAGTAACTGCACCTCCTGAGACAATTGTAGATTGAAGCTTCGTTATAAAATTTGAGCATATAATGTGGGTTAATACCTTTCTGTTGCATTACAAGAGGATTCCTCATTTCAATGGAATATTAGATCAAGTTTACCAATAAAATATCCTGAGGAAGTGAAAAGCTTTGCTTAATAACAAGTAATTACCTAACAGACCTTGTTTTAATCTGTGGTTCTATTTTATTTCTAGTCTTGTGCAAATATGAGCACTCAATAAAAAAAAAAGCTGTCATTTAAGCCGCACCAAGTTCTTCCTTTTGGTCCCAGATAAACTTTCAATGGTCTCAGTTAGCACCATATGGCCACACTTGTGCCTTCTGTCCCATTCCCCTGGGGTTGTTCACATCTCAGCACACCTCTGCCTGCTATGGAATTGCTTTTCCCTGATTCTGGTGAAAATGATTAATCTGGGGCATTAATCTGAGTCTCTTTCAGGAGGTGCTATCTGACCTGCTATGTATTTCCTGCATTTTCTACTTTTATTTTGTAGTTAATGCATGATCTAGGAACGTTCAGGACATTCTTAGACAAACTTAGACAAGGAATTGGGAAGGTTGAAAGTGAGTCTGGTGCTGCAGCTGGATAACAGCGTGTAGTTTTCCTTTCCAAGGGCCTATTCAAATCCGTCCCCATGTATTCATAATGAGTGCCTCCTAATGGATCTCCTGACTACCACCTTGAGTAGTTTCTGACTACCTTTTGCTAACCCAAATCTTTCATCTTATGCACTTGCCTGTTTCAAAATGTTAGAGAAGTTAACTTCATTGCATTGTTGAACTAGCATCTTATTCAGTTATCATCAGTCTTTCTTGTCTGAATGCTTTCTACTTACTAGACTGTGTTGGGTGGACTAGGAAGTGGGTAAAGAGAGGAAAATCTTTAAACTGACAGGAAGGAGTGAGAAATTGTGAGCTGGGCTAAAAGAGTAGAAAATGAGAGACTTGAAGGCTCAATCAGTTAGTGTTCATGGGTTTAATGTCCATTCAGAACTGGGATGGCAAAGGGGAAGAAGCTGTTCCCGAACTGTTAGGTGTGTCTTCTGTGTCTGCTTCCTGATGGTAGCAATGAGAGCAAGGCATGACCTGCATGATGGGGGTCCTTAATGATAGACGCCACCTTTTTGAGGCATCACTCCTTGATACTACGGAGGCTAGTGCTCACGATGGGGCTTTCTAAGTTTAAAACTCTCTGCAGAATATTTCAATTCTGTGCAGGAGCAACCTCCTCCACTCCCTCCCAATACCAGACGGTGATGCAGCCAGTTAGAATGCTCTCCACAATACATTTGTAGGAATTTGCAAGTGTTTTTGGCGATATACCAAATTTCCTCAATATAGCCGCTGTTGTGCCGCCTTTGTAGCTGCATTGATATGTTGGGTCTAGGTTAGATCTTCAGATATTGACACCCATGAATTTGAAATTGCTCACTCTTTCCACTTCTGAGGACTGGTGTGTATTCCTTCGTCTTAGCCTTCCTGAAGCCCACAATCAGTTATTTGGTCTGACTGACGTTGAGTGCAAGGTTGTTTCTGTGATACCATTCAATTAGCTGATATATCTTTCTCCTGTGTGTCCTCTCATTACCATCTGAAATTCTGCCAACAATAGTTGTACCATCAACAAATTTACAGATGGCATTTGAGTTGAGCCTAGCCGCAGAGTCACAGTCAAATTTTGTGAGAAGCTTCCCTTCGATTTCCAGCTGGCCTCCAAGTATCTCTCACTAGTGAAGGCAAAAAATGGTTTGACTTGGCTACAGAAGCTCAGAAATTTATCGATGGCCTCCCTGTTACTTCGAGTCCCTCAGATTCGGCCTGATTACTTCTACTGGAGGAGAAGTACCTTTTTTGTTTTTTTTTCCTGATCTTTCTTTCTTAGGTCAGTAAATTTTTTTTCTCATGGTTCTTGCAGGTAGGTCACTGGATAAATTCTGTTTACTTGTTTTTATATTTTTTCTTAAACACTAGTTCATATCTTTTATTTTGGATTGTTGCCTTGAGTTAAGCTTAATAAATTTTGGTGGAATTGTTTTTCTTTTCACTATGTGTAACTTTAGTTTGCAGTGCTAAAAGTTTTTTGGTTTTTAATTCGTACAAGATGGAGCTGATGATGATGTTGAGAGACAGGAAGTTGGGTTATGAGACTTTTTTTGAAGAGCTTGCTGCTGTTTTTCAGTAGCTTTCTTGTCGTGCGGTCTGCGGGGGTGGGGAGGGAACCCTAATGCCAATATTATTCATAGAACCTTTTAGATATTTGTATTATTCAGGACGTAATTCTGTCCTGTTTCTCTTGTTTTATACTTTTGCCCCAGAGCTGTTACTCGAATTTCTGACAATGCTTATGCTTACTATCCTCTGTCTTTTTTTTAAAAGGACAGTGGTTAGTCCGTTGAATTTTGTAAGCTGGAATATTAAGGGATTGAATCATCCTGTTAAAAGAAGGAAGGTGTTTTCACATCTTAGACAGCTTAATGCAGCAATTGCTTTTTTGCAAGAAACACACATTCGTAGTTCGGCTAACCTTTGTCTCATGTCAAGATGGGTGGGGCAGCACTTCATTCTGCTTTTCATGCTAAAGCCAGGGGGTCTCAAATTTTATAAATCAAAATGTTCCCTTTGAGCTTCATAACAAAGTATCTGATACAAATGGTCGTTTTATTATTGTCTCGGGGAAATTATATAACACACTGGTAGTCTTGGCTAACGTATACACTCCCAATTCAGATGATGTGGAGTTTTTTTGATTTTTTTTTTCTCTTTGTTGCCTGAGCTGAGTTCATATTCTCTTATATTGGGCGGTGATTTTAATTGTCGGATAGATCCAGTTTTGGATCGATCATCTTCTATTCCTAGACTACCAAGTAAATCTGCTTTATCAATTCAGTCTTTCCTTTCCAATTATGGTATCTCCGATGTATGGCGTTTTCTTTATCCAAATGAGAGAGATTACTCTTTTTTTTCACATGTTCATCACACTTTTACTAGAATTGATTATTTTAATTGATAATCAGCTGATTCCATCTGTTCGCTTTTGTGACTATCAGAGTATATTGATTTCAGATCTCGCCCCAGTCACGCTGTCTATAATTCTTCCTGGTTTCCCCCAAATGAATAAGCATTGGCGCTTTAATCTGACCCTGCTGTCGGATAATGATTTTGTAAAATTTATTGAGGACTAGATAGTATTTTTTCTAAAATACTAACACATCATCTGAAACCTCAAGTCAGGTTGTTTGGCGCGCTATGAAAGCATATTTAAGGGGTCAAATAATTTCATACACTGTGAATTTAAAAAGAATGACCCATAAAGAGCAATTAGATCTGGTCAATCAAATTAATGCAACAGATCAACTATATGCCCAGACCAAAAATCTGGAGTTGTATGAGAAACGAGTGGAACTTCAAACTCAGTTTAACCTTATTTCCATTCACCTAACTGTACACCAACTTTTGGAAAGTAAGAGCCGGTTTTATGTCCATGGTGATAAATCCGGTAAATTTTTAGTTAACCAACTAAGACGCTCTAAAGCTAAACAACATATTACAAAAATTCAAATGGGAAATGAGAACATTACATTGAATCATTCTGAAATTAATGACACATTCAAGAATTACTATTCTCAACTCTATACTTCTGAATCTTTAAATGATAATATTTCTGTCGAGCATTTTTTAAATAGTTTAAATATTCCTATGCTTTCTCCTGATTTCAAAGCAAAATTGAATGAGCCATTATCATTGGAGGAAATATCCTCAGCTATTTCTGCATTGCAGTCTGGTAAATCTCCTGGACCTGATGAGTTTTCAGCAGAATTTTATAAATCATTTTCCTCACTGCTTTTGCCTCAACTAATTTTAGTTTTATCTGACTTGTTTAAACAAGGTGAGTTTCTAGCTTCACTTAATAAGGCATGTATCATTCTTTTAGTGAAAAAAGGTAAAAATCCATCAGAGTGTTCTTCGTACGGGTGGATTTCTTTGCTAAATTTTGATGTTAAAATTTTGGCTAAAGTTTTGGCCCGTAGATTGGAGAACATTCTACCCTCAATTATTTCTGAAGACCAAACTGGTTTTATTAAAAATAATCTCCCTTTTTTTAAAATACGGCATCTATTTAATATCTTATACTCACCTTCAGCTGGGATTCCTGAATGTGTCATTTCTCTAGACGTGGAGAAAGCATTCGATCGTGCGGAGTGGTATTATATTTTTGCGGTTTTAGAAAAATTTGATTTTGGACGAAGTTTTATTACGTGGATTAAATTATTATATTCACACCCCACTGCTTCTGTCTTGGCCAACTCTCAGCAATCCCAACCTTTCAACCTTAAACATGGCACCTGGCAAGGGTGCCCTTTAAGTCCCTTATTTTTTGATCTGGCCATAGATCCATTGGCGATTGCATTTTGTGGCTGTGCTGAATTGATGGGGATGGGGGGGGGGTTGGTGTTGAGCACAAAGTCTCTCTTTATGCTGATGATCTTTTACTTTTTATATCAAATCTGACTACCTCCTTATCCCCAATGTTTTCACTCCTTAATAAATTTAGCCAGTTTTCCAGATACAAACTTAATTTAGATAGGAGTGAACTCTTTCCAATAAACAGAGAAGCACAAATATTAGAATTTCATAACCTCCCTTTTAAAGTAATAAATAATCAATTTACTTACCTTGGCATTACAATAACAAGGAATTATAAACGTCTTTTTGGATAAAATTTCACTAATCTTTTAAATCATACAAAACAAAGTCTAATACTGTGATCACCCCTGTCCATGTCTCTAATAGGTCGAATTAATGTTAAAATGTACTAACGTTTGTACATCCTTCCTAAATTTTTATACTTATTTCAATCTTTACTAATTTTTATTTCTAAAGGTTTTTTTGACTCGTTAGATTCTATTATTTCATCCTATCTATGGAAGGGCAAACGTCCCAGACTAAATAAAGGTCACCTTTAAAAACTTAAAAGGGTAAATGGTATGGCCTTGCCCAATTTTCATTTATATTACTGGGCAGCCAACAAATGTTGTTTCATCTTTTGGTCTTACTTTTATAATCAGTGTAACTGCCTAATATGGGTGGCAATGGAGTTGAACTCTTATAAGAATCTCTCCATTCCCTCTCTTTTTGAATCCGTACTTCCTTGCCATCTGCCTAAATCAATTGTTAATCCTGTCATCAGACACACTCTGAGAATATGGGCTCAGTTCAGAAAATATAATGGTCTTCGCGGTTTCTCTCTCTAGTCCTACTCTACATAATCATTTTTTTTCAGCCTTCTCTGCAAGATTTCACATTTCAAGACTGGCACAAAAAGGGCATTAGGTGCTTTGAAGATCTTTAATTTATAGACAATCACTTTGCAACTTTTGAACAACTGTCTGTAAAGTTCAATCTACCTAACACTCATTTCTTTAGATACCTCCAAAATATCAACCCTTTAATACCAAACTTTCCTGAGGTACCCGATTTAAAAAATGTTGTGGATTTGTTTCTTCATATGAACCCATTGGGTAAAGGTTTAATATCCACTATTCGAGATATGTTTGCGATTTTGAGGCAAGCCGCTTTTGACAAAATTAAAACTGCCTGGAAGCATGATTTAAATCTTTCTCTGTCTGACGAGGTTTGGGATTCAATTCTCAAGTCAGTTAATTCAACTTCTTTATGTGCTCACCACTGCCTTTTACAGTTCAAAGTTGTACATGGGGCTCATATGTCTAAAACTAAATTATCGCGGTTCTATCCTGATATTAGTCCCTGTTGTGACAAGTGTAAAGGGGGCGAGGCTTCGCTTATTCATATGTACTGGGTTTGTCCTAACTTGGAGAAATTCTGGAGAGATTTTTTAAACTTTATCCCATATACTTAATTGGTATTTGGATCCTAACCCTCTGATTGCTCTTTTCAGTACCTCGGGAGAAGTTGATACGCATCTGAGTCCGGCTAAGTGTTGTACATTGTCTTTTGCCTCTCCTTTGGCCAAACGTGCAGTCCTTAGGTGGAGAGATGTTGCCCCACCAACTCATGCTCAATGGCTCAGAGACATTGTGTCCCGTTTAGACCTTGAAAAGATTCATTATTCACTTCTTAATTTGGACATAAAGTTCCAAAAGGTGTGGGGACCTTTTCTTGAATATTTTCATAATTCCCATTTAGATTAAGGGTTTATCCCTTTTTTTTTGCATTTAAATCCCTTACTTCCAGCTTTTTTCGGTTAAGACTTACGGTTTTTTTTAATGTCTAAACATATTATAGGTCAGGTAGTAGGCAATATACATTTTAATAAATACAGCTCTGTGGTGATAAAAGTTCTGATTAACTTTTCTACATATCGTAAGGTTGGCTTGGAGTTGGGTAGTGGGAGGATGGGGTGGTTACTAACTTTATACGTTTCTACTATCGGTGCTTTTTCTTAACTGTTGTGAACTGTACATTTGATATGTTTGCTTTGCACTGTATAAATCTTTTTTACTTTGCATTGTAAAAACTTATTTTAAAAAATTAATTTAAAAAAATTTGTGAGAAGAAGGTAAGTAAAGGAAAAGACAAGAGGAAACGTATTCAGACAAATGCACAAAGAAAATAAAAATTAAAATGGAGGCACAGGAACAAACATGTCAATGGGAATTTACAGTAATTCTAAAGTTGAGGAAGGACTTGGGAGGAAACATCCTGAAACAAACTAAACAGCAGTTTTGGAGTGCTGCCACAATTAGCGAGCCTGTTTATTCTCCTACACAATTTGCAACCAATGGTTCACATTCTTTGTGCTAAGAGTGCATAATTTCCCCATATGGTACCGTTATAGTGCTCGGCTTTCAGTGCAAACAGATTTTTAGCCCCTGGTTCCTGTAGTTTGTTAACCAGGTCAGCAGTTCAAGTGCTGCATGTGGTCCAAGTTGAGGGAAACCTAAACATAGACAAGAATTCCCTGATTTTGTAGCTTCTGAAATGATATAATCTAAACTTGCATATAAAGAATGAGTGCAAATTTGAGTCAACGCTTCAAAGAAACCAGATAAACCATAACTAAAATTCTTTTGGTTTTCATCTTTAATGCTGGTGTGAGGTAGAATAGAGTTAGCTAAGTTCATCCTGATATCACAAAGCTGTTTCACTCCAGCAAATGATCTGAAAACTCCGATGAGAGCAAGAAGTCAAACAAAGCAAATGCTGGGGGAGGAGATTGTGCAGAAGATTAGCTTGAAGAATATGTGGAACACACAGAGCTTTTTGCGAGGCATGTTTTTAATCACTTTCAATCTCCACCAGACCTCATCCCACTACCTAACGCAGCAGAATCACAGAACGGTTTCACCATGGAATGATGCCATTTAGCCCAAATAATTAATGCCAAATATGTGAAGGGGCAATCTTGCTCATATGTCCGCACCCCGGTTCTCTCCTTGCAGTTTTGTAAATTATTTCTTGTCAGATACTTACCTAGTTCTCTTTTGAATCTACCTCCAAAACTGCCCCTGCCAGTATATTCCAGAACCCAATCACTCATTGCATGAATACATTTTGTCATAATCTTGCTTTTGGGTTCTTTAGTCAATCACCATTCTACAGTACTGTGCAAAAGTCTTAGGCACATATATATTGCTAGGGAGCCTAAAACTTTTGCACAGTACTGTAGTAATTTTATGTATTGCACTGTACTGTTGTTGCCAAAAATGTTCATGACATATATGAGTGAAGATATGGGTCTCTGTTATGCACTGCTGAGAGTGGGAAGTGGACAGGGAGAGGGTAATCGTGGTTGGGAAAAGGGGAAGGGAAAGGGGAGAGAACAGGAAACACCAAAGAGACATTCTGTAATGATCAATAAGCCAATTGTTTGGAATCAAATGACCTTGTTTGGTGTCTCGGGGCTAGGTGTATATGTGCCCAGCCCCTCCTCCTCAGCTTGCTGTCCAACTTCACTCCAGTGGTGCTCCATCCTCACCACTCCCAACACTCTTTGTTCCTGCCAAATTTATGTACACACTCTCCGCTCCACAGTGACAAGTATGGTACTGTGCAAAAATCTTGGGCACCCGAGTACTTATTAGTTTCTTTCTACTTGGTGTCTATATCCTGGTGATTTTAAATACCATGACCACTTTCTCTTACCGCCTCTTCATTACAACAATCCCAGCTTCCCTGGTCTATCCACATTACCAATGTCTTCCATCCCAAAATCATTTTGATAAACATCTTCTGAACTTCCAGTAATAGCTCCCCCCCCTTCACCATTCCCCATCCTCATTTTCCTTTCTCACCTTATCTCCTTGCCTCCGCCCATCTCATCACCTCCCTCTGGTGCTTCTCACCCTTCCCTTTCTTCCATGGCATTCTGTCCTCTCCTATCAGATTCTCCCTTCAAAAGCCCTTTATCTCTTTCACCAATCGACTTCCCTCCCCCTCCCCTGGTTTCACCTGTCACCTACTACTATGTCCTCCCCTTCCCCCATCCTCTTACTCTGACTTCTAATCTCTTTTCTCCAGTCCTGCTGAAGGGTCTCAACCTGAAACGTCAACTCTCTGCTCTTTTCCATTGATGCTGCCTGGCCTGCTGAGTTCCTCCAGCATTTTGTGTGTGTTACTTTGATTTCCAGCATCTGCAGATTTTCTCTTGTTTGTGAAACATCTTTGTAAATACCTTACTGTTTTTGTAAAATGCGGCACCCAGAGCTGGTCACTATATTTAATTTGTGGCCAGACCAATGTTTAATAAAAGTTCATTATACATTTTTTCTTTTGTACTCTATGGCTTTATTTGGCTTTATTTATAAAGACTGACTCTATTTGTATATTGTGTTATCAATGTAAACTTGCATTCCTCTTCATACTCATTCATTCTTATCCTGATTCCTCATAAGTTTGAGTATGTTTCTGCTCAACAATTGCTCAATAAATTTATTACTGGAAGTCCTATTCTTTATGCCTCTCAGTTTGGGACATACCTAGAAGCAGAACATTTGCTCTAAATTACTCAATTCATTATTTTAAATACCCCCTCCATTCATTTTTTTAAATAGATCTATCAAGTCACTTCTCAATCTTTTCAGGGAGATGTTTCGCAATTGTCTTATTAAGAGTTGACAGAGCAGAGAGAACAGGAACAGAATGGGGGGGGGTCTCTGCTACTTGAAAAGAGAGGAACGAAAGACGGCATTTAGCATAAAACAGCTACTGTTATACACAAAAGATGAGAAAATTCCATAGATAAGGGGCAGCCAATTAGAAAATACTATTTAATACTGTGGTAAAATTAGCCAATGAGAAAATACTAGCCACTTAATGAAAGAACAAAGCTTCCAGAATTATATTTGGAATAGCTACTAGAGGCATATTAAACTTTCATATATAAAGGTTGCTTAAAATAGAAGCAGATGATTGATTGTAAAACTGCAAAGAAAATAACAACTAAAATTAAACAGTCTGAACCAGCAATCCCCCCCTCCACCTTTAATTCTAAATCACGCGTTTAGAATCATTACATCTGAAAATTCAGAGGCAGAAAATCTTTTAGTATTCATGTTACAAAATTGTCAAATAAAAACTACTTGGGTTATGCAATAGCATAGAGTATATATTCTTCAAAGTATTCATAAGATTGTCATAGTTAGGCAGATTAGTAGGCACACTTCCACAAGTTTGAACTATTTTATTAATGATTGCTTTTAAAGAAGTAAAAAAAGATGTAAATTATGATAAGACTTATTGATATGATTAATATGAGTAACGACAGCTTCCATGAATTGAATAAATCCTATCATAGAAATCTTATCCATCAAGTTGATGTATTTTAGTTGCTTCTTTACAAATATAATCAGCCAAATTAGTGATGACTTCTGACTTGGGTATGTAAGTACAATGCCTATAATCGCACATGTTCTTCCCCCACCCTTAACTGCTAAGAGAACATCTAATGCCGTATGATTTTGAAGAACCATTTTATACTGCCAGATAGCAACCATTTCTATTGTTACCTTTCCCAAGGCTTCAGCAGTGTCATTGGTTACCCTTTCTGAAGGCTGATTTATACTTCTGCATTAACTCGACGCCGTAACCTACGCAAGTGACCTACGCGCGTTGTGAGCATTTATACTTGTGCATTGGTGTGTCTGCGTCACTCTGCAATTCGCGCACTTCACGCATGCGCACCCACCTGCCCATGCAAGGCTTCATGGTCATGGTAGTCTTTCTGGGGTAAACAAGTTTAAAGCGAGCGTCTTTTTTTGTAAAAGCGAAATGTGTCCTCCATAATTTCGGAGGTCTGTAAAGCTTTATGGAAAGCATTGCAGCCAGAGTTCCTTCCCTGCCCTTAAGTCACCCAATGGGAAGCTATTGCAGCGTAGGAGGAAATACGATGCTCCCAGGCGGACCAGTACCAGCTGTTGTGTTCTGCGTTGCCGCGACGCATAGTTACATTTTGGGGGAGGTGCGTGTCAGGCTACAGCGCAGGGTTCTGCGTAGGCTCTACGTAGGGTTCGCGGCGACGCCATACCTATGGCGTCGAGTTGATGCAGAAGTATAAATCAGCCTTAAGGCTGCAGCAACAGTTTTAATCTCTCTTTCAGTCCATAAAATGGGAAGACAATTGATGCAAAATGATGTCCTTTTGAAATGTGTCATTTACTTCTAGACTCATTGGAGATAAAGGTAAGGTGTGTGTATGTTTCATGGCAGGAGAAACGTACCCTAAATAGCAAGATCCTAACCAATTGCATGGAAGAGGGGAGTAGGTTCAATTTCTGCACATAAAGTACATATTGTTCTATGAATGTAGACCATTTCGTATTACTTGGCAGGAGCTTTGTTGGATTGTGATATTTTTGCTCATCAATAATACAAGTATACATTATGAATCAACTCAACTGGCAGATTATGATTAGGGGAAATTGAAAAAAAAGCAAATAATAATACAATAAACTTCACAATGTCCAGTAGTTGTCAACTTGCCTGAAATCTACTGGCTGGTTAGTGATTTGTTTACTGTAGCTCAGCAGCATAAGCAGTGTGACAGAGGTTACTGACACATTAACCACTGCACTATTGTCTTTGTCAGGTACCACTTAATAGCTCACTTGCAACGACTGACAAGTATCCACTTTTACCTTCCACTTGCACTGCTGAGTTGATAATTAACAGCCCTTGATAAGGACCTTCCTGTCGAGTTCACAGTGGTTCCTTATGCAGTTTCTTAATCAGGTCCCACTTGCCAAGAATCAGGGTATGTCCTCCTTCTGCCTGGTGTTCCCAAGCAGCAGAAAGCTGTTGAGAAGCAAACTGTACAGCTTGGGTTAATTTCACACAACAGTTGACCAAACTCTCTGCCATAATGTGTATATCACCCTCTGTGAGGTCGAGGACTACCAGCAGTGAGATAGAATGCACTGTTACCATCTTGAATAGACTTGGTTAAGTTTTATTGGTTGGGTGCTCTGATGCTACCTAAGACTGTAGGAAGAGCCTAGGCCATGGTACACCTTCCTCATGATACTTAGTCAGTTGTTATTTGATTATCAGTTGGCATAAATCCAGATAAACATTCCCAGGGAAATGTATTTCTGGGTGAGAGTTGAAGTGACATAGCATTCCCCATCTAGGGATATAGTCCTTGATCAGAGTTTTTGCTGTGTGTGTGTTGCTGTCACTTTCCTTGCTGGAATAGTTTACACCCATCTTGAAAACTTGTCCATTATTACCAGTACATCTGAGTATCCTTGGCACTTTGGTAAAGAAATGTAGTCTACTTATAAATGTAAAACTGGACCAACCGGGTCAGGAGCACCTAATTGGTGTAGCTTTCCACTACTCCAGGATCTATTTTCTGGAATGTCATGCATCTTTAAACATTTGTGGAGCTTGTGTCCTGAATTTTGGGTTTCACCATATTGGGTGAATGTCAATCATCTTTTGCAATGCAATGTGTCCTAGGGTGTGTGTTTGCTGTGCCAGATAAGGAAGCAACTTATTTGGAACTACTAGGCTCTGACTAGTGCCATATGTACATACTCCATCATTGTTTAACTTCTCCCCATTCTCCATCCACTGCCATTTTTCCTCTGGAGAGCATTAAACCTGGATATCTTGTATGCTTGTGATACAAAGCTCAACTTTGTTTCCATAAATTCAGTTGTCTGGTTCACTGTATATATTCTTGGTGTTCCTTTTATTTTTTTTTGTGCTGCCTTTTTTGCAATTTCATCTCCACAGCTTTCCATTGAAGTCATCTTGGAGTGACTTTTTATTTTAATACAGCAACTTCTGATGGTAGTTGTATAGCATCCATAAGTTCTGGTACTAGTTGGCCATTCTTGACTAGGAGTCCTTACTGCTGTAAGAAATCCTCTGTCTTCATAGGTTTCCAAAATCATGAAAAAAATCCAAAAGCATATCAAGAATCAGTGTAGATATTAGCTGATCTTCCTTCCGCCAACTTACAGGCTTCAGTCAAATCAGTGTATAGAATCAGATCTTTGGCAGAGTAATAGCCAACAAGATATTGTCATTCTCCATGTTCTTCAGTTAAAACTGCCGTCATGTGTTTCTCATTGATATACAGGGTAAATGACTTGCCTATATCAGGTATTCTTAGAAGCACGCTATGTCATCTTTAAAGTTTGAAACGCTTTCAGTTGCTCTTCATTAAGAGTCACAGGGTCATTCGAGCAGTTGCTGTCCTTCAGCAGATTGAATAGTTGTGCAATAGTTGATGGATATGCCACTAGCTTATCAATACATTGACAACAATGGTGCTATCTTTAGTCCTGTGTGTCTTCACGCCTTTGGTCTTTATTGGAGCAATCAGTAACATAGCTGTTAATCTTTTTGTTTCATCACTGTCATCCCCACCTGAGTCGCGAGCGACTGCTATACAGTCCATGCCATGTCCATCCAGTAGCTCCTTGGAGTTCAGGTAATGTCGCTGTTCTGGGAGTCTGCCCAATATAGGCCGTAATTCTCCCAAGTTCCGATGGTGGCACTTTATAGGGAAACTTGTCAATGTGAGATGTAATATGGAACTTCAGAAGTAGGTGTTTGCCTGGGCGGAGCATCAACAGTTGTGTCACTAGTGGGACTGCACACTTGAATTCACAGTTGTGCTTTCTTGTATTGCTTCATTGTGTTCCTAAGCCCCAAATAATGCATTTTGATTGAATTAAAAACACAAGATTCTGTAGATGTTTGAAATCCAGAGCAACACATACAAACAAGTTTCTCCAATATTTTGTGTGTGTGACTTCAATTGAATTACCGTCTTGTTCTTTCGCTCGTTCAGTTAAAGCAAATTTCCCTCTTTGGACTTTTTACCATCACTGTCATGCTGTTTTGTAGTTTGTTGCAAGTTTCACGTGTTTTTTTTTGACTAGTAAAAGACATTACTCATCACGTTAACTCTTTCACTCACACACATTTGATCAAACCGGCCACACAGTCTTATCTCTAAGTCAGATGCAACCATTTTCTGGATCCTAACACATGCTTTCTTATTCTTAATAAACTTAACATTATTGGTATCTTTCAGATTTTTTCATTAGTTTTATCAAACAGATGTTTCATTCTGGTAAGAATTCTTAGGACTTTTCACAACTTTGGCCATCATTTTGATTTTGATCTTAAACCATGCGTACTTCTTATTACTTTGACCGTGATCTCGAAATATCAATAGTTTGCAGCGAAAATTTTAACAGGTTGTTGTGAAACTCAAATTAAATTCTTTTTTTCCCCAAGCTCCGCTGGCTTGCACGTATTTAAGTTGTTTTACGCACTCTACTAGCTTATAGAAATTTTTTTATTAATCTGTGCTCCTCTGCTTACGCAAATTTAGTTTTTGATGCTCTACCAGTTTGTATATTTAGTATGTGCTCTCCCGGTTTTGCATATAGCTCTACCGGGTTATGTTTCTATTTTACAGATACTGTATGCTTTTTTACACAGCAGCAGAGCGATCCTCAATCATGATTTCCATCCAATGATGTAGAAGCCAAAATTAGTTTTCTCTCAGACAATTTGGGATATAAAGAGGAAGTTCTTGCCCCTTTTGTTTAGGTGTGATTCCTCCAAGCTCTAAATCTTTGCAATCATGTTAGCTGGCTAGGCCAATTGTTGGTTTCTGCTTTAAATCCAAGTTTCTTGGATGAGTCATAAAACATGTTGCTTCATTATCATTTTATTAAGAGTTGATAGAATAAAGAGAATAGGAACAGAACAGTGTCAGGGGGTCACTGCTACCTGAAAAGAGAGGAACTAAAGATGACGATTAACATGAAACAGCTACTTTTATACCCAAAAGGTAAGAAAATTCCGTAGATGAAAGACAACCAATTAGAAAATGCTTATTTGATTGACTAATGAGAAAATGTTAAACAAGAGAAATCCAAGCATCACACACAAAATGCTGGAGGAACTTAGCAGGCCAGGCAGCATCTATGGAAAAGAGTAAACCATCGATGTTTCGGACTGAGAACCTTAATCAGGTCTGGAGAAGATGAGAAGTCAGAGTAAGAAGGTGGGGGGAGGGGAGGAAGAAATAGAAGGTGATAGGTGAAACTAAGAGAGGGGGAGAGGTGAAGTAAAGAGCTAGGAAGTCGCTTTGTGAAAGAGATAGAAGGCTAGAGAAGGGGGAATCTTACAGGAGAGGACAGAAAACCATGGAAGAAAGAAAAGGAGGAGAGGAGCACCAGAGGGAGGTGATGGGCAGGTAAGGAAATGAGGTGAGAGAGAGAATGGGAATAGTAAAGGAGAAGTGGTGGGGGGGCATTACCAGAGTTCAAAAAATCGATGTTCATGCCATTGTGTACCCAGACTGAATATAAGGTGTTGCTCTTCCAACCTGAGTGTGGCTTCATCGCAGCAGTAGAAGAGGCCTTGAACTGACATCTCAGAATGAGAATGGGAAGTGGAATTAAAATGGGTGTCCACGAGGAGATCCCACTTTTTCTGGCCTACAGAGAACAGGTGCTCTATGACAATCTACGTCTGATCTCACCAATATACAGGAGGCCACATCGGAGCACTGGATACAGCAGGTGACCCCAACAGACTCTCAGGTGAAGTCCTGTTGAAAGGTCTCGGCCTGAAATGTTGACTGTACCTCTTCCTAGAGATCCTACCTGGCCTGCTGCGTTCACCAGCAACTTTGATGTATGTTGCTATCACCTGGAAGGACTGTTTGGGGCCCTGTATGGTAGTGAGGGAGGAGGTGTAGGGGCAGGTGTGGCACTTGTTCTGCTTACAAGGATAAGTGCCGGGAGGGAGATCCGTGTGGAGAGAAAATACTCGCCACTTAATGAAAGAGCAAAGCTTCCAGAATTATTATTTGTGTAGCAACTAGAGGCATATTAAACTGTTACGTATACAAAGACTACTTAAATACAAGCAGATAATTAACTGTTAAACAACAAAGAAAATGACAATTAAAGTTAAACAGTCAGACCCAACAATGCCGATATTAAATTTCATTTTCTGTTTATATGCCAATTATCTAGATTAGATATCTACAGTAACAGATGCCTCTGAGTGTTCAAACACCTTTGTCACAAAGTAATTCACACAAATAGTCTAAAAGCTTCTGGGGGCAGAAATCTCAGACACCTAAAGTTAATGTTGTCAGGGCTGTCTCTGAGTACACGATTATTGTAAATACACAAACTATTGATTGCTTATATCTTTAACCATGTTTGATGTGCTAAGTGACAATGTCTGTCTGGTCTGCCAGCTGCATCTCGGTCACAATGCTGCAAATAACTTAGTCATGTTGCCTGGTTTGATGGAAGCCGATTAACACAACACCATTGCCTTAAAGTTTGGCTATTGCATATGCAATTTCTTAGTCTGGGAAGCAGCCTGTACTTTTAACTTCAATTTACTGCTTGCAATTTACACAAAGAAATTAAGGCTAATTGCAAGCTTTGTGAACTTATTTACATTTACTTTAAGAACTGAAGCCTGGTTCTCATTTGCTATATTCACATTACTCTAGAATACTCTCTAACACTTATATTAAAATTCATTTGCTGTTTATATGCCAATGATCCAGATCTATTTGTCATTTTGTATTTTGTCCCTTTTTTAACTACAAGCCCCAATTTAGTCAATTGAAAATTTTAGCATTGTACTTCTGATTCCTGGTGTCAAATTATTTAAACAAATGAATTTACTGCAAGGCACTATATTCCACGCAACACACTTAAAAGTTGCTGGTGAATGCAGCAGGCCAGGCAGCATCTCTAGGAAGAGGTACAGTCGACGTTTTGGGCCGAGACCCTTCGTCCACTCCTGTTTGGTATCAATTATTGGTACTGTCTGATACTTTTAAAGTACTGCTGTGTGTTCTGCTGTTAATTGCATCCTGAATTTAAAGAATTTTCTTTATGTTGGATGTGGCAGAGATAATTTGATGGATTTACCTCCACTTTCAGTGATCAATATTACACTGGCAGCAATGTTTCTATTTAAAAAATGTGGAGGGAACAGCGTCTATCAGAGCTCTTGTCTGTTTCAAACAGTACACAGTATTATCCCAGATTCTAACAGTTAATGTTTTGTCCCCAGTATTTGTCGAAGAAGTTGGGGATGGATGCGATCATGTTTGGTTATCTACAGACAGCGTTTGCTATTATCCAGCTTCTGGGTGGACCTCTGTTTGGCAGGTAAGTATTTTGGTCCAGGAAGTGAGGTTGTCCAGGGTAAATTTCAGCTTAGCTGCTATTCCGCAAGAATTTAAAGAGAACAATGCTCATTAACTCCAACTTCAAAGGCACATAAAGATATAGAAGTACAACACGGAAACAGGCCCTTTGTCACATCTAGTCCATGCCAAACCATTTAAACTGCTTAGTTCCACTGAACTCCACCCGGACCATAGCTGTCCATACCCTTCCCATTTGTATACCTATCCAAACATCTCTTAAACATTGAAATTGAGCTTGCACGTACCACTTGCAATGGCAACACATTCCATACTCTAACAACCCTTTGAGTGAAGAAGTTCCCCATCATGTTCTGCTTAAACATTTCACCTTCCACCCTTAACCTATGACCTCTAGTTGTAGTCCCACCTACCCTTGATAGAAAAAGCATGCTTGTATTTACCCTATCTCTATCCCTCATAATCTTGTATATCTCTGTCAAACCTCCCCTCAATCTTCTATGTTCTAAGGAATAAAGTCCTAACCTAGTCAGTCTTTCCTTATAATTCAGATCCATCAGACCAAGCACCATTCTTGTGAATTTTCTCTGTATTCTATCAGCCTTATTTACATTTTTCCTGTAGGCAGGTGACCAAAACTGTCCACAATACTCCAAGTTAGACCTCACCAGTATCTTGTACAACTTGAACATAACATCTCAGTACTTTGATTTATGAAGCCCAATGTGCCAAAAGCTATCTTTACAACCCAACCTACGTGCGTCGCCACATCTGATGAATTATGGACCTGTATTCCCAAATCCTTCTGTTCCACTGCATTCCACAGTCCCTAACTGTTCAGTGCATAAGGCCTACCCTACTTGATCCGACCGAAGTGCAACACCTTGCATTAAATTCCATCTGCCATTTTTCAGCCCACTTTTCCAGCTGGTGCAGATCCCGCTGCAAGCTCTGGTAGTCTTCCTCACTGTCCACTGCATCCCCAATCGTGGTGATATCCGCATTATCATCCAGATCATTGATATAGATGACAAATAACAGCAGACCTAGCACCAATCCCTGCGACACTCCACTCCACGGGCCTCCAGTCAAAGAGGTAATCATCTACTACCGCTCTCTGGTTTCTCCCACAAGGCTAACGTCTAGTCCAATTTACTACCTCATCTTGAATGCCAAGTGACTAAACCTTTCTGATGAAACTCCCATGCAGGACCTTGCCAAAGTCCATGCAGACAACATCCACTGCCTTGCCTCCATCTACTTTCCTGGTAACTTCCTCAAAAAAACTCTGTAAGATTTGATAGACATGACCTACCATGCATGAAGCAATGCTGACTATTCCTAATCAGGCTGCCTGTCAAAATACTCATATATTGGGTCCCTAAGATACCTTCCAATAACTTTCCCAATACTATAGGCTCACTGGCCTATAGCTTCCTGGTTTATTTTTTAGAGGACTTTCTTAAACAGCAGAAAACTTGTTCATGTTGCCTTTTATTCTGACAAGCACATTAAAACTTTGTACTCGAAATTTCTCTTCTGAAGGTCTCCCACCTACCAAGTACACCTTTGCCTGAAAACAGTCTGTTCCAATCCACACTTGCAGTCCCTTTCTGATACCACCAAAATTGGCCTTTCTCCAATTTAGGTCTGGTATGCAGGTTGAGATTCTATCTTTTTCCATATTTACTTTGAAACTAATGGCATTATGATCACTAGATGCAGAGTGTTCCACTACACAAACTTCTGTCACCTGCCCTGTCTCATTCCCTAATAGGAGATCAAGTATTGAACCCTCTCTCATTGGTACTTCTATGAACTGATTAAGGAAATATGGGAATTCAATATGCATGTAGATTGGGTAAATCAGGTTGGTGCTGCACTACAGGAGGTGGAATTTCTTGTGTGCCTACGAGATCTATAGAGCAGCTCGTGGCTGAACCCACTAGAGGATCAGCTATTCTGGAATGGTTGTTGTGTAATCAACCATAATTGATTAGAGAGCTTAAGGTAAAAGAGCCCTGAGAACAAGTAATCATAATATGACTGAATTTGCCCTGAAATTTGAGAAGCTAAAGTCAGATGTATCAGTACTACAGTGGAGTAAAGGCAATTACAGAGGCCTGAGGGAGGAGTTGGCCAGAATTGATTGGAAAAGAACACTAGCAAAGATGACGGCAGAGCAGCAATTGCTGGAATTTCTGGAAGCAATTTGGAAGGCATAGGATATACTGTACATCTCAAAGAGAAAGAAATATTCTGAAGGGAAGATGACACAGCCATAGCTAACAAGAGAAGTCAAAGCCAACGTAAAAGCCAAAGTGAGGGCATATAATAAAGCAAAAATTAGTGGGAAGTTTGAGGATTGGGAAACTTTTAAAAACCAACAGAAGGCAACTAAAAAAGTCATTAAGAAGGTAAAGTTAGCCAATAATATTAAAAAGGATAACCAAAGTTTCTTCAGATACATAAAATGTTAAAGAGAGGCGAGAGTAGATATTGGACCGCTGGGAAATGATGCTGGGGAGATAGTAATGGGGGCAAAGAAAAGGCCAATGAACTGAATCAGTATTTTGTATCAGTCTTCACTGTGGAAGACATTAGCAGTGGTGGAAGTTCCAGAAGTGAAGGTTTATGAAGTGTGTGAAGTTACCGTAACTAAAGAGAAGGTTCATAGGAAATTGGAATGTCTGAAGGTAAAAAGGTCACCTAGACTAGATGGTATGCACCCCAGAGTTTTGAAAAAGGTGGCTGAGGAGATCATGGTGGCATTACTGATGATGTTTCAAAAATCATTAGATTCTGGAATGGTTCCAGAAGACTGTCACCCCACTCTTCATGAAGGGAGAGAGGCAGAAGAAAGGAAACTATAGGCCAGTTAGTCTGACCTCAGTGGTTGGGAATATGTTGGAGTTGATTATTAAGGATGAGGTCTCAGGGTACTTGGAAGCACATGATAAAATAGGCCGTAGTCAGCAGATTTCCTCAAGGGAAAAATCTTGCCTGTCAAATCTGTTGGAATTTTTTGAAGAAATGACATGTAGGATAGACAAAGGAGAATTGGTTGATGAGGTATACTTTGATTTTCAGAAGGCCCAAGGTTCCACACCTGAACCTGTTTAACAAGCTACGAGCCCATGGTATTACAGGAAAGATTCTAGCATGGATAAATCAGTGTCTGATTGGCAGGAGGCAAGAAGTGAGAATAAAGGGAGCCTTTTCTGGTTGGCTACCAGAGACTAGTGGTGTTCCACAGGGGTCTGTGTTGGGACAGATTCTTTTTGTGTTATATGTCAATGATTTGGATGATGGAATTGATAGCTTTATTGCAACGTTTGCACATGATATGAAGATAGGTGGAGGAGTAGGTAGTTTTGAGGAAGTAGGCTACAGAAGGACTTGGACAGATTAGGAGAATGGGCAAAGAAATGGCAGGTGGAATATAGTGTTGGGAAGTGCATGGTCATGCACTTTGGTTGAAGAAATGAAAGGACTGAATATTTTCTAAATGGAGAGAAATACAAAATGAGATGCAAAGGGACTTGGGAATCCCTGTGCAGGATTCCCTTACAGTTAGTTTGCAGGTTGGGTCTGTGGTAAGGAGCCAAATGAAACGTTAGCATTAATTTCAAGAGGGCTAGAACATAAAAGCAAGGATGTAATGTTGAAGCTTTATAAAGCACCGATGAGGCCTCACTTGGAGTATTGTGAGCAGATATGGGCCCCTTAGAAAGGATGTGCTGAAACTAGAGAGGGTTCAAAGGAGGTCCATGAAAATGATTCCAAGATTGAATAATGATATGAAGAGTGTCAGATGGCTCTTGGGTCTGTATTTACTAGAATTCAGAAGAATGAGGAGTGACATTGAAACCTATTGAATGGTGAAAGACCTTGATAGAGTGCATGTGGAGAAGATGTTTCCTCTGGTGGGAGAGTTTAAGACCAGAGGACACAGCCTCAGAGTAGTTGGGCATCTTTTTAGGACGGAGATGAGGAGGAATTTCTTTAGCCAGAGAATGAATGTGGAATTCTTTGCCATAGGCTTCTGTAGAGGCCAAATCTTTATGTATATTTAAGGCAGAAGTAGATAGAGACTTGATTGGTCAGAGCATGAAGGAATATGGGGAGATGGCAGGAGATTGAGGCTGAGAGGAAATTGTAGAGCAGAGACAATGGGCCAAATGGCCTAATTCTGCTCCTATATCTTATGGTCTCATGGAAACTTTCCTGAACAGATTTGACAAACTCTGTCCCATCTAGTCCTTTTACAGTGTGGAAGTCTTAGTCAAAATGTGGATAGTTAAGATCACCTACTGTAACAACCTTGTGTTTCTTGCAACAGTCTGCGATCTCTACAAATTTGTCCTCTTCTTATTCCTCAGTTCCACCCATACAACCTCAATAGATGAGTTCTCCAGTCTGTCCTAACTGAGCACTGTCGTGACTAGTACCTCCACCCTTTCCCCTTTAATCCCTTTCACTCTGTCACACCTAAAACAACGGAACCCCAGAATATTGAGCTGCCCGTCCTGCCACTTCTGCAACCAAGTCTCACTAATGGCTACAATAACATAATTTCATGTGTTGATCCATGCTCCTAAGCTCATCTGTCTTTCCTACAATACTTCTTGCAGCTCTGAACACTAGTCTCACCATGCTGAACCTTTATAATCCTGACTTTGCCTGAGGTCTTAACAACATCTGTCTCCACAACTTCTTTACTATCTGTTCTGGGACTCTAGTTCCCATCACCCTGCAATCCCCACCTTGCAGCACCGACAAAACTTCCCGCTAGCATATTAGACCCCTTCCAGGTCAGGTTCAACCCATCCCTTCTGTACAGGTTGCACCTTACCTTGATTCCAATGATCCAAAAGTCTGTCACCCTCTCTCCTACACCATCTCCTTAACCATGTGTATGATCTTCCTGTTTCTGGCTTCATTAGCACATGGCACGAGTAACAGTCCTGAGATCACAACCCTAGATATCCTGTCCTTTAACTTTGCATCTAACTCCCTGAACTGACTTTGAAGAACCTCGACACTCTTCATACCTATGTCATTGGTACCTATGGTACAAAAATTCAAAACCCAGAGGTACAAAGGGATTTGGGAGGCCTTGTGCAGAGTTCCCTAGGTTAATCTGCAGGTTTAATGGGGTGGTGAGGAAGGGTAATGCAATGTTAGCATTCATTTGATGACGGCTAGAATGTAGAGGACTAGGATGTAAAGCTGAGGCTGTATAAGGCCTAGTGAGATAAGGGGCCCAAATCTGCTCACAACACTCCAAGTGAGGCCTCACCATTGCTTAATAAAGTCTCGACATTACATCCTTGCTTTTGAATTCTAGTCCTCTTGAAATGAATGCTAATATTTGCCTTCCTCACCACAGACTTGACCTGCAAATTAATCTGTAGGGAATCCTGCACAAAGACTCACAAGTCCCTTTGTGCCTCAGCTTTTTGTACTCTTTTCCATTTTGAAAATGGTCAGCCCTTTTATTTCTTCTACTGAAGTGCATGACCATACACTTCCTGACACTGTATTCCATCTGCCATTTCTTTGTCCATTCTCCTAATCTGTCTGTCCTTCTGTAGCATACTTCTTCAAAACTTCCCTTCCACTATCTTCATATCGTCTGCAAACTTTGCAACAAATCCATCAATCCCATCATCCAAATCATTGACATATAATGTAAAAAGAATCGGTCCCAACAGAGACCCCTGTGGAACACTACTAGTTACCGGCAGCCAACCAGAAAGGGCTCCCTTTATTCCCACTCTTGCCTCCTGCCACTCAGCCAGTGCTTTATCCATGCTAGGATCTTTTCTGTAATACCATAGGCTCATAGCTTGTTAAACAGCCTCATGTAGCACCTTGTCAAAGGCCTTCTGAAAATCCAAGTACACAACATCAGCCAATTCTCCTTCGTCTATCCTGCTTGTTATTTCTTCAAAGAATTCCAACAGATTTGTCGAACAAGATCCTCCCTTAAGAAAACCATGCTGATTATGGCCTATTTTTATCATGTGCCTCCATGTACCCTGAGACCTCATCCTTAATAATCGACTCCAGCATCTTCCCAACCACTGGGGTCAGACTAACTGGCCTATAATTTCCTTTCTTCTGTCTCTCTCCCTTGTAGATTGGAGTGACATTTGCAATTTTCCAGTCTTTCAGACCATTCCAGAATCTAATGATTCTTGAAAGATTTACTTATGGCAACTTCACACATTTCATGACACCTGACTCTTGGAACTTCTACTATACTGCTGGTGTCTTCCACAGTGAAGTCTGATGCAAAATACTTATTCAGTCTGTCCACCATTTCCTTGCCCCCATTACTACCTCCCCAGTATTGATTTTCAGCAGTCCTGTATCCACTCACACTTCTCTTTTACACTTCATGTAACTGAAGAAACTTTTGGTATCCTCTTTAACATTATCAGCTAGCTTACTTTCATATTCCAGCTTTATCTTTTTAATGACTTTTTTAGTTGCCTTCTGTTGGTTTTTAAAAGCTTCACAATCCTCTAACTTCCCACTAATTTTTGCTCTATTATATTCCCTCACTTTGGTTTTTATGCTGGCCTTGACTTCTCTTGTTAGCCATGTCATCTTCCTGTTAGAATATTTCTTCCTGTTTGGGATGTATATATCCTGTGCCTTCCAAATTGCTTCTAGAAATTCCAGCCATTACTGCTCTGCCGTCGTCCCTACCAGTGTTCTTTTCCGATCATTTCTGGCCAACTCCTCTCTCATGCCTCTGTAATTCCCTTTACTCCACTGTAGTACTGATACATCTGACTTTAGCTTCTCATTCTCAAATTTCAGGGTGAATTCAATCATATTATGATCACTTCTCCTAAAGGTTCTTTTACTTTAAACTCTCTAATCAATTCTGGTTTGTTGCATAACACCCAATCCAGAATAGCTAGTGGGCTCAACCATGAGCTGCTCCGATAAGCTATCTCATAGGCACTCGAGAAATTCCCTCTTAGAAATTAGCTCTATCCATAATGATTCAACACCTTATGACCCATGTCACCTCTTTCTAATGACTTGATTTCGTTTTTTTTATCAACAGAACAACACCAACCCCTCTGCCTGCCTGTCCTTTCGATACAATGTGTATCCTTGGACATTATGCTCCCAGCTATAAGCTTCTTTCAGCCATGATTCAGTGATGCCTACAACATCATACAACAATGCTACCTTATTCCAGATACTGCGTTCATTCAAATGTAACACCTTCAGTCCTGTATTCACCCCTTTCAGCTGTGTCCACCTTTTACATTGGAACTCATCCTCTGACTGCAGTTTTGCCTTATCAACAGCCACTCCTCACTACACATGGCCTCTGTTTGTAAACCAACTACTTCATCTTCAGCACTACTATCTGCCTTTCCTATGATATTTCTTGCTTTGAAATGTACGCAGCTCAGGACACTGGTTGTACATGCTCAACCTTTTGATTCCTGACTTTGCCTGAGGTCTTATCAACATCTGCTTCCGCAACCTCTCCACTAACTGTTCTGGAAATCTGGTTCCCATCCCCCTGCAGCCCTGGTTTAAACCCCACTGTGCAGCATTAATAAACCTTCCCACTAGGATATTAGTCCCCCTCCAGTTCAGGTGCAAACTGTCCCTTCTGTACAGGTCCCACCTTCCCTGGAAGAGAGCCCAATGATCCAAAAATCTTATGCCCTCCTTCCTACACCAACTTCTTAGCCACATACTAAACTGTATAATCTTCCTGGTTCTGGCCTCACTTGCACGTGGCACGAGTAGCAATCCTGAGATCACAATCCTGGAGATCCACTCCTTTAACTTGGCACATAACTCTGTGAACTCCATCTGCAGAACTTTGTCACTCGACTTGCCCATGCCATTTGTACCTATATGGATCATGACTCCTGGCTGTTCACCCTCCTACTTAAGAATTTTGAGGACTCGATTCAAGATAACCTGGACCCTGGCACTCAGGAGGCTACATACCATCTGGGAAGCTCGTTCTCGCCCAAAGAAGCTCCTGTCCGTTCCCCTAACTAACGAATCCCCTATCACCACAGCATTCCTCTTCTGCCCCTTTCCCTTCTGAGTTAGAGGCTGACACAGTGCTAGAGACCCAACCACTGTGACTTTCCCCTGCTAGGTCATCCCCCCGACAGTATCCAGAGTGATATACCTATTGTTCAGGGGGATGGCCACAGGGGTACTCTACGCTGGCAGCTTAACCCCTTTCCCCTTCCTGGCCCAGTTTCCTGTGTCCTGCACTTTGGATGCAAGTAACTACCTCTCTTTATGTCCTATCTATCACCCCCTCAGCCTCACGAATGAATCAGAGTTCAACCAATTCCAGTTCCAACCCCCTCTCACAGTTGTAGTCATCAGGGACACTGGACACTGCCTTCCCACATCCAGCAAGAGGAGCATTCATCTATACTGCCTGGCACCTCTACTATCCTAGCTGAGCAGGTATAAAGATGGGAAGGAAAAAAACTTAGGCTTTTTTTTTCCTTTTGCTTTCCCTGATTGAAGCTTCTCTTCACTAAATCCTCAAAGCTAAAGCCTCAAGATCACCACTCTGACTCTGTCCTGTCAGAAGATAGCCACTGGTGAGGCCTCACTTGGAGTATTGTGAGCAGTTCTGGACCCCTTATTTAAGAAAGGATGTGCTGACATTGGATAGGGTTTAGTGGAGGTTCTGAAAAATGATTCCGGGAATGAAAGGGTTATCATATGCCTTTAGAATACTTCCTCTTTTTTGGGATGTACCTATCCTGTTCCTTCCAAATTGCTCCCAGAAACTCCAACCATTGCTACTCTGCCATCATCCCTGCTAGTGTCCCATTCCAATCAACTTTGGCCAGCACCTCTCTCATGCCCCTTTAATTCCCCTTATTCCACTGTAGTGCTGATACATCTGATTTTAGCTTCCCTCTCTCAAATTGCTGGGTGAATTCTATCAAGTTATGATCACTGTTTCCTAAGGGTTCCATTACCTTCAGCTCCCTAATCAAATCCAATTTATTATACAACATCCAATCCAGATCTATTGGGCTCAAACACAAACAAGAGAAAATCTGCAGATACAGAAAATCCGAAAAACACAGACAAAATGCTGGAGGATCTCAGGAGGCCAGGCAGCATCTATGGAAAAGAGTACAGTCGACTTTTCGGGCAGAGACTGGTACTCCTCATTTTTTTTTTCTCCAGTCCTGATGAAGGGTCTTGGCCTGAAATGTCAACTGTATTCTTTTCCATAGTTACTGCCTGGCCTGCTGATTTCCTCCAGTATTTTCCTGTGGGCTCAAACCCAAGCTGCTCCAAAAAGCCATCTCGGCTGTATTCCACAGATTCTCTCTCTTGAGATCCAATATCAACTTGATTTTTCCAATCTATCTGCATATTGAAACTCCACATGACCAAGGTAACATTGCCTTTTTGACATGCTTTTTCTCTCTCCAGGAGTAGTTTGAAGAGCACATCCTGACTACTGTTAGGAGGCCTGTAAATAACTCCTATCCGTGTCGTCTTAACCCTGCAGTTTCTTAACTCAACCAACAAGGATTCTGCATCGTCTGATCCTATCTCACCTCTTCCTGAAGATTTTATTTCATTTTTTTTACCAGCAGAGCCATTCCTCCTCCTCTGCCTGCCTACCTGCCTGTCCTTTCAATAGATTGTGTATCCTTGGCTATTAAACTCTGAACTAAGATGGTCTTTCAGCCATGACATGTCCTTGTGACAGTTCCTTTCACCTCTAAGAACATTAGCACCTAAACAAATAGACATCTATGTAGTAGCAGGAGGATTTGGAATAGCCTCTTTCATCTCAATGAAGGCAAGCTCACCGGCTTCTCCGATATTTACCTGCCTTGTTACTGTAATTAATCAAGGTTGTTGCTATTTTTGATACGACCACAAAATATGACACCCTCTGGCATTCTGATTTTCAGTTTAATGCTGTTGGCCCCTTATATTTTAATGTGACCTTAAATGACTGTCCCTCTACAAGAACTAGTGCTTTTACCTCTTCTCCCCATCCAACCCAAATACAGAGAAGTACAAACTAAGCAGACTTCATGAAAAAACAGTGCAGTCCAACAATTTAGCCACCAGGCATTTGCTTCCTTTCTAACTTCCATGGGATTTGATTTTTCCAAACCCTTGATTTTTACATTTTGATTCTATTTTGAACAGTCTGCACAAGAAGCAATTATCACATCACCTCTGATTCTTCCTTTAGTTCGCTAGCTTATACAGGGAGATACTTGTTTGATTTGCTGGTGCAGTTCTACTAGTATCTACGTGCTAGTGATGAGATCTAGAATCATAGAAACATGTAGCACAGAAAAGACCTCACTTTAAGGAATCTTTAATGATTTTGTAAAAGGCTGTATCTGATGTATTAGATTTTCCTCCTTGGCTTCATCAGAGGCTCAGTAAAGAGTTGGAACATGAGTGGTTTTAGAGCAGTAGTAATCCATCAGCTCCTTATGCAGGATGCCAGGTCAGCTGTCTGACTTGTATTTTGATACCTGTCTGCCCATGCTAATGAAAGCTGTGTCTCAGCTAACATTCATGTCCTTCAGCCCGGCTCTGCATCCTGTCAATGTACCACTGCAACCTACAACAACCCTGTACGCTATCCACAACTCCAAATACCTTCGTGTCATCAGCAAATTTTAAAAAATCATGAAGAGCAGGGGATCCAGAACAGATCCCTGTGGAACACCACTGGCAGCCGACCTCCAGGCAGAATATTCTCTGCTTACCACCACCTTTTGCCTTCTATGGGCAAGCCAGTTCTGCACCCACATAGCCAGGTCTCCGTGGATGCCTGGCCTCCTGACTTTCTGAATGAGCTTACCATGGGGAATCGTCAATCCATATACGCCACATTTACTTCTCTGCCTTCGTCAATGTCACATTTGTCACATCCGAAAATAGTTCATTCAGGCTCATGAAGCATGACCTTCCCCTGACGATGCCATGCTGACCAGCCCTCATGAGACTGCTTTTCCATATACTTGTAAATTCTGTCTCTAAGAATCTGCTCCAATTATTTTCCCACCACTGAAGTAATATTCACTGGTATATAATTCCCAGGGTTGCTCCTATTCCTTTTTTGAACAAAGGAGTAATACTTGCCACCCTCCAATCATCTGGTATTACATCTGTGGCCAATGAGGATGCAAAGATCATTGTCAAGGGTACAGCAATCTCTTCCCTTACTTCCTTTAGTAACCTGGGATATGTCCCATCTGACCCCGGAGATTTATATATCCCAATGTTTTTCAAAAGTTCTAGCACATTCTCCTTATCATCAACATGTTCAAGCAAGTCAGCCTGTCCTCACAATTGTCAAAGTCCCTCTCGCTGGTGAATACTGAAGAAAAGTATTAAGGACCTCACCTTTTGGTCATAATTCTAGTCCATCAACCTTTCCTGGATTTAACTGCTCCATCACTGTGTGCTTGCCTTGGGATATCAAGCTAACATTTCCTTGTTTTCCTTCCTTTTCCCCAGTTGTGGAATTTTCTGTTTTCAGCACCCTGTCGCGCTGACCTGACACAGATCTTGGGGTTAAACTTCTGACATCCTCTTGTGTAGGGACATACAATTTATTGCACAGAATGAGTCATTCATTAATGATATGTGGTTTGTAAAATTCCCTGTGATGATGGTTTCTTCATCACAGGTTAGTTAGAAAAACCTGAACTAAAACGTGGTTACTGTTGCCATGTGAACAAAGTCACCAGAGAGACATAGTTGGTACATATGAAAAGTAGCCTTTTATTTGATACACACATTCACAAATAAGCTAGCAGACTTTTGGAGGAGGAGAGGGAGAGTGACTGACTGACTGACTTTCAGAGCAAGGGATCTGCCTGACCCAACACTATACGGTATTTTATATTCTAGATCAAAGAGCAATTCAGGCTAAAGTCAAAAGACAATTCCATATTTACAATGCTTCCTTTGAACTAAATGTAACAGTTTCAACTGTCTGGATCTTCCCACCATCATGTTCACAACTATATTACAGACCCCCAGATACACAAGTAACAATTTTAAATCAGCATTGTCTGTTCTTACAATTAACTTGGTTCATGGTTCTTAGGAGCCCATTGTTCAAAGCTGCATTTATTCCACAATTCATATTCGAATCTGAAGACTAGTGACTGGAGTCAGCTAAGTTAGTTGTTACATGTGCTAACCCCAAAAGTTACTCTAACAGTTATGATTTTTGTTTTAACTTGTTTTGCATTACTACTGAAAGAAACAATCCATTTACACTAATCACATACAGCATGTGTTACCTTCAAATTGTATCATAAAGATTGAAATTTCTCATTGGTAACCAATGAGAGTTTCAAATTTTTATTTTTGCCACCGTTTCATCCATCACCTTTCTACCCCCCCCCCCCAATAAAAAGAGAATGCATTTGATTCACAATAGAGGAGCTAGGGAGAGGAGTGGGAATTAAACAGTACAATTAAAATAGGTAAAGATGAGGCTGTAAATAGGAAAGAGCAAAAATCGATTAAGTCTAGATAAAGCTGGAGTGTAGAGAAAGCAAAAACTCTGACCACATTATTGTATAACTCCTTGGAAGTGTGGGTGCTGATTAATGGCTAGAAAATTGAGCAAAGCAAAAATCTGATAACAAAAATCAGATGTCAGTGGGGTGAGAAGTGCAGGGGGTAGGTACAATGGAGCATTGTCAAGATGAAAATGTCAAGATGAATATGAATATTTTTCTCAGAGTTAATAAGGAATGATCAGGAAGGGTTTGTTAAAAGCAAATCAAATCTTGTTTTTCTCATTGAATTGTAAATACGAAATTCCAAGAAGTCTGTAATAAAGTACTGTACTAGGAAACAATGTACTGTCAAAGAGAGAGTGGCATACTATAGAAATAAGATATTGGCTACTTATAACTGAGGTGATAAGTCCAGATTACCTCCAGAAAGCCATGACTGCAAATATAATCAAGGGCAAAGTCAATACACTACTGTATTAGACTCTTATTTCCTAAACAATCCGTGAAAACAGAATTATGTGAGAAAGTGTTGTAGAGATTTTAATTAGAGGAGCAGGTTTGAGGTGCCTTACTCTTGCTTCTATTTCTTATACATAATTTCTCAAGGAGAACCATTCAGAAAATTAGTAGATGATCTCCCTCTTTTTCTCCCTCTGTCCCTCTGAATATTTCCCTTGCCCATCCTCTGGGTTCCCCCCTCCCCTGTCTTTCATCCCGGACCTCCTGTCCCATGATCCTCTCGTATCCCTTTTGCCAATCACCTATCCAGCTCTTGGCTCCATCCCTCCCCCTCCTGTCTTCTCCTATCATTTTGGATCTCCCCCTCCCCCTCTCACTATCAAATCTCTTACTAGCTCTTCCTTCAGTTAGTCCTGACGAAGGGTCTCGGCCCGAAACGTCGACTGCACCTCTTCCTAGAGACGCTGCCTGGCCTGCTGCGTTCGCCAACAACTTTGATGTGTGTTGCTTGAATTTCCAGCATCTGCAGAATTCCTGTTGTTTTAGTAGATGATCTTGTGAGTGAAGATATGTATTTAGTCTGTTCCCTCAACAATTAGCATCAGCTTTGATTTTGCTGAGTGGAGCCTGCTGGATGCAATCACTGCTAAAACATTCAATTATACTGCGCTGACTTAAGGACAAATCTGGACTGAGGAATGCGAGGTCAAGAGCTTCTTGCATGATGTCAGGGCCTAGTGATGGAATCAGGTCATGTGGGCAGACTAGGCCAGAGCAAGGTGTCCCTTAAACCAGTTTAGAAAAAGGTTCCCCTTTTTCCCCACCTTCCCTTTGTACCCCATCCGTTATTTATTTATTTATTTATATTATTTTTATTTTTAAATTTTCTCTCTCTCTCTCTTTTTCTCCCTCTGTCCCTTTCAGTATACTCCTCGCCCATCCTCTGGGCTTCCCTCCCCCTTTCTTTCTCCCTTGGCCTCCCGTCCCATGGTCCTCTCCCTTCCCCAGCCTCGTATCCTTTTTGCCAATCAACTTTCCAGCTCTTAGCTCCATCCGACCCCCTCCTGTCTTCTCCATATCATTTTGGATTTCCCTCTCTCCCTCCCACTTTCAAATCTCTTACTATCTCTTCTTTCAGTTAGTCCTGATGAAGGATCTTGGCCCGAAACATCGACTGTACCTCTTCCTATGGATGCTGCCTGGCCTGCTGTGTTTACCAGCATTTTTTGTGTGTGTTGCTTGAATTTCCAGCATCTGCAGATTTCCTCGTGTTTGCATTAGAAAAAGGTCTATTAGATGGCAAATCCACATCCCAACTTTGCCATGTACCAAACTCACAATTTTTTTCAATAGTTCTGAATGACCCTGACATCTGGGATTTGGTCCTAATCTTTGTTGATGTGCTTGTGGAGTTTGGGCATTCTCTCCATGACCACTGGGTGCTTCACTTTACATGTTGGGAGGTTAGTAGATGGCTGTAAATCAGGGGTCCCCAACCTTTTTTGCACCGCGGACCAGTTTAATATTGACAATATTCTTGCGGACCAGTCGACCGGGGTGGGTGTTCAAGTAGGGTTAAACTCACCTCAACATGTCTTTTACAGTTAGGGTTGCCAACTTTCTCACTCCCAAATAAGGGACAAAAGTAGCAGTCAAATCCTGGGACACTTGTGTTTACCCCGAGTAAGACTACCATGACCACAAAGCTTTACGCAGGCACCTGTGTGCACATGCGTGACGTGTGCATGTGTGTACGTGCCAATTTTTTTTCCACAGATCTGTTTTGGCTTAATCTTCCCGACTATACTGTACATACATTATTTCTACTTTATATAGGCTGTGTATTTATCATATCATTCCTGCTTTTACTATATGTTAGTGTTATTTTAGGTTTTATGTTATTTGGTATGATTTGGTAGGCTTTTTTGGGGTCTGGGAACACAAAAGTTTTTCCCATATAAATTAATGGTAATTGCTTCTTCGCTTTACGCCATTTCCGCACAAAAGGTTTCAAAGGAAAGCTCTACCTTAGCGGGGGAGATATGAAACAAGGGCTGTCCCTATTGGAACAAACCAATTTAGCCCAATATATGGGATGTCCTGGCAAATATGGGACAGTTGGCAACCCTATGTCCAAGTTCAACAGTGCGTGACAGGGAATGAGGAAAGGTGCAGCTGACTCATATCATTTCCTCGCAGCCCGGTAGCACATGCTTTGCGGCCCAGTGGTTGGGGACCACTGCTGTAAGTTACACCTTGTGTAAAGTGGCAAAAGAATTGAATGGGATGTGAAAGAGCCAGATGGGTATCATGGTAATGTAGCGGTTATCTTAACCTGGTAAAGGACTGCAAGTTAAAAAGAAACCAGTATTAGATTTCAGGTTTACTCTGAGTCTGTTTTTAATATTTTGTTTATGGGCAAAGGAACTTTGCGGAAGGAAGGAACTTTATGTCTGGTATTTAATAACATTTAATATATTATTTACAATGTCCAGCTGATACAATATAGTCCAATTTGCACTACCATTCAACACATTTCTGGTTTGTTATGAATGGAAATTGGTACCTACTGTACATGAAATAGAATGCAGGGAATGAACAATATTGAACTCTCCACCCTGATGGATGCTCATCAAGTTTTCCTTTGAAAGAAAGGTGTATTATGTTCTCGCTAGAGTGTATCTGTTGAAACTAATGGTGAAAAGTATTCAACAGAATTGAGTATGCACACTGAGCCAAAGTATTAGGTACTCTGCACACCGAAGTATTTCAAAGCAAAAGACATGACACAGTTTAAAGTTCTTGCAGAGTTTATCAAAAAGTTCTGACTTAAGTCTTTGAAGGCACTTATACAGGAGGTGCCGTTGTATGGCTTCTTAATTCCTTATCTGGAGAGAGAAAAAAAAGTAAAGAAATGAGGTAAATCTCTTACTAGCCCTTCTTTCAATTAGTCCTGACGAAGGGTCTCGGCCCGAAATGTCGACTGTACCTCTTCCTAGAGATGCTGCCTGGCCTGCTGCGTTCACCAGCAACTTTGATGTATGTTGCTTAAAGAAATGAGGTTATGGGGTTGTCTTTGGGCACATGATTGCCAGTACTTTGATGTTAAAGCAATTGCATTTGATGCTAAGATTATTGTTTTTCTCTCAAAAATCTGATAATTTAGATATTAACCTCTTTTAATGCTTGGGTGGTTAAGATGCCATTTGTAGCTCCTTGGTGTTCAAGTGGTTCTTTAGCCTGTGATATTTACTGTAAATTCACACTATAACTTCACTTGATTGGCATGATCTGGAGTTGATCTTTTGGATATCCATCCTGATGGTTTGATTCTTGCAGAAACATTGCTGTAATTTTTTTCAGGTAGAAAAGACATTCATTTTAAATATTTTCATAGTGATGGAAAATTACAGCTTTATTTAAATGTTGCGCTTTTGTTGCATCTGGAATGTGCTTATATTTCAGCTACATTGTTAACCACAGATATCAGGTGATTTGTACAACTGCTGTACACAGTGTTTTCCCTGGTTGTCCATTGGTTATCGATGGTGTCTTAATTTGTAGCCAGAAAGGAATCTTTTTTTTTCTCTCTCTTGCTTCTGCATTTAACTCTACACCGTGACTCTGTCTTGCCTCCCTTTGCCCAGTCCCTTCTACCTACATCCATGATACCACCCATGCCCGGCACCATTTTGATGGGCAGAGGAGCAGCTATGGGATTGCTTCGAGCAGGTGGACCGGGCCATGTTCAAGGACTCATCAGAGGACCTGAATGAATATGCCACAGTTGTCACGGACTTTATCGAAACCTCATGGATAAGTATGTCCCCACAAAATCATTCAGTCTTCTCCAACCAGAAGCCTGGATAAATCAAGAGATTTGAAATCTGCTGAGGGCTAGATTAATGGAGCTCAGGACTAGTGATCCAGGAAAGTACAAGAGGTTCAGATATGTCCTCCAGAAAGCCATCTCACATGCAAAGTGGCAATTCCAGACTAAACTTTCTTTTCAAATCTTCTTATTGTTATTATTATCCAAAATTAACAAGAGTACATCGAAATAGGCAGCACTTACAATGTCTCAAGAGAAAAAAAACATTATTTTAAAGATTGAAAAAAATTTTGGTGATTATATAAAAAAAAAGAAAAAAAATCCCTACTAAAGCAAAGAAAAGTGAGGGGGGAAAAAACCCATTAGGTGTTCAACCCCGGCGCCATTCATCATACAAAAAGCTTCTAAAGGTAAACATCAAACCGCCAGCAAGAAAAAAAAATGTACCAAAGATTTACAATTAGATTATGGAAGAAATCTATCAATTAACTCAAATGATTGTAACCAGCAAATTAACCCTATCTTTTCTCAAAATCAAACATAGGTTCAATGGTTTGACTTCTAATTTTCTCCAAACTAAGACATAGCATCACTTGAGAGCACCATTGTGACAAAATGGGAGCCAACGTATCCTTCCACTTCAACAAAATGGCCCTTTCCAGACTAAACTTGAACCTCAGAGAGGCGCTCAACAACTGTGGTGGGGCTTGAATGCCATCACCTCCGACAGAGCAAAACCAAGCAACATAAATGACAATGGGATTTTGCTCCTAGGTTAGCTCAATGCCTTTTGTTTGACTGATAGAACATGGAGGCACCTTCATAAAACACATAGCCCCCAACTACTCTGTATCTCAGTCTCTGAGGCTGATGTAAGAGCATCCTTCAGCAGAGCAAATCCACATCTGGCCCAGGTGGCTTAGCTGGTCAAGTGGCTGGAAAGTTTACGGACATCTTCAGCCTCTCACTTCAAAACTTTTCACTAAACTCCAATACCTGGGCCTTAATACTTCCCTGTGCAGCTGAATTCTCTATCTCCACACTGTCAGACCCCAGTTAGGACAGTTTGGCAACAACTAACTATCAACATGGGTGCACCACAAGGCTGTGTGCTTAGCCTTCTGCTTTATAGTTCAAGTTTAATTGTCATTCGACCATGTGTGTACAGTATACCCATGAATACTGCCAAATGAAACAATGTTACTCTG
Source organism: Mobula birostris (assembly GCF_030028105.1). Lineage (NCBI taxonomy): Eukaryota > Metazoa > Chordata > Chondrichthyes > Myliobatiformes > Myliobatidae > Mobula > Mobula birostris. The sequence continues at coordinate 60,884,583 of NC_092380.1, read as the reverse complement.
GGACCAAGGTGTAAAATGCAGTACCAACAGTCACACAGCACAAAGCACCTATAAGATATCAGTCAATACGGTCACACAAAAAATATAATCCAAGACCCTGAGTCCATGAATGTTGCAGAAATTTGCCACCGAACCCAATACAGCTTGTCTTCTGTAGAGTGAACACTGGGGGGGCAGCACTGAGTCCAGCTTGGATGCCACACTACACTGCCTCTGGTGGAGTGCACCATCTCTGACACCTCTCTCCTGGGCAACTTTAAACAGCTGCCACCGCACTTCGAGGCCTGGTCCTCGCTATAACCGAGGCCACGCAGTTGTCCTACCATCCACCAGGAAATTAGTGAATCAGACTTTCAGCATTCCACATTAACAATGTCCAACAGGGGCTTGCGATCACAAGAAAAATGACTTAAGATGATCACTCGCTGTTAGACTGCACACCTCCTTTGTGTACCGACACCTCGCTGATGCAGGCAGCAGCACAATCCGCACCATCCAACTCCTTGAGTTTCTCTGCCAACGAGCAACTCGCTGATGGGGTACATCCGCAGAACTTTAAGTTCTTAATGTCCAACAGGATCTTGCCATCATAAAAAGTGCGTTTTTTAAAAAAAAAACTTGACCCCGTAGAAGCTGCTGCGATTGAATGCACTGCCATCTTACCATAGGATCTCGTCTTACAGGATCTTACTGATTGTGTGGCTGAGTACAGCTCCAATGCTGCATTTAAGTTTGCTGATGACACCACTGTTGTTGGCCAAATCAAAGGTGGTGACAAATCTGCATAAGGGAGGGAGATTGAAAATCTGGTTGGGTGTTACCACAACAACAACCTCTCACTCAATGTTGGCAAAACCAAGGAGCTGATTTTTGACTGCAGGTGGAAGCAGCTGGAGGTTCATGAGCCAGTCCTCATCAGGGGATTGGAGGTGGAAAGGGTCAGTAGCTTTTAATTCCTTGGTGTTATCATATCAGAAGGTCTGTCCTGGGACCAGTATTTAAGTGCCATTACAAAGAAGGCATGACAGATCCTCCACTTTCTTAGAAGTTTGCAATCATTCAGCATGTCAGCAAAAACTTCTGTATGTGGAGAGTATCCTCACTGGTTGTATCACAGCCTGGTATGGAAACACCAGTGCCCAGGAGCGGGAAAGATTGTAGAACAGCTCCTCACAGGCAAAACCCTCTCCACCACTGAGCACAGTTACAGGGAGTGCTGCCACAGGAAAGCAGCATCCGTCATCAAGGACAAATGACGATAGGAGCGGTATGGTGTTCCATCTTCCGGTGCCGTCTATAAGGAGTTGGTGTGTTCCCCACGTAACCACGTGGGTTTCCAGAGATGTACGGGTTAATAAGTTATTTAGTCACATGTGTTTTAACGGGTGGTGGAGCTGAAAGGGCCTGTTACCATGCTCTATCTCTAAATAATTAAAATACTCCCACGCTCCAGGCCACCTCCTCGTTTCAGTACTACCATCGTGCAGGAGGTACAGGTGCCTCAACTCTCACACCACCAGCAGCATTATTATTTTTTCATTTTTATTTTGGAGATCAAAGCACAGAACAGGCCCTTCTGGCCCAGCAACCCACCTGTCAACACTAGCCTGAAAACAGGACAATTTACAATGGCCAATTAACCTACTAACCGGTTCATCTTTGGACTGTGTGAGTAAGCCAGACCACCCAAAGGAAACCCACTCGTTCAAGCGGCGGGTACACAACTCCTTACAGACAGCATTGAATTTGAAATCCAGTGTCCCGAGCAGTGAAAGCATCACACTAATCACCATGTTACTGTGGCACCCTCCTGAACCAGCGTAGATAACTTCACTCACCACAACTCTGGACTGATTTGAGGGACTACAAATTCACTTTCAAGGAGTATTTACAACTCCTGTTCTCATTATTCTTTTATTTATACAATTTGTCTTTTGCACATTGCTTGTTTTTCAGTCTTTGTTTATGTATAGTTTTTTCATAAATTCTATTGTATTTACTTACATATAAATACCTGCAAGAAAATTAGTCTCAAGGTAGTATTCAGTAACAAATACATACATTGATCATAAATTTACTTTGACCTTACAGTTTCCTAGCCCCAACTGCCTCATCTTCACCATCTAGTCTTTATACACCTCCATTCACCATCAGGAAAACTTTAGGATGCTCTGGTTCTTTCTCAGAGAAAGACTCAAGAAGTGCCCCTCCAGTAACCCACATTCACCAGTCCTGATGCAGAGTCTTGACGCAAAACATCCACCATCCTTTGCCTCCATGGATGCTACATAACCCACTGAGTTCCTGTAGTGAATTTTTTTTTTTTTGCCTCAGATTCCAGCATCTCCTCTGGATGCTAAATAAATTTGGCTTGTCACGATCGCCCATTTCTATTGATGCACCATGGAACACTTTCTATTTGGATACAAAACAGCTTAGTATTAAAACTGGTCTGCAAGTGACTGCAAAGAGCTGTGTACAGTCATGGAGACCAGCTTCCCCTCCATGGACTCTGTGTTTCTCACTACCTCAGTAAAGCAGCCAACATAATCAAAAACCCCGACTACCCTCTCTTCTCCCCTCTTCCATTGGGCAGAAGATACAAAAGCCTGAAAGCACATACTTCCAGGCTTAAGGACAGCTTCTACCCTGCTATTATTAGATATTGTACCTCTGTACAATTTTTGTACCCTATTATAATAAGATGGACTCTTGACCTCACAACGTACTTTGTTATGATCTTGCATCTTATTGTTTACCTGCACTTCACTTTCTCTACAGCTGTTACACGTTATTCTGCATTATTATTGTTTACTTATTCTAGTTCAGTGTCCTGTGCAATGACTTGATCTGCATGAACAGTATACAAGACAAGCTTTTCACAGTATCTCGATATGTGTGACAATATTATTCCAATTCCAATCTTGCGTTCCCAGCAATCTTTGAAATTGTATTTCGATTCTTCTATCGACAGATTTGGTGACTTGTTTGGAGCCCGAGCTGCCCTCTCACTGGCATACCTCTCCTCTGGCCTTACCAGCATGATAATGGGACTTTCAACAAATGTGTCGCTGCTTTTCCTATCTCGATTGCCCTCCGTATTCATGCATGGAATGCAAGGTACAGTGTGGTATGTTTTTCCTCCCATTTTTCTGCTCAACTCTCTAGTGCCCAATTTTAAAATGTATTCTTTCCTTTTAACCCCTCCCAGCTGCTCAGATGGTTGTGACTGACCTCTCCTCAGAGTCGGAAAGGACTGGAAAACTGGGGAAGCTTGGTCTCTCGTATGGTGTGGGAATGATCGTTGGTTCTTCAGCTGGTGGCTTTCTGATATCTAAATTTGGGTAAGAACATACTCAGGGTCTCCAGGCCTCCCACAAAAGTCAACCTAACAGGCAAAATTCAAAGTGAAGTTTATTATCAGAGTACGTACGTGTCAACACATACAGCTCTGAGAATCTTTTTCTGCGGGTATACTTATGTACTTGGGTAATCATCATTACTCTTTTCAGCAAACTAGCAAAGAGCTCCTCTATTGGCTAACTGGATGGGTGTTCCAAGTTGTGCCGAGTTAACAGAATAAAAGGTTTTATCTCCTGCATCCTACTGGAACCTGCAAAAATGCAAATCAGGTACATTTAGTTGTACAGTGCACGCAAACTGTGCTTGGCCACTCATTATGTACCTGAGGAGAATGACCTTGTAGTGACGATCTCCTGGGGGAAAAAATACTTGCCTCGACTAGGACTGCTATTCAGCATGACACAGCTGCTTGAGAAGGGAACGGAAAAAATTTGGAGGTCAACCTTGACTTTTTAAAAATAAAGCTGAAGATTGCGTCTCTATTTTAATGAAGCAGTGGTTAAATTTTAGCACGTACTGTTGTAGCTGTACTAACTTGATGGGAAATTTCCAACTTCAATTGCAAATCATTCACTATAACTGATTGTTGACTTTTTGATGGGATGCATTTCATGAATAATTGTGCCAACGTGCACTTTAGCCTGAATCATGTTTGTTAGCTGATTTTCTGAATGAGGACAAATTAGCAGTGGAAGAGTCACAACACCTGGCTCCCTCCTTAACTGGTGTGCACACATTGGAGTAGACCAGATAACAGCCATGTTGATCCAACTCTTTTCTGTATCCACTAAATTCACCTTCTAATGAGCCATAACTGGAGATTACACATGACATGCTTGCTCTATACATAAGCATTTTAGTTTTCAGTTATAAAAACTTTGCCCAAGTTAATAAATTCGCTCATTTTGGTTGAACTGCCTTTTTAACGAATCCAATCTTACATAATACTTTTGTATCTTAAACAATTTAATTTTTTGTTACAAAGCACTTCTAACACATTTAAATGTACAAATTGGTTAAATAGAACATAGAATAGTACAGCGCAGTACAGGCCCTTTGGCCCACAATGTTGTGCCGACCCTCAAACCCTGCCTCCCATATAACCCCCCACCTTAAATTCCTCCATATACCTGTCTAGTAGTCCCTTAAACTTCACGAGTGTATCTGCCTCCACCACTGACTCAGGCAGTGCATTCCATGCACCAACCACTCTCTGAGTAAAAAACCTTCCTCTAATATCCCCCTTGAACTTCCCACCCCTTACCTTAAAGCCATGTCCTCTTGTATGAGCAGTGGTGCCCTGGGGAAGAGGCGCTGGCTATCCACTCTATCTATTCCTCTTAATATCTTGTACACTTCTATCATGTCTCTTCTCATCCTCCTTCTCTCCAAAGAGTAAAGCCCTAGCTCCCTTAATCTCTAATCATAATGCATACTCTCTAAACCAGGTAGCATCCTGGTAAAGCTCCTGTGTACCCTTTCCAATGCTTCCACATCCTTCCTATAGTGAGGTGACCAGAACTGGACACAGTACTCCAAGTGTCGCCTAACCAGAGTTTTATAGGACTGCATCATTACATCGTGACTCTTAAACTCTATCCCTGGACTTATGAAAGCTAACCCCTCATAAGCTTTCTTAACTACCCTATCTACCTGAGAGGCAACTTTCAGGGATCTGTGGGCAGGTACCCCCAGATCCCTCTGCTCCTCCACACTACCAAGTATCCTGCCATTTACTTTCTACTCTGCCTTGGAGTTTGTCCTTCCAAAGTGTACCACCTCACACTTCTCCGGGTTGAACTCCATCTGCCACTTCTCAGCCCACTTCTGCATCCTATCAATGTCCCTCTGCAATCTTTGACAATCCCCTGCACTATCTACAACACCACCAGCTTTTGTGTCATCTGCAAACTTACCAACCCACCCTTCTACCCCCACATCCAGGTCATTAATAAAAATCACAAAAAGTAGAGGTCCCAGAACAGATCCTTGTGGGACACCACTAGTCACAATCCTCCAATCCGAATGTACTCCCTCCACCACGACCCTCTGCTTTCTGCAGGCAAGCCGATTCTGAATCCACCTGGCCAAACTTCCCTGGATCCCATGCCTTCTGACTTTCTGAATAAGCCTACCGTGTGGAACCTTGTCGAATGCCTTACTAAAATCCACATAGATCACATCCACTGCACTACCCTCATCTATATGCCTGGTCACCTCCTCAAAGAACTCTATCAGGCTTGTTAGACACGATCTGCCCTTCACAAAGCCATGCTGACTGTCCCTGATCAGACCATGATACTCTAAATGCCCATAGATCCAATCTCTAAGAATCTTTTCCAACAGCTTTCCCACCACAGGTGTAAGGCTCACTGGTCTATAATTACCTGGACTATCCCTACTACCTTTTTTGAACAAGGGGACAACATTCACCTCCCTCCAATCCTCTGGTACCATTCCCGTGGACAACGAGGACATAAAGATCCTAGCCAGGGGCTCAGCAATCTCTTCCCTCGCCTCATGGAGCAGCCTGGGGAATATTCTGTCAGGTCCTGGGGACTTACCCGTCCTAATGTATTTTAACAACTCCAACACCTCTCCCTTAATATCAACATACTCCGGAACATCAACCTCACTCATATTGTCCTCACCATCATCAAGTTCCCTCTCATTGGTGAATACCGAAGAGAAGTATTCATTGAGGACCTCGCTCACTTCCACAGCCTCCAGGCACATCTTCCCACCTTTATCTCTAATCGGTCCTACCTTCACTCCTGTCATCCTTCACATAATTGAAGAATGCCTTGGGTTTTTCCTTTACCCTACTCGCCAAGGCCTTCTCATGCCCTCTTCTTGCTCTTCTCAGCCCCTTCTTAAGCTCCTTTCTTGCTTCCCTATGTTCCTCAATAGACCCATCTGATCCTTGCTTCCTAAACCTCATGTATGCTGCCTTCTTCCACCTGACTAGATTCTCCACCTCACTTGTCACCCATGGTTCCTTCACTCTACCATTCTTTATCTTCCTCACCGGGACAAATTTATCCCTAACATCCCACAAGAGATCTCTAAACATCGACCACATGTCCATAGTACATTTCCCTGCAAAAACATCATCCCAATTCACACCCGCAAGTTCTAGCCTTATAGCCTTATAATTTGCCCTTCCTCAATTAAAAATTTTCCTATCCCCTCTGATTCTATCCTTTACCATGGTAATGCTAAAGGCCAGGGAGCAGTGGTCACTGTCCCCCAGATGCTCACCCACTGAGAGATCTGTGACCTGACCCGGTTCATTACCAAGTACTAGAACTAGTACGGCATTCCCCCTAGTCGGCCTGTCCACATACTGTGACAGGAATCCGTCCTGGACACACTTAACAAACTCTGCCCCATCTAAACCCTTGGAATTAATCAGGTGCCAATCAATATTAGGGAAGTTAAAGTCACCCATGATAACAACCCTGTTATTTTTGCACCTTTCCAAAATCTGCCTCCCAATCTGCTCCTCTGTATCTCTGCTGCTACCTGGGGGCCTATAGAATACCCCCAACAAAGTAACTGCTCCCTTCCTGTTCCTGACTTCCACCCATACTAACTCAAAAGAGGATCCTGCTGCATTACCCATCCTTTCTGTAGCTGTAATAGTATCCGTGACCAGAAATGCCACCCCTCCTCCCCTTTTGCCCCCTGTCTATCCCTTTTAAAGCACTGAAATCCAGGAATATTGAGAATCCATTCCTGCCCTGGCGCCAGCCAAGTCTCTGTAATGGCCATTACATCATAATTCCATGTATGTATCCAAGCTCTCAGTTCATCACCTTTGTTCCTGATGCTTCTTGCATTGAGATACACACACTTCAGCTCTTCTACCTTACTACCTTTACACCGTTTATTCTGCTTCTCTTTCCTCAAAGCCTCTCTATATGTTGGATCTGGCTTTACTCCATGCATTTCTTTCACTGCTCTATTGCTCCGGGTCCCATCCCCCTTGCAAACTAGTTTAAAACCTCCCAAACCATGCTAGCAAACCTACCTGCAAGGATATTGCTCCCCCTCGAGTTCAGGTGCAACCCATCCAATCTGTACAGGCCCCACCTTCCCCAGAAGAGATCCCAATGATCCAAAAATCTAAAACCCTGCTCCCTGCACCAACTCCTCAGCCACGCATTCAACTGCCATCTCCTCCAATTCTTACCATCACTGTCACGTAGCACTGACAGCAATCTTGAGAACGCCACCCTTGAGGTCCTGTTCTTCAGCCTTCTGCCTAGTTCTCAAAACTCACACTTCAGGACCTCATCCCTTTTCCTGCCTATGTCATTGCTACCAACATGTATCACAACTTCTGGTTGCTTTCCCTCTCGTATCAGGATGTCGTGCACCCGGTCAGAGACATCCCGGACCCTGGCACCCGGGAGGCAACAAACCATGTGGGTGCCCTTCTCACGTCCACAAAATCTCCTGTCTGCTCGCCTGACTATAGCGTCTCCAATGACAACAGCTCTTGTCTTCTCTGTCCCACCCTTCTGCACCACCGGGTCAGACTCGGTGCTGGAGGCCCTGCCACCGTGGCTCACACCTGGTCGGTCATCCCCACCAACAGTATCCAGGATGGCAAACTTATTAAGCTAATAAACATTCAGATTTAAACTACAGTGGATTCCGGTTAACTGGGACACATCAGGACAAGTACATTTTGGCCTAATTAAGCAGCTGCCCCAATTACCCGAAGTTTCATGGAAATAATTTAAAAGATACTTCAAAAACCACAGTTTACCTGAGTAACAAATTATGTACTTATATGAAATACAGAACAAATTAGAACACTACCAAAACAACTACAGTACTATAAAACTGTATTAGTTCCTAATAGTTGTTGACAGATGAATTAATTTTTGTATGCTGAGATGTTCTTTTGATTGGCTGTAATTGAAGAAAATTAGCGCAGACACTTTTTGCCATTAGTGGACTGCTTTTATACAATTATTTTGTCAATTGCATCCTCCAAATCTTCATTTTCATTGTTACATTTAAGATGATTGTTGATACCTTCATACTCTTCGTTGCTCCTAACTTGTTGAAGTAGTGAAATCATTTCTGGCATATCCAAGCCTGAATGCTTGAAACTGCAGTGGCCAAAACGGTTCTGAATCGTCTTGCTGCTTATTACTCACCTACTAGTGACAAAAAAAACATTGCATTTTGAACACAAGCATTATATTTTTAAAGATTAAAAAAGATTTAAAAACAAAGTGCTGATGACAAAACAGCAGAGAAATTCATTGGATAAGTTTGTGATAAGTTTGTCACTGATGAAAATCTAATACCAGAACAAGTCTACAATGCTGATGGGTTTTATACCTCACATAAAAGTTATAAAAAGTAAAATACAAATACAGTGTACTATAACCTTTTAATCAAAACATGGTATTATAGGCCGAGACTGAAAGCCTGTCGTTGTTTGTTGTTGTTCAACAGCTGATTCAGGTATTCTCCCAATTCTACTGTGCTGCTTTTGTTTCCCCGCATGCATTATATTTTCATTATATTAATGGTACATAATAATTATTACTAGTAAGTTCATATGTGTGATGAACATGTATAAGACAAAGATTCCTTACTGGTACTACATAAATTCAGAGTCAGAAATGATGGCGATACCAAGCTATCTCATTATATATTCGGAAATCCAAAACAAATCTGAAACACTTCTGGCCCCAAGCATTTTGGATAAAGTGCACTCAACCTGTATATTATATTTCTTACGTGAAAATATTGTACCTTTGTTACTCAGAATGGTCCAGTTTAAGACAAAAAGTACATCAATGTTGAAAAACCGTGTTGAATAGAGATAGTTATCTCTCCTGTGCTCCCAATTACTATTGCACTGGTAGTCGACCACTTTGATCAGTTATCTTCCTCGGTCACTATGTTTGAATTTTACTGTGTGCTGTACTCATTTTTTTGATGAATAATTTTATTTCAAGGTTCTTACAATGTCGGTGATGATGTTCTGAGTTTGGTACTTTCAAGGATACGGTCCTGGCTAGTACCTTATTTTTATCTTGCAATGTATGTGTGAAACAGCAGAGGGCAGCAAAGGGCTAACAGTAGATGGGGGAGACAAATGAGCCAGAGCTATGGATCACCCTTTGTGCCTGGCTGAACTCCAAGGCAGGGGAAGAGAGTGAGCCTACGTCTTCTCAGATTAGCTAGATCAGCCTTGAAGTTTAACACCTGTTCATGGCTGCTTCTTTGTTCTGTACTACACCAGAATTACTACTTAGTTCAAAAGAAGTCTGTTGAGTTGATTTTGGAAAAAGCATTTGAAATTTACGGAATGTTTTTCTTAACCTCAAGAAGTCCAACAGCACTTTAACTATGTGCTTTTAACATACAATTGGTATACATCTGTTTTAATGATGCTTAGGGATAGATTTTGACAAAGACTAGTGCCAAGATCAGGGACATCTCCTGAAGGTCACAGTTCCCTTAAAGTTGCCTCACAGGTAGATAGGGTAGTTAAAAAAGCTTATGGGGTGTTAGCTTTCATAAATTGAGGGATAGAGTTTATTAAGAGTCGCGAGGTAATGATGCAGCTCTATAAAACTCTGGTTAGGCCACACTTGGAGTACTGTGTCCAACTCTGGTCACCTCACTATAGGAAGGATGTGGAAGCATTGGAAAGGGTACAGAAGACATTTACTAGGATGCTGCCCGGTTTAGAGAGTACGGATTATGATCAGAGATTAAGGGAGCTAGGGCTTTACTCTTTGGAGAGAAGGAGGATGAGAGGAGACATGATAGAGGTGTACAAGATAATAAGAGGAATAGATAGAGTGGATAGCCAGCGCCTCTTCCCCAGGGCACCACTGCTCAATACAAGAGGACATGGCTTTAAGGTAAAGGGTGGGAAGTTCAAGGGGGATATTAGAGGAAGGTTTTTTACTCAGACAGTGATTGGTGCGTGGAATGCACTGCCTGAGTCAGTGGTGGAGGCAGATAAACTAGTAAAATTTAAGAGACTACTAGACAGGTATATGGAGGAATTTAAGGTGGGGAGTTATATGGGAAGCAGGGTTTGAGGGTCGGCATAACAATGTGGGCCGAAGGGCCTGTACAGTGCTGTACTATTCTCTGTTCTAAGGGAGAATATAAGGAGCGAGATAGAAAGTTGAAAAGCAAGACCTCAAGGGTTGTAATCTCTGGATTGCTTCCTGTGCATGCACCGTTGAGGTTAAGAAGAAGATTATTTGGCAGGTGAATGCGTGGCTAAAGAATTGGTGCTGGAGTTGGGGCTTCAGATTTGTAGATCATTGGGATATCTTCTGGGGAAGGTATAACATGTCAAAAAAGCAAGGGTTACACCTGAATTTGAGGGATGGGGCGGAATTTGTTAGGTGTGTCTAGAAAGGATTCTCGACTCAATATGTAGACAAACCAATTAGATTTGATGATTGGCAATGAACTAGGCCAGGTTCAGATCTGTCAGTGGGAGAACATTTCAGAGACAGTGGCCACAGCTCCCTGGCCTTTACTATAGCCTTGCAGATATATAGGAGCAAATGGTATGGGGGAAATATTGAATTGCAGAAGGACGAATTATAATGCTATTTGGCAGGAACTGGGCAACCGATATACTCAGGGAAATGCACAACAAAAATGTGGATGCTGTCTGGGGAGAACTTGCTTGGGGTTCTGGATAGGGTTGTCCCATTGAAGCAGGGAAAGAATCATGGGGTGAAGGAACCATGGTTGAATGAGATACGGAACATCTAGTCAAGAGTAAAAAAAGAAGCTTATTTAAGATTTAGGAAATAAGGATCATACTAAAGAGTTACAGAGTAGCCAGGAAGGAGTTGAAGATTGGACAGGAGGGCTATAAGGAAGCATGAGAAGGTCTTGGTGAGTAGGATTAAAAAAAAAACCCAAGGGGTTCTACATGTATGTGAGGAACAGGAGGATGGCCAGAGTGAGGGTAGGATCCATTAGGGGTAGTTGTAGCAATGTGCCTGGAGATGAAGGATGAAGGGGAGATCCTGAATGAATGCCTTGTTTTATTATTCACCAGTGAGATGGACTTTGATGATTGTGAGGACAGCATAAAAACAGGCTGATATGCTTGAATATGTTGATATTCAGAAAGAGAATGTGTTGGAACTTTTGGAAAACATTAGTATAGATACCTGGGTCCAGACAGGATATACCCCAGGTTACAACAGGAAGTCAGAGAAGAGATTGCTGCACCCTTGGCAATGATCTTTGTATCCTCACTGGCTTCAGGAGGAGATGATGGTTAGTGGCCAATGTTATTCCTTTGTTCAAGAAAGGGAGTAGGGATAACCCGGGGAATTATAGACCAGTGAGTCTTCATTGGTGGGCAAATTATTGGTGAGGGTTCTTAGATCCAGGATTTATGAGTATTTAGGGAAACATAGTCTGATTAGGGATAGTAAGGGTGACATTGTGAGGGCAGGTCATGCCTCACAAGCCTGATTGATTACTTTTGAGGATGTGACAAAGCATGTTGATGAAGATAGAGCTGTGGATATGGTATGTATGACTTTTAGTTAGGCGTTTATAAGGTTCCCCATCATAGGCTCATTCAGAAAATGAGGAAGTATGGGTTCCAGGGAAGCGTCGCTGTGCGGATATCGAATCGGCTTGCCCATAGAAGGCAGAGGATGGTTGCAGACGGAGCATACTCTGCTGGAGGTTGGTGACAAATGGTGTTCCAATGGGATCTGTTCTGAGACCCCCCACTCTTTGTGATGTTATAAATGACTTGGACGAGGAAGTGGAAGGGTGGATTAGTACGTTTGCAGATAACAGAGGTTGTGGATAGTCTGCAGGGTTGTAGGTTGCAACGTGACATTGACATGATGCAGAACTGGGTTGAGAAGTGGCAGATGGAGTTCAACCCTGAAAAGTGTGAAGTGATTCATTTTGGAAGTTTAAAAGTCAAGGTAGAATACAGGGTTAATAGCAGGATACCTGGCAGTGTGGAGAATGGAAAGATCTTGGGGTCCACATGCATAGATCCCTCAAAGTTGCTGCACCATTTAAGAATTGTGTTGGCTTTCATTTGTTGTGGAATTAAGTTCAAGAGCAGTGATGTCATGTTAAAGCTCAAAAGTACCCTGGTTAGACCACACTGAACTGTCCCCACAACCTGTGGACTCACATTCAAGGACTTTTCCTCTCATTTTGTCAATATTTATTGCTTATTTATTTATTACTTTCTTTTGTAATTGCTCAGTATATGGGCTTTTGCACACTGGTTGTTTGTTCGTACTGCTGGGTGTGGTCCTTCGTTGATACTATCGTGTTTCTTGGATATACTGGCTGTGCCCAGAAGAAAAAGAATTTCAGGGTTGTATATAGTGACATGTATGTATTTTGATAATAAATTTACTTTATGCTTTGAACTTAGAATATGGTGTTCAGTTCTGGTTGCTTTATGATAGGAAAGATGTGGAAGCTTTAGGGTGCAGAGGAGATTTACGTTGCCTGCACAGGGCAAGTCTTATGAAGACAGGTTGAACAAGCTAGGGTTTTTCTCCTTGGAACGAAGGAGGAAGACGGGTGATTTGCTAGAGGTGTACAAGATGATAAGATGCACCGAAGAAGTGGAAAATCAGAGATATTTTCCCAGGGCAGAAATGGCTCATACAAGATGGCATAATTTTAAGGTGATTTGAGGAAAGTATAGAGGGGACATCAGAGGCAAGTTCTTTATACAGAGAGTGGTGGGTGCATACAATGCCCTCCCAGGGCTGATGCTAGAGGGAGATACACTAGATGCATTTAAGAATCTCTTAGATAAGCACTTGGATGATAGAAAAATTGAAGTTTATATAGGTCAAGGGTAGATTAATTTTAGAATAGACTAAAAGGTCAGCACAACATCATGGGCCAAAGGGTCTGTATTGTGCTGCAATGTTCTATTTTCTCAAAAGGAGCAGAATTAGGCCATTCAGCCCATTGAGTCTGTTCTGCCATTCCGTCATCGCTGATTTATTATCCCTTTCAACCCCATTCTCCTGCCTTTGCCTCATTACCTTTGATACCTTGACTAATCAAGAACCTATCAACCTCTGGTTTAAACATACCCATTGACTTGGTCTCCACAGCAGTCTATGGCAGCAAATTCCACAGATTCACCGCCCTCTGGCTAAAGAAATTCTTCCACATTTCTGTTCCAATGGGACGTCCTTCTACTTTGAGGCTGTGTCCCCTGCTCCTAGACTCCCTCACTATAGGAAACCTCTCCGTCCATTCTATCTAGATCTTCCAGTATTCGATAGGATTCAATGAGACCTCTCCCCCCATTCTTCTAAACTCCAGCAAACACAGGCCCAGAGCCATCAACCTCTCCTCGTACGTTATCCCTGCCATTCCCGGGATCATTCTCATGAACCGACCCTGGGCCGTCTCCAATATCAGCAAATCCTTTAGGGACCCAAACCTGCTCACAATACTCTTAAGTGTAGTCTGACCAATCAGTGCCGTGTAAAGCCTCAGCATTACACCCTTACTTTTATATTCTAGTCCTCTCAAAATGAATGCCAACAATGTATTTGCCTTCCTTACCACCGACTCGACCTACAAATTAAGTTTCAGGGAATTCTGCACGAGGACGCCCAAGTCCCTATGCACCTCTGATTTCTGAATTTGCCCTGTTTGGAAAGTAGTCTATCCTTTATTCCTTCTATCAAAGTGCATGACCATACACTTCCCTACACTGTATTCCGTCTGACTTTTTTTGCTGATTCTCCTACTCTGTCTATCTCCTTCTGCAGACGCCCTGCTTCCTCAGTATGACCTACCTCTCCACCTATCCTTGTATCATCCACGAACTTAGTTATAAATCCATCAATTTCATCATCCAAATCATTGACATACAGTATAGTCATCATAGTCATAGTCATACTTTATTGATCCTGGGGGAAATTGGTTTTCGTTACAGTTGCACCATAAATAATAAATAGTAATAGAACCATAAATAGTTAAATAGTAATATGTAAATTATGCCAGTAAATTATGAAATAAGTCCAGGACCAGCTTATTGGCTCAAGGTGTCTGACCCTCCAAGGCAGGAGTTGTAAAGTGTGATGGCATAGGCAGGAATGACTTCCTATGACGCTCTGTGCTGCGTCTCGGTGGAATGAGTCTCTGGCTGAATGTACTCCTGTGCCCACCCAGTACATTATGTAGTGGATGGGAGACATTGACCAAGATGGCATGCAACTTAGACAGCATCCTCTTTTCAGACACCACCATGAGAGAGTCCATTTCCATCCCTACAACATCACTGGCCTTACGAATGAGTTTGTTGATTCTGTTGGTGTCTGCTACCCTCAGCCTGCTGCCCCAGCACACAACAGCAAACATGATAGCACTGGCCACCACAGACTCGTAGAACATCCTCAGCATCGTCCGGCAGATGTTAAAGGACCTCAGTTTCCTCAGGAAATTGAGATGGCTCTGACCCTTCTTGTAGACAGCCTCAGTGTTCTTTGACCAGTCCAGTTTATTGTCAATTCGTATCCCCAGGTATTTGTAATCCTCCACCATGTCCACACTGACCCCCTGGATGGAAACAGGGGTCACCGGTACCTTAGCTCTCCTCAGGTCTACCACCAGCTCCTTAGTCTTTTTCACATTAAACTGCAGATAATTCTGCTCACACCATGTGACAAAGTTTCCTACCGTAGACCTGTACTCAACCTCACCTCCCTTGTTGATGCATCCAACTATGGCAGAGTCAGCAGAAAACTTCTGAAGATGACAAGACTCTGTGCAGTAGTTGAAGTCTGAGGTGTAAATGGTGAAGAGAAAGGGAGACAAGACAGTCCCCTGTGGAGCCCCAGTGCTGCTGATCACTCTGTCGGACACATAGTGTTGCAAGCACACGTACTGTGTGATCTGCCAGTCAGGTAATCAAGAATCCATGACACCAGGGAAACATCCACCTGCATTGCTGTCAGCTTCTCCCCCAGCAGAGCAGGGTGGATGGTTTTGAACGCACTGGAGAAGTCAAAAAACATGACCCTCACAGTGCTCGCTGGCTTGTCCAGGTGGGCATAGACACGGTTCAGCAGGTAGACGATGGCATCCTCTACTCCTAGTCGGGGCTGGTAGGCGAACTGGAGGGGATCTAAGTGTGGCCTGACCATAGGCCGGGGCAGCTCCAGAACAAGTCTCTCCAGGGTCTTCATGATGTGGGAGGTCAATGCCACCGGTCTGTAGTCATTGAGGCCGCTGGGGCGCGGCGTCTTCGGCACAGGTACAAGGCAGGACGTCTTCCACAGTACAGGAACCCTCCGGAGCCTCAGGCTCATGTTGAATACATGGCGAAGTACTCCACATAGCTGAAGGGCACAGGCTTTGAGCACCCTGGTACTGACACCATCCGGTCCTGCAGCCTTGCTTGGGTTGAGACGTTTCAGCTGTCTTCTCACCTGTTCAGCTGTGAAGCCCACCATGGTGGTTTCATGTGGGGGAGGGGTATAGTCATGAGAGCAGGGTGGGGGACTGTGAGGAGGGGTAGGAGGAGAGAGTGGAATATGTGTTGTTTGGGGGCCGACAACAGATGACTCGTGGAGGATGGGCAGGGGTCACAATGTCAAATCTGTTAAAGAACAGGTTAAGTTCGTTGGCCCTGTCCACAATGCCTTCATCTCCTCTGCTAGTTTGCCGAAACCCAGTGATGGTCCTCATCCCACTCCAGACCTCTCTCATGTTGTTCTGCTGGAGTTTCCGCTCAAGCTTCCTCCTGTACCTGTCTTAACCTCCCTGATCCTGGCTTTCAGGTCCCTCTGTATTGCCCTCAGCTCCTCTCTGTTTCCATCTCTAAACGCCCTCTTTTTAGCGTTCAGGATGTCCTTAATGTCCTTTGTCACCCATGGCTTGTTATTTGAATAACAAAGGACAGTTCTTGTCTTAACATTGCAGTCCACACAGAAGTTAATGTAATCAGTGATGCACTCTGTGAGCCCATCAATATCCTCTCCACGTGGCTCACAGAGTGCCTGCCAGTCTGTCACCTCAAAACAACCCTGGAGCGCCTCGTAGACCTCCTCCGACCATTTCCTCACTGTCCTCGAGGTTGCAGGTTTACTCTTCACCGAGGCACGTAGCAGGGTTTTAGATGCACCAGGTTGTGATCTGACCTTCCCAGTGGGGGGAGGGGAGAGGAGCTGTATGCATCCTTAAAGTTAGCGTACATCAAATCCAGAGTCCTCTCCCCTCTGGTTGTACAGCTCACATACTGCGTGAAGTTGGGCAGTGTTCTAGCCATGGTAACCTGGTTGAAGTCACCCGAGATGGTAATGAGGGCACTCTGGTGCTGGGTTTGTAATCTAGCTATGACGGTGTAAATGATGTTACACACAGACGTCGGGTTGGCAGAGGGAGGGATGTACACAACAACCACAATTGCATGCGAGATTTCCCTTGGCAAATAATATGGCTGGAGTCCAACAGCAAAAAGTTCAATATCCGGGCTACAGACATGTTCCTTGATCGTAATATGCCCAGGATTGCCCCATCTGTTGTTTACCAGAACCGCCAGCCCCCTCCTTTGCGAAATGAAGTGACTCCAACCCCGAGCCCTGTGGAGCATCATTATACACCGGCAGCCAACTAGAAAAGGCCCCCTTTATTCCCACTCGGTGCATCCGATTGTCTATCCATGCTCCCTAGCAATAGTAACTACACTCATTTCTGGTCCATGACACACTCAAATTTCTGGTGTCTTCCACAGTGAAGACTGATGCAAAATACCTATTAAGTTTGTCTGCCATTTCTTTGTCCCCATTATTATCACTGCAGTGAAATTTTCCAGCAGTCCAATATCCACTCTCACCATTCATTTATTCTTTATATATCTGGAAAAAAAACTTTTGGTATCATCTTTTATATTATTTGCTAGCTTCCTTCATATTTCACCTTTCATCTCCTTGTTTCTTTTTTTGTAGTTTCCTTCTGTTGATTTTTTTAAAGCTTCCCAATCCTCTACTTCCTGCTAATTTTTGCTATATTATATGCTCTCTCTTTTCCTTTTCATCTGTCTTTGACATTCCTAGTGTCCTCTTCTAATCAATTTAGCCAGCTCCTCTCTCATGCATCTGTAGTTCCCTTTACTCCACTGTAATAATGATACATCTGATTTTTAGCTTCTCCCTCTCAAACTGCAGGGTAAATCCTATCATATTATCATCCCTGCTTCCTAAGGGTTCCGTATCTTATCAAACCTGGTTCATTACATAATATCCAATCCAAAATTGCTTTTTCCCTAGTGGGTTCAACCACAAGCTGCTCCAAAAAGCTATCTTATGCTAAAATTCCTTCTCCTGGGATCCATCATCAACCTGATTTCCCCACTGTATCAATTTGCCGATGACACAACTATTGTTGGCAGAATTCCAGGTGGTGATGAGACGCACAGGAGCGAGGTAGGTCAGCTGGTCGAGTGGTGCTGCAGCAACAATCTTGCACTTAACATCCGAAAGACAAAAGTCAAGGGAACACACGCTAGTCCTCATCGAGGGATCAGAAGTGGCAAGAGTGAGCAGTTTCAAGTTCCTGGGTATCAACATCTCTGAGGATCTATCCTGGGCCCAATATATTGATGCAATTACAAAGAAGGCATGATAGCGGCTAATTTTCAACAGGAGTTTGAGGAGAATTGGTATGTCACCAAAGTCACATGCAACTTTCTACAGATGTACTGTGGAGAGCATTCTAACTGGTTGCATTACCACCTGATGGGGGGGGGGTGGTGGGGAGCAATGCATAAGATCAGAGCTGTAAGCTCAGTCAGCCCCATCATGGACACTAGCCTCCCTAGCATCCAGGACAGCTTCAAAAGGTGAAGCCTCAGAAAGGTGGCATCCATCATTAAGGTCCCCATCATCCAGTACATGGGCTCTTCTCTTTGCTACCATCAGGGAGGAAGTACAGGAGCCTGAAGACACACACTCAACATTTCAGGAACAACCTCTTCTCCTGGCATCAGATTCCCGAATGGACAATGTACCCATGAACAAATACCTCAGTATTTTTTCTTCTCTTTTTCCACTACTTATTTTTTTTGTTGTTTTCATTATGCATTGCAATGTACTGCTGCTGCAAAACAACAAATTTCACGACATATGCCAGCGATATTAAACTGAATTCTGATTCTATCTGCACATTGAAATCTCCCTGACTATCATAGTATTGTCCTTTACACATGCCTTTTCCATCTTCTTTTGCAATTTGTACCCCACATTCTGGCTGCTGTTTGCATTAGGGTCACAGAGTCATAGAACACAACAGCACAGAAACAGGCCCTTCAGCCCATCTAGTCCATGCCAACCTATTTGCCTAGTCCTATCAACCTGCACCTGGACCATAGCCCTCCAAACCTCCCATCCATGTACCTACCCAAACTTTCCTGAAATGTTGAAATAGAACCCACATCCACCACTTCAGCTGGCAACTTGTTCCACACTCTCACCATCCTCTGAGTGAAGAAGTACCCCATCATGTTCCCCTTAAATGATTCACCTTTCACCCTGAAATCATGACATTTAGGTTTAGTCTCGCTCAACTTCAGTGGAAAAAGCCTGCTTGCATTTATGCTATCTATACCCCTCATAATTTTGTATACTTCTATCACATCATTCGTCTAGGCTCTAGGAAATAGTCCTAACCTATTCAACCTTTCCCTATGACTCAGGTCCGTAAGTCCTGACAACAGCCTTGTAAATCCTCTCTGCATGCTTTTGATCTTATTGACATCTTTCCTGTAAGTAGGTAACCAAAACAGCACAAAATACTCAAAATCAGACCTCACCAACATATTACACAACTTCAACATAACATCCCAAGCCTGCACTCAATACTTTGATTTATGAAGGCCAATGTACCAAATGTTTTCTTTATAACCCTATTTACCTTTGATGCCACTTTCAAGGAATTGTGGATCTGTATTCCCAGATCCCTCTGTTCTATTGCGCTCATCAGTGCCTTACTGTTCACCGTATGTCCTATCCTGCTTGGTCTTCCCAAAGTGCAATACCTCACACTTGTCTGCATTAAATTCCAGCTGCCGTTTTTCGGCCCATTTTTCCAGCTGGTCCAGATCCTGCTGCAAGCTTTGATGGTCTTCCTCACCGTTCACTACACACCCAATCTCAATGTCATCCACAAATTTACTGATCCAGTTTGTCATTCAGATCATTAATACAGATGACAAACAACAATGGACCCAACATCAAATCTTGTGGCAGTCCACTAGTTACTATCCTCCAGTTAGAGAAACAACCATCTACTATCACTCTCCGGCTTCTTCTGTGAAACCAATGTCAAATCCAGTTTACTACCTCATCTTGAATGCTGAGCAACTGAACCTTCTTGATCAGCTCCCTTACAGAACCTTGCCAAATGCCTTTATTGAGTCCATGTGGACTACATCCACAGCCTTTCCTTCATCAACTTTCCTGGTAACTTTATTGAGAAACTCTGTGAGATTGGTTAGACCTGGCCTAACAAACACAAAGCCATGTTGACTATCCCTAACCTCTTCCTGTCTGTCCAAATACTTATATACCTGGTCCCATAGAATACCTTCCAATAACTTTCCCACTACTCATGTCAGGCTAACCAGTTTATAGTTTTCTAGCTTATTCATAGAACCTTTCTTAAACTACAGAACTACATTGACTATCGTCCAAGCCTCCCATAGTGTCTGAGGGAACACCTTGTCAGGCCTTGGGGATTTACCTACCCTAATTTGCCTCAAGACAGCAAACACCTTCTCTGTAATCTGTATAGGGCCCATGTCCTCTCTGCTGCTTTGCCTCACTTCAATAGATCTGTGTTCATCTCCCAAATAAATACTGATGTAAAAAATTAACCTAAGATCTCCTCATCTCTTTCGGTTCCATGTCCACTGTAATCTTCCAGAGGACCAATTTTGCCCCTTGCAATCCTTTTACCCTTCATACATCTGTAGAGGTTCCTTGGGAATTTCCTTCATTTTGTCTGCTGGAGCAACCTCATTCTTTCTTTTAGCCCTCCTGGTTTCCTCCTTAATTGTCCTCTTGCATTCCTTGTATTTCTCAAATGCCTCATTTGTTCCTTCCTGCTATGTATCTCCTTCTTTTACTTAACCAGGGCCTCAATGACTCTCGAGGTTCCCTAAACCTCTTACCTGTGTCTTTTATTCTGATAGAAACATACAAATCTTTACTCTCAGAATTTCACTTTTGAAGGCCTCGCTCTTACCCAATTTCTTTGCCAGAAAACAACCTGTCCCAGTTCACACTTCCCAGATCCTTTCTGATACCATCTCCAATTTAGAATCTTAACTCTACCCATAGGATTCTACATCTTCTAATCCTATGTCACCTCGTTGTGAGGGTTTGATTTAATTTTATACCAAAAGAGCTACTTCACCCCCTCTGCATACCCGCCTGTCCTTTTGATACAAGGTGTATCCTTGGAGGTTCAGCTCCCAACTGCTTTCTTCTCTCAGCCACAACTCACTGATGTTCACAACTTCATACCTGTCAGTCTCTAAGTGTGCTACAAGATCATCTGCCTTATTCTGTATACTGTGGGCATTCAAATATAACATCTTCAATCCTGTACTCATTACACAGCTCCAATCTACTAATTAAATTTGCTGACAACACTACACTGATTGGCCTAATCTCAAATAATAATGAGGCAGCCTACAGAGAGGAAGTCATCACCCTGACATGGTGGTGTCAAGAAAACAACCATTCCCTCAACGTCGCAAAAACAAAGGGGTTGTGGACTACAGGAGGAATGGCGAAGGGCTAGCCACCATTGACATCAATGGATGTGGGGTTGAGAGGGTGAACAAATTTAAGTTCCTCAGTATCCACATCACCAAGGATTTCATATGGTCGGTACATACTGGCTATGTGGTGAAAAAGGCACAACAGCACCTCTTTCACCTCAGAAGTTTGGTATCTGCCCCCACATCCTAAGAATTTTCTACAGGGACACAATTGAGAGCATCTGACTGTTGCTTTACTGCCTGGTATGGGAACTGCACTTCCCTCAATCGCAGGACTCTGCAGAGAGTGGTGCAGACAGCCCAGCACACCTGTAGATGTGAACTTCCCACTATTCAAGACATTTACAAAGACAGGTGTGTAAAAAGGGCCCGAAGGATCACTGGGGACCCGAGTCACCCCAACCACAAACTGTTCCAGCTGCTGTCATCTGGGAAGCGGTACCGCAGCATAAAAGCCAGGACCAATGGGCTCCGAAACAACTTCTTCCACCAGGCCATCAGACTGATTGATTCGTGCTGATACAATTGTATTTCTGTTATATTGACTATCCTGTTGTACATATTATTTACTATAAATTACCATGATTGCACATTGCACATTTAGGCAGAGATGTAACAAAGATTTATATGAAGGATGTAAGTAATGAAGTCAATTCAATTCATTTCCTTTTCAATTTTGCCCCCACATTATTTGAAGTTAATTCTTGTTACTTTCTAAACTTTGTCTTTTTATTTATTCTGGAGATTCCTGCACCCTCCTTCCCTTTTTATTTATCCTCACTTTTCTAAACTGTTGAGACTATCATTTAGTTTAAAGACACATTTCAACCCACCCCACTGGCTGCAATTTTACCTTATCATCTGTCTATCATTCCTCACAGTCTCATAACATATTGCACCTACTTAACAGCTGCCTATCGCCTGCCCCATCACTCCAGTTCCCATCTCCCTGTCAAATAAGTTTAATCCTCCCAAACAGCTCTAGCAAACCTGCCTGCAAGGATGTTGGCCCCCTCTTGGGTTCAGGTGCTACCCATCCTGACGAAGGGTCTCGGCCTGAAACGTCAACTGCACCTCTTCCTAGAGATGCTGCCTGGCCTGCTGCGTTCACCAGCAACTTTTATGTGTGTTGCTTTAGTACAGGTCATACCTTCCCTAGAAGAGATCCAATGATTCAGAAATCTGAAACCCTGCTTCCTGCACCAATTCCTCGTGTTCTATGAGTCTCCTCTTTGCAATAATACCATCATTGAAATCCTCCCAAGAGGGTTTAATGTCTCATCTTTCAAAAAAAAACAATGCATTACATTTCGCTCTCGAGTCTCCAGACTGGGACTTATGCCCACAGCTTCTGATTCAGAGGTAAGAACTGTACCACTAAGCCATGAAGATAAGTAAAGGAGCTATCTGTGCGTAGGAATTGTATACTCAGACATTGACTATAAATCTCATGGGGGTTATTGCAGCTTATCTGATTCATGCAGTCTCTGAGCTGGGTCCATGACAAGAATCATACTGTCTGTACTATTATAATGAGTAGGCTTGCATCAAAGGAGCCTTCACCTACTTGCTGACTGGATCTTTTCCCTAGATGTGCTGACTCTTTCTTAGGAGCAGCGATTTGCTGCTGATGACTCATTGAATTAATATGCAAGACTAGGTAAGGATTTTGCTATGGAAGTAGGGGTGTGCTATTTGCTTCCTCAAACCGACTCTTCCATTCATTTTGTTCTGAGAAATTTCAGTGAAAATGTGGGAAGAACAAAATGTGATAAATGTAATGATCAGTGCAGACGCAGAAGGCTGAAGGTCCAGCTTCCTTTCTCTGTATGCTTCTGCATTTCTACCAAGACCATGGCTGGTCTTTTCCACCCAATTGTCATGCCGTTAGATTCCTTTACCATGCAAAAGTCTCTTTGGTCTTTGGGATAAATACATTTTTATCTTATGAATGCTCTCAATGGTTTTCTGTCCACTGCCCTCTGGATGGAGATTTTTCAAAGATTTGCAGTTCTCTGAGTAAAGGAATTTCTCTTCACAACAGGCCTGAATGGCAGTCCCCATATTAAAGGCCATTCCTACCCCCAACGCATGCACTCATACTAGCATTCACAGACACTCCTAAAATAGGAAAAGGCAAAATGCTGGAATACATAGCAGCTCAGGCAATGTCAGTGAGGGAGAAGCCAAGTCAGTGTTTAGTTCTTGATTCTCTAGGGAGAGTCTACATTACCCTGCCTCTCAGAATCTTTTACATTTCCAACAGATCAACTTCAATTTTTCCAAACTGCAGCACATATTAGTCCACCCTTCTCCACCTCTTCCATAGGGTGATCTCCTTTTGTGAGAGTATGGTGCACTACATCTGAGGTTTGTACTGCAAATCCTTTTGGTGGTATGGAGAACGTATTTCACCCAACGGTGTTACAAAAGAATATCCTGTATTTTGTTCCAGCATCAACTGGTGGTATAAGTCCAGGCCTCTCCCGCCCACCCAGATCAAAAAGTGAATATTATCCTCAGAGGATGGTACGGAAGACAGAGGTTTTATTCATGTGTTTCTGGCAACAGTACTGAGAAAAAATAGCTTTTCTTTTGCAATGTGATCCATGTAGACCAAATTAGATCCAGTATCCTGGAAAATTTATAACAAGGGCTATGACTAGGGCTTTATTACTTGGGGAAATAAATGCAAGGGCTGGTTTGAGAGTGAGGAAAGGTTGGTTAGTTTAAGGAAGCAAAGATAACCATTTAGATATAGTTCCAGGCCACAGTGTACAGATCAGTTTGGATTACAACAAGCAGAGAGTGACAGGAAGGAGTAGAAAGTTCAATGAAATTTGTGACATTGCCATTACACAATGTCCTCTGGCCCTGATGATTGCTGCGTTGGAGTCACAGATGGAGGTCGCATGAGGTCATGCTACTTCCCTGCAATCCCACACTGATCCAGCTGGAAGCCCAGTTTTTGCAATACGAGTTATTTGAATCTCTAAAAGAGTAGAGAGATTCTATCAGTGAGCAGATTGATGTCTTGCTGAGTGGGGTGTTGTGAGTGGATAGCTGCCCCCATTCAGGTGAGTGGTTGTAGTGCTCCAGGAGTGGCGTATTTGAGCAGCTAATTGTTCCTGCACAGATTGCTGTCCTATATGAGCAGAGAGGAGCAGTGTAAGCAGAACACTGCTCTGTAGGAGCAGAGATGTAGTATGTGGGAACTGCTGTCTCTTTGGTAGGAGCAATGACACCATCTCCCACCCCATCTCCAATTGCACTCATGCATACTCTTCTGCGTGGATTTTGCAGAGAGCAGTCCCTGAACAGAAAAAGTGAAGACAGCAAGGACTGGACACTGATGTTTAGGATCCATCAGTTTTGTATCTAGAGATTGAAATGATAGCAGAGTGGTCAGGTTGCCAGCAAGCTGTGTGGCTTCAGCAGTTTACTCCCCAGTCCCTAGAGGCCTCTGTTTTCCTTTCTCAGGTCGGGCAACATGGTCGCCTGTGCCCCATGTCCATGATTGTTCACTCGGTGGCTGTGGGTATCAGTTTGAACCTGGTCAATCTACGGCTAGAATTTCTCTGGAATCTCACGGACACCTATGAAGTCTCACGGAAAACAGGAGCACCCTTCCAGCATGCAGTCAGGAGACACTGCAGTGTAGCTCTAACCCATGTAGAAGTACTCCATATGAATAGAGAAAGGACTCCTTTCTCCCCCCACCCCCAACCTTCTTTTTGTGACTTCTGCGCGTTTCCTTTCCAGCCCTGATGAAGGGTCTTGGCCCAAAACGTGCTCAGTTTATTTCCATCCTTAGATGCTATCTGATTTGCTGAGTGCCTTCAGCATTTTGTTCGTGTTGCTAAAGTACCTACTGTTATGGTTTGGATTTTTTCAATGATTTCAAGTTCCCTGGCCCCATCGTCTTATTTGCACCATGGATGTCCAGTCCCTATATACCTCCGTCCCCCACCAGGAAGGTCTCAAAGCTCTCTGTTTCTTTTTGGATTCCAGACTCAACCAGTTTCCCCCTACCACCACTCTCCTTCGTCTAGCGGAATTGGTCTTTACTCTTAATAATTTCTCCTTTGGCTCCTCCCACTTCCTTCAAACTAAAGGTGTAGCCATGGGCACCTGTGTGGGTCCCAGCTATGCCTGCCTTTTTCTTGGCTATGTGGAACAGTCCATGTTCCGTGCCTATACTGGTATCCGTCCCCCACTTTTCCTTTGCTACATCGACGACTGCATTGGCGCTGCATCCTGCACGCATGCTAAGCTTGTTGACTTCATCAACTTTGCCTCCAACTTCCACCCTGCCCTCAAACTCAAACTTACCTGGTCCATTTCTGACATCTCCCTCACCTTCCTGATCTCTCTATCTCTGGAAACAGCTTATCAACTGGTGTCTACTATAAGCCCACGGACTCTCACAGCTACCTGGACTATTCCTCTTCTCACCCTGTTGCTTGTAAAAGTGCCATCCCCTTCTCTCAATTCCTCCATCTCTGCTGCATCTGCTCTCAGAATGAGGCTTTTCATTCCAGGACGAAGGAGATGTCTTCCTTTTTTAAAGAAAGGGGCTTCCCTTCCTCCACCATCAACTCTGCCCTCAAACACATCTCTCCCATTTCATGCACATCTGCTCTCACCCCTTCCTCCTGCCACCCCACTAGAGATAGGGTTCCTCTTGTCCTCACCTACCACCCCACTAGCCTCCATGCCCAACATATAATTCTCCGTAACTTCCGCCATCTCCAACGGGATCCCACCGCCAAGCACATCTTTCCCTCCTCCCCACTTTCTGCTTTCTGCAGGGATTGCTCCCTATGTGACTCCCTTCCCTCCCATCCCTTCCCACTGATTTCCCTCCCGGTACTTATCCTTGTAAGTGGAACAAGTGCTACACCTACCCTTACACTTCCTCCCTCACCACCACTCAGGGCCCCAGACAGTCCTTCCAGGTGAGGCGACACTTCACCTGTGAGTCGGCTGGGGTGACATACTGTATCCGGTGCTCCCAATGCGGCCTTCTATATATTGGCGAGACCCAACGCAGATTGGGAGACCACTGAACACCTACGCTCTGTCCGCCAGAGAAAGCAGGATCTCCCAGTGGCCACACATCTTAATTCCACGTCCCATTCCCATTCTGATATGTCTATCCATGGCCTCCTCTACTGTAAAGATGAAGCCACACTCAGGTTGGAGGAACAACACCTTATATTCCGTCTGGGTAGCCTCCAACCTGACGGCATGAACATTGATTTCTCTAACTTCCGTTAACACCCCTCCTCCCCTTCTTACCCCATCCCTTATTTATTTATTTATCTCTCCTCTCTCTCCCCCCCCTTCTCTCTTTCTCTCTCTATCCCTCTCACAATAACTCCTTGCCTGCTCTCCATCTTCATCTGGTGCTCCCTTCCCCCTTTCTTTCTCCCTAGGCCTCCCATCCCATGATCCTCTCCCTTCTCCAGCCTTGTATCCCTTTTGCCAATCAACTTTCCAGCCCTTGGCTTCATCCCCCACCCCTCCTGTCTTCTATCTTTTCGGATCTCCCCCTCCCCCTCCCACTTTCAAATCTCTTACTATCTCTTTTTTCCGTTAGTCCTGACGAAGGGCCTTGACCTGAGACATCGACTGTACCTCTTCCTATAGATGCTGCCTGGCCTGCTGTGTTCCACCAGCATTTTGTGTGTGTTACTGTTATGTTTTTAAGGTTTTTAACTACTTGAGTTATTTTGCAATAAATGATTAAATACTGTTGAAATGAGTTTCAATTAAGGGAATTGCACAAGATGACTGATACTGGTGCTGACATTACTGCGTGCTCTGCCTTGCCTGCCTTGAAAATGTTGTCAGCAGAGACTCTGTCAAAGCCCCCATTGAATTAATGTTTGGCTTCATTCAGGTTGTGGGCAGCACGGGCAGGGCTGGGATTCATCACCTTTTTCAGGGTTGTTTTCACAGTCAACCAGATTGCTTTGTCTCTGGAATTGCAGTCAAGGCAAGACTAGATATAGACACCACATATGAAGGACGCTTGTCTGATGGGTATTCACACATATCCAGTGTTGTCATCATCATTGTTGCCAAGACTAGCTATTTTGAACATTTCAGGTTTACTGGATTTAAATTTCCTGGCTCTTAGGTAGTTGTCCAGTAAAACAACCTGGTGTTTGTAACTGAACAAAACAACGAGGCAACACTTGTCCAATCAGGCAGTATCTGTGGAAAGAGAAATAGTTAATGTTTTAAGTCAAAGACACTTAATCACTCTCTAACTTCCTTTTTTAACAGCTCACTGTTACTTCAGTATATCACAGACATTCCTTTTGTCTCATCTGTCCTTCTACGTAACACCATCTTCTTGGCAACTAAAAACTGACTTTATCCCCCTTTCCCAGTTTTTGATCTCCAGTATCAACTCTTTTTGAGCTGATTCCAGGATCTTTTTTTGCATATTCCAACATCTTCAGGTTTTTCCCCAAATATTTTATTCAGTAATTAAATGATGAAGTAAACCATTCATGATAGTTCAAACAACACACACAAAAGTTGCTGGTGAACGCAGCAGGCCAGGCAGCATCTCTAGGAAGAGGTACAGTCAACATTTCGGGCCGAGACTCTTCGTCAGGACTAACTGAAAGAAGAGCTAGTAAGAGATTTGAAAGAGGGAGGGGGAGATCCAAAATGATAGGAGAAGACAGGAGGGGGAGGGATGGAGCCAAGAACTGGACAGGTGATTGGCAAAAGGGATATGAAAGGATCATGGGACAGGAGGCCCAGGGAGAAAGAAAAGGAGGGGGGAAAGGCCAGAGGATGGGCAAGGAGTATAGTGAGAGGGACAGAGAGAGAAAAAGGAGAGAGAGAAAAAGAATGTGTGTATATAAATAAATAACGGATGGGGTACAAGGGGGAGGTGGGGCATTAGCGGAAGTTAGAGAAGTCAATGTTCATGCCATCAGGTTGGAGGTTACCCAGACGGAATATAAGGTGTTGTTCCACCAACCTGAATGTGGCCCCGATGTGGCCTTCTATACATTGGTGAGACCCGACGCAGACTGGGAGATCGTTTCGCTGAACACCAACGCTCTGTCTGCCGGAGAAGGCAGGATCTCCCAGTGGCCACACATTTTAATTCCACGTCCCATTCCCATTCTGATATGTCTATCCATGGCCTCCTCTACTGTAAAGATGAAGCCACACTCAGGTTGGGAGAGCAACAACCTGTATTCTGTCTGGGTAGCCTCCAACCTGATGGCATGAACGTCAATTTCTCAAACTTCCAGTAATTACCACCCCTCTCCTTCAACATTCCCCATTCCCATTCCCCTTTCTCACTTTATCTCCTTACCTGCCCATCACCTCCCTCTTTCCCTTTCTTCCATGGCCTTCTGTCCTTTCTTATCAGATTCCTCCTTCTCCAGTCCTTTATCTCTTTCACCAATCAACGTCCTAGCTCTTGGCTTCACCCCCTCCCCCCTCCCAGTTTCACCTATCACTTAATACCTTGTATTACTTCCTCCCCAGCCCCCACCCACCTTACTCTGACTTCTCATATCTGTTTCCCAGCCCTGATGAAGGGGCTCAGCACGAAATGTCAGCTGTTTACTCTTTTCCATAGATGCTGCCTGGGCTGCTGAGTTCCTCCGGCATTTTGTGTGTACTACACAGATGTGATTATATCTGTACTGTACCTTTTCCACAGCAGTGTAAGTTTGTGTGATGAGCTCCATTTCATGTTGATGAAGGCAGGAATGAACATGGCAATTATACTTATTTCTACCCTTTCTTCTGGCAGTTCATCCCACATATCCTCCATCCTCTGTACAAAAAAAAACACCTTGGCCTTCAAGTTCCCTTTAAATCTTTCCCCTCTTGCCTTAAGTCTGTACCCTCTAGTTTTAGATCACCCTGAGCCATGGGAAAAGACCTTTAATATTGTCAGCCGCCTTTGCTCCAGAATAAACAGCCCCAGTCTCTTTATGACTCAAACCCTCCATTCCCAACAATATCCATGTGAAACTTTTCTGCATCCTCTTAATCATATTCTTCCTATCCAAGAGGAAAGAGAAAATAAGTGGTCTCGTTCAGGGTATATGCTGATACTAAAGAACTAAGTTTAAGAAGTGGACCTCAGGAGTTGTAATTAATTAACTATTACCATGATAATTGCTCATTTAAAAAAGGGATCATGAGATTAGGGATTTTTTAAAAAGGGGTTTCTTTTCACTAAATCACTGGCACGAACATGAATGTTAAATAAAAACAGAAAACGGTGGAATTATTCAGTAGGTCAGAAGATATCTCAGTAAAGAGAAACAGCTTTACTGATTCAGATTCATGACCCTTCCTCCGAGCTAGGGAAAAGAGAACCCAAGTTAGTTTTCATTTGCAGTTACCGGTTGTGAATGCTTGGGAGATTGGTTTGGGTTAATTTGGTTCTTTTTGTAACAAATGTGAGACCCCGCTGGCTTCCTTGACTGCATAAATCTAGGGAATACACACTCCAGTCCCGCCAAACCCCCATGTATGAGCCTACTCTCAAAATCCCATCCCTGATCACTATGTATCCACATAGGACAGACAACAACCCATTAACTTCTGAACTGACCTTTGTGAAACTGGTTGCCACAGGCCATCGGTGGTTGGCGGCGTTGTCTGCCTATGATTTCAGCCTGAAGTACCGACCAGGGAGTCAGAACATTGATGCCGATCGTTGGCCTGACACACACATGAAGGGCTGGACAGGGACGGAGCGTGGGAGAGCGTTCCTGCCCCGGACTCAAAGCCATGTGCCAGTTTTCCATCACAGGGAAGGCAGAGGAAAGGCAAGGGCAGGATGGAGCGGTAGATCAATTGGGAGCTTCTGATGAGGCCATTCCACAAGCTTATTACAACCTGACTGCTCTGAAGACAAAGCAGTTGCCAGAATTGAGTCCTGGGGAAGTGGCAGCTGCTTAGCGAGATGACCCATGCATTGGTACTGTTTGTTCAGCAGTTGTGAAAGGGGACATGACCCAAGCAGACAAGGTGAAACACTCTGCGATGTCTTTGCTGCTGAGCAGATGGCCTAGGTTGGAGTTGAGGAACCAGATTCTATACCGGTTGGCGTCACCTCCAGACTGGCCTCGGCGTCTTCCTCCATATACATCGAAGGCACAACTTGCAATACTCTTCGAAGTCCAGCTTCATTCACGGCCAATAGAACCAATCTCTGAGCAATCCATAGGTCTTGTCAACCTCCAAGTGGCCGGAATCATCATGAAGTGACTTCAACACAATCCTCCAATACTTCTCAGGCAGGACCAGCTGTAAAGTTAAGTTGTGGATTTCCTACTTGTTTGGTATACAAATGGTGATGACCACGTCATAAAGATTATCCCAGGTAGTTTCCACACCTTGTGCAGAATGAGCACATCTTGGCCAGAGCATTGACTAGGTTTCCAAAATTGGTTTAAGTCCCAAATGTAAAGGAGTATATTCCTATTCCTGATAACTATGTATCAACCACAGCTGTAAAGATGTGCGTTTTTGCTTGTCATGAAACTTTGTCGTTTTGGTGGTATATACTAATGTTGATTAAGCTGTAAAAACATTAGAAATCAACTCTTACAGAAGAGCAGAGTTGGAGATCAAAATCACGTCGATTCCATTTAGAAAGCAGGTCAGATATGGGCATGAAAGGGATATTGTATTTAGTGATTTCAGTAAGTTTTACAATTGCACTCTCTGTTCTGCAACAACAGTCATTTGACTAACACAAGGCTGCCTTTAAGTAGACCAGACTGGTTTGGACATGTCCCATCGTGCCTTTAGACTTCCTCCCTTTTGTTAGATTTAGTATCCATGTTGATGTTTCCATAGTGACATTATCCCAAAATATTTCCCTTGATACCAGAACGTGCCTCAGGTGATAAAGGGAAATCAAAGATGTTGTGGGAGGTCCAAGCAATGATGTAGAAAACAACAGTTATATATACCGGGCTAAATGTTTAAAGGTCGCGTTGCAAGGGAATAATAAATAAAAATATTCATAC
Source organism: Mobula birostris (assembly GCF_030028105.1). Classification (NCBI taxonomy): domain Eukaryota; kingdom Metazoa; phylum Chordata; class Chondrichthyes; order Myliobatiformes; family Myliobatidae; genus Mobula; species Mobula birostris. The sequence goes on along the minus strand of NC_092380.1, from coordinate 60,853,365 downwards.
CCAGAGGTCAACCTTGATTTGTCATTTACTCAGTAGGTCATGTCAATACACGACAAGAAGCTCATAGTTACGGGTGTATTCCTTTTTTCTATTTGCCCCGAGTTGATACATCTTAGTCTGAGTGTCTGAGGGGTAGGGGTGAAGGATATGGTGGTTAGGAGGTGGGTTTCAGGTGGGACATTGAGCTTCACTCATGAAGAATTAGATGAGGTACCCAAGATGCAGAGACCCCAAGCAGAGTTGGAAGTGGAACAAAACAAAACCAGAACACTACTCAAATCTTCTGCCTCCAGATTGAGAGGCAATATTTCTCACTCTTTAAGTTCTTCTAGTTCAACTCTCTTAGCTGAATCTTTTCCTTTTATACCATTTGAAATTTCTATTGAATGGTAACGAGCAGTTTGAATTTAGAAGAACAACATAAAAAGGGAACAAGAAGCAATGTTCCAAAGTTCAAAGTAAGTTTATTATCGAAGTATATATGTATACAGTATGTCACCGTTTACAAACCTGAGATTCATTTTCTTGTGGGCATACTCAGTAAATTGAATAACCATAATAGAATCAGTGAAAGACTGCACCAACAGGGCAGGTAACCAATGTGCAAAAGACAGCAAATTGCAAATACAAAAAGAAAGAAAAAGAAATAAACAAGTAATAAAATTGATAACATGAGATGAAGAGTTCTTGAAAGTGAGTCCATTGGTTATGGGAACAGTTCAGTGATGGGCAAGTAAAGTTATCCTCTCTGGTTCAAGAGCCATCTGGTTAATGTACTGGGTGCTCCACTCCCTGCAGTGAGCGATTATGTAGGTTAATGGTTATCAATAGTTTAAATGCTGAAAGCATTCAGAAAGTTGGGCCATACTTGTGGACCAAATGAAAAAGAATTAATATTCTGATTGCTGACTAAGGAGCACTCTGGTCTATCCATTAACCTGAAATGTTTACTTTGTTTCTTGGAGAGATGTGCTTAAGCCCTAGGGTTAATTTCAGGATAATAACTGGCTCTACATGTTTTTAAAATCCATTCACACAGCGTGCGGGTGTCACTGAAAAGGCCGGCATTTAGTTTCCATTATCGACTGCTCCTGAGAAGGTGATGTTGAGCACTCTCTTGAGCTCTTTGCTTGATTGAAATGTGGGATTGCTTTCCTATGCAGGCAAAATGATGCAAGTGCTCCTACAGTGCAAACAGGTAAAGAGCTCCAGGATTTTACCTCTTTGACAAAGGAACAGAAATAAATCTCCAAGACAGGAGTAGTCATCCCACCTGCCTCTTCTGAATGTCTTTCCAGGTGGTAACCAATGAGCTTTTGAGAGATGCTTATATATATATATAAAAAAAAGTGCATTTTGTAGATTGTGTCATTCCTTCAGTGAACTTCATGGGTGTAGTAATGATAATTGGAATTAGCATGCACACAGGAATAGGCCAGTTATCCTTTCAAGTCTGTTCCTGCATGCAGTGAAGTCATAGCTCCTCTATAAATAACATTACATCCTTTTGATTATTTTCCCCATATAAATCTTTTATCTCTGGTTGACCAAACAAAGATTCCATTTCACGTTAAGTATTTTTTAGCCTTGCTCGTGAAAGGCCCATCTCAAGTTTTTAAGCTATGCCCCTTAATTCTGGAGTCATGATCCAGAAGAAATACTTTCTTTTGGTAGAAGAGGTTGTGGTGGTGAAGGAGTACAAATACTTGGGTGTTCACCTTGACAACAGAGTTGACTGGAAAACCAGCACGAAGGCTGTTTACAAGAAGGGGATGAGCAGACTCTATTTTCTAAGGAAGCTGAGGTCCTTCAATGTGTGCAGCAGGATTTTGGAGATCTTTTACCAGTCTGGTGTAGCGAGTGCAGTCTTCTATGTTGCTTTATGTTTGGGGAGCACCATCTATGCTGGTAATGCAAAAAGACTAAATAAGCTTATCAAAAGGGCTGCATCTGTCCTCGGCTACAACCCAGACTCTTTTGAGTTAGTGGTGGAAAGAAGGTCACTAAACAAACAGTTATCCATTATGGACAATCTGGCACATCTTCTCCATGACCTACTGAATAAGCAACGGAACGCCCTTTTGAACAAGCTCATTCAGCTCCGCTGTCACAAGGATTGTTACAGAAAACCTGTCCTACCAAATGCAATAATCATATACATCAGTTTATCCCTGTGCGACAGGAGAACACAAGTCATAGTACAATAGTCTCTGCTTTATTATTTTGTACATTATTATTGCACAGTGTTGCACATTGATACATTATTGTATACTATTATTCTGTATGCTAGTTAAGTCTGCACACTGCTAAGTGTGTTTTAAATGCTGATGTAACAAAAGAATTTCCCATTCAGTATCAATAAAGTATTTATTATTATTCATTTCCCTCTACTCTGTTACATTCCCTATATAGGGAAAAGACTCTAGTTTATGTAATATATTTGTAAATTAATCCTTTGAGTCTGGAATCAGTCTGATAAATCCTTGCCATGCTCCAACCAAGCTGAGTATATTCCTCCAGAACTACGTGCATTATTTTGGGTTTATTCTAACCAGAATTTGCTATAACTAAGCATTTATTCCAAACTTTTCTGACCACAATTATTCAAATTTCCTCAGTCATTTCTTGATTGACAGATCAGTAAGTGGCTGATTTGAAATGAATTACGTAGTAGCAGAGAACAGGACATTTATACGTATGCTTTGGATAATTGCCATGTGTTACAGAGAACTTAGCTATTGGTAAGTTACATATAAAGAGAATTAGAATTATATTTCACAGGCTATAAGCATAACTTGAAAGGTGTATAAATGGCAATTTCATAGGAATGAGGATGTCTGTGAGCTGATCAGAAATTGCAGAGTTGACAGGTTTCTTTCAGTATGTGCTATCAGCTGATTCCTAGTCACACAAGGTCACTGCTAATAGGGAGATTAGTGCTGAACAGGCCTCGGGGAAAGTTCAGAGGAATGTCACACAGTCTATAAAGTATTTCTATGTCACCGAGGGCATGCTTGGGTTGAATTCACTGAGCAGGAAATTAATATAAGCCATTCTTCCCATTATGTTTACACCCCTTTTCTTTCTCCAGAAACCATAATTTCTAACTCAACTGGCCTTTATATAAATCTAGCCAATGAGTGTCAAAATGGTGGAATGTGGCATTGCTTTTCAAGGTGACTTCTCTAAGATTCATACGTTTAGCTCCAGAATTAGAATTTCTTCTTTGGTCCAGCTTGATGTTGTCCTTGTTTGATGCTGATATGCAGGCCTTCTAGTTACCACAGCCACTGGATCACAAGCAGGAGGAGGAGGAGGAACCTAGTTTTCATTCTTTCTTCAATCAGTAGCATTGACACCAATTAAATCAATCATGCTGCCGTGCAGTTTGAGTTAAATTAATCCAGGATATGTAAATTGTTATCTGTGCAGTAATCGCCAGACTGGAATTACTACCTTTAAGGACATGGGAGGAGACATTGGGATATAGAAAGAACTGGAGCAAAGGGGAGAATTTGGAAACTCTGCTCAGATGTTACTCAATATCAGAACTGAACTAGGGCTGCTGGAGGTGTGAGGCGGCAGCACTGCCTGCTGTACCATCACACATTTGTTTTTTGCCTTTGTGGATCAGCCTTATACTGATTAATGTTGTTATTTCATTAGGGGTCAAATGACATTTATTATTTAATTAGGAAACATAGGAAGGAGCCATTCAGCTCATCAACTCCCACCACCACTGTAGAGCAAGCCTGGCAATCCCATTACCCCATCTTCATAACTCTGAAAAGTTTTACTTCTAATATTTATCCATTTCTTTTTTGAAAGCTACCACTGAATCATATTCCACTACAACCTGATAGAGCATATTCTGGTCAGAACCAGCCATTGTATTTGGGGACAAACCTATTAAAACTGTGTACCTTGGTCTTTAACCCACCTAATAATAGGAACAGCTTCTCTCTTATTAATTGGCTTTCTACTCTTTCATCAAATCTACTTTCAAGTCATTGATCTGAAATGTTAAATCTTTTCTTTCTGGCAGCTGAATGTTTCCTGAATTTTTCTACTTTTTCAGACTGCCAGCATAATTTTCTTCGAGATTCACAAACACAAGAAAATCTACAGATGCTGGAAATCCAAAGGAACACGCACAAAATGTAAGAGGAACCTCCAGCATTTTGCTTCAGATTGCCTTTTTTTGCTTCAGCTATATTAAACAGCTTCTGTTCTCAGGCTAATAACCCTAGATTTTCTAGTCTGTTCTTGCAGTTGTCCCTCATTACTGGAATCATTCTGGAAAATCTTTTTTGCACTGCCGTTTGGACCTTCCCATCCTTTTTAGAATGTAGTGACTAGAACTGGGCGCACAACTTCTGATGTTCCGTAACAAATGTTTGATCATCATAATCCCCTTGCTTTTGTTACTTGTTTGCCAAGCCTGGGATTCGATGTGCTTTTGATCTCTACTAGAAATTCCTTCACTGTTCATTCAACACTTTGAAATCTTCCCCTAAATCTTACCCTACGCTCCCAGATCCAGGTCATTACAGACTCAACACTCCAATGCGTTCATTGCTGTATTGGGAGGCTTCAACGATGTTTCTTTATTGACAGTCATACCCATCTTCGATCAGTTTGTCAAGTGTGATACGAGAGAAAATAAAACATCGGCTCTCTTGTATGTAAATGTTACAGCTCCACAGCTCCCCCCTCCCCCCCACTTGGAAGATCAGATCACAGCCTGTCTCACCTCATGCCCTTGTATAAGCCCGAAGTACAGCGATAGCTAGCTACCACTAAGATAGTAAAGAAGTGGTCTCCAGAAGCCATCGAGGCCTTGAAGGGCTGCTTTAAGGTTACTGATTGGAATGTGCCTTGTGAACCATATGGGGAGAACATTAATAGACTTGCTGATTGCATTACTGGCTCCTTCAACTTCTGTGTCAACTGTAATGCCATCAAGGACTGTTTGCTGCTTCCCTGACAACAAACCGTGGGTCACCAGTCATCTAAAGGCTCTTCTCAACCACAAAAGGAGAGCCTTTAGATCAGGAGACCGGGAGGAATTGAAACATGTGAAGAGGGAGCTAAAGGTGAAGATCAAGGTGGCTAAAGAGGAATACAGGAGAAAGCTGGAGAACAAGCTTGGGCAAAGTAGCACATGGGAGGTGTGGAGAGGCATGAAGAACATCACTGGCTTCAATCAGCCCAGCTGTAGAGCCTTGAAATGCAACTGTGAATGGGCAAATGAGTTAAACCAATTCTTCAATAGGTTTGACAACTGCCCTTATGTTCACACCCCCCTCAGCACACCAGTCAGGTGCCAAGGCACCCAATGCCCCCTCAACACCAATGCCTCCCCTCCTCCATATGGATGAACAACACCAGCTACTACTGTCTACATCCCCTCCTTGCCCTGCACCTACCATCCACACTTTCACATACCAACTGCTATTGTCCCGATCTTCACTTCCCCCACCCCTGGCCTTGCATCAACTCCTCAGTCATCATGGACTCACCCTCACTACTGAGCAGGTGAGAAGGGCTCTGGGGAAACTCCGACACAGCAAAGCATTGGGACCAGATGGTGTGAAACCCCAGGTCCTGAAGGAATATGCTGAGTTGCTGTGTGGAGTTCTCCAGCACATTTTCAATCTGAGTCTCTGCCTGGAAAGGGTCCCAACTGTTTGGAAAACATCATGTCCCAGTACCCAAGAAGGGCCATCCAAAAGTCTTGAATTACTACCGTCCAGTGGCCTTGACCTCACACATCATGAACACCCTAGAGAGGTTGGTCTTGTCTCACCTCTGACCCCTGGTCAGATCAGCCCTCGATCCTCTGCCTACCAGGAGCACATTGGAGTCAATGATGCTGTCATCTATCTGCTGAACGGAGCCTATTCCCATTTGGATAAGCAGAGCAGCACTGTGAGGATCATGATTTTTGATTTCTCAAGTGTCTTCAATATCATACAGCCCTTGTCGCTGGGGGAAAAGCTCCATTTAATGCAGGTTGGCACCTGCAATGTATCCTGGATAATGGACTACCTGACTGGCAGACCACAGTTGTGCAGCTTCAGAGCTGTGGACTGTGTTGGCTCCCTTCCTATTTACCCTGTATACCTTGGACTTTGGATACAACACTGAGACATGTCACCTGCAGAAATTCTCCGATAACTCAGCAATAGTTGGGTGTATAAAGGAAGGATGCATACTGGGCCCTGGTGGAGGACTTTGCCAAATGGTGCAAGCTGAATCATCTGCAACTTAACATCAGAAAGACAAAGAAGATGGTGATAGAGTTTAGGAAGACTAAGCCTGCACTGCTCCCTGTTACTATTGATGGATGTGGTGAGGATGTGGATATGGTGAGGACCTACAAGTACCTGGGGTGCACCTGGATGACAAACTTGAGTGAAGCACCAACACAGAGGCTGTGTACAAGAAGGACCAGAGTTGCTTCTACTTCCTGAGGAGACTGAGGATCTTTGGAGTATACAGGTCTCTCCTTCACATGTTCTACCAGCGTGCTGTTGCCAGAACAGTCTTCTATATGGTGGTATGCCGGGGCAATGGCATCAACAGGGGTGATGCCAACAGGCTCAGTAAACTGACTTGAAAGGCTGGCACTGTCATAGGAGTCAAACTGGACACACTGGAGGCTGTGGTAGAACAGAAAATCCTGGCAATTGTAGACATTGTTTCTCTCCCTCTGCATGCCACCTTGGCTGAACAGAGGAGCACTTTTAGTAATAGACTAAGACAACTGCACTGCTCCAAAGTGCACTATATGAGCTCATTCTTACCCTCAGCCATTAGGCTCTATAATGAGTCAACCTATAGCTGGGGAAGTGATGATGCCCTCCTGTTAAACTGCTGAGGTAACTAATTTTTTATTCTTTCTTATTTCTCTTCTAATATTTGTATATCTAGGAATTTGTAATGCTACTGTGACACTATAATTTCCTTTGGGATCAATAAAGTATCTATCTAATACGAATCAAAAATAACGGAAATCCCAATGCACCATTGTCTATCTCCTTCCATTATGAAAATCTACTGTGGCTGTTTCTGCCTATGCTGTTACTCACAGTTTTTAGCTTGAGTTTTGCAGATTGGCTTTTTATGTTGAATTTTATAAAAATCCTTTTGAAAAAGACTGTACTTTTTGTAATCTATTGTATGATGTTCAGAAGCCCTCTGTAACCTTGTCCAAAAATGCAGTCAGATTAGTCAAACATTATTTGCCTAAAAATAGTTATTAACTCAGCAAACTGCGATTACATTTCTTTTTCTCTGTGATTATTATTTTGAAAAGCTTCCCCACCTATGAAGTTATGCTGACTGGCTAAGCTTGTCCTTGCATCTCTTTTTGAACACGAATGTAACTCTTGCCTTCGTATTGCCTTCTGATAATCCCACTATTACAAGCTTGGAAGATATGGGCCAGCCCGTGTGCAATCATCTCCACCTGAGCAACTTAAAATGCATCCTATGTTGTCCAGATGACATCCATATTACCTCTGTGTAATACTTCATCAATTTTTGTACCTGCAATCACTTCTATTGGGATCTTTACCTATAGTAAAAACAGGTACAAAGTGCTCATTAGGAATTGGCCATTGTCTGCACTTCCATGCTTGTATCACCCTTTTCTGTCTTATTGCCTCCACTTATTTTCTTGTTACTAGTGAACTGTGTAAATGTTCAATGAAGACTTCTGTGTCACTTTTGATTGCTGCAAATCTATTCTTTCTATTCTCTCTTCATCCTTATTTCATTTCTATTTTCCCCATGCAACAAATAACAATATGATGTGTTTAATATGCTCCTTCTTCAATTTTATCATGCTCTTTGTTTCTCATGTCATTCAGGAGAACTAGCTCTGGGTGACCTACCTTCCCCCTTATGGACAGACACTTAAACTTTATCTGAAGCCATCTGGCCATTATTCACTTACAATTCTGCCTGTCAGCCTTTGATTCCAGTTTTTTCACGTTAGATCCCTTTCATCCAACTGATGATCTGAAATGATAGGAGAAGACAGGAGGGGCAGGGATGGAGCCAAGAGCTGGACAACACTTTATATTCCATCTAGGTAGCCTCCAACCTGATGGCTTGAACATTGACTTCTCAAACTTCTGCTAATGCCCCACCTCCCCCTCGTACCCCATCCGTTATTTATTTATATACACACATTCTTTCTCTCTCTCCCCTTTTTCTCCCTCTGTACCTCTCACTATACCCCTTGCCCATCCTCTGGGTTCCCCCTCTCCCCCTTTTCTTTCTCCCTGGGCCTCCTGTCCCATGATCCTCTCATATCCCTTTTGCCAATCACCTGTCCAGCTCTTGGCTCCATCCCTCCCTCTCCTATCATTTCCGATCTCCCCCTCCCCCTCCAACTTTCAAATCCCTTACTCACTCTTCCTTCAGTTAGTCCTGACGAAGGGTCTCAGCCTGAAACGTCGACTGTACCTCTTCCTAGAGATGCTGCCTGGCCTGCTGCGTTCACCAGCAACTTTGATGTTTGTTACTATGTGTGAGTATGTTTTTTTAACACAGAGAGTAATGGGTGCCTAGAATGCACAGCCAGTGGTGGTAGAGGAGGTAAAGACATCTAAGTGGTTTGTAGGTAGACACATGAATGTGTAGAGAATGGGGTGATATGGACATTATGTAGGCAGAAGGGATGAGTTTAGTTGGGTGTATGATTATTAATTTGGCACAACATCATGGGCCTTTTCCTGTACTGTTCTACATTCTAATTCTGGGTTATCGTTTTCCCCTTTCCATTATTGATCAGAAGCTTATGATTACTGTTCCCTAAGTGACGACATGACCTACCTTAGAACTGGATTCCACAATGCCGGCTTCTTCATTTTTACCAAAACATAAACTGATCAAGAAAGCTTGAACAACATACAAAATGTTGGAGGAACTCAGCAGGTCAGGCAGCAACTAAACTTGAACATCGTGTTCAAGATTTTCAGCATCTGCAGAATGTCTTTGTGTTTATGATCAAGAAAGCCCTCCTGAATACACCTAAATTTCCTCCACTTCTTTGCTCTTTTAAATTCGTCGAAATCAATACTGGGATTATTAGAGTCACCATTATCATCGCTCTACACATCTTGCATCTCTTAATAGTTCTCTGCAGATTTCCCCACTTCAACCTGTCCTCACTTTAGGGCTGAAATGTAATCTGGTTGTTGATCTCAGAAAAAAAGACTCGGGAATTCAAATTGAAACACAATGCTGGAAATACTCAGTAGGTGAGGGAATATCTGTGGGTAGATAAACAGAATTAACATCCCATGGGCGTGACCTTGCCACAGAAATAAGAAGAGTTAGAAATAAAACTAATTTTATTTTACAGAGAAGGGAAAGAGTAGGCAATAATGGATAAAAGGGTGGAGACCAAGAATGAATGATGACACAAATGGTGACAGAGTCAGTTTAAAAAAAAGGTGGTAACGATTTGGTAATGACATGATGTGCCCAGGGGAGATGTAAAAATGAAAGCAAAGAAACAAAAGCACTGGAATCATGAGATACAATTCTGCAGAAGCTGGAAATCTGACATGAAGATAGAACACAGGTAAATGCTCAGTAGATCAGACAGTATCTGTTGATAGAGAAACAGAGTTAACATTTCAACCAGTTCAGATACAAATGGGTTCCAGTTAAGGAACTGAACTTGAGTATGGGGCATTCTATCTCAACATCTTAATTGGTGGTTCCCGTCTGGGCCTTGATCTTATTTATTTCTCTGGATTATTTATTGATTGAGATACAGTGTGGAAAAGGCCCTTCCAGCCCTTCGAGCCACGCTGCCCAGCAATCCCCCAGTTTAATCCTAGTTTAATCGTGGGACAATTTACAATTACCAGTTAACCTACCGACCGTCTTCGAACTGTGGGAGGAAACCAGAGCACCTGGAAGAAACCCGCACCCAGAGAACGTATAAACTTCCTACAGGCATCGGCTGGAATTGAACCCTGGTCCCCGGTTCTGTAAAACGTTGTGCTAACCACTGTGCCACCCCTATTGTTGCTTGTGGCGTTGATGTTTCAAAATCAACAGTGAAAATTTGCATGAAATCATGTAAAGCCATGTGCATTTAGAACATGGAGCATAGAACAGTACAGCCAGGAACAGGCCCTGTGGTACATAACATTGGGCCAAAACAATCAAATTGGTAATTAAGTGGCTAACTAAACTAACTTCCCTTTACCTACACAATGCTGTTTCGATTTTCCTCTACCACCAACCCCAGGCAGTGCATTCCAGCACTACCACTCACTGTGTACAGTAAAAAAGCACTTACTGCTCACATCTCCTTTGAAATTACCCCCTCCCACCTTGAATGCATACCCTTTAGCATTAGACGCTTAACACCTGGGAAAAAGATATGGTCTGGCTACTCTATCTATGCCTCTCATAATCTTATAAATCTATATCAGATCTCCCCTCCACCACTCCAGAGAAAACAACTCAAATTTGTCCAATCTCTTGTTATAACACGTGCCATCTAATCCAGGCAACATTCTGTTAAACTTTTTATACACCTTCTCCAAAGCTTCGACGTCCTTCCTATAATGGGACAACCAGAAGTGTATGTAATACTCCAGAGGTGGCCTAACTAGAGTTTTATAAAGCTGTAACATAACTTCCTGACTCCTGAACTCAGTGGCTCAGCTAATAAAAGCAAGCATGCCATATGCCATCTTAGCCACACAATCAACCTGCCTAGGTACTTTTAGGGAGCTTTGAACTTGGACCCGAAGATCCCTCTGCTTATCCAACACTGTTAAAGGTCTTGTCTTTACATTTGACCTACCGAGGTGCAACACTTCACATTTGGCCGGGGTAACCTCCATTCATTCCTCTGCCCATATCTACAATGGATCTATATCCAGTTGTATTCTTTGCCAGTCTTTTATACTATCCACAACACCGCCAGTCTTCAGATCATCTGCAGACTTACTTACGTTACTTAGTAATGTAGGACCATTGGATTTGATGAGAATGACCATGGAGCACTGAATGCTCAACCTGGAAGGCTGAGAGATTGTGCTGGATGGGAGTGAGAGGACAGAGATGGGAAATAGCCTAGGTTATTTTTGTTGAAACAGGTAAAGTACTTCTTCCTGGCTCAATAATTTTTTACTGTCCGATTAGCTTCTCCTCAAATGAACAAGCAACTGATGCTGTGGTTGTGCTCAGCTGAGCACTGAGAAGTGCAACATATTGTATATCAAAGGATGCTCATTTATATTTTATAAGACCTGTCAACTGATGTAGTTAGGTCCTGTGGCTGTTCAGCGTTCCTCCTGGAAAAGGCGGAGGCAGCTCCCCACCATCATTATAACATTCACTATCTACCATGCAGTTGTTTCCAAATTTTCCTTTTTGTAGGTCAAAATTCGCAGATGACATTAGGTGAGATAATGCTTATGGAATACTGTAATGAGGAAAGGAATTAAAAACTTAGAGCTGTGGTGATACTTGGGAAAAGTTTGGGAGTGAAAGTCAATGCAGTACTTCAAGAATGCAGAGATATATGATCACGTATTTTGTGTTAAAGGGCTTGGAATTTAGAGGTAATGTGTATATATATCAGATATAATATATTCAGATATAAGGATACAAGAAAGGATGAAGAAGGAAGTTTCTTGAAAGTATAAGGACAAATTAAAAGCATGTTATATTTTATAAGTAGGAGCACAGAAAATTAAAACAAATAGGAGAAGATAAATTTCTGTAAGGTAATAGACGATGTGAAGCCCCTTAAGAACCCTAGAAAGTGTACACTTTAGATTCGTCACATCGCTACTAGAGATGAAAAGTTGTTGTCAGGTGAGATGTTGGGACTAAAAATCAGCTCAGAAGAAGCTTAAAGGAGATTTTTAGAATCATAGTGATTCCCTTCCATGTGGAAAGAATGATAGGTGTCATTGGTTGAAGGTTCTCATTAAAGATGTGCAGATCACATAAATATTTATTCAGAGATTTGGAACACTGAATTCTTTGATTTGGACTGAATGAGGCAGGGATATTGCATCTTTTTTTAAAGAAAAAGTGGATAATTATTTAAACTGTTGGAAAATACAGAACTGTGGGAGAATGAGAAGTGGTATTAGTTTTGGATCGCAATGATAAATACTTGACAGAGACTGGTATAGTGTACGATCTCAATCTGTGCTAAAAACCTTACCAGGGAAGCTTGAAATATGTGATTTTAATTTGAAATAGCACAGGCGGGCATAAGTACAATTGAATGAAAACATAACTTGTTTGTGTTCAAAATACAGTTAATTTTAGATACGGTTTATATTTGCACCATGTGATGTGCTTGTGGCATTGGAGGTATTAGGATAGGAGTCGCAGTTGGTTTTGACTGCTGAGCGGCTCATAGTGCATTCTATGTTTGTTTGGACTTGCACTGTGTCAGATGGCTAATGGCTTGTTGTCAGGTTTGTGGAAGCTGGGAGGTGGAGGGTGGAAGAGTGGTATATCCTGAACATGTAATGCTGTGCTTAGCCTGCACATAATTAGCTGCAGGAGGTTAATGTCAATATCAAACCACTTCCTGGCACTTGCACACTAAACAGCAGGAGTATTTTTAAATGGTAGGAAACTGGCAAAATGAACTGTTTACCCTACGTGTGGTGTTTTGATATTAAAAAAAATCCTCCTACGCCTGATGTTTCCTTCCTGAATATAACTTCTTCAGAAAATAAAAATATTCTTCTCTCATATGTTTCCTCTGTCATTGCTTGCTGGAGAATCTTGCTGATACCATGCCCAAGTAAACTTTCTTTACATAAAACTCAGAAACTGGTAGTGGCCCATTCCACCATGGGAGGAGGAGGACTGGTGAAACAAGTGACTTCTCAATAAATTTATTATGATTATATGTAGTTGGTCTAAATCTTACTTTATCAAAATATGTGGATGAGTTTCTGCTTTCTCTGTTTGGAAGTTAATATATTGGTAACCATTATTTATCATAAGCCACTTTTTCTGAAAATATCTTAGTGACAAATGTCCTAATTTTTGGTATCAAACTGAAGAAACAGGAACCCAAAAAAATGAAAATTTTCAATATTACGAGCAACAATGATGGCTTAAGATATACAGACAACTTTCATAGTTCCTTCAATTCCACTGAGCATCTTCCATGCCAACATTTTTCTCATATTCATTTGAAAACTCATGACATGAAAATTCTTGGCTATTGAATACAGAAGCAGAAACAGAACAATAAAATATTCTATTGCTACCACGATAAGAAAGTAAAACGAAAAAGTTGAAAATTCTGATGACAAGATGCTAAATATTTAAAGTATTTCCATTTATTTTCCAGGGATCATTTTGAGCTATGTCCCTGCACTTGATAATGATGAGAAATGAGTCAGTAGAAATCTAGAGAAGTGGTTGTTGAAAGGAGATACTTTTTTTTGTTGCTCTCTGAATTGATGTAACTAATTTAAATCCTGATAGGTAGTGAATACAATGATGTATTGGAACATCTGCTATCAACCTTTCATGCCAGCAATTGGACAAGACACCTATATTGAGTCTGTTGTTGAATAAGTAATGAACTAAAACTATGCTTTGTCTTACAATCAATATGTTTACCAGTTTTTTTCTGTGTAACTAAGTGATTAAGCTGTAGAGGAACAATCTTGGAGAGTGTTGGCAGCAGTGGAAGGGAAGCAGGGAACAATATTTCTGATCAAGATGCATAGAATCGTGCATTTTGTTTCCAGCAGTTCAGTGTGTGGTAAGCGAACTCAAATAACAATGGTATTCCACAACCAAATAGCAAAGAGCAAGAGTTCGGCTTTCATCAGATTTCAGAAGGTGATTTCTGTAGTCATGGGTGAAGAGACAAGTAAACAGAGTGATTATTTAGAGCATCCATGAATTTGTGAGAACCTCTAAGTACAGGTGAGAGGTGCAACATGCGGTCAATTAAAAATGCAACTTCTGATGGAACTTTGCCATAAATTTCATTTTGAGCGCTGTTTTCAGAATGGAAAAGTCACTAACTTGAGTGCCAAAGCCACTGTCGTTTGGTCGTTTTTCTCACTTGTTTGTTGAACTTTGCTGTGTACCAATATTTTCTGCATTTGCCTACCACATTTAACAAAATAATTAATTGACAGCAACTTGCCTTACATCATGCATGTCTTTGACATCTCTCTATACAAATGTAATTCTTCTTTCTTTAAAAAAATCATATAAGGTAAATGGAGAATGCAACCTAACAGGTGTATGTAACAAGACATCTTTAATTATCTTAATGTTAAAGTGTATATCTTTCTTTCCCAAGTCTATTTTAGCTTATTACACATGGGCTTCTATTACAATTTTATAAGGAGTTATAGTGTACCGTGTTCCTCATTTTTGAGAAGGTGCAGAAACTCTTGTGTTCCTACATGGAGTTATACTGAATTCCTAAGGACAGGAGATAATGCAGGTGCCGAAATCCCGAACAAAAACAGAATTCTGGAAGAACTCAGCAGGTCAAGCAGCATTTGTGGAGATGTAATTTGACCCTGCATCAAGGTTGAGAGGGAGCAGAAAAGATTGCTAGCATGTTGTACTAAGTAGGTGTGTCGGATAGAACCTGGTAGGTGGAACCAGATAGAGAGAGGGCTATGGGACAGTGTAGGTAGGTGATAGGTGGAGCGACTTTGCGAAGGGGATGATGAGCAGATGGAGCTAGGTGGGGGAGGGGATGTGAAGGGTGAACAAAACTATGTGGATAGGCAAGTGTGTGTAGGTAAAGACAGGCTTTCCTGAAATTAGAAAATGTTACATTTATAGCTTTGGGTTGTAAGCTACCAAAACAGATTATGAGATGCTGTTCTTCCAATTTGCCTTGGCCTTTCCATGGCAATGGAGAATGCCAAGGACAGGCAAGTCTGTGTGAGAGTGGGAAGGATGGTCAAAGTAACATGTAACCAGAAGTTCAAGATGGCCAATGTGGACATGGTGCTCTGCCTAGTCTATGCTTGGTTTCACCCATGTAGGGGAGCCCACATGACAAACACAATGTTTGAAAAAGTGCACGCTCCCTCATCACACCTGGAAGAGCTATTTATTGTCCCTGGATAGTGGTGAGGAACGAGATGGGAGAACTGGTGTGTTAAAGGAAAATGCCGAGAGAAAGAGAAAAGATTGGGGAGGAATGAGTAAACCTGAGAGTGAACCCCTGCAGAAAGGGGAAGAGGAGAAGATGTTACTGGTGATGGGATTGCATTGGAGCTAGTGGAAGTGGCAGAAGATGGTGTTTAGATGGGGAGTCTGGTGGGGTGAAAGATGAACACCAAGGGAGTTCTACTGCTGTTCTGCTTGGGAGAGGGTGGTGAAAACAGATGTGCTGGAAATGAAGGAAATACAGGTGAAGGCTCCATTGATTAAAGCCCTGCTCCCAGGACAGTTCAGAAACCCCAGAGCAGAAGATCTCATCTTGAGAACAGAAGACCTACTTGGAGAAATTGAGAGAAAGGGGATGGCATCTTTAGGAGGAAGAGTGGGAACAGCTATAGTAGAGACCTTCCCCCCCCGCTCCCCACAAACCTGGTACCATTAACCTATCATCCCCTCCGCACCTGTCTCCACCTATCACCTGTCAGACTCTACCCCATTCTCCTGCTATATATTGGCAATAGTTCCAGTTCCCCCCTCAGTCCTTTTGGGGGTTCTCAACCCCAAAAATTGATGCTAGTTGACCTATTGAGTTCTTCCAGCAATCTGTCTTTGTTCTGAATTGGCTTGAGGAGTTACAAAGATTTCTGTGACCCTGGGGTGAGTAGAGGTATAATTACAGACTCAAGAAAGTTGTGTTTATAATTAACCGGGCGTATCCAGATGTAATTAACCAGCGCCCCACCCCTAAATAAAGTTTGGTGATCTACACTGAAAATTACAGTCAATGGAAGAGGATGGGAATTACCTTGACTTGGTGGTATTCACAATTATAATATCTACCGATACTACTCTCCAGAGAGGGCTGTGATAAATAAGCACTGCCTAAGTAGCAGAGTTAGTACCTTCAAAAGAGAAGGTGAAGTACTGTATAAATTGTCTCATGTTGTTATCTGACTGCTGTAAAATCAGAGAGGTGGTTAAGTTTAACAGAAAGTGATTGCAGGGGTGTTGATCTACAGCTAACCCTGCCCTTTGAATGTAGTGTAGCTAATTCTGTCTGGATGACAGTCACATTCCACTAGTGACACTGTATTGTTAGCTAGATTGTAGAGGAGGCCTAGTGTAATGAAAGGCTAGCATCATTTGAAGCTGTAAGATGAACCTTGGTTGAGCAGGTGTAAGGTGGAGAGAAGTCCTGTATCATCAGATACGACATGGTGGCCATACCATGGAAAAGGATGGCTTACATATGCTAATCCCAGTGAAGAGATGATACTGACTATCATTAGGAGGCCTTCGAATGAAGGTATAACCAATAGCATTAATGGCGCCATCAATATCATTATCCTCAAAACGTAAACAACAGGAATTCTGCAGATGCTGGAAATTCAAGCAACACACATCAAAGTTGCTGGTGAACGCAGCAGGCCAGGCAGCATCTCTAGGAAGAGGTACAGTCGACGTTTCTGACGAAGGGTCTCGACGTCCTGACGAAGGGTCTCGGCCTGAAACATCGACTGTACCTCTTCCTAGAGATGCTGCCTGGCCTGCTGCGTTCACCAGCAACTTTGATGTGAATAACAGTATCCTACTGCTCACATCGCACTTCTCCCGCAGCCACCCTCTTCATCTCCAGATACCTGGTCAGAAGGCAGTGGAGACCAGAGATCAAAGTAAGCAGTTAATTCCAAATGATCAGTGGATGCTGTAAGATGTTTGTGGAGTGCACAAGTGGTCAAGGTCAGCAAGTACATTTTCAAATGCATTATCTTTCCCTGAGTACTTTTAGCTTCAGGCACTGTTCAATTCACCACACCCATATCATTCACCTCATGATGGTTGCTATCCAAACAAGTCATGCTTGGCGTTCATTTAGTCTATCACACCCTCATACTCAGCAATCAATACATACCCACATCTCACAATGAATTCTATACTGTAAAATGTTCAACCATTTATTTTGCATATTCATCCACACAGAGACAGAGGTCATTGGGCCCATTGAATGTGTGGCAACTCTCTGAACATTCCCAATGAATCACATTTCCCCATTTATTTCCTTCTTTTCTCTCGTATGCACATAAACTCCACCCAAGTGATTTGTAAACCACACATTCCTTGTTGGACAAGGTGTTGCTCAAATAGTCACAGCGTGAGATTGAGTGTGCTTCCATACGCTCAGCCCTGTGAAGAGGCAAGCCACCCAACATCGGGCAGACAGTGGCAACACGTACTAGTATCCTACCACTAACAGCACATCCACCTCTCCAGAACACAGACTCCCTTTTGATTCATAACCTGCAGGTGAGAGAAGTATATGATCTTCTTTCACCATAACCTTGCACATTCTTCCTTTAGTAAAAGCACCCAGGAGCTGCAATCAAGCTCAAGGCAGTCCCTCTATTAAATTACTACAGCACAGCAGAAGACCATTTGGCCAATGAGTCTGTGCTGGCTCCAACTAGTGCCGATCCTTCAGTCCCCGTTCTTTGCATATTTCCTGTTATTGCACATAAGCATACAAGTGATAACCCAGTTCCCGTTGAAAGCTCTGATTCTGTTTCTACCACCCTAATAGATAAAGAGTTCAAATTCATAGCTCGTCACTGTACAAAAAGAAATATTCACATCCTCCTTAAAATATTTTGCTCAAAACTTTATATCTGTGGTTGAACCATTTGCTAATGGGAACTACTTCTCTTTATTTGCCATATCCAATCCAGTCATGATTAATAAGGCTTCTCTGTTTCCCCTCTTTCTGGGTTGTCGATAAAATATCGACTTTCGCTGGTGTACAAGTTCATAGTTAGCAACAACCTTTCAATAACTCACCTAAGTTAAGAGTTATGTGTGTGAGCACAGAATGTGTTTCAGCAAATAATACAACCAAATAAAATGTCACATCCAAATTTTTGTGTATTCTTACCTGTCACATACCTAGATGTTTCTGTGGAATCAATACTACTGTGGTTATAGCACATGATAAGACATTGAAGCAAGCAAATCGGTTTAATTGTGTACTAGACATTGAACTCTGAACTGAAGGTTTAAATCTATTATTTTAAAAACCAGAGACTCCTGATTAAACTTTATATTGCATTTGCGTTAATGCAATTGCCTTAACACAAGAGCATCAAGTGTACAAGCAATATATTTTGCCTTCAGATCACATTCAGTTTTTGAGTTGTCATGAAGACAAAAATATATAAATTGAATCCTTAGTTGCAAGAAACAAAGGATCAAAGGTCCTTTTGCACATAATGTTCTAACCAATCTTGATAGATGCTTTGCTTGATATTTAATTAATGACAGGTGTAGAATGGAAATTTATAAGCCCACGTTGTTGATTTAACATCTGTTACGTCCTTCAGGGAGTCGTTTGCAGCCTACGTTGCAGCAGCAGGATCTGTTCTGAACAGCATTGTAGTGATGAAATATATACCGGAAGATACCAAATCTGTGATACGAAAAAGCAAACCAGGTCAGTTGAGGCTTATGTGTGTCTCAGTACAGTCCAGCCATGACCAGCAGATCCTGTGATAACCTGTCCTATTTCTGAACTATACAGTATTTTATGGTTTAAACTTTTCTTGCCTTTGTCTTCCTGACCAGAAAATTTTGACTTCACGTGCATCAGATGTCGTAGACATTGCATCAAATCATTGGATGTTATGGAAATCCATTTGACCAGTCATACCTGTGCTGCCTCTTTAAAAGAGCTGTTAAATTTAATTCCAGTCCCTATTTCATCCCCATATACTTGCAAATTCATACACTTAATATGTGTCCAGTTGCCATTAGAAAGTTCCTGTGGAATTCAGTCCCAGCGTCGTGTTAGGTAGTACATTCCAGCTTCTGACAACACCCTCTGTGGGAAAAAAACTTTATTTCCGTTCTAATATTTTTGCCGTTTATTTTAAACTTTTAACGTTTGGTTATCAACCCACTTGCCAGAGTAAACATTTTTCATACGTACTCTATCGTGGAGGTCTATTGAAACAAGATATGCAGCATTCAGCCTCTGTCAAGGCTGTACTTGTCGGCATCCATCCTCAGGAACTGTCCAAAAATGTTGACTGGTGCAGCCAAAAATATGATTACTGTCCAATTTTTCCTTCCACCCCTAAGCTATACCACGGTCAAATGCAATGATCCTTTGATTTGGATCAGTGACCTCAGCAAAGAATGGGATGTAAACCTAAGATATTTTCTCATATATGGCAGTTTGAAAAGCTCTCCCAAATGGTGGATGCTGAGTCAGCTGAAACTTTTCAGAATCTGAATCAGAATCAGAATTAAGTTCAATATCACTGCGATAGGTCATGAAATTTGTTGTTTTGCAGCAGCAGTACATCGTAATACATAATAATAAAACAACTATAAATTCCAAACAAATGTTTATTAAAAACTTAATTAAATAAGTAGTTTAAAAAGATGGCAAAATCAGAAAAATGGATAGTGAGGTAGTGTAGATGGTTCATTGTCCTTCAGAAATCTGATGATAGAGAGAAAGAAGCTGTTCCTAAAATGTTGAGTGTGGGTCTTCAGGCTCCTCTACCACCTCCTCAATGAGAAGAGGCAGATGCTGGGTAATGGGCGACCTTAATGATGGATGCCACCTTTCTGAGGCTTTGATGCTGGAGAAGCTTGGCCCGTTGTGGAGCTGGCTGAGTTTACAACTTTCTGTAGCTGTTTCCAGTCCTGTGCAGTGGCCTCTCCATACCAGACAGTGGTGCAACCAGCTGGAAGACTCCCCACGACACGTATGTAGAAGCCTGCATGACGTACCACATATCCTCAAACTGAAGTCGGCAGATATTTGTTAAGTAAAGCTTTTAAAGGATAGTGCACAAAGATGAGTTATAAGAGGTGTTACAGATCAGCATAATATACTTGATAACAGAGTAACTTCAGAGCATGCATGGTCTTCTGCTATAACTTAGTTTGTATAGCTCAGTAGTGTGTCAGCACTTTTATGTGCCAAGTCACTGGAAAAGTCATTTTTTAAAATATCAATAAGCAACTGTGTGGATGATTCTTGAGCAGGAATGTGAGCAAATGAGTGCCGTGAGGTGATATAAAAATCTGGTTGGTTCACCAAGGGAGTTTGGGCATTGTCAGTCCAGTCCCAAGAGGCACATTTACAAATTTGAATTACTTTGGTAGTTTCATTCAGAGAGATTATATGGAAAAAATGTGTCTGAGATCCTGCTGTCCCTAATATTCCAGCAGTGTATCTAATAAAGCCATTGGCAACTCTCCCAGAGGATTTGTGGGTGAAGACATTAAAGGACATAGAATAGAATATCCTAAATTTACTCAGTGGATTTTGCTGATAGAGAAGAAAAAGAGGAAACCAACCAAAGGATGAATGGTTAAAAAAAAATACACTAGTGAGATCATTTGTGTGAAACACAGAGCATACAAATCGATGAGCAATGATATGCTTATTTCATTTCTAGAAATGGCTTCCAGTAGGAACATCTTCAATGTGAAAAAAATTTTCAAACTGTTGAGCATCCCTGGAGCCACAGAAATACTTGCCATTAAAGCCATCACTGGACTGCCAATGGGTAAGTCACCTTTCATTACCTCTTTAAATATGAAAGAGACAGCTGCTGGGTAATTGCTCAATGTAAATTATTATTATTGTCTCTGTTCTTGCAATGGGTAAATGACTTCATATTTTTATGTATATATAACAGACAGATCTATGTGAAATAAACTACCATATACTGTTTTAATAAATGCTAATCATATTATAGTTCTTTGTTTCTCCCTTCCCGAGGATAAAGCTCAGCTAGTTCTGTTCATTACTTCAAATAAGTGATATATGTAAGTCCAAACGTTTGAGTATTGGTGCTAAGAATGAGGAATGGTGTATCTGTGTCCTACTATTCCTGGGTTGATGGCGTTAGGCGATGTTCTTAATCAGCAAGTTTGATCTAACAGATTTGTCTATAACATCAGGAGTTGGATTGGCTGACATCAGATTAGGAACCAAAATGTGGCATAAATCTATGAGAATTGAGATAAAGAGCATGGTAAACTCAACAAAAAGAAATTTGAAGATGAATGCAGAGTTTGGGCAGCTATTTGCAGCAGTGGACAGAAGTTTACTTCACAGAAAGAAGGATAATCAAAAGAAATGATTGGCACAGCCAAATATAATATGTAAAAATAAACAGATTTGAGGCAACATTTACTGGTTAAAAATTAATAAAGATTTATATAAAGATGCATTTATGTGCATTTTTGAAGTGCAGAAGTACGTGGGAAAAATATGACAGATTTTCTATGCAGTTTGGAAAAGGGTCAGTAAATCAAATACTGAAGTTTTTAATTCATTGAATCCAAGCATAATCAAATGAAATATTAGTCAGAAGCCATTCAACCACCATTAGAGCAGCACAACTAGTATACCTTCCCAAGTACTACTTAACTAGTAGAAAACAATTTGGTCCATCAAGTTCATGTTAGCTCCTGGCAATGCAATTACGTCTCTCCTTATTATCCTGCATACATACTACTTATGGGGTTGAGAGGGATAATAAATCAGCCATGATGGAATAGCGGAGCAGATTCGATGGGCCAAATGGCGTGATTCTGCTTCTATGTCTTATGGTCTTATTTTTTCTCCCATTCTCATTATCGCCTCTGTGATTCTTTTGCCACCTGTCTCCCAGAGCAGCACATTTTTCAGATGTGCTGCTATTGAAGAGTCTTAATGTGCCATTCTCCACGTTGAGCCCTCATGGGCAAGGGATAGGAATGTTGTTAATTCTATCAAGCATTCTGAGAATGCCTTTAAAGCAATTTCTCTATCAAGCTAGAAATTTCTCACAGAGTATGGAGTGCTCGTTTCAGAAGTTTGATGTCAGGCATGTGAGCAATGTGGCCTGCCCAAACAGGCTGTCTAGATGCCTTCCAGGTGAGTTGACACTTCACTTGTGAGTCTGCCAGTTTGTCTACATATCCGGTGCTCTTGGTATCGCCTCCTGTGCATTGGAGAGACCTGATACAGATTGGGAGGTGCTTCATCAAGCATCTTTGCTCTGTTTGCCACAAAAGATGGGCTTTTCCTGTGGCCACCCATATTAATTCTACTTCCCATTCTCATTCCTACTTGTCGATCCATGGCCTCCTAGATTGCCAAGATTAAGACAACACTCAGTTGGAGAAACAATATCTCATATCCCATCTGGGTATCCTCCAACCTGAGAACATGAGCATCAATTTCTCTAACCTCTGGTTATTTCTTCTCCTCCTCTCTTTTCCATTTCCCACTCTGGTTCCCCTCTTATCCATTCCCTTCACCTTCCCATCCCCTCCCTCTGGTGCCCCTTCTCCTGCCCTTTCTCCCATGGTCCACTCTCCTCTTCTATCAGGATCCTTCTTCAGCCCTTTACCTTTTCTACCTATCACCTCCCAGCTTCTCACAGTACCCTCCCTCGTCCCACACCCACCTATTTTCCCTTCCATCAGGCTTCACCCTTCACCTTCTAGCTTGTACTCCTACCCCTCCTTATTCTGGCTTCTTCCTCCTTCCTTTCCACTCCTGACGTCTTGGCCCCAGACATCGACAGTTTATTCCTCTCCATAGATGCTGCCTGACCTGCTGAGTTCCTCCAGAATTCTGTGTGTGTTGCTAAAAGATAAAAACTGCACACTTGACACTTAGCTCATTGTCCACTTAGAACAGTCGCCCTAGTCCCTTTGCATATTTTTGAGATATGGCACCTCCAAATTGCAACTAATGCAACAACCAGACAACTGCATGTAACGTGGTTCCTGTTTTATACCAAAGTATTACATTTACAACCAGTGTATCGGAAAATATACAATGATCTGACATTCAGCAAGGTGATAGTTCAGCACTTGTAACTGTCAGAGGAATGGTCAGCAAAAACTTGATGGGCTGAAGGTCCTATTTCCATGGTGTATCTCTTGATGAATGGTTGGGGGAGATTTTGGCTAAAGATTGAGATAATCAGTGTGACGTCACAGCCAATTCATCATCTGCATTCTTCAGATGGGTTCACTTACAAAGGCATTTTTGGATTCTGCTTAGTTACTCATGTAATTAAATAATTTTCATCTTGGTGCATAGCAGATTTAGGTGTGGGGTTAGTGTGGTTAGAAACCTTGCCTAATATAATATGTCATTTATTCTTGCAGGTCTAAGAGCAATACAAATAGCAATTTTTCTAGTTTCGTTGATGGGAGGAGATGTAAATGGAAAAAGAGGGTCTGATAAGACCAGTGGTGTTAGCACACTTCCAGTCCTTACAGTGTAGGTTTGCACAAGGAATAGTCACCCACCTCTTTGCACACTACAGTTGGTAAAATGGTGTGGAGGAGGATGTAAGGGACCCTGACTCGGTTCGTCCCCAACAGCTGTGCAACGGAGGACTCTCTGAACTACAAGTTGTATCCAGGGTCACACACTTAGACAGCTATCAGGTGTTTCTGGAAGCTCATCAACTCAGTGAAAGATGCCCTTTGACCTGCCGAAAACTTGTTGGTCCTCCTGCGCTGCGGGATGTCTGTAAGAGAATGCTGCTAACTAGCATATCCCAAGCTGCGGTAGTACATGCTGATGAGGGATGCTAAGGCTCTGTGGGGAAGGACCACGTTCTAGGGACCATAGATGGAAGAGCTGAGTTGGGTGGGGAAGCACCTCTAACAGCGAAAGTGTATGCACCCTTGGCGGGGGGGGGGGGCACATCAGTGGCTATGGTGCTCGCGTTTTACTTTTCCTTTTAAAAAGAGTTCACTGCTGAATGTTTTGACTATGAATGCAGAAGTTTTGCACTGTTACTTCCTTTTTTTTATTATTGTGAACAAAGGTTAGGTTTGAAATTAAAAGAGCAAAGGGTAATCTCTGAGTTTACTGGAGCGATGATAATTGTGCTGCAGTTCACATCCAAGCCCTTTGAAACGCAAAGATGAAAATGTTATAAGAAGTAAGGAAATGTCAAAAAAAACTTGCATTTTTCTTGCTTGTTAGCATTTGCAATTCTATTTGGGAAGTACCATTAGCAAATTTTGTGTGGCCTCAATGCAGTCCTGTAAGATTGCAAGACAGTTAGCACAACACTTCACAGTGCCAGCTGTAAGATCGGGGATCAGTTCCCGCCACCGTCCGTAACAAGTTTGTACCTTCTCCCCAAGACCGCGTGGGTTTCCTCTGGGTGCTCCAGTTTCCTCCCACATTCCGAAGATGTATGGTTAGGGTTAGTGAGTTGTGGGCACACTATGTTGGCGCTGGAAGCATAGCAACGCTTCCAAGCTGATTTTATTTGATGCAAACACACATTTCACTAAACCTTTCAACATACATATGACAAGTAAATCTTTAATTTCTAAATATTTCATCTTTAGATCCAAATTTATTACATTTAAATAGCTACAGTGCCTCATAGTTTGCAGTTTCTTGGTTTACTGGCATAGTAGACAGCAGCAATAGTCTGACATGGAGCAGCACTGGAACAGGCTCGCTGGCCCACCAGGTCTGTGTGAACATGATGCCTAGTTAAACTGATCTCATCCACCTCCTCATGGTCCCCCTTTCCTTGCCTGTTGATGTGTCTAAGTGCCTCTTAAATGTTAAAGGGAATACCCTTACTAAATGCTGCAAACCCCAAAAAAAATCCTCATGATAATCTTGTATTAGCTTCTCCTCATTCTATTCCTCCTCTTGCCTCCCTTTATCACCCCCAAAGTTATAGCGAATCTGAGAAATGAGTGCTCACCCATCCTGCCCTCATTGACGTTAGTTTACACGCAAAGGCTCAAGGGATAGTGATCAAGAGCAGGGAGTTGAGTCATATTTTCCATTTTCCTGGGCTGGCCACACTGGTCATCTAACCTGAGACTGGATCTAGTCTGTGATTCATCTGTGTGTGGAATGACTTGTCATCCCACAAGAATAAGATCAATCCTATTCCTTTCCATTGAAGCATGATGCAGCTGCTACAGAAGCTGCAGACAATTTGGGGCCTTTCAGCCACCTACGGGCTGAGGGATTGGAGCCTGTGTGAAGAAACCTCTCCAACTTATTACTCACATGTGGGGGAACCTGATCTTGCTGATAGAATGTACGCTTTGTGAGCAAATACCTCTTGTATCACAAGAGGTGACATACAAAATTACTGAATTAATTTGAGCTGGACGGCTGGTCTTGTTTCGAGCAGACAAAGATGCAGCTCTCTCCGGTAAGACTCGCGGTGGTGGCTTGTGTGTTTACATCAATATGGAATGGTGCGAGAACTCTGTGCTGGTCTCCAATTACTGCTCATCGCTAGAGGAGTTTGTGGCTGTTAGATGCAGACCATTTTATTTACCACAGGAATTCACCACTGTCCTTATAGTCGGTGTCTACATTCCCCCCAGCGCTAATGCTAAGGAGGCGCTCTGTGAACAGTATGGGGCTATTAGCGAACTGCAGAACGCACACCCTGATGGACTGTTTATTGTCACCGGAGATTTTAACCACGCGAACCTTAATTCAGTGCTTCCCAGATCCCATCAGAACATGGACTTTGCAACGAGAGGGAAGAACACGTTGGACCTTGTTTACACAAACATTCCTGACGCATATCGGGCAGAACTCCGCCCCGACCCTGGTTACTCAGTCCACGTCTCTGTTATGCTAATCCCAGCACATAGACCGCTCATCAGGCACTCCAGACCAGTTCGGAAGCAGGTGAAAACCTAGCCAGCAGGAGCCTTCTCTGCTCTTCAAGACTGCTTTGAGCACACTGACTGGCACATGTCCAGGGAGGCTGCAACCAATGGCGACTCTACCAACTTAGAGTAGTACAGCATCAGTGACTAGCTACATCAGCAAATGCATCAATGACTTCACTGTGGCCAAGACCATCACTACACGTGCTAACCAGAAGCCATGGACGACCGCGGAGGTGTGTGCGCTGCTGAGGACCCATGACTCTGCCTTCAGAGCAGGCGACAAGGTAGCCCTCACAACAGTGAGGGCCAAACTGTCCCAGACCATCAGAGAGGCAAAGCGTGCACACGCTCAGTGAATCCACAGCCACTTCCAGGACACTGGCGACGCGTGGCGCATATGGAAGGGCATTCAGGGCATCACCAACTAGAAGACAACACCACCTGCCTGTGCTGGTGATGCCTCCCTCCCAGATGCGTTGAACAACTTCTACGCTTGCTTTGAGACAGAAAATGATGTGGTGGCAAGGAAGACCACCCCTCCTCCAAATGACCAGGTGCTGTGTCTTATCGTGGCCGATGTGAGGAGAATCCTGTGCAGGGTCAACCCATGGAAGGCTGCTGGACCAGACAATATTCCTGGCAGAGTGCTTAGAGGATGTGCAGACCAGCTAGCAGAGATTCTCACTGACATCTTCAACACCTCCCTGAGCTGCGCTGTCGTTCCTATGTGCTTCAAGGCTGCCACCATTGTCCCCGTGCCGAAGAAGTCTTCAGTGTCCTGCCTCAACGACTACTGTCCCGTTGCACTCACATCCATCATCATGAAGTGTTTCGAGAGGCTCATAATGAGGTACATCAAGACCCTGCTGTCCCCCTCACTGGACCCCCTGCAGTTCGCATACCCTCCCAACTGTTCAACAGATGACGCCATTGCCATCACCCTCCACCTGGCCCTAACCCACCTGGACAAAAAAGACACATAAGTTCGAATACTGTTCATAGACTTCAGCTCAGCATTCAACACAATCATTCTTCAGAAACTGATTGGAAAACTGAGCCTACTGGGCCTGAACACCTCCCTCTGCAACTGGATCCTAGACTTCCTGACTGGGAGACCTCAGTCAGTCCGGATTGGAAGCAGCAAATCCAACACCATCACACTGAGCACGGGGGCCCCCCAGGGCTGTGTGCTCAGTCCACTGCTGTTCACTCTGCTGACCCACGACTGTGCTGCAACACACAGCTCGAATCACATCATCAAGTTCGCTGATGACACGACCGTGGTGGGTCTCATCAGCAAGAATGATGAGTCAGCATACAGAGAGGAGGTGCAGCAGCTAACAGACTGGTGCAGAGCCAACAACCTGCCTCTAATGTGAACAAAACAAAGGAGATGGTTGTTGACTTCAGGAGGACACGGAGCGACCACTCTCCACTGAACATCGACAACTCCTCCGTAGAGATCTTTAGGAGCACCAAATTTCTTGGTGTTCACCTGGCGGAGAATCTCACCTGCCCTCTCAACACCAGCTTCATAGCAAAGGAAGCGTCTCTACTTTCTGTGAAGGCTGGGAAAAGTCCATCTCCCACCCCCCATCCTCACCACGTTCTACAGAGGTTGTATTGAGAGCATCCTGAGCAGCTGCATCACTGCCTGGTTCGGGAATTGCACCATCTCGGAATGCAAGACCCTGCAGTGGATAATGAGGTCAGCTGAGAAGATCATCAGCGTCTCTCTTCCCGCCATTACAGACATTTATACCACACGCTGCATCTGCAAAGCAAACAGCATTATGAAGGACCCCACACACCCCTCATACAAGCTCTTCTCCCTCCTGCCATCTGGCAAAAGGCACCGAAGCATTCAGGCTCTCACCACCAGACTATGTAACAGTTTCTTCCCCCAAGCCATCAGACTCCTCAATACCCAGAGCCTGGACTGACACCAACCTACTGCCCTCTACTGTGCCTATTCTCTTGTTTATTATTTATTGTAATGCCTGCACTGTTTTGTGCACTTTATGCAGTCCTGGATAGGTCTGTAGTCTAGTGTAGTTTTTGTGTTGTTTGATGTAGTTCAGTGTAGTTTTTGTATTGTTTCATGTAGCACCATGGTCCTGAAAAACATCGTCTCGTTTTTACTGTGTACTGTACCAGCAGTTATGGTCAAAATGACAATAAAAAGTGACTTGACTTGAAAAGTGTTATGAATAAGGTATATTTGGAGGGAAAAATAGTGCTATTCCTAGTTCACAGCCATTTTGCATACTGAAAACTAGGTGTGATAGATAAATAAAAGCAGGAGCTTGCAAACTTGCCAAGGTCATTCTCAAGCCCCAGAACATCAATCAATATAAAAATTTAAAATTAATTCATGCCTCTTACCTATCTCTTGTGTTTTTCAGTAACAATTTGTGATTAAGCATCTATGTTGGTGGCACACAAACTCCCTGTTAAATCAGTCAAAAATTATCTAGTTAACATAAATTTAAGGACTGCCTCCATCTCACACTTTGATTAAATAGAGAACTTGTTCAATTTGATTATACAAAGCTTGTTAAAAACGTTGTAGAATCTCGCATGATCTGATTATCCCTATCCTTGTCTGTTGCAGGAGTGTTCCAGAGTATGTTTTCAGTTGTTGGTATGGATTATTTCAAACTGGAAGCAGAGGACAATGGCTACCTCATGGCTTACGTTGGTGTTCTGCAAATGGCAAGTGACATTATGTGGCTGTGCTGAGCGTTACTGGCGATAACTGTAAATATTGGAAGAAATTGCTATTCACGTATACTTTGGCACAATATATAAATAATACTGTATTTAAAATAACACAGGCAAAATGCTGGGGGATCTCAGCAGGTCAAGCAGAATCTATGGAAATGAATAGATAGTCGACGTTTCGGGTCGGGACTCTTCTTCAGGACTGGAAAGGAAAGGGGAAGATGCCAGAATAAAAAGGTGGTGGGGGAGGAGGAGGGGCTAGCTGGAAGGTGATAGGTGAAGTCAGGTGGGTGGGAAAGGTCTTGGGCTGGAGAAGAAGGAATCAGAGAGGAGAGGAGAGTGGCCATAGGAGAATGGACAAGAGAATCTCAGAAGCAGTCATCTCTGCGGAAAGTGGAGATGGAGGGGAGAGGTAAAGATATATATTTATAATGTCATTATTAAGCAAGTATAGGTTGCATTGCATTAGACAAATTTTCCTTTCTTCACCACTGACCAACATATGACTGGAAAATTGGATTGCAGCTTGATATATATGTTAAGGATTTGAAGTATGATACCTCAGTTAACATGCGTAGAAAGATCTTTATTGTTAGTCAAGCCTAGTCCGTAGAGCAGGATCTTAGGACCTTTTTGCAATCATGAAGTAGTCACTATAAAACATGCAAGACTGTTAGATGCAAACACAATATTAATTTGCAATGTCATGAAAGAAGAAAAATATTAAGATATATGATTGCATTAAAAGTGGATTGATCATTAATTAACTAAACAACCAAGATAATCTAGATCATTATAAATTCAAATGTCAGTTTAGTATTCACAGATATCTCTCTTAGTCAGGGGCGTATCTACGGAAAATAGCGCCTGTGGCAAGCACTGAAATTGCACCCCTGCCCAAACATCTGACACCCATCTTTTAGAAAACTTTACCATAATATCAGCTGAAAAATACAAGTCAGTCTCGTTAATCTTTTAATTAACAAATTATGGCACTACATGAAAATTATAACTGCACCTTCCTCACTGATACAAATTGGTCTATGATGTGATCAAAGTCAGTTTTTTCAGTTTCTTCTCTTTCTGCACTCAGCAGAGCAAGATCACAGAGTCTGCTTTGACCCATGGAGGCTCTCAAATACGAAAGTATTAGTTTTAACTTGCTGAATGATCTCTCACAGCTGGTGATGGAAACTGCGATGGTTAGCAGTATCTGAATAACAATGCGAAGATTGAGGAAGATGCTCTCATCTCTATACTAAACAATAAATTCAGGAAGCTCTTTGGGTCTTGATATTTTTATGTTGACCCGCCTTGATAGCAACATTCTGCAATCCAAAATTTCTTCATATAGCTGCTGTCCATCAACATCAGAGCTGTACAATTCGCCCAAATTTTCATACTTCTTCTTTAGGTCGTTACAGTCGGCACCATAACACAGTCCCTTGACATCGAGAAGGAACCCAAACTTGGCATCAGAGTCATGCAAACGAGCGAATCTTTCGTCCATTTCTCTGTGAAGACGGTCGAGTGTTCCCTTCATGACTGTTTCCATTTCCTCCTTAGCTGTTAACCCAGCGTCTCTCGAGTTCTCATCAGCCTTTCGTTTCTGATGTCTTTCAAATTCAATATTCAAATGACAGAGACCAACTCCTTCTTCGAGTGAATCACTGACTAACACTTCTCTTTCATCATAAAAATGATCTCAGATGGCTTTCAAATCCAGGGCAGCATCGTGGAAGTTCATGCTAGCATCCTGTAGCCATTTTTGAATACTGTCAATGAGAATGAGTACTTTGTTCCAAAATCCTAGCAAAATCAGAAAATCGTAACTCAACATGCTATTGTACAGCTGCCTTACATCACTTCTTGTTTCACTGGTCTTGTTTTCATCGTCTGTCATGTCCTGGAGAACATGAAGTATCTCCTCAAGGTACTTGTTGACGGGCTTCACTGCTTCTGTCCTTGCACTCCACCTGGTTTCGGACTCTGACTTAACAACCACAGGCCCGGCGTTTTTGAGCTTTTCCCAGTGCTGTGTTGAATGAGAGAAAAACATGTAGAGAGCTTCGATGGTTCCAAAAAACGTGACCGTCGTTGTATCCTGCTTGGCTGCATGTACACCCACCAAGTTGAGTGAGTGACTGTCGCAATTCACAAACACTGCTAGGTCGTTTTTCTCACTTATTCTTTGATGAACACCACTTCTGTGTCCAGCCATCACAGCAGCATTGTCATAGCACTGTGACCGACAATCTTGTAGCTCCATTTTGTCCTTCTCTAGCTGTTTCAAGATGTCTTCAACCAAGCTCTCAGCATCCTTCTGGCTTATCAGGATAAAACCAAGGAAGGACTCTCTAACATGGACTGTTTTCCTCTCAAAATCAACTTCCACATCCCTCACTACTTCTGACATCTGCTCATGGTGTGCCAAATCAGGAGTCGAGTTGAACATGAGACAATAATACTTGGCTTTACGAATGCTTCTCAGTAAACTCTGGTGAACAGTGGATGCCATCACATGGATGAATTTGTGCTGGACACCTGGTGAAAGATAAGACATGGATCCAGGATGACTTTCCAAATGAGTGAGGTGTTCTTTTATGACAGGGTCAAAGATGACCAGTAGTTTCAGTAAGCCAAGGAAATTTCCCACATTGGAGTCATTGCCTAGCTGAAGTGACTCCCTGTGTCCTCGCAAAGCCAGGTTTTGAGTCGCAAGGAATTTTATGCAGTGAAGGATTCTCATCAAGATATCACGCCGCTTCTGCTTTTCCTTCTCAATCTGTGACTGAAATACCGTGTTAATAACTCCTCTGTTTCCAACTAAATTTCTTTCCATTTCTTTCCACTATGTGAAGCATTCCCAATGATTCTTGGCATTTTTGCCATTCTTGACAGTTCGAGGCTCTTTGACACCTTCCAGTTCACTAGGTTCAGTGTCGTCAGGTTCAATCTCGTCAGGTAAAAACTCATCAATAAACTCAACATCACCACCACCACCATCGTCTTCCCCTCCTGTCGTGTCCACGTTCTCTGTGGCAGCCTCACTCTTAATCTCATCATACTCGGATTTATCTGACTTGATTTTCTCCTCGGCTTGTGATGCATTTGTACTTGATCCACCTTTGGATTCTAACAAACTTGTAGCAGGTGCAGGCGACTCCATGGAACGTGTCGAACTATTTGTTCCAGGCTTTTCAAAGAAGGGCATGAAGAACTTGCTCGACTTCTTGGCTTCCTCCGCCTCCAACTTTCATCTCTTTCGTCCTTCAGCTCCACTTTCCTTCCTCGTGAAGAAACGTTTCATGGTCTTCTTACACAATGCTCTAAAATAAGGCCATCCTAGTGCTTCTCACCCATGATAATCAAAGATAGGTCAGACATCTGAAGAAAATTATTTTTTCTCTATCCGAAGATAGCTTGTCTGACTTTAATAGAAACTGCTCATTGGCGCCCAGGGCACGTGCCATACCTTAGATACGCCACTGCTCTTAGTGGTGTTTTATTTGATAACGGTCAAACTTATATTCCATGCCCCAAGCTTATAATAAAGATTTAATTTGATTAAGTATCATAATCTAATCAGTTGTAAATTTCCAGTTTTTCCCTTGTGGGGTGCACCCAGGATCAGTTTTAGCTTATCACTCTGCTGTAGGAACATTAACAACGAACAAACTTTGTGACCAATTCTCCTGTGC
The DNA here is from genome assembly GCF_030028105.1 of Mobula birostris. Classification (NCBI taxonomy): domain Eukaryota; kingdom Metazoa; phylum Chordata; class Chondrichthyes; order Myliobatiformes; family Myliobatidae; genus Mobula; species Mobula birostris. The sequence goes on along the minus strand of NC_092380.1, from coordinate 60,821,080 downwards.
AGTTCCAAAGCTAAATGTAAAGAGGCTTGATCTTGATCAGTTATCAGTTATGTGAGTTTACCCACTTTGGCAGGAAAATTAGAAAAGCAAATATTTTGTGAGAGATTGATTCTCAAGACCATTATTTTCATTGAGAACAAATCATTAGAAACTTACCTGCATTTCAGACATCCACCACTCTCTGAGTAAAAAAGATTTGCCCCTCACAACCCCCTCTTACCTTCAATGCATGCCCTCTGGTATTAGACATTTCAGCCCTGGGAAACATATTCTCTGTTCACTCTATCTATGCCTCTCATAATCTTGTAAACCTCTATCCGATCTCCCCTCAGCCTCCAGCGCTCAAGAGTAAACAACCCAAGTTTATCCAGTCTCTGGTGATAGCACATGGCCTCTAGTCCTGGCAGCATCCTGGTAAACCTCTTTTGCACCCTCTCCAAAGCTTGTACATCCTGTATCTGCAACTGATCTATATCACACTGTATTCTTTGCCCGGTCTTCTACACTATCCTCACCTCCACCAATCTCAGTATCACCCATAAACTTACTAACCCACCCACCTACATTTTCATCCAAGTTATTTATATACACCACAAACAGCAAAGGTCCCAGTACAGATCCCTGCAGAACACCACTAATTACAGATCTCCAAAAATAAGTCCCTTCAACCACTACATTCTGTTGTCTATACACAAGCCAGTTCTAAATCCAAGCAGCCAATTCTCCACGGACCCCACGCATCTATTCTTCTCGATTAGCCTCCCATGAGGGGCTTTCTCAAATGCCTTACTAAAATCCAGACAGACAGCATTCACTGCCCTACCCTCATCAATCTCTCTCATCACTTTGTCAAAAAACTCAATCAGGTTGGTAAGGCACAACCTACCACACATGAAGCCATACTGGCTCTCCCCAATTAGGCCTTGACTTTCCAATGGTTCGTATATCCTATCCCTACAATTTTATTTTCCAGCAATTTCTCTACAGCTGAAGTGAGACTCACCCAGTCTCCAGGAATTTCCCTTGTTCCTTAGCCACTTTACATATCTGGAACATGTACAGATCTGTTCTCCAGATCTTTAGGAAGGAAGGATATATTTGCAGTAGTGTAAGTGGGGCAGTGGTACACCATTTCAATGCCTGGGATTGGTCTATTATTTGTTTTCTAACTAATTCTATAATTTTAATCTGCTGTTGATTCTAAATTACTTATTCTGTTTCATGCAAAGTGTAACATATTCTCTACTATTACAGCATGGTTTAAATCCACAGCTTTTAGGAGAATTGAAATTTGGTACATTTTTTTCTCTTTGTCTCTGTAACAGTCTCTTTTTCTCTCCATCATCCTCTGTCTATCCATCTTACTCTTTTTCTGGAAATATGTAAATGTTATTTCCCCAATTTTACTTTGTACTGGAGTGGCCCGCACTGTCCAGAGGCTGCTCCAATAGAAACATACATGAAATGCTGGAGGAACTCAGCAGGTCAGGCAGCATCTATGGAAATAAACGGGCACTTGATGTTTTGGGCCAAGACCTTTCTTCAGGGCTCCCTATAGAAGCCTGCTTCTACTTGCCCAGAGTAAACTTCCCTTAAAAAAAAAGGAGCGAGAGAGAAACCGAGGAATTATAGACCGGTTAGCCTAACGTCAGTGGTGGGGAAACTGCTGGAGTCAGTTATCAAGGATGTGATAACAGCACATTTGGAAAGCGGTGGAATGATCGGACAAAGTCAGCATGGATTTGTGAAAGGAAAATCATGTCTGACGAATCTCATAGAATTTTTTGAGGATGTAACTAGTAGAGTGGATAGGGGAGAACCAGTGGATGTGGTATATTTGGATTTTCAGAAGGCTTTTGACAAGGTCCCACACAGGAGATTAGTGTGCAAACTTAAAGCACACGGTATTGGGGGTAAGGTATTGGTGTGGGTGGAGAGTTGGTTAGCAGACAGGAAGCAAAGAGTGGGAATAAACGGGACCTTTTCAGAATGGCAGGCGGTGACTAGTGGGGTACCGCAAGGCTCAGTGCTGGGACCCCAGTTGTTTACAATATATATTAATGACTTGGATGAGGGAATTAAATGCAGCATCTCCAAGTTTGCGGATGACACGAAGCTGGGTGGCAGTGTTAGCTGTGAGGAGGATGCAGGGTGACTTGGATAGGTTGGGTGAGTGGGCAAATTTATGGCAGATGCAATTTAATATGGATAAATGTGAAGTTATCCACTTTGGTGGCAAAAATAGGAAAACAGATTATTATCTGAATGGTGGCCGATTAGGAAAAGGGGAGGTGCAACGAGACCTGGGTGTCATTATACACCAGTCATTGAAAGTGGGCATGCAGGTACAGCAGGCGGTGAAAAAGGCGAATGGTATGCTGGCATTTATAGCGAGAGGATTCGAGTACAGGAGCAGGGAGGTATTACTGCAGTTGTACAAGGCCTTGGTGAGACCGCACCTGGAGTATTGTGTGCAGTTTTGGTCCCCTAATCTGAGGAAAGACATCCTTGCCATAGAGGGAGTACAAAGAAGGTTCACCAGATTGATTCCTGGGATGGCAGGACTTTCATATGAAGAAAGACTGGATGAACTGGGCTTGTACTCGTTGGAATTTAGAAGATTGAGGGGGGATCTGATTGAAACGTGTAAGATCCTAAAGGGATTGGACAGGCTAGATGCAGGAAGATTGTTCCCGATGTTGGGGAAGTCCAGAACGAGGGGCCACAGTTTGAGGATAGAGGGGAAGCCTTTTAGGGCCGAGATTAGGAAAAACTTCTTCACACAGAGTGGTGAATCTGTGGAATTCTCTGCCACAGGAAACAGTTGAGGCCAGTTCATTGGCTATATTTAAGAGGGAGTTAGATATGGCCCTTGTGGCTATGGGGGTCAGGGGGTGTGGGGGGAAGGCTGGGGCGGGATTCTGAGTTGGATGATCAGCCATGATCATAATAAATGGCGGTGCAGGCTCGAAGGGCCAAATGGCCTACTCCTGCACCTATCTTCTATGTTTCTATGTTTCTAAGCAAACCTTCATTCCTTCATTGACTGCCAAGAAACCCCGATCTCCCCAATAAACATATACCGGCCAAACTTGAGAAAAATGATCATGGCCCCTGATCCACACTGTGAACTGGCATTTCAGGCTTTCTCCCTCTACTCATTAGTCCTTCAACACATTACTCCTTCAACATAAACCTCCCTGATCCTTTTGTTTATGTGATTCTTCCCAAATCTGGTCACCCCTGACCTTAGACATCACTCTGCATTGGACCTTACCAAATTTAATTTTCTCTGATGGTTTGCAAGAAGTGCTCTCTGACAATTTGAACCTCTTTGATTTGAAGAATAACCCCTTTGTTTTAGTTTCCATTCCAGAAGAAAGAGTCTATCCCTGCCAAACCCTGCCTAATCTTTGTAAGTTATCCTCATCGTTTAACCATCTGTTTCCCCCTCCCCCGTATCACTTAGGCTGCAAGTATCCACCACTTGTTCTATGCCCCCCCCCCCCCACTACCTCAGTGTCCTGAATGGCCAATGAATTTTTCTTGAATTCCAGGGCTTGGAATTGAAGTACTCCATACTGAATCTGACCAGAGTTCTGCACAACACCAACATAACTCCCACCCCTTTCTTATTTCATCCTCTCCCTGAACCCCAGGGTAATTCAGTGTTCCATTTTGCAAGTAACTCCATTTGAATGACATCAGTGAAATTGGAACTGCTCCTCTTTTCCACCTGTGTTGCCCAGAACCAATTGTGATCTGCATTACTCTTGTCGTAATCCTGTAGGCATTCAAATTTACCCTGCTGCTGATCTCTGTGGCATGTGATTTTTATAAATGACCTGGATGAGGAAGCGGAGGGATGGGTTAGTAAATTTGCTGATGACACAAAAGTTTGGGGGTGTTGTGGATAGTGTGGAGGGCTGTCAGAGGTTACAGCGGGACATCAATAGGAGGCAAAACTGGGTTGAGAAGTGGCAGATGGAGTTTAACCTAGATAAGTGTGAGGTGGTTCATTTTGGTAGGTCAAATATGATGGCAGAATATAGTATTAATGGTAAGACTCTTGGCAGTGTGGAGGATCAGAGGGATCTTGGGGTCCGAGTCCATAGCACGCTCAAAGCAGCTGTGCAGATTGACTCTGTGGTTAAGAAGACATATGATGTATTGGCCTTCATCGATCGTGGAATTGAATTTAGGAACCGAGGGGTAATGTTGCAGCTATAGGACCCTGGTCAGACCCCACTTGAAGTACTGTGCTCAGTTCAGGTTGCCTCAATACAGGAGGGATGTGGAAACTGTAGAAAGGGTGCAGAGGAGATTTACAAGGATGTTGTCTGGATTGGGGAGCGTGCCTTATGAAAACAGGTTGAGTGAGCTCAGCCTTTTCTCCTTGGAGCGACAGAGGATGAGAGGTGACCTGATAGAGGTGTATAAGATGATGAGAGGCATTGATCATGTGGATAGTCAGAGGCTTTTTCCCAGGGCTGAAATGGCTGCTGCAAGCAGGCACAAGTTTAAGGTGCTGGGGAGTAGGTACAGAGGAGATGTCAGGGGTAAGTTTTTTACGCAGAGAGTGATGAGTGCGTGGAACGGGCTGCTGGCAGCAGTGGTAGAGGCGGATGCGATAAGGTCTTTTAAGAGACTTTTCATAGGTACATGGAGCTTAGAAAAATAGAGGGCTATGGGTAACCCTAGTAATTTCTAAGGTAAGGACATGTTCAGCATAACTTTGTGGGCCGAAGGGCCTGTATTGTGCTGTAGGTTTTCTATGTTTCTATGTTATTTGACATGGCACTTTGGGACTACTGCTTCCTGCATCTGCCATCCGTTTTTGCTGCCTCTCTGTGACATTGAGTTAATACTTGTTTGCTTTGTTCCACAAATCCTGTCACTGTAGATGGTCCAGTTGATGTTCAGGTGACCTTCTGATGGCCATGCTGATTTCATGCTTACTCATCAGTAAGATCTCTATGCTGATCTAGTAACAGAATTCCTTTTTATTTTTTAAATGACCTGCCATTGTGTGCGAAGTGAAGAACTAGAGTAAATAAGAATCCATAACAATAGAAGCCACGATCTCATAAAATATTTGTTTGAAGATGGAATGAGATATGTCGTTCTATATCTCTGAAGAAACAGTATAGTATCAGAGAAGAAGTGCATTTTAAATGTCCTTTGCAGACTTGTGTGAGAAAAGTGGAGGTTCTAGTGCCCTACAACACTGGAGGAGAGTTTGACGGACATTATAGGGTAAAGATTGTGGTGGGGGGGGGTCGCTGAGTGGCAGGCAAGAAGAAGAAAGCAGTGTTGCTTTTAACACTCTTGAAAGAGTCCTTTAGTCTAGATGTGCTCTGGTTTGATAGTACAACAGAGAGAGAAACTGGAATTTTGGGAAAAAAACTAGATTCGTGAAAGTAGGATCATGTAAAAGTACTTCAAGGAAGGGTTGCTTACCTTGGCATCGTGTGCTTTGGAAGATTCAGTTTCCGTGTCAAAGGATTGGCACACACAACAGGGGTTAACTTCGGGCCTTGGTGCCAAGGAACACTTCCACTTCACATATTTGAAACTTAGGGAAACATTCACTATAAGACAAAGAACAAACTTCGTTCTTGTCACAGGAGAAACAGTGCTTATTCACTTCATTTAGATAAATACTAACTCATAAGACGGAGTAGATTTTTGAATAACCAAGAGGACAATACTACTGATTGAAATCTCTCTCTCTCTCTCTATCTCTATCTATCTATATATATGTGACAGGAAAGAGAAACTATGAATTATTTCTGCCTGCCATAAGCAATTCTTACTTTTTGTGCATCACATTGCATACACTCCCCAATCTAGTAGCCAGAAATACATAAAATCAAAACTTGACCATTTACAGAAAAAACAATGCTAGGAAATTCCTCTCTGAGGTGGTTCTTCTACCATCAATGTAGGACTCCTGTGTGTTCTTTATGTATGGACCTGAGGTTCTTAATACCGCCTCTTATACTTTTCCACTTTGAGAGCTGTTGTGAGCCAAGAATCCCCGAGAGTTAACAGGATGTTGCATTTTATCAAGGAGACTTTCAGCACGTCTGTGAATCTTTTCCTCTGTGCTTCTTTCACAGCTTTACCAATACCAATCCAGATGACCACTAGATCTGATAAGCCTTACACATTCATTCCACTGTGAACCTGTTGCAGCAGTAGGGAAATAGCAGCATGTCCAGGTCCTTGCTCAGACAGGAGTCAATTCAAGCCATGACCGACCTCTGGAAGCACTTCATTATGGTAGATAATGTAGAGGTAGCCCACTCTGCTCTTTTTCAACGCTGGTACAATTGCTGACGTGGTAACCTCCAACAACAGAATTGAGAAATTGAAGTTCAGTACCGACTGGGTACTGGAAACATGCTAAACAGAGAAACAGGTCTGTTGGAGCCTGATGTATTGTGAGAGTTCACTCTCTTGAAGGACGTTCTGACATCGGCCTCTGAGACAGATCACGTGATCATCAGATGCTGTGGGAATTTGCACAGGGGTAGTGTTATTCTCCTTTTCAAAGCGAGTTTAAAAGGCATTGTGCTCATCAGAGAGTAAAGCATCACTGCCATTTATGCTGTTTGCTTTGCCTTCTAGGAAGTAATGGTATGCAAACCCTACCACAGCTGTCATGTAGCTGATTGTGTCTCTAGCTTCACTCAGAATTGCCTTTTCGCTTTCACAATACCCTTCTCTAAGTAATACCCATGTAGAATTCTGGATTGCTGGTCTTGAATGCCACAGATCTAGCCCTCAGCAGACCATGATTCAATTTGGCTTCTGGTTTGGGTAAACTCAGTGTTTTCTTGAAGGTACGCACTGATTCATGCAGATCTTAATGCAGTCAGTGACAGGTGTGGCATAGTCATTCAGATTGAAAGTTGGATCCCTGAATATAGTCCTGTCCACTGATTCAAAACAATCCTATAAATGCTTCTTTGACCATACCTTTGCAGTTCTTAGCACTGGTGCTGTGGTTCTCAGACTCTGTACATATGCCAGGAGGTAAACTACAGCCAGGTGATTGGTCTAGCAAGACTGCAGACACGGAATAGCACGGTGAGTGTTCTTGATGGTGGTATTACAGGATAAAGTGTCTTGGCTCCTCCGATTCCACAGCTGAAATGCTGGTGGTAGTGGGTCAAAGACTTCTTCAAACTGGTCTGGTTGGTCTTTCCCTCATCATGGTTGGGAAAGGATCAGGTGCAATGTCACAGTGGTCATCTCCTCCCATGCCAGCTTGCTGTGTGCCAGGTGCAGAATGTGCACCACTACCAGAATTACGGTGGAGAACTCTCTCAGCAGGTAAAATGGGCAACAGTTGACCGCCAGGTTTTCCAGATCAGGGGAGCAGGACTGAGACAGAACCACCACAACGTGTTCATCATGAAGCAAACACTGTCACTCTGTGTTTGCCTGATGCTGTCATCTGGTCCCTGCAGTGGATGGTGAAGCTCTCAAGCTGGAGTGCTGTATCCATTGGGAATGAGCCATGTCTCTGTTAAGCAAAGTACACAACAGCCTCTGAAGCTCCTCTGGTACTACTTGCTCAATTTTATTTTCCAGAGGCTGCATATTAGCTAAAAAGATGGTAGGGAAGTGTTGGGGGTTGGAGGTTGGGGTCCTTAAACCCTATGCTTCAGTTTTACCTGGAGTACTCCCAATCAGACATATTTCCTGAGCTTCCAGCTGCTCCACTTGCTGCTTGGATGGTCTGGATTTCCAAGTCTGCCAGTTCTTAAGATTGCTAGTTCACTTAACTATGTTGAAATAATGTTACTTCCTGCAGTCCCTGTGGCTGCAAACTTCAACTGTAGTGATTTCGGTAGGAGCATTTGGTGATTCCCTCAGGGACTGCAATCAAGAAGTCACCCTTTATCAGTGCTGTTTTTTTCAGCGTCAATAAAGACAGGTAGGGGGACATGGAATTTCAGTCAAAGGTTCTGTTCACAGAGAACATAGAGTTACTAAAAAGGGATTATGCAGGCTGGAGAAATGCAAAGTCTCTCCTGGACTTCCTGTTGGATCAGTGGGAAGTAATCAATCAAAGAGAATGTCAGAGCATTCTTCATCCTCAAGGGATCAAGACAGAGTCAGAGGGAATTGTGCAAAGGGTAGATGTAGATGTGCCATTGAAGTCAAAACTATTGCAGTGCGCCAATGGCTTTTGGGTCCACCTGGCGAAGGAAGCCATTGGGAAAAAAAACTAGAGGAAGTTTTTTTTTAATGTGGGCAAAGGTCTTGCTCTAAGTAAGAACTGGAATTCAATTATGAATAAGGTGGGACAGCAGAAACTGATTGGATGAGGACTAACCAATCAGGAGGGACAGACAATGGGGATACATACAGCACTGGACTAGAGATGCCCAGGCATCATCACTGAGGAAGATAACAAGAGTTTCTCATTGAATCGTTGGTTAAAATTGATACCTGTACCTGACTGGAAGCCTGTGAAGAGTTTATTTGTCACCTGATCAGTTTTCTATCCCATTCACCCTCAAGTCTGACCTCCTGAATGTGCTGGAGATCTGGTTTGGAGGGGGCAAGGTGCTCAACAAAAATTGGCTTGAGTGTGTAGACAAGGTTAAAGCAAAATTTGGACCATAGAAGCAGTTCTTCCTCTGGATGGTAGGCAAGGACTTCATCATTTGGTGTGAGGAGCTCTCAGCGATGCTGTACTTGGTGCAGATGTGGCCCATACACATTCCTCTGCTTGGCAGTCACTCAAGCTATTTCCCATCCCAACTGGGGATCCATGATGGAATGGATTCTATTTGGTCATGATGCATAAGTCTTCAGATAATGGGAGAAGAGTGCCCAGCATTCTCCTTGTTCTGAATGTCACCTTGGTGCTTGCATGTTTCAGTTCTACAACCCAGCCACACACAAAACTGTCACTGTGTGCTGAGATCTTACCTGACCCAAGTGTTCTGAAGGATGGACCTGGCCTTGTTGCTGTGTAGTGTTCCGTTCAGTTGGACCACGCCGTAATACCTGTCCTTTGTGAAAAAGGTTTTTGAGAAAAACACCTTTGACCATATGTGATCATAAATTTGGTGGCACATTCTAAATTGCAGGAGTACATGCTGAAGGATGCACTGAAACTTGGTGTGGCTCATACAGGGGTTTTTGTAGGGAAGGTTTGTAATCCAAGGTTCTTCTGTTGCTAGATATTGAGCTAAGCCCTGTGTAGAAGCCCCTCAAACACTTGAAGATTTTATTATCCCAAGAGGCTACATGAGTGGCAATGGGTCTCTGTACACTAAAATAGGTAGGACCAATAGCACTATGAATGTATGGACGCTATAAGTGTAAAGAAAACCATGTGCTGTGTTTGCATTTCTTGGAATATATTTTATTTGTAAATTCATTTTTGAAAGAAAAATCATCTGATAAAGATGATAATTCCTGTCTCCTTGACAAACATTCAACTTGTTCTTCCCAATGAAAAACATATTATCCAGTCATGCATTGTAAAGGAAATAGTGGCAGCATTTGATGATTTAAAACAAATGAATACTGGTTGCTTTCGACATTCTCTAAATGTATTCTAATTAAAAATGTGGAAAGCTTTCTCTGAGGAACATGTGCATGGCTAAACTATGACATTAATCAGCAGGGTCATTCAAATCATATGTGCAGTTCTGCTGTCTGTGATGCCAGTAGGTGCGTGTACGTGACAAATAAAATCATTGAATGATTATGATTACAAAGTCACCACCTGCACCCTAGGATCTTGCTGTCACTTCAATAGGGCAGTGTTGCTGCATTATGGATACTCCCTGTGAATCAGAGCTGCAACTCCTTTCTGCAGATCTGACAGACCCACTCATTTAATGGTCGTCATTCAAAAAAAGAATTGGTGATATTTACTTTTGTCGTCTTCTATTAATATAGATCTATGATTTTAGGGACATGTATATACGGTATTTCTGCACTATTTTTGAGTTGCTTCAGAAGAAATATGTTCTTGTGAAACATCTTGGAATATTTAAATAAAGTTAGGGAAGTTGGAGAATAAAACTAGAAAAAAAATCATTGGCTAATGCAGCATTTTTCTTTTTCAGTGATTGTTTCACAGATAAGCTAATACCTGTCACTGCTTAACATACCTGCAAAACCTGGCTCATCCTTTATGAACAATGCATTTTTTGTGTGACACATTTTTTGATTTATGATTCATACAGGTCTTAAATATACCATACCATTCAGCTTCTTGTGAAGGCAAATGCAGCCATGTGTCATGTATTCCACGTTTTTACCTACACAGATGTATATGAATACAATTGACAAACATCTAAAATAAAAAGTGACAAGCTACCATTTTGCACATCAGATTGAATAGTTCCAGTAGAATACATTAATATGTTCCTCCCTTTCAGACATTAATAGTATTTGCTGTGTTCTTCCACAATTATCTGTTTTATATTTAACTTACTATTTTTTTCATAATGATTTTCTTGCAACCTTTGTATTTTATCTAAGGATGATTTTAATTATTTTGGAAACGAGATAGCATTAAGGAAAACCAAGTTGTAAGGTGAATGTGTCATTCAGAGTCACAGTGACTCTACACATACTTTCTCACCTGGTCTATCAGATCATTGCTGTAGTCACCAAGTCAAGTTTTTACTGAGGTTGCTGCTGCTTTTTGCAGGATGTCACGCGTTTTCCCTTTTAGCTCATCTGTACTCTTGTTAACTTCACTGCCAAAGCTATCTTACCTGATGTACTGGGCATTGTTTTACATTGAAGAAGTGGGCTACAGATGGAGTGCTCTGGGTTGAAGTTCAGCTACCTGAGCAGGTATCCCTGAAAGGGCTGGGAGAAGTAAGTGAAAGTGAGGTAAAATAATTACTTTTGAAGAGCTCCTTTTTTTTTTAGGTAAGAAGTGAGCTAGTGGGACAATGGTTATGTTAAGAATTCCAGAATAGCTGGGCCTGGTTGCTGAGACCTCTAACAGTTTGCAGAATTAAGGATGTTCAGCTAGTCCGTCCTTTGAGAGAAGCAATGGAGGACGCAAGATGATTTATTTTCTGTTAGAAATAGACATCCTTCATATCAGTGGTTTCTTCAAAATGCTAACTCTAAAGACCTTTTATGGATTCCGGGTAACTGAATCAACCCTTGGATCACACAAATCCTAATTCATTCATTGCTATTGTTGCTCTAGAAACCTATATCTTTAACTGTGTATTTATTGAGATAGAATGCAGAAAGGGCCCTTCTGGCCTTTTGAACAGCATCCCCCCCTCCCTCCAGTAACCCCCAAATTAACAGGACAATTTACAATGACGTACCAACTGGTACGGCTTTGGACTGTGGGTGGAAACCAGAATATCGAGAGGAAACCATTGTTTTTTTTTCAATAACCTCTCTCTATCCTCCACAACATTGACAGGCTCAGCTTCACAGTTGTGGGGTTTTCAGGATTTCATTTTCCTTCACTAAATGGATGATTCGTTAGTCATTATCTCTACTTTTTCCAACAACCTTCCGATATCTAGTTGGTCTGTGCAAACAATCGGAGATAGGTGTACATAGACCACATACACCTTCTGTATGGTTTCCACATAAACTTCTCTTTAGCGAGTCGAGTGGAAGGTTTAGCTGAATTTCTTCCCCAGAGAACCAAGCTGTTGGCTAATATGGGTGACCTGGCAGTGTGATTTATTCACTAAAGTCATAAAATCTCTTTAGCTGTCTTGCCACTCTTACTGAAACATTTTTCCTGTTCAGAATATCTTGGTTAGTTGATTATTCAACATCAATTTTTCTCTTGAACTTTTGATAACATGTAGCATTAAATCTTCAAAGAAGTTTTGAATTGCAAAAATCCAAACTAGCTGCGTGCTTAATTCTAACACAATGTCTTTCATACATTAGCTGCCATTTGTGATACTGCACTTAACCTGAAATACCTGTATTGCTTCTCTTTCAAAGTGATTAATGCTTTGTCACCTATAAACTGGAGTGAGAATGCAAATTGAGTAGCAATAAAATAGCTAAGATTGCAACCGTGGGAAAGATATGACTTTAAAAGTGCCCAAAGGGAAAAGAAACCACCTGCTGCAAATGTACTTGTATGCATATTATTGTTACATGTTCAACGGATATAGCTGGGCTGGTCCCATTTGTAAATTGTGGTTTCTCAATTACGTTTGGTGGACAGAGTATTCAAAGTTGCTGCAGGCATCAGGAAGTGGAAAGAGCAACCTTAACTGCCACTCATTCAACAGGAAAGGATCAGGCATCGCACCCAGTCATGCTATTGAGAGAACTGTCTCAAGCTGAATATAATGTGGAGACATAAAATACTACAGATGTTGGAATCTGGAGCAACAAATATAATGCTAAGGGAGCTCAGCAAATCAAGCAGCATCTGTGGGAGGAAATGCAGTGAACATGAAATCCTGATGAAGCATCTTGACCTGGAATGTTGACCAACCATTTCATGCCTGACCTGCTGAGTTCCTCCAGCAGTTTGTTTGAATGGAATGTATATAGGCCTAAGAATATGCCCAAAAGTATTCTTCTGAGTGTTTGAGGTTCAATTCTACCATCTCAGCATTATGATCAGAAGGCAACACAAGGGACGACAGAAACTGGAATCTGGAATCAAACTGCTGGAGGAACTCAACCAGTCAGGCTACTTCTGTGGGGGGAAATGCATAATTGGCATGTTAGGTCGAAACCTTTCATCTCAATTGAGGGGAGGTAGCCAGTATAAGGAGGTAAGAGGAGAGGAGTAAAGCAATGCCTGGCAAGTGATAGGTGGATCCAGTAAGGAGTGGATGAGTGGTAAATAGAGTCAAGTTGGGGAGAGAGAAGGTTGGGGACGGTGACAAAGTGTAGTACATGCCCTTCAGCCCACAATGTTGTGCTGACCCTTTAACCTACCCCAAGATCAATCTACCCCTTCCCTCCCACATAGCCCTCCATTTTTCTTTCATCCATGTGCTTAGAAACATAGAAAACCTACAGCACATACAGGTCCTTCGGCCCACAATGCTGTGAGAACATGTACTTACTTCAGAAATTACCTAGGGTTACCCATAGCCCTCTATTTTTCTAAGCTCCGTGTACCTATCCAAAAGTCTCTTAAAAGACCCAATTCTATTCGCTTTCTCCACCGTCGCCTACAACCCATTTCACGCACTCACCACTCGCTGCGTAAAAAAAACTTAACCCTGACATCTCTGTACCTACTTCCACTCCTTAAAACTGTGCCCTCGTGTTAGCCATTTCAGCCCTGGGAAAAAGCCTCTGACCATCCACATGATCAATGCCTTTCATCATCTTATACACCTCTATCAGGTCATCTCTCATCCTCCGTCGCTTCAAGGAGAAAAGGTCAAGTTCACTCAACCTATTTGCATGAGACATCCTCCCCAATCCAGGCAACATCCTTGTAAATCTCCTCTGCACCCTTTCTATAGTTTCCATATCCTTCCTGTAATGAGGTGGCTAGAACTGAGCACAGTACTCCAAGTGGGGTCTGACCAGGGTCCTATATAGCTGTAAAATTACCTCTCAGCTCTTAAACTCAGTCCCATGGTTGGTGAAGTTAATACACCATATGCCACCTTAACCGCACAGCCAACTTGTGCAGCAGCTTTGAGTGTCCTATGGACTCAGATTCCAAGATCCCTCTGATCCTCCACACTGCCAAGAGTCTTACCACTAATACTATATTCTGCAATCATATTTGACTTACCAAAATGAACTACCTCACGCTTATCTGGGTTGAGCTCCATTTGCCACTTCTCAGCCCAATTTCGCATCCTATCGATGTTCCGCTGTAACCTCTGACAGCCCTCCACACTATCCACAACACCCCCAACTTTTGTGTCATCAGCAAATTTACTAACCCATCCCTCCACTTTCTCATCCAAGTCATTTATAAAAATCACAAAGAGTAAGGGTCCCAGAACAGATCCCTGAGGCGCATCACTGGTGACCGACCTCCATGCAGAATATGACCCATCTACAACTACTCTTTGTCTTCTGTGGGCAAGCCAACTCTGGATCCACAAAGCAAGGTCCCCTTGGATCCCATGCCTCCTTATTTTCTCAATAAGCCTTGCATGGGGTACCTTATCAAATGTCTTGCTGAAATCCATATACACTACATCTACTGCTCTACCTTCATCAATATGTTTAGTCACATCCTCAAAAAATTCAATCAGGCTCATGACCTGCCTTTGACAAAGCCATGCTGACTGTTCCTAATCGTATTATGCCTCTCATTTAAGAGACTCTTAGACTATTATCTAACAGTCTCTTAAATGTCCCCAATGTATCTGTCATCATTCCTGGTAGTACATTCCATGCACCTGCCACTCTGTGTTTTTTTTAAAAAAAACAACCTACCACTGACATCCCTCTATACTTTCCTCCAAACACCTTAAAATTATACTCCCTCAGATGTTGGCAAGTGATAGGTGAAGGCAGCAAGGGCTGCAGATTGTGGATTTGATTTATTTAAAAAAGGACAGATGAAGAGGAATCTGCTGCCCTTCCGTTCCTTTCTCTCTCCTATCTGCACAGGTCCTCTCAGGCGCACCCTTTATTCAAAACTCCTGATGTAGACCTCAGTCTCCCAGTTTCTTCTCTGTTCCCCACCATCTCAATTTGCCCATTTCCCACTTACCCCTCCCACCAGGTCCCTTTCCCCTCCTGTTTCCATCCTGCCTGCCATACCTCCTCGTCAGGTTCATCTACACCTTTCTTTCTTATCACCTCACCACTCTATACTGATTATTTCCCTTTTGCCCTTTCAGTCTAGATCAGCGGTTCCCAACCTTTTTTATGCCTTGGACCCAAGGGTCTGTAGACTCCAGGTTAGGAACACTTGCATTAGAAGAAGGGTCCCTACCTGAAATGTCAACCATGCTTTTCCCTCCACAGATGCTACCTAGCCTGCTGAGTTCCTCCAGCAGCTCAAAAATCTTGGCAAAATAGCAATTTTGAAGCTGATTGATTAATGCATACATTGTGCAAATATGTGTGGATGCTTGCACTTAACTGCTGCATTGCTTCATAAACTTAGCACACTGATTTCTGCAACTATTTATTAAATGCCTCTCTTTACCAACTCTTGTTCTGACCTAGACTCAATGAAGATTTTTGGTTTATCATTCCCTGACTACACTTCCGGATTGATAGATTGCTGCACAGTTAATAGCTGAGGTTTTGGGTTGATGTGAAATACGGCAATCAATGAAGAGCATGATATTTCCACAAAATCCTGGCCAATACAGTAGTGTAGTGGTTAGTGTGATGCAGTTACAGTTTGGGGACTCACAGTTCAATTCCGACACTGTACATTCTCCCTGTGAACATGTGGGTTTCTTCCAGGTGCTCTGGCTTCCTCCCACATACCAAAGATATACTGGTTAGTAGGTTAATTGTTCATTGTAAATCGTCCTGTGATTAGGTTTAGGTTAAGGTTAAGTAGGTGGGTTGCTGAGCGATGTGGCTGGTTGAGCTGGAAGGGCCTGTTCTGTGCTGAATCTCTCAATAAAATAAAACATTATTTTCTTAGCCTGCACCCACTGGAAAAACAAACTGTCATTTATCTTATTGATGTTTATGGGCCTTTGCTCAATGTGAATTGCAGAGAATTGCACATCGTATTTTGCACAGTTATTCCATTCAACACTCAATTCCTATTGCACTTTATGCATTTTATAGTAATTTATCTTCTGCTGAAACCACCCCTGACTCTTTTCTATCTAACCTCTTTATATAGTTCAATTCATTCTACCTCATTTTTTTCTATCCAACTACACCTGGTGCTTATCTTTGGGCAAAAAGGTTTCCTTTGAAGCCCTTATGTATGAGTATCTATCTTTTATTTATAGCCCTGGTTTCTGGTCATCTTTCAAGGCGTATCACCTCTCAATGGTAAAGGGACCAATCTGTTCACAATCTGATTTGTTACTTAGCTTAACCATTTAACAGAGGTTTCCCCAAGAAATGAGCACTATTTTGTTTGCTTTTACATGGAAAAAATGCTGATTGGGGATGGATTCCTCCTTGTAGGATTCCATACAGGAAGCATAGCTGCACATCAGCAATACAAGGCATTTAAGGAAATGGGGTTTTAAACTCCCAATACCGACTATCTTGCTGGCAAACGTGCAGTCTCTGGTGAATCAAATCGATGATCTCAGAGCTAGAGTGCTGAATCAGAGGGACATTAGGACTGCGTGTGTCCTTTGTTTCACAGAATCCTGGTTAACCTCTTCCATACCAGATGCAGCGATTCAGATCAACAGGTTTACTATACACTGTCAGGATAGATCTATAGATTCTCTCAAAAGTAGAGGGGAAGGAGTATGCCTCATGATCAACTCTTCTTGGTGCACAAGTATACAAGTATATCAGTGCTGTCCTAATTCTGCTCGCCAGACCTGAAATATCTAGCAGTTAAGTGCCTTCCTTTTTACCTACTACGGGAGATTTCCAGGATCATTTTGATAGCAGTATACATTCTACCTCAGGCCAATGTCAATCAGGCTTTAGATGATCTGAGCAATGGGATCAACATGCACAAAACAGCACACTCTAACACTTTCACCGTTGTTTTTTGGGGGGGGGGGTTTAACCAAGCCAGTCTGAAAAATCGCTAAGCAATTACCATCAACAGATCACTTGCAATACTAAAGGAAACAACACTGTTTCGTCACTGTCAAGAATACCTACCATTGACCTTTTGCAAGTGAATTGGCAAAACAAAGTTGAGCAGGTTAAACACAATATTGACTTTTGGAAAACCCTTCCAATTTCTTTGGTGGGGAGGGTTAACGCAATCAAAATGATTGTACTGCCACGATTTCTTCATCTTTTCTGGTCAATTCCATGTTTTATTCCTCTGCATATTTTAAGCAATTAGATTCAATTATTATGCCCTTCATTTGGAATTATAAAGCCATTAGAATTACTAAAAAAAACTTGTCAAAGCCCAAGGAAGCAGGTGGTTTTGCCCTACGGAACATTAAAATATATTACTGAGCTGCTCACCTATCCATTCTTGCATGGTGGAAAAAAGGCCCACCCTCTACCTCAGACTCGTGCCCAGCATGGTTACTCATAGAGCGAAGGCTTTGTAAGAAGACTTCCTTACCAGTTCTCCTTAGTAGCCCCACTGCAGTTAATAAGTCACATTTTAGTAACAGCTTCGTGGTTGGCAGCACTATAAGAATTTGGAAGCAGATTCAACTGCACATTATTGACACTCCGATTTGTGACAATCATTCCTTTTTGCCTGGCCTGAATGATACTGTTTTTTTTCTACCTGGAAACAGAGAGGCATCTGTAATGTAGGTGACCTATATATTAATGGAAACTTTGCCTCATTTGTGCAGTTACAAGCAGTTTACAATATCCCTGCATCTAGTTTTATTAGATATTTACAAATTCGAGATTATGTTAGGAAGTATATACCTAACTTCGAAGTTTTAGACAAACATGAGTCCCTGGATGCAATAAATAAATTTGATCCTGTTACTCGTAGTGCGGTATCCTGTTTTTACCAGATCCTACATAATGGAGCTCGGGTGAATACTGCAGATTTTAAACAGGCATGGGTGGATGAATTGGGTATAGAACTGACAGAGGAGGTCTGGGATGAGTGTTTAAAGAGTATACATGATTGTTTGGTCAATGTCAGACACAGACTTATACAGTTTAAAACAATACATAGGCTCCATTATTCCAAAGAAAAGTTGCACAGTTTCTACCCTGATGTTTCACCAGTTTGTAATAGATGTAAATCTGTGAACAGTAACTTGTCACATTCATTCTGGTCATGTTGTAAGCTTTATGCATACTGGAAAAGTATTTTTCACTGTGTCTCTGAGGCTTTTGGGAAGTGGTGGGAACCAGACTTGCTCATAGCCATCCTTGGAGCAACAAGCTCCCTATCCTCAGCCAATATGTATGAAAAAATGGCTGTATTATTTGGAAAGGTGATTGCTAAGAAGTTAATCCTGCAAATGTGGAAAATGGACTCTATGCCTACGTACGATCTGTGGCTGAGAGAACTGGCAAATACTTTTACATTTGGAGAGACAGAGACTATGTAATGAGGACAGAGGGGACATCTTTGAAAGGATATGGGGCCCTCTATTGGACTTTCTCACGGGGTGAGGACTGAGGTTTTTTGGTGTGGTAGACCTCTGCTGTGTATGTTTACTTTTGCCTTCATATTTTTCTCCCTTTTGCTGCTCAATATTTAATTTGATTTTGTTAAGGCTGTGGTTTTGTGGATATGCTGTTTTTTTGTTTGTAATAAAAAAATAAAAAAGAATATTAAAAAAGATGCCTACCATGCTATTCCATGCCCTCACTTCAGGAAGTCTGATCACCTGGTTGACTTCTACTCCCTGAGTATAGGCAGAGACTGAAGTCTGTAGCACCAGTAGTGAGGACCAAGAAGGTATGGACAAAGGAAGCACAGGAGCGCTTACAGGACTGCTTTTAATCGGTGGACTAGTCTGTATTCAGGGATTCATCTTTGAATCTGGATGAGTATGCTGCAGTTGTTACCGACTTCATTAAAACCTGTGTGGATGAGTGTGTGCCCACAAAGACTTACTGTACATTCCCAAACCAAAAGCCGTGGATGAACCAGGAGGTACATGGTCTGATGAAGGTCAAATCTGTGGTATTCAAGTCTGGCAACCCAGGCCTGTATCAGAAAACCAGATATGATTTGCGGAGGGTAAAGAGACAATTTCAAATGAGGTTGGAGGTGACCTCGGATGTACAACAACTCTGGCAGGGTTTGCAAGACATTACTTCTTACAAAGCGAAACCCAGTAGCATGAATGGCAGTGATGTTTCACTACCAGATGAACTCAATGCCTTCTATGCCCACTTTGAAAGGGAGAATACAACTACAGCTGTGAAGATCCCTGCTGCACCTGATGACCCCATGATCTCTGTCTCAGAGGCCAATGTTAAGCTGTCTTTAAAGAGAGTGAACCCTCACAAGGTGGAAGGCACACCACCTTGTCATTATCTAGGATTCTGCCAACAGCAGTTGTCATCGGTGAATTTATAGTCAGTATTCATTCGTGCATGATTCTCAAATACCAGAGTCATTTGAGAAACAATTGGAATGTATTGTTTATTGCCGGGGAACTGAATGCACTGTTTAAAGATAAGGAGTTGCTTACTTAAGACAGAAAAGAGGTTTTTTTCCATTTGTGAATTCACATTCTCGGAGGTTCACCGAAGTTTGTGGATATCTTTTAAAGGACAGGGGGATAGATATTTGATAAACAATGGCTGGATTGTTAAAAGGTTACTGTAGGTAGACAAGAGTGTGGAATGGAGATTACAGTCAGCTCTGATCATATTAAATGACAGAGCAGGCATGAGGGTCTGCGTGGTTTTCTCCTGCCTTTAACTTGTATGTCTGTCACCAGTGCCGCCCCCCCAGGACCGAAGACCCTTTCTCCCATCTTCAGAATATTTGATCCATCTGGACCTCTCCTTTCAGCCTCTTGCTCTCTTTAGATTTATTCATCACTGCAGATATGATATTGACCATCTTACCTTTTACACTGTCCACACACAGTTCGGCATACACACGGTCCAACGACGTGCTTTCAGTTGTTCCATGGGTGCCTTGGTGCGGAGACCACACCCTTGAAAAGCCCAATTGTAACATTTCACAGCTAGCAAGGCTGGGTCAGGACTTCTCAGCTGTGAAATCTATGAGGCTTTTTAATAGTTTTCAAATGCCTCTGATATTACCTTGTGAGGCAGTCAATCAGGGTGCCTCTTATGGCAGGTCCCTGAATGTATATTTGGCAGCTCTTCTCACCTCAAATCATTCAGTCAATTTACAGACAGCAGAAAGAGCCAAGTTTATTAAAAACATGCAGAAACATCTTGGGTAATCAAAAATGTTGCACTAAAGCAAAGTAATTTTTTTAAGGATACCACTCTATAGAGTGTACCAACAGAGCACACTGACAGTGAGGTGCCATTTTGTCCATAATTCCTGAACTACTGTATCTGAATTCTGGTAATTCAACCCAACCCAATGTGTGCTGGCAAAACTCAGCAATGCATAAACCATTACATTTATTAAGCAGGTAAATAAGTAATACCTCAAAGTAACGTATTAGAGCCTTTACTGTTATCTCTTCGGTTGGTTGTCTGTTGTATCCGATGATAAAAGAGAAACCTATATAGGAGAGATTTTGAGGTGAAAGATCTCTTGCACTTGATCAGTTCCACTCTCTCGACCTTGGAAGTCTGGTTTCAGCGGTACGAGTAGCCATCACAAATGGGGTCTTCCCTAGTTGCAGCGGATGACCATGACTTCTTCTGTGCCTGTCACACCCTTCACTCTAAATGAAGCGTCATTACAGAACCTCCTTCCTGGCTAC
The DNA here is from genome assembly GCF_030028105.1 of Mobula birostris. Classification (NCBI taxonomy): domain Eukaryota; kingdom Metazoa; phylum Chordata; class Chondrichthyes; order Myliobatiformes; family Myliobatidae; genus Mobula; species Mobula birostris. The sequence goes on along the minus strand of NC_092380.1, from coordinate 60,800,633 downwards.
TGGATCTCACTGTTGATCTCATTCACCCAGTCTGCCAGAGCTGACTTTTCATGCTAGTTTAAGCATATCCCTTTCTCACCAGGGTTTGAGACCTGACTGTTGAAGCTGTGTATATACTGAGTGTGGCTGCTGTCACATGCAGACAGCTACTTGGAGCCACAGGTGAGATGAGTATCCAATGGGAACCAAGGGTGAGTAAACTACCCCAAAATGGACATTGCAAGGCCCTTCATCAGAGCTGCTACCCCTTCCTATGCACCTCCTACTCTTTGTTTTACCTATATAGATGAGAAAAAACGAAGTACCCTTTCCTGTTTGAGCTTGCAATGTAATGATGGTTGTTGAAGCATAATTAATCAGTTTTTATATGTTTTCCAAGTCCAAAGTAAATTTATTATCTATGTATACACCATATGCTCCCTTGAGATTTATTTTCTAGAAGGCATTTACAGGAAAAAAAGAAACAACAGGAATTATGAAAACTATACATAAACCATGACTGACAAACATCCAATGTGCCAAAGAAGACAAAATGAACAAATAATAAAAGAGTAAATAAATAATACTGTGGTAATGAGTTGTAGATCAGTTGTGGAGTCAGCTCAGCATTGAGGTGAATAAAGTTATCTACACTGGTTCAGAAACCTGATCGTTTAGGGCAATAACTCTTTCTGAATCTGGTGGGGTGAGACCTAATGTTCCTGTACCTCAGCAGTGAGAAGACAGCATGGCCTGGATGGTGGGGGCCCTTGATGATAGATGATGATTTACATAGAAACATGGAAAGTAGGTGCAAGAGTAGGCCATTCGGCCCTTTGAGCCTGCACCACCATTCAGTATGATCATAGCTGATCATCCAACTCAGAACCCTGTACCTGCCTTCTCTCCATACCCCCTGATCCCTTTAGCCACAAGGGCCATATCTAACTTTCTCTTAAGTATAGCCAATGAACTGGCCTCAACTGTTTCCTGTGGCAGAGAATTCCGCAGATTCACCACTGAAGAAGTTTTTCCTCATCTTGGTCCTAAAAGGCTTCCCCTTTATCCTTGAACTGTGACCCCTCATTCTGGACTTCCCCAACATTGGGAACAATCTTCCTGCATCTAGCCTGTCCAATCCCTTTAGGATTTTATACAGATTTTATTTCTTATGGCAGCGCTCCTTGTAGAAGTGCTCAGTGATGGAGAGGACTTTGCCTGTGATGGACTAGGCTGTATCCCCACTTTTTGTCGCTATTTCCATTGCTGTTTCCATACCAGGCTGTTATACAACCAATCAGGATACTGTCCACTGTACATCTTAAGAAGTTTATCAAAGTTTTAGATGACATGCCAAATTTACATAAGCTTCTAAGAAAGACTTTGTGATGGCACTTCCATGCTGGTCCCTGGTCAGATCCTCTGATATGGTGCCCTAATGAGGACTGGCTCATGGACCTCTGGCTTCTTCCTCCTGAGTGAAAATCCAGCCCTTTGGTTTTGCTGGCATTGAGTGAGAGGTTGTTGTTGTGGCACCATTCAACCAGATTTTCAGTCTCTCTCCTACATGCCAATTTGTCACCAGCTTTGATATGGCCAGCAAACTTACATATGGCAGTGGAGTTCTACTTATCAAGCAGCCTCGTGGTGCGCCTGTGCGGATGGTGATTGTTGAAGAGATGTTGTTGCCCACTCATACTGACTAGGTCTGCAAGTGAGGAAATCAAGAATCCGGTTGTACAGGGAGGTATCAAGGCCTAGGTCTGGGAGTTTAGTAATTAGTTTCAAGGGGATAATAGTGTTGAATGCTAAGCTGTAGTCAATAAAGAACTCGAGTGCAGTGGTAGCCGGAGTGCTCTGAAACGCGTTCGGCACCTCTTTAAGCAAATAGCCAAAATAAACAAGCTAATTAATTAGGGTGATTTGAGTCTCTCAGAAACTGCTGATCTCCTGGGATTTTTACACACAACATACTCTGGAGTTTACAAAGAATGGTGCCAAAAACAAAAAAGAATCCAGCAAGTGGATTTAACACGATGTTTTCGCTCACGGAACAGCCACTCGCCCAAGCAAGAGGTTAAGGAGATCAGTAAACACCCCAGACAATTGATCAGCACAGGTCTTTAGTACGTGGTGTCTGTGCCAAATGCGTTCCATAGGTTTACCCTCCTGAACGATGCTTTCACGTCAGCTTCAGAGACTGACATCACAGCGTCATCAGGGGTTGTGGGAGTTCATGAAGGTGCCTCCATGTATTGATGGTCAAAGAGAGAATAAAAGGCATTGAACTCATCTGGGAGCAAAGCCTTGTTGTAGAAGGTGATAACATCCTTCTGTGATTCACGTTTGGTCCAGAATTGCCACTTCACATGCGAGATGGCTTTCCAGAGGTCATACCTGGACCACTGGTACTTCCCCGATCACCAATCCTGAACACCACTGATCTAGCCCTCAGGAGATTACAGATCTCTTGATTTTTCCAGGGCTTCTTGTTGGAGAAGACCTTGATGTTATAGATACACACTTGTCCACAGGTGTCTTTAGAAAGTCCATAACAACCGTGGCCCTCTGATGAGTCTTTGAACATGGTCTGGTCTACCATCTTGAAGCAGTCTTGCAGTTGCTCCTCTGCCTCCCGTGACCACCCCTTTGATGTCCTTACCTCTAGTGCCTTGCTCTTTAGCATCTACCTATTTGCAGATAGGAGGGGGACAGCCAGATGATCAGATTGCTGAAATGAGGTCCCGGATGGAATGGTAGGCAGACAAGTGTAGCAGTGGTCAATTGTGGTGAGTCTTCTGGTGCTGCAGCTGATGTGCTGATGGTAGTTGGGCAGTGATTTCTCAAGCTAACCTGACTGAAGTTGCAAGCAAGGACATGAAAGGTATCAGGGTAAACTGTTTCTTGTTTGTTAATCATAGCACTCAAGATATCACTTAACACCTGCCTTTGGTTGTATGTAAATTGCAGTCAGGATCACAGTGGAGAACTCTCTTGGTAAATAGAATGGCCAGCACTTAATCACTGGATGTTCCAGGTCAGGAGAACAAGAGTGAAACAAGACCACTATATCCAAGCACCGCAATGAGTTTATTATGATGCAGACACCGCCACCCCTACTCATTCCTGATGCTGTTGTCCAATCTATCCGGTGGTTGACAATTCCCTGGGTTGGAGCGTGGTGTTGGGGGTGAGCCACATCTCAGTGAAACAAAACACAGCCAACACATAAAAGTTGCTGGTGAACACAGCAGGCCAGGCAGCATCTCTAGAAAGAGGTGCAGTCGACGTTTCAGGCCGAGACCCTTCGTCAGGACTAACTGAAGGAAGAGTTAGTAAGAGATTTGAAAGTGGGAGGGGGAGGGGGAGATCCAGAGAAAACAGGATCTCCCAGTGGCCACACATTTTAATTCCACATCCCATTCCCATTCTGACATGTCTATCCACGGCCTCCTCTACTGTAAAGATGAAGCCACACTCAGGTTGGAGGAACAACACCTTATATTCCGTCTGGGTAGCCTCCAACCTGACGGCATGAACATTGACTTCTCTAACTTCCGCTAATGCCCCACCTCCTCCTCGTACCCCATCCGTTATTTATTTATATACACACATTCTTTCTCTCACTCTCCTTTTTCTCCCTCTGTCCCTCTGACTATACCCCTTGCCCATCCTCTGGGTTTTTCCCCCCTCCCCCTTTTCCTTCTCCCTGGGCCTCCTGTCCCATGATCCTCTCATATCCCTTTCGCCAATCACCTGTCCAGCTCTTGGCTCCATCCCTCCCCCGCCCGTCTTCTCCTATCAGTTTGGATCTCCCCCTCCCCCTCCAACTTTCAAATCTCTTACTCACTCTTCCTTCAGTTAGTCCTGACAAAGGGTCTCGGCCTGAAACGTCGACTGCACCTCTTCCTAGAGATGCTGCCTGGCCTGCTGCGTTCACCAGCAATTTTTATGTGTGTTGCTTGAATTTCCAGCATCTGCAGAATTCCTGTTGTTTGCGTTTTTAAAATCCTTCATTACTCTCTGATACATCAATCTTGCCCTTAGGTCCTGTATGCTGATCTGCAGCCTCATTTAAAGTCCACTCCTTCTTCCGCACTTTCTATGGCAGACACGGACATCCGGCCACTTCTAGCACCGTACCGACATTCGTAGGATGTCAACTTCATAAGATCATAAAATTGTCGATGCATTTAAGCGGTTCAGAAGTCCAAGGGAAATTGCAGGCTGCAGATTGCGGAGATAACAGTTCAGAAAATGTGTATCTACTATTTTTGTGAGCTGCCTGCAAAATGTCACCATATTTCACTAGCACCATTTTGGATTTGCATCTTGGATTTTCCCTTGATTCCTCTTCCTTTCTCCCAACCTCTGTCTCCCTTCCTTCTCTGTGTGTGTCTCTCTCTCTTTCTGCCTGTCGCCATCTCTCTCTGCGCCCTCGTCCATCTCCTCCCTGTCTTCCATCACCCTCTCCTCTTCTTAAAATCTTTCTTGGCTTTAAACTGACAACATTGTTGTGAAAAGAGTAGTGATAGAGTCTGTCTCTCAAACTGTCCAAGATACTCACTCCAGTAAATCACATAACATACAATAATTTTAAATGTAGTCAGTGTTATTTGTTAATTTGCAGCATGTGGGAATTGGTGATAAGCTCAGCATTTATTTATTGTCCATCCCTAATTATCACGAGAAGATTTTGCTTGGTGATGAGCTGCTACTCCCGCTATTCTGCAGGTATTTGCCACATTGGGGAATCTAATCCGGGATTTTGACAGCACAATTGTAAAAGGACAATAGTTTATTTTCAAGATAAAATGGTGTGCTGTTTGGTTGGGTGCTGGTTGTTGTTGTTCCTCTCCACACCTGGTGGCACATCGAGTGCCCCCTTGCCGTTTCTTTAGCATTTGTCTGTTTTTTACAAGGCTGAATTGCTAGCTCGACGCTCAGACCAGCACGGATGGAAAGCCTGCAAGGAGCCGGCCAGATTCAAATCCAAGCCCACTTGCCTCAGAATTCTGGTGCAATTGTCACTACATCACTAGCTGGCTTATTTTTGGTGTTGGTGGATGGCTTGTAAATATGGGACCGATGCTGTAGTCATTGGAAATTCCAACATTAGGATAGTTCTACCTGTTTCATAGGGTAGTTGCTTTTCACAGTCATTTCAAACTGCTTCCTTCCTCTTTTGTCTAATGATAATCATCTCAGATTCCTGCAAGGCAAATGAACAGGACACACTATGTGCATGACAACAGCAGACGAGAGGCGGCTGGTTAAGCTGCACATAGCCTGGTTTTCATTCCTGATTTCAAGCACTTTTTTTTTAACATATTCAGCCCACTGCTGAGGAACTCCTATAGAGCCTGTAGGAACGGTGTTTGGGAATTTTCAATGCTTTCTTCCAAAGCTTATGAGAATAACGTTCTTTGAGTTTGTACTTCCAACAAAAGGCTTCTCTTATTCTTTTAGTACATTCAAGTAACTTATATTCATATTATGACTCAGATACAATTTCCAGAAAAGCTCCACTGAACAATTAAAAATCATTATCCTTCCTGATCTTTCCCATAATACAAGAGCACAGTCCAAATAAACTGTTGCTTGTTTCACAGCCATTGCATGTGCAATATAAGTTGAATTATTGCTTTGCTGCATTGAAATTGGCTCAGCATATTAATGCAATCGTGAAGAAGGCACACCAGTGGCTGTACTTTGTTAGGAGTTTGAGGAAATTTGGTGCGTCATCACAGGCTTGCAAACTTCTACAGATGTACAATGGAGAGCATTCTTACTGGTCGCATCACAGCTTGGTATACGCAGGATCACAAGCGGCTGCTGAGGGCTGTAGATTCAGCCAGTTACATGAAGGGCACAATACTTCCCTGCCATCAAGGACATCTTCAAAAGACGGTGCCTCAAAAAACGACATACATCATAAAGACCCTCACCATCGGGGAGGAGGAGGTACAGGAACCTGAAAACCTACACTCAACATTTTAGGAACCACTTCTTCCCTCTGCCATAGATTTCCAAACATTCCACGAACACTGCCTTATCATTTGTCTTTGCACTATTTATTTTTGCATAGTAATTTTCATGCTTGGCACTGTACTGCTGTTGCTAAACCTTGCCGTTTCAGTGATATTATGTCAGTGATAAGCTGATTCTGATTCTAACTCATGGCAGCCCCTGCCTACAAACTGGAATCTCCCTCACTTTGTCTCCGTCCCAGTCCCAGTCCCACAGCAGGTGTTGTGCTAGTCTGAAGAGAGCTGGTTCCCGCACTGTGCAAAGCGCATGGCCCTGTAACAAGAGGTCACTGAAGGCACCTGTCTCATATTTCCTTGCGCAGCTAGAATTTGAGCTCATTGACGCCAAACAAAAGAAGTATGCAGTGGTGAGTGAGAAAGGAAGCCAACTCCCTGTTTTGTGAATGAAGCAAGTAGACTGACTCTGTCATTAGTAAATGATTGAACCACAGAAGCATCCACCCTTCAGCGGAGCCTTGTGAGTCCAAGTAAAAGTGAATACCAGCTTCGCATACAGTCAGTCTCATAAATTCTGAGTACAGTCAAGTCCACAGATATTTCCTTGGGCAGTGTTCTTCTATATAACATTTTGGACAATACAGTAGTGAACAAATGTAGTGCAGTTAGAACTGGTTTCTGGTATGTTTGCACGTCCTTCAGCACTGTCTGTGACAAATATCGAGTGCAGAAACTGCAGTCATACTGCTTCAAATTGGCAGTAGTCAAAGCTGTTGGCACAGTAGCATAGTGGTTAGCACGATGCTTTACAGTACTAGTAACAGGCTGGCTGGTGGCGTAGTGGCATCAGCGCTGGACTTCGGGGCGAGAGGTCCTGAGTTCAAATCCAGCCGGCTCCCAGTAAGAGCAGGTGATCTTTTAAAAAAAAACTCACCCGGCAGAAGGTAATGGCTTAATGCCTCGTACGCGATTTCCCAGGCGTGGAAGGAAATCGTCTGCTAACTGGAAATAATTCCGATATGACATACCATACCAACATGGGTACAATTCCCGACGCTACCTGTAAGGAGTTTGTACGTTCTCTCTCTGATCGCATAGGTTTCCTCTGGGTGCTCCAGTTTCCTCCCACAGTCCAAAGACCTACCAGTTGGTAGGTTACTTGGTCATTGTAAATTGTCCCATGATTAAGCTAAGGTTAAATCAGGGGTTGCTGGCAGTGTGGCTTGAAGGGCCTATTCCATGCTGTATCTGAATAAATGAATAAAATAAACCCCATGATATCAAAGAGGAAATTAATATTGTCTACGGTACACTGAGTCACGGAGTCCTGTCAGTCCTGACGTCAAGCACCTTAGTAACAATAATTTTGCCTCTAGTGCAGGGGTTCCCAACCTGAGGTCTACGAACCCCTCAATTAATTGTAAGGCTCCATGCGACAAAGGTAGAGAACCCCTGCTCTAGTGCTTTCATAACATGAAAGTGGGGAATCTTATCCCATTGGTCCAGGTCGGATTCAATCTGATAATAGAGCCCATAGAAAAATCCCCTTGTCTGTTACACATGCCAAAGTTAAAGTGATGTCATTTATTGGTTTTTTTCAAATTTCTCTAGATTATGCAAGTGCTGTTAGTTGGATGGGTGACTAAGCGAGTAGGAGAACACACCCTACTTCCCTGGTGCGTCCTGGTGATTTCTCTAGTAGGTTTAGCCACGGTAAGTGCTGATCTAGTTCCTTTCCATTATACCGAATGGACTTCTTCAAACTTTCTATTCACAGCAAGCACTACAAGAAAATGAGTGCTCAAGGGTTTAGAGTTCAGTCATCTAGTGAGTCATCTGCTGTGTTACTAAATCACTGCACACATGTTCTAAGTAGGATGCCACAGATATTAAAGAAAAAGTCACATACCAGTTTTTTTTATTAAATGCCTCACTCTCTGGCTACTCTTTGAGATTAACCTTCACTTTTTGGAGATTTGAGGCCAACCCTAGATGGGTTGAATCCTCAGAATCTTGCAATATAGAGAGTAAAATATTTTAACTGCTGTTAAAATAGAGATTTAAATAAAAGTTTTTGCCTATCATTTCAATAATGTCCTCCCCCACAAGCCAAACGACATCACTGTGGCAGCTGTGCTTATGTCTGCGGCTTAACAGCAGGATGTAGCTGGTAGCCTGAGGCTCATGTGAGGGAGCGGGGTCATAGGCTCAAAGGTCAAGGATCTTGTCAATCTTTAAACATTCTCAAGGTGGATTGAAAGCAGAGGGCCTGAATTGCTTTCACAGTTCAGGAAGGCTACAAATAAGGAAATGGAAGTGCAGTGAGACCGGATGCCTTTGAAGTCCTTTGACTGCTTCACTGGTGGTTTTTGGTTTTCATGCCGAAAGCTGTGATGATCACTCACAGCTGAAAAAGACTTCAGGGATTTCCTCTCACAACACACAAAATGTTTGAGGAACTCAGTGGGTCAGGCAGCATCAATGGAGGGAAACAATTGACATTTCAGTTTGAGATCCTTCGTGGAAAGAAAGAGAGGAGAATTCGATAAGAAAGGGTTGGGGGGGGAGGGATGGAGCAAGAGCTGGCAGGCGATTGGTAAGTCAAGTACGTTCTTATAATGCTATTTCTTTGGTTTTATTCCTCTCTGTTCTAAAATTAATAGTTTCCATCTATTTTCGCCAGGCATTGATGAGCAGCATCCTCCATTTCCACCTAATTTGCATTCCCATGTCCTTAGGAATGACTGGATTCTACCTGACCACAGATAGTATCTTAACCAAAATTGTTCCTCCCTCAGACACTGGTAAGTGAAAAAAATAACACTGTAATTATTAACTTTTACTACCATCGAACTTCTCCTTTTAAACCCTTATCCTTGCTCATGACACATTGTGGATTGCAATGTGCAGTCATTTATCAGAGCCTGTCAAGGTGGAAGGTGCAATGTTTAGTTGCTCAGACCCCTCACTAAGTTAACTGATAGAGATGGTGATATTCTTCCATTTGCCCCGAGCTCCCTTGATACAGTATACAGAGGGATGAAATGTCACTTTCAGGCCTTAACTTTCAGAAAGGAGTTGGAAAAACATATGAAAAGGAAGAATGTGCAGGGTTTTAAGAAAAATATCATGGTAGTGACACTAATTAGTTCTTTCAAAGAACAAATATGGAGTTTTAGAGGAATGTGGGACAAATATAAGGAAATGGAATTAGTTTGGTTGGCGCCATGGACAAGGTGTTTCTGTGCTGTATTATATCTGTGATGCTATAATTGATACAGAACACTGGCTTAACAGCCTGAATGTCCTCTTTCAAGCTGCATAGATCCATAATTCTGCTCCATATCATTACTCATCGAGCCTTGCTCATGTAGTAGGAAAGGTCAAAATCAATCGCTCTTACAAAATCCCCTCATCGCCCTCCTCCCTCAGTGAAATAGTTTGCCTAGTCTATTTGCCTTGTCCCATACATGATAAATAGGCCCTTGAATAAGGTTCAGACAGCAGCCAGTCTCTTTTCCTGAGGCTGCAACTCTCGAGATTTTAATCACATCAAAACCCAGCCTGCAGAATTCTCTTAATCATTTTGCCTTGACACTTCAGCCACTCTATCTGCAGCCCACATTAATGCATCATGAAGCTTTTGCATATTATCTTGTAAATGAAACTTTTTAAAAACAGCTTTTGATTCACCACATCCCTGTCTGGTGCTTTTTCATCCCTGTTTAAGATCCAGTGTCTTTTACGCCAAATGTGGTCCCTTGAGATATCGTCATGAGAACACAGGAACAGGCTCTTTGGCCCACAATGTTATGCCGAACCAATTCAATTAATAATCAAATGGTCAATTAAACTAATCCCCTCCACCTACACAATATTCATATCCTTCCATTTTCCTCACATCTATGTGCCTAACTAAACATCCCTTAAAAGTCTGTAATGTATCTGCCTCTACCACCACACCAAGCAGCACATTCTATGTTTCTATGTTTCTATGTTTCTATTCCAGGCACCCACAAATCTCTGTGTAAAAAAAAAACTTGCCCCTCACATCTCCTTTGAAATTACCCCCCTCAGTTTAAAATCATGCCCTCTGGGGAAAAGATACTGTCTGTCTACTCCATGTATGCCTCTCATCATCTTAGAAACCTCCCATTTCGCTGCTCCAGATAAAATAAACTAAGTTTGTCCAACTTCTCAAGATAGCACCAGCCCTCTAGTCCAGGCAACATCCTGGTAAACCTTTTCTGCACCTGTCCCAAGCCTCAACATCCTTCCTATAATGGTGCAACCAGAGCTGTATGTAAAACTCCAGATGTTGCCTAACTAGAATTTTATAAAGCTGCAAATGTAACTACACCTCAGAATCCCCACCTGATTTTTCTCCAGTTTATATGTTGTTGAAGTTCAGAGAGAGTTGCCCTGTTCTTCTTCAGAGATGACTGATATCATTCAATAGAAATAAATTTTAATTAGGATGCCATTGACCCAGTTGTAATTGAAAGGAAAGAATGGGTCTAACCCTAGGTTGGGATGAACTAGCTCATAGAGAAGGTTAAGTTCCAAGGTTTAAACAAAGTTACTTTTGTCTGAATAACAGCCATATGGTGTGTTGTAAAGGCTGAGGACGTTGGGCTGTTGTTACTGCTGTCCAAACCCATATGCCCTTTGGAGAGATGGCCTGCAGAAGACAGGTTGTACTGTACTAACAAAGAAATATGGGCAGTAGGATGTTGAGTTATTGCTGCTGATGGTATTGAACTACATAGACTGAGCTAGGTTTCTGTATCAGTGAGAGATTTTGATGAGTGGTCAGGCTTGGTTACTGTGATGTCAGGAGATTTAGAAATAGGTAGGGGAGCTTTTTCTTGTGCTTCTGGAAAGTTGATCTGGCTGAACTATATGGGGTTAAACTTTTTATAAATGACTTGGATTATTAATTCATGTCAATGTATAGATAGATTTGGACTTTATGGATTACCTCTGTTGAACTCTTTTCATTTTCCTGTATTCATTATTTGATTGTGAATTTCTCTTTCTGTAGGTGCGATGCTTGGGTTGAATATGTCCGTACACTCTCTCATCCGTTCAATAGCTCCCACTATTGGAGGCTTCCTACTTCAATTATATGGGTACCCATCTTTCGGATACCTGCAGTTCACAGTCAGTTTGCTAGTCTTTCTCTACATATTTAAAAGAAGTTCCAATTGAAATGCTGGAGTGTTATCAACTCTAGGAAGAGTCTTAAGCCTTACAGAATGGTCAGTTCCAGAATCTCAATTGTTTAAGAGAATCTAATTAGTAATCTAATTTGTGAATAATTTCAACACTCGGTGGATCAGTAGTTTAGTACCAGAGAGAAGAGGAAGAATTATGATAGTGGACGTACAGCACATCCACTATCATTGATCATTGATCAAATCAAATCATTGACTTGAGTTGTGAAGATCAATGCTGAAGATTTCTATGGTTTTTGCTAATCAGATGTATTAATGACTTTGGTGTTCAGGTGATACATGCAGGAAGTCTATAACAAAAAAACATGAAGAATATCATACAGAACAGAAGCTGCTAATGTTTTCACATAGTTAATAGAGCTGAGAGATAATTAATTCTCCAGCTGGGCAGTAGCCATATGGTTGCCGTTGTGCTGCAACTTTATCTCCTGCTCCTCTTCATGTTGGGCAATTTGTGGGCATTGAGGTTGATTTGTTTCCCCTCCAGTAATGTGAATTTGAAGCATAATAAGAGGCCAATGTGGAACTGAAAGGAGGCACACAATTAGGTAAGCAGCTAACTGGGCTGGGAGTCAGTGCTCCTCCCCTGCTGAATGCACTGAGTTTTTGAATGCTTCTGATTCGTAAAGCTATTCTCAGTTTTTTTTATGGGTTATTCTAAACTTGGCCATACTTCATCATTTCCAGAGTGCTACGGAATTTTAAGAGTATTGCTGATTTTGCCACGATTATCAACATTTTCCCTCCTCTCTATCTTTCGCTTTTTGACAGCATTATGTATTTTATCCAAAATTTCATTGCTTAGACCTGTGCTCTTTTCATTTTGGAATGATAAGGGGTGATCTTATTGAAACAGATAAGGATGGGGAATAGAATTGACAGATACAGAAGGATCTTTCCAGTAATCTCTCCCCTTCAGCCCGTAGAATGATTGCATTTCTTACTTTAATGGCGAAAAGATGTATTTTACAACATTGGAAGGAGATTAATGCTCCAACTACATTCTTTTGGTTTTCCCAGACGATACTATGTTTAAATTTGGAGAAAATTAGAAGTAATCTTTATGATTCTTCAGTTAAATTTGAACAGACTTGGAGATCTTTTATTCAACATTTTCATTTAATGTAACTTTTTTTCTTTCTCTGGCCATATCTACATTCCCTTCTTGCTTTTTAACTGTTTTTAATGGAGGTCGGGTTTGAGGAAGTGATTGTTTTAAGTTGTTTAACTCTACTTGATACCTAGTTAGCCCATTGCTTTGCTTTGCTTTTTAGACTAGTTGCACGGTGGCATTTTTTTTGGGTTATTTTTTCCTTTTCCTTGTTGACATGTTTGAAAATTAGTATACTATTATATTACCTTGTTATTTTACATCTAAACTACACTGTTTGCACTAACTTTTTTTTGTGTATTAATATCTCTTGTAAAGTTATATTGCAACTGTGTATCAGTGCCTATATGGTTTACCTTTTGTGTAATTCAATAAAAAGATTTAAAAAGAAAAGAAAGATACAAAAGGATCTGTATCTGTTTAAAGCAATTGTCTGAAAATTGTGTTTTCCATGAGCCCCTGTGCTTGCCCAGAGCTGTCTAACAGAGCAATGTGGCAACTCTGATCTTGCTTTATCACTATGGGCGGAAATAGCTAATACAAGGGGGCGTAATTTTAAGGTGGTTTGAGGAAAGTCTAGGAGGGATGTCAGAGGTAAATTCTTTACACAGAGAGTGGTGGGTGCATAGAACACACTGCCAGGGCTGATGGTAGGGGCAGATACATTATGGGCATTTAAGAAATTCTTTGATAGGCACATGGATGATAGAAAAATTAAGGGCTATGTAGGAGGGAAGTGTTAGGTTGATCTTAGAGTAGGTTAGAAGGTTGGCACAACATCATGGGCTGAGAGGCCTGTACTATACTGTTATGTTCTATGTTCTTAACATTACTGCTCTAACTACTAGTTTTGGAGAGAAAGAAAGGGAACAGAACTCATCATATGTTTATGCTTCTGCCACATGCTCCATACACACCCACTCCTTCCCTGAAACTCAGGGAAGATCAGTCTTGAAAGTTTGGAAAGCAAGGGAACAATTGACAAGTCCCGGTTCAGGAAATCTCAGCCAAATGGCTCGCAGTGACCTACTGCTGTTACTGGTTTTCTGTGCTGTATTTGGTGTTTTATTGATAGTCTTCATAATCTAACAGGTTCTTGCAGCCTTGGTTTCCCTATGAAATTCAGACAGTAGCATGGAAAATGTCTAGTCACATCCAGATGCAGAAGAGAACACTAAGCCAGAGCTTAATGATATACAGGAAGAGGGCTGGACGGCCCTTTACTGAGGACACTTACACATAATTGATTGAGCCAAATGATCTTGGGCAGATCCATAGCTTTGAAGATAACTAGATTCAATTGTAACTGTAAAAGAAAACACTCATTTGCAAGGGTTAAGGAAATTACACATAAACAGTTCCACACAAGAAATAATTGTTAGATGACCTGAAGAATTGTGGGACAGGGTATTTGGTGTCTTGGACAGGCGATGTTGGTGAAGGTGAACAAGGAGATGGACGTACTAATAATAGAACTAAGAAGTGGTAAAGGGAGCAGAATGATATATGAAGGGGAAGATGTACAGTATATTTGCATTTTGGGTCATGTTGTAGATGATTGAATTAATGGAGATTTCTGATAACTCACAGGCTGACAAAAACAGATTCAGTAATATTGTGAAACCAGCAACAGGCTGAAAGCAGAAAGGGAATAGACATGGTTATAGGATCTGTTCATGTGGCAAAGACTTGTTCCAATCAGATAAATGCTGTGGCATTACAAAGTTTCAAAAAAAAAGGCTGGGAAAAGAATTGACTATCTGAATGTGCTCAAGCAATGGGACATATTAATCCAGCTGGGATGTGTTGTTGCACCCATCCCCATCCTGAGGTTTAAATTTAAGCCTGATTAACCCTGTGTATTTCTGGTGATGTGACTTTATTGATCTTTGACAGTTGTAGAAATGTGCCACAGTAAACAGTGAATTTAAGTCAATATGCTGAATTTTCCCTCCATTTCATTGTCATTTTCTATATATCCTTTTTGATCATTATCTTGTGATGTAAATTATAAGTCTTACATTTTTGTATCCATTGTAAAATAGAAGAATAAAGAACTGAATAAGGGTGTCAGACAACCTTTTAGCTCCTAAAGTGTCTTGCAAATGGCACACAAATGATTCAGGAAACATCCACCCTTCCCATAATTTTATGTTTTATTTCCAGTGATCACAAACTCCAAGACTGAATACTGAATTTTCTTTAAAGAAATATTTCAACTAAAAAGAATGCTGTTGTTCTTTCTCAGCCTTGGCAATATGACTATTCTTCATCTGTAAACTTAAACAACGAAAGTAATAAATTTAATAAAAATGGAACATGCCCACAGCTGTACGGATGCTTCCCTCTCTTTATCTCAGGTCTTTGTCCAGTAAGGCTGCAACAGGGGCTTGTTTCAGTGTCTGCTACTTGAGAGTTATCTGGGGTGTTATACTGTATGGCCGTCACATCTGAACTCGAATCACATTGGTGCTTTTTCCAATGTTTGTCTTGCAACACAGTCAGAGGCTCAAAATTCAAAGTTCTAAGTAAGTTTATTATCAAAGTACATATATGTCCCATATACAACCCCGAGATTTGTTTTAGTCACCCAATAACCATAATAGAATCAATGAAAGATTGCACCCAACAGGGCAGACTACCTGTGTGCAAAAGACAACAAACTGAAAAAATACTAATAAAGAAGTAAGCAATAAATATCAAGAACATGAGATGAAGAGTTAATGAAATTGTGCCTCATTTTTGTGAGTAGAGCTTCAGACTTTGGTATATGTATATCCCGGGTGTGTACCTTTCCCTGGGTAGGAGGAATTTGGAGGAAGTTATGTGTGGCAGATCTGATGTAGAATGTGGTGTAAGGAAGTTGAGGCAGCAAGTGCTGCTGCTGACCCCTGCCCACTGCCTGCTTCCCCAAGCTGCCAAGACCATTGTGATTGTGGGGACTGAAAGACTGAGCTTCCTGGGTCTAGAGGACGCCGAGGAAATCAGCAGGGTGCCAGTATTGTCTCTTCAGGGTGCAGCACTACACAACATGCCGCCGCTCTCTGTGACACCCCCCCCATTAGTTTGTTCCCTCAATCACTGACCCAGCCTAGCCTAGTGCAGCCACCTGCTGCCGTCCCTGCTCCACATTACCTGAGCGGTTGGTGACCTTACATGCCAGAGAGTGCGTGTAGCTTCGTGTGCTGCTGCCAGCTACAACCAGGACCTAATGGAAGATGAGACTCCTCTCCCAGCGCCCATTGAACTTCTCACGTGGGACACAGTGGCATTTCTTCTTCACGGTTCTCCCTTAATACCTATTGAAACCAACTCCTAACCACAACCACGGCAGGTACTATTCACTGAACAGTTGTCAATTATGTGTCAACTTGTTATTATCTTTCTACATTGATATATACTAGTTTTCACTTTGTAAACTTTGCATAATTACTTTAAAAATTGCCAACCCCTAATTGAAAAATTACCTGTGCACTAGAAGTAGATGAAATTAGATGCACAACTATTAAAAAGCTTTTCAGAAAATACCCCACAATAATGTTTTAAGTTGGATTGTAGAAAATAAATTTTCCTGCTTGGCATTATATTACCGTATCCAATTGCTTTATCTCGTGGATCATTGACCAACATGGTGGCAATGGGTGAAAGGATGTAAATTTAGAGTAAGAAAAACAGAAACGGACGAATAAACACAAACTCCAGTGTCAAAGGAGCAAGCAAACCAAGGGCTAGTGTTGAGTTAGTACCTTCTGTTTACTTCATATAAATAGAAAGATTATTTGATGACTTTTATAAGGCTGATTCAGCTGAAAGGTCAGGAAGGTTAAACATTTGGTGTCAGAAATTTTGGTCAGATACCTTAGTCTGTACTTATACCCTTTTTTTAAAGTTTACAGTAGCCTGTTTTGTTGGCACATTGGCAGAGAAAGCAAAGGAAATGCCATTGGTTGTGTCAAACATGTCTGTTGACTGCAGGACACCATTTCATTCTGCCCTGCATTTAGGGTGCATCTCTGTTTAAAAGCATTAAAACAAATTGAACAATGTTGCCCCTAGTTACATTATTATAGCAGAATAGGAAAATAGCAAATCGAAGTACTCAAATATTGCAGGAATGTATAAGATCAGTTTGGTCATCTATGAGGATTTCCTTATAATTTAGAAATAAGCTAGAGAAAGTTTTATTATTAGTCATGTTCTGCTGTAAGATACCACGACGCCCTTACATTCAAGAGTGCTGCAATGCAAGAGTTCTCTGGACTGTAAATTACAAAAGAATTTATGTGGGTTGAACATAGACAGCAGCACTCATCCGTCCCAAATATTACAGCAGTCGGGTGTCACAATGTCTCATTCATACTTGAGAAATTTTGAAGTTTTCACTCTCCTGCTGTAGACTTCAGTAAAGACTGGTTTGGATGCTGGAATTGTGTCAGTACTCTGAATGAGCAAAGTTCCCATTTGGAACCTTTGACCTCAGCTGGAAACTACATATGGAATTGAGAGGTCCATATTTTAAACTTTGTCTCAAAATTTGCAGAGTGCTGGGTGGTACCTCTTCGTGATTATCATCTACATGAATGAGCGAAAGGAACTATATAGTCAGTTATTGCTCCCAGAAGGTTAGTAACCAATTCCGTGCATGTCCAGTCTGTGGTCAGAGACCTCAAAGTTCCATACGCCTGGCCACGTAACTCTCAACACCCAAACAGTGCAATCTGAGCCATGCTCATTTGCCAATGCGTCAGGATTGAATTTTTTTGGGTTTGCAGGATTGAAAGTACTCTTTACTGGCTATCTAATCTCCTTTTAGGCAAGGATGGCACATACTCCTCCCTGTCTAGTTTATGTGATCCAAACCTACCAATGTAGGTGCCACCTCCTCGGGGCAATTACAGATCGAGAATAAATTCTGTCTTTGCCAGTGATAACTATCCCTTATGAAATAAATCAAAAATCTAAACCCACCTTATGCAAATACAAAGACTAAAGAGACAGCAGATTGAGGTTCATTTTTTATAAAAAAAACTTTAATAAATATGCAAATTTAGATTACAAAATAATTTATAAGATGACGGTGCACGATAAATGTTCTTGGATTCTGCAATAAGTAAATAAATAAAGCAGATTTCCAGTCAGCCCCACAGGTTCACTTGGGCCAGGTGTCAGGTCCTGAATGTCTGTGGCTGATTACAGCAGCTCGGGTCCTTCTGGCTGAAGCAGCAGCGGACGAAACTGAAGTCACTTCAAATGGCTCTCAATCTCCTGGGTGTCTTCATCCACTTGTTCACTCACTGATGTTTCTTCCACAACCAACATGACCAACCTAGACAAGGAGCATAGTCGATTAGTGACCAAAATATTTTCTAACAGTCAGTGTCACAGCTTAATTTAAAGTGTTAGGAATCGGTAGCTTTTACACTAGGGGAAATCTCACAGAATTTTGTCAAGTCCCGAGATGAAAAAGTTTAACTTTTACGTTTGGGACTTTCATTCTAAACCTAGAATGTTCAAGACCATTCATTTCTTTCATCTATGTTACCTATCCCCAGGGCACTGACTCATACTGTTGAGTCATTCACATAAGGGAGTGGGCAGACACTTCTCTGTAGATCTAATCGTTTACAGGAATGAATCCAGGTAGCGAAGCTCTTCAGGCGTGGGCGAAGCTCCAGAGTTCAACACGAAGCTGCACTTACCCAACACCCAGATACCACCCACACATTCCGCCAGGTGTGGTAAAAAAACCACCCAACAATCCCGCCTCATCGTGCTGCCACGTTATACTATCCTGGCGAATATCAGCTTGCCCCACCCGGGATGTGCGCTGAACATCATTATCAGATAGGTTCTGAACCCAAAGTAAGAACTGACTTCCCGTTTAATTTCACCAGCCGCAAGCAGATGACAGAAAACGGGAGGCACTGACCCCCATCCCGGGATGGGTACTCGAAAGCCCGCTTTATCATAATCCCGGGGTTTTCTGCTCCCAGGAATTCCAGCAGAACTTCTAAAACTTTTGAGACCGTCTAGAAAAATCCTCCAGCTTTCTCTGCACCGGCCTATGACTTGGACTTCCCACCATGCGGCAAGATAGGAGGGTGGGTGGGTGGGTGTGTGTGTGTGTGTGTATAATGGGAAGCACCGACCCTATCCCGGATGGATAACTTTAATGCCGGCTTTCCCCGATCCCACGTTCGAATTAACAAGGCGACCGTGGGTAACGCGAGGCTACGTCCTTACCTGTGGAGTACGCCTAGGGAGCCCTTCCCAACAGCTTCTCCTGCTGGCCCACACTGAGCATTTCTGCGTCCTGTCGCGATCTGAAGCTCTGGATGGCTTTCTTGTTCTTGAACTCAATGAGAGCCATGGTGATGGCCGCGTTCCAGCTGCCTTCCGCCAGGCACCTGAAGTCCATCTCTTTGTTGTCGGTGGTGACCACGGTGAAGTAGATGTATTTGCCCGTCCTTTCCACGCAGTCCACCGTCCGGATCTCCTGCAGGCTCAGGTCCTTGCTCCGGGACCGCTTCTGGGAGTCCGGGTAGAGCCGGAGGCAGTCTTGGGTCAGCACGCAGTACTTCTTCTTCCAGAGCTGGAGCAGGCTATCGCCCCTCTTCTCCAGCACGCCTTCCTTCATCACCTGGGTGCCATCCGCTGTCTTCCTCATCTTAACAACTTTAAGTTGTAGCCTTGCCGTAAAGAAGCTAGAACCGGCTCTTTGGCTTTTCCCACAGCTACCGCTCTCAGACTCAGGGCGCTGGCCCGCTCCTCGGGAGATAAAGGCTCCCGGCGCCCCTCCCATTTCCTGTCTCGCTCAGCTGATGTCACCCAGCCTTTGAACAGGAGCTGGAGGAGGGGAGGTTGTAATCAGACTCCGCCACTCCTTACAGTAAAAAGGATTCGTTTCTTCCCAAAGGATCTGATACAAGCCGTGTCTCTCTTTGCTCAAATCCTGTTGGCCCCACCAAGCGAAAAGGCTGCGGCCCCCGCCTACCAGTGAAAGATCCGCTGTTTGGAAAAGGCGGATTTTTCTTTAGAGGGTGCCGTCGCCGAGTTCTGGTTTGTGTAATCCATGGGGAGGGGATGACCAGACCCGGCACCATGCAACCCTGCCGAAGATCGAGCGTTGCTGACCCCACCCCTCAGGATGAGCTGGTGGTGGCAGGGTGAAATATTTCAATATACTGGATGACATATTTAAAACAATTTGGAAAAAAAACCTCTCCATAACTAGTAACTGAGAAACATGAAATATGGATTTTGTTCCAAATGGGATAGTTTTAGTTTACAGACTCACTACGGATAGTGGTTCCGTGGTGAATTAGTAAAATGTAAGTGCCTGGAGTTACTGCTTCACCAGATTGGAGTAAGGTTAAAGAGGTCGACCACAGTCCCCTCGCTGACACGCGGTCGGTGCTAAGGGAACATTACGCTAATGCGGCCAGACTGGGTACATCGTCTACCGTTTAAAATCATGGTGTTTCCAGACGGTACTGTGTAAGACCTATCGTTTGGCAAGCAAAGGGATTTGAATGAGTTTGAGAGGAGATTGCTGAATGGCAACGATTGCTGTGGAAAAGAACAACATCATACACGGAATAAAAATAAATAGTGGGAATAATATACAAGTTTACAAAACATGAGAAATGAGATCTCTGAGTATTAAAGTCAGCTCCGAGAGACCATCAGCAGAGATAATCAGACCTTCAGATATGTCCCAGAGGAAGAATATGGAGGATCCAGAGTTAAATGGTACAAACTCCAAAACAAAGTCTTTTTGTGCTTGTACCTGGGATATTATATCCAGATCTTGTTGGCCTGAACATAATATTCAGATTTATTGTGTAAGAGAGAAAGGGGAAGCCAAACTGAGAGAGACAGGGAATAGTACAAGACACAGGCCCTTACACCAACGATGCCTATAGCAACCACCATACATACCTATATGATCTATATTCCCAATTCCCTGCTGTTCACATATCTGTCCAAATGCCAAAGTATTGCCCTGGTACCAGCTTCCACCACCTCCCCTGGCTGCATGTTCCAGGCACCTACTATTCCATGCAAACAAAACCTGCTACACAAATCTTAAAACTCTCCCCTCACATGTTAAACCTATCTCCCTAAGTACTTGGTGTTCCCTATCTACACTTTCACACAACCTCCATTGCTCAGGAGAAAATAATCCAAGTTTGTCCAGACACTCCCTTCTCTGTAATCCAAACAACATTCTGGTGAGCCTCTGTAAAGCCTCCATGCAGCAACCAGAACTGCCCAACATGCATTGGATGTGGTTTACCAACATTTAATACAGCTGCAACATGATTTCTGGACTTTTATTCTCAGCACTCTAAATGAAGAAGGTACACCTTCTTTATCATCCTTTCTAATTTCAGGGAGCTATGGACTTGCACCCCAAGGTCCCCCGTGTTTCTAAACGTCTTCCATTATTTTATACTTTCCTCTTCTCACAGTGCAACACCTCACATTTGTCAGGATTAAATTTCTCTGTCTACATTTATAACTGGTCTATATCCTGCTGAAACTTTTGGCAACCTCTCAATATCTGTAGCTCCATCATTTTTTGTGTTGTCTGCAAACTTACTCATGGGTGTACCTACATTTTTGTCCATATCGCAAACAACAGTATGAGACATGAGCCTCTGCATCCAGTGTATCATTCTTTGCAATTTCCACCATCTTCAACAGGATCCAATCACTAATCTTTACCTCACCCAACTCTGTGCTTCCTGCAGGGATTGCTCTATCTATGATACATTTTTTTTCGGTTGACCCTCCCCACCGATCTCCCTCTCGGCACTTATCCCTGCAAGTTGAAGAAGTGCTACAACTGCCCATACGTCTCCATTCAGGGTTGCAAACAGTCCTTCCAGGTGAGGCAACACTTCACCCGCTAGCCTGTCGGGTTCATCTATTGTATCTGGCGCTCCCGTTGCAGCCTAGATTGGTTGTCCTCTCTGTCAAGCACTTTCATTCTGTCTGCAACAAGCAATTATTTTAATTCCACTGCCCATTCCTATAATGACATGTTGGCCCATGGCCTCCTCTACTGCCAATGTAAGGCCACTCTCAGGTTGGAGGAGTAACAAGTCATATTCCATCTGGGTGTTTTCCAAAGTGACAGCATGAACACTGATTTCTCTAACTTCCATTAATTTCACCCTCCTTTCCGCCTCTCTTTTCCAAGACTTACCCAACAATGGTTGCTTCCTTTCTTTTCAAATCTTTTTATTGTTACATTATACAAAAGAAATAACACGAGTACAGTACATTGAAGTAACAACACTTACAATGTCTCAAAAAAGACATCATCTTAAAGATTGAAAAAAAATTGTGATAACAAAAAAACCTACTAAGCAGAAAAAGTGAGATAAAAAGAGAACCCATTAGGTGTACAATCCCAGAGCCATGCGTCATACAAAACCTTCTAAAAGTAAACATCGAACCACCAGCAAGAAAAGAAAATATACCAAAAAATTCACAATTAGATCGTGGAAAAAAATCTGTCAATTAGCTCAAATGATAATAACAAGCAAATGAGCCCCAACTTTTCTCAAAATCAAATAAAGGTTCAAAG
Organism: Mobula birostris; assembly: GCF_030028105.1. NCBI lineage: Eukaryota > Metazoa > Chordata > Chondrichthyes > Myliobatiformes > Myliobatidae > Mobula > Mobula birostris. Next base: position 60,778,721 of record NC_092380.1, on the reverse strand, counting down.
GTTCGACTTCTAATTTTCTCCAAACTAAGACATAGCATCACTTGAGAGAACCATTGTGTCAAAGCGGGAGCTGATGTATCCTTCCACTTCAACAAAATGGCCCTCCTAGCTATCAATGTAACAAATGCAATTACATGTTGGTCAGACACAGAAATACAATGGTTGCTTCCAATCTACTCTCACCAACTCCTACCTCATGTTATTGAAATTAGTCTTTCCGCTGAGGTCCTTCTGTATCCTCATCCGCAATGATCTGGAAACTTAGTTATATATCACTCTTCCCTAAATGTTCTCCGATGGAAAAATAGTTCACCTCTCCAGGCTCATTTTCGAATACGATGTCTAATATGACTCCTTTCCTGATCAGATTATAGAACATAGAAAACATAGAAAATAGGTGCAGGAGTAGGCCATTCGGCCCTTCGAGCCTGCACCGCCATTTATTATGATCATGGCTGATCATCCAACTCAGAACCCTGTACCAGACTTCCCTCCATACCCCCTGACCCCCGTAACCACAAGGGCCATATCTAACTCCCTCTTAAATATAGCCAATGAACTGGCCTCAACTGTTTCCTGTGGCAGAGAATTCCACAGATTCACCACTCTCTGTGTGAAGAAGTTTTTCCTAATCTCGGTCCTAAAAGGCTTCCCCTCTATCCTCAAACTGTGACCCCTCGTTCTGGACTTCCCCAACATCGGGAACAATCTTCCTGCATCTAGCCTGTCCAATCCCTTTAGGATCTTATACGTTTCAATCAGATCCCCCCTCAATCTTCTAAATTCCAACGAGTACAAGCCCAGTTCATCCAGTCTTTCTTCATATGAAAGTCCTGCCATCCCAGGAATCAATCTGGTGAACCTTCTTTGTACTCCCTCTATGGCAAGGATGTCTTTCCTCAGATTAGGGGACCAAAACTACACACAATACTCCAGGTGTGGTCTCACCAAGGCCTTGTACAACTGCAGTAGTACCTCCCTGCTCCTGTACTCGAATCCTCTTGATATAAATGCCAGCATACCATTCGCCTTTTTCACCGCCTGCTGTACCTGCATGCCCACTTTCAATGACTGGTGTATAATGACACCCAGGTCTCGTTGCACCTCCCCTTTTCCTAATCGGCCACCATTCAGATAATAATCTGTTTTCCTATTTTTGCCACCAAAGTGGATAACTTCACATTTATCCACATTAAATTGCATCTGCCATGAATTTGCCCACTCACCCAACCTATCCAAGTCACCCTGCATCCTCTTAGCATCCTCCTCACAGCTAACACTGCCACCCAGCTTTGTGTCATCCGCAAACTTGGAGATGCTGCATTTAATTCCCTCATCCAAGTCATTAATATATATTGTAAACAACTGGGGTCCCAGCACTGAGCCTTGCGGTACCCCACTAGTCACCACCTGCCATTCTGAAAAGGTCCCGTTTATTCCCACTCTTTGCTTCCTGTCTGCTAACCAACTCTCCACCCACACCAATACCTTACCCCCAATACCGTGTGCTTTAAGTTTGCACACTAATCTCCTGTGTGGGACCTTGTCAAAAGCCTTCTGAAAATCCAAATATACCACATCCACTGGTTCTCCCCTATCCACTCTACTAGTTACATCCTCAAAAAATTCGATGAGATTCGTCAGACATGATTTTCCTTTCACAAATCCATGCTGACTTTGTCTGATCATTTCACCGCTTTCCAAATGTGCTGTTATCACATCCTTGATAACTGACTCCAGCAGTTTCCCCACCACCAACGTTAGGCTAACCGGTCTATAATTCCCTGGTTTCTCTCTCCCTCCTTTTTTAAAAAGTGGAGTTACATTAGCCACCCTCCAATCCTCAGGAACTAGTCCAGAATCTAACGAGTTTTGAAAAATTATCACTAATGCATCTACATAGAGTGTCAAGAAACCCTCTTGGATATATCTAACAAATTCTGCACCATCTAAATCTCTGGAACTAGGAAGTTTCCAGTCAATACTACGGAATCTTAAAGGCACCTCTACAACTAATCTGTTGCTTTTATGTCCTCCCATGGAGGACATGCCTCAAAAAGGCAGCATCCATCATTAAGTACCCTCATCTCTCAGAATATGCCCTCTTCTCATTGCTGCCACTAAAGAGGAGGTACAGGAGCCTGAAGACACACTCAACATTTTAGGAGCAGCTTCTTCCCCTCTGCCATCAGATTTCTGAATGGACAATGAAGCCATGAACCCTATCTCAGAAATTTTCCCTCTCTTTTTGCACTACTTGTTGTATTTAATTTTCAATGTTATATATACTTCTTTTGTAAATTATAGATTCTTTGTGTGTATTGCAAACTGGAGGGGTGGAGATATGTCTCTACAAAAGGAGGTGTAAGGTGCTCCTTCCTTCCACTAGCCTGCAGGTCACCCTTGGGCAACATGTGGCACCTCCTCAGGCCCCAATCAGGGTCAGGTGAAGCCATGGGAGCAGGTGGTGGGTGGTCGTATAAGCAGCTGGTGCATATCACAGGTTCTGGTTATGCGACCACTGATGCCAGGCAGACAATCTCTGAAGTGTATTGATAATAGCTGGGGTCACCTGCCTTTTAAAGACACTGCCCAGAAGAAGGCAATAGCAAACCACTTCTGTAGAAAAATTTGCCAAAAACAATCATGGTCATAGAAAGGCCATGATCACCTACATCAAAAGCCACAGAACATGATGATGATCTCAATGTACTGCTGCCATATACCCGCCACAATGGTCTGTGCGTACCGGCTGTGTGGTGATAAAGGCACAACAGCACCTTTTTCACCACAGACGGTTGAAGAATTTTGGTGTGAGCCCCCAAATCCTAAGAACTTTCTACAATTGAGAGCATCCTGACTGGCTACATTACTGCTTGGGATGGGAACTGTACTTTCCCCAATTGCAGGACTCTGCAGAGAGTGGTGCAAACAGTCCAGCACATCTGCAGATGTAAACTTCCCACTATTGAGGACATTTACAAAGACAGGTGTGTAAAAAGGACCCGAAGGATCATTGGGGACCCGAGTCACCCCAACCACAAACTGTTCCAGCTGCTACCATCTGGGAAGCGGTACCGCAGCATAAAAGTCAAGACCAACAGGCTCCAGGACAGCTTCCTCCACCAGGCCATCAAACTGATTAATTCATGCTGATGCAACTGTATTTCTAAGTTATATTGACTGTCCAGTTCTACATACTATTCATTATAAATTACTATAAATTGCACATTGCACATTTAGACAGAGATGTAACATAAAGATTTTTATTCCTCATGTATGTGAAGGATGTAAGTAATAAAGGAAATTCAATTCAATTCACAAAACAACAAATTTCATGTCATATGCCAGTGATATGAAACCTTGATTCTTGTTCTGGTTCCATAACTCGGCGACATTTCTTCATCACCCATTGGTTATTGAGAGGCCTTTAGTATAATCCACTTCTCTTGTTCCTGAGTCCTACCCATATTACTCACTCAATGAGCTGTCCAGGAAGTCCTCTCTGAGCTGCTGTGACATTCTCCATGACCTATAGTGCAGCTCCACCACCTCTTTTACATCCCTTTCTGTTGCATCTGAAACAACCTGTTCTCTGGTTGAAGAAATTATGGTGGGCCATTCTAGAAAAGCTTTATTAAAGATTCAGAACAGGATAGATAAATTGAAACAAAAACAAAAATTGCTGGAAGCACTCAACAGATCAGGCAACATTTGAGGAAAATGAAACAGAATTAACAACTCAAACATCTGCAGTGTTTCTGATTCTTGACAGAGAATCTTACTCTGTTGGAGATTACCACAGCTCTTAATCACAGCAAACAGACTCAAGCTTAGAACAAAAAGCAACACACTTAATAGAGAGCCTGATGATATGTAAATATTTGTGAAAAGCAGATATATAACTAATAATTTCTTATAACCTTTAACAGGCATAAAGTGCCTCCTTTGTTTGTAAATGCTGCTTGCTGTTGAATCAGAAAAGAACAAGGAACAAATTTTAAAATATTTTTGTTACAGGCCCCTATATCAGAACATCCAGCATGCATATATTTTCTGGTTATATGTTACTTATACACTGTCATATAATGGGTATTAAAACTTAGAGTGTAAAGTAATCTCTGACTCCCCAACTGATATAGCTAATGCCTTAATTCTTCTCCTTTATAAATGTCCTATAAGATCTGAAATAACTTTCAATGCAAAAATAAAAATTGGGGGTTATTGCAGTTGGGTTCCTACTTAGGCATTTTCACAGGCTGAAGAACTTAAAGCCGTCTGAACTCTCCCAACTCAAAGTGCATTGAGTTTTGATTCCCTTTAGGTACAAAATATACTGGGTGATTAAATACAGTTTCAATAGATACAATGCATAGTTTACTTAAATATTTTGGGTGTGGATAAATTGTTCCAGGCAATTACACACTTACAATGGAAGCACATTTTAACTGAGAAGAACAACTCTGATTATTCAGAAACCTTTACTGAGACTAGATATTTCACTCTGATATTTGGAAAGCTTCAGAGGACATGAAAGCTTAGACATCTTCTTTAATCAGAATTTTGTGAAGTGTTGCTCACTGGATACACAAATAATACAGGTATTAATGAAAAATTAATTGAACAAATGATTTTGTGGTACTGTGGCTAGTTTGGAACCTCTCATGATCTCATTCCAGGGTTGGAGACCCAGTGCCCCTTTAGCTATAATATCTGTCTGTCTGTGTTATAATGGTGCTAAGTTCAGGAAGTTTTATTTCCTCATGCATGAAACTTAATCTGTTGTTACTCAGTGTCTAAAACATTTCTCCAAAGTATCCTCCCTCTGTGAGGACACTTCAGAAAGTACCTGATAATTTCACAACCAATTGCTGCTTGTAGGTTACATTTGAAAATAGTTCGAAGGCTGGTTCTTGCTTGTATTAGAGGTAATTAGACTTTACTATACTATGGCTCCCTGCTTTCTAGTAGTCACGTTGGGTTAATTACATTCATGTTTGGCCAATGAAGTTTTAAGAGCTATTTTGGATGGGTCCTGTTAAAGAAGTTGGGTTTGGAATGAATTGGTGCCTGTTTGACACATGCAGGAAGATTGCAAGAGCAACACTACTGAAGGCTAACCTGTATCTCCAACATATAGCACTTGTGAACATGGAATAAACTACCTCTTTAAAGAGTTTCTGTCCTGTTCCATAGGTTAATTCCCAGCTCATAATCCAGGATTTTGACCCAGCTACAATGATGATAGCGGTTAAGGGTTTGTTAAGGGTTAGCTGCTTAGCTTTGCCAATTTGAATGTGGTAGACAGAGTGGACTCAGAGTGAAGGATGGGTTGCCTTGTCCAGAATGGTGTTGAGTTTCTTGAGCATTGTAGAGGCTAGACCCAGATAGCTTTGTGCATTGTAAACAGTGGAAAGGCTTTGGGAAGTTGGGTGAGTAACTAGTCTCTGGTCTGCTTTTATTATTTACGTTGCTGGTCCAGTGAAGTTTCTAGTCAATGGTGACATTATGGATATTGATGGTGGGAGAAGGAGCAATGCTAATGTTACTGAATCTCAGAAGGTGCTTAGTCATGGAGTCATAGAAAACTACCGCACAGAAACAGGCCCTTCAGCCCATCTAGTCTATGCTAAAACCTTTTAATCTGCCTACACCCATTGACCTGCACCAGGACCATAGCCCTCCATATCCCTGCCATTCATGCACCTACCCAAACTCCTGTTAAACATTGAAATCAAGCTTGCATGCACCATTTGCGCTGGCAGCTTGTTCCACACGCTCAAGTTTCCCCTCATGTTCCCCTTAAACTTTTCACCTTTCACCCTTAACCTATGATCTCTAGTAGTCCCACCCAAAATCAGTGGAAAAAGCCTGCTTGCATTTGCCCAAATTATATCCCTCATAATTTTGTATACCTTTATCAAATCTCCTCTCAATTTTCTACATTCCAAGGCATAAAGTCCTAACTTATTCCATCTTTCCATATAACTCAGGTCCTCCAGACCCAGCAATATCCTCTGTACTCTTTCAACCTTATTTACATCTTTCCTGGAGGTAGAAGACCAAAACCTGACAGAATACCCCGAATTAAGCCTCACCAATATCTTATACAACTTCAACATAACATCCCATCTCCTGTATTCAATATTTTGATTTACGAAGGCCTATGTTCCAAAAGCTGTCTTTACGACCCTATCTACCTGTGACACCACTTTCAAAGAAATATGGACCTGTTTTCCCAGATCCCTTTGTTCTACTGCGCTCCTCTGTTCCCTACTGTGTAGACAGTGGAACTGGAACTGTGTAAGACCTACCCTGGTTGGTGCTACCAAAGTGCAACACCTTGTACTTGTCTGCATTGAATTCCATCTGCCATTTTCCAACCTATTTTTCCCACTGGTTCAGATCCCGCTGCAAATCATGATTTGTCTTCCTCACTGTCCACTACACTCCCAATTTTGGTGTCATCTGCAAATTTGCTGATCCATTTAACCACATTAGCATCTGGATCATTGATATAGATGACAAACAGCTAAGGACCCAGCACCAATCCAAGCGGCACTCTTCTAGTCACAGGCCTTCAGTCAGAGTGGCAACCATTTACTACCGCTCTCTGGCTTCTCTCACAGAGCCAATGTCTAATCCAATTTACTACCTCATCTTGAATGCTGAGCAACTGAACCTTCTTGACCAACCTCCCATAGGGAACCTTGTCAAGTGCCCTGGTAAAGTCCATGTAGACAACATCCACTGCCTTGCCTTCATCAACTTTCCTGGTAACTTCCTTGGAAAACTCTATAGGGTTGGTTACACATGACCTTCCAGGCATGAAGCTATGCTGACTATCCTTAGTCAGTCCATGTCTATCCAAATACTTATAAATCTGAGGTCCCTTAGAATATCTTCCAATTACTTCCCCACTGCTGACGTCAGGCTCACTGGCCTATAATTCTCTGGTTTATTTTTAGAGCCTTTTTTAAACAGTGGAACAGCATTGGCTATCTTCCAATCCTCTGGTACTTCACCTGTCGCCAAGGATGATTTAGCACCTAACTCTCTGAACTCATTTTGCAGAACCTCATCACATCACCTACCCATGTCATTGGTACCTACATGGGCTACGACTTCTGGCTGTTCACCCTCCCACAAGAACGCTGAGGACTCGACCTGAGATGTGCCAGACCCTGACACCCGGGAAGCACACACCTTCCGGGAATCTTGTTCTCATCCAGAGAACCTCATTTCCGTTCCACTAACTAACAAATCCCCTATCACCAAAGTTCGCCTCATTTCCTCTCTTCCCTCTGTGTCACAGTGCCAGAGCTCTGACCCCTGTGACTTCCCTCTGCTAGGTCATTTCCTACCCTCCCCACCCCCCCAGTGGTATACCTGTTGCTGAGGGTTCGGTCAGAGGGAGGCTCTGCACTGGCTCTTACTGGAGACAGTCATTTCCTATACTTGTACCTACTGTATAAAATCATTTGTACTGGAAAGATCACATGAATTGTTTTCAATTGTATAATAGTTCAGAGGAAATTCTTCATTACTACTTATGGAACTGAGTACTAATCTGTTTTTTTTCAACTATCCTAAGATATCACAGGCAGGGTATGATATGGATATATATTATGACATACCCTGAATTATATTTGTCTGGGACAGGGTGGCTGGGTCAGGAAATCTTTACCTATCTGTCAATGTTCATATATTATATTTATTATATCTTACACTTCATATTTTAAATATATTGAGTGCATCTGACAGACTGAGTGTCTGCCGTGGTCTTGACCCGTGTGAGGAATCACCACCCGGGAGAGTGAATCAGAGGATCCCTATGATAGTGGAACTCAGAGGCAGTTTTGCGATATATCAGGAGAGGAAAGGCTGGGCTGGGGAGAAACATGCATTTAGGTATAAAGCAGTTAAAATAAAATCTGTTGCGCGGAGGGAGGTGATCAGAGCATCGAGAGTCAGGAATGATGTGGGAAGGATGATGTGTACACAGTCTGTGAATGTTTCCCTGCCGGGTTCTGCAATCTGTGTGCAAGCTGCGGCACTCCGGAAATAGCAACGAGTAGGAGGAGGAGGCATTGCCTAACTTGTGACTGAATATCTCCAGACCTCCCCACTGCCCCCCCCAAATAATAAAGATAAAGAATATTTCCCACCCACTCACTCAGTTTCTGCCAAACAACTTAAAGAGCGGAGAAAAAAGCATCTGATGGGAAAGTGAGACCAACTGCACCTCTCCCAGCTGCCTGTCTGGCCTCCTGCAGTTTATCAGTGATTGGAGTACACAACAACACTGCTAAAATCTGTAGGAGCCAGATTAACAGACAGACAGATCAGGTCCGCCATTGCATTTGCACCCAAATGTTCCTAATATGCTCTCACGAAGAAGCAATCCTGCCCCCCGCGCCCCCCCCCCGATGTTACCAATGTGTGGTCAGCTCTCCAATTTTCATGGTTTTGACCAATGAAAGGTTGGGACATGAGAAGGTTGAATGGCCTCACTCAGGACTCAACCCGCAGACACACAGGCATGCTAATCCAAACAGAAAACCCACTGGTGAGCCATTGGGATCATCCCCAAAACCTCGTCTAAATAAATGTCTGATTTAAATGAGCAGGAATTTCAGTGGTCAGGAGTTGGTAATGATTGGGTCTCATTGCACAATATAATTTCTTCAATGATTAGATCACCGCAGCAACATACTTTCCATTTGAAGTTCTGAACGAAAGCTCGGAAAGGGTTAGTAAAGGCATTGACCAAACCTTCCTGCAATTCTTTCAAATTGGAGGTTGCAATCTGTAATCCGGCAAAAGGAGATAAGGGTGCAGAAGAAAATAGAAGTCTGTTGGATTGCGGTGAATTTAGCAGCCTGTGTTTTGGAGTGAAATTTACAGAGAACTTGTTGGAATTTGAGCTTTTCAGTGGTCATTGCAATACGAACTGGAAGTGGATGATTGGTCAGTATAACTGATGGAATCCCAAGGGTAAATGAAGGCCATTTGGCCTCCTTAGCGTGCAGTAAATTCCCAGCATTGATGCATATGGCTGAGATAATTATACAAGGAATTAAATGCTGATGCTGATGGGAAAGCTGGAAAGAAACTAGTTCAGACAGCAAATGTGTGATGAAGAGTATTCTTTTGAGATCCATATTGTGTCGCTTCTATTGTTTGCATCATTTGTGTTTTTTCTCTTTCTCTGCTTATTAGAGGTTTGTCTTTTTTTCAGTTGGGTTCTTTCGGGCTTCTTGCTTTGCGGCTGCCTGTAAGCAGACAAATCTCAAGGTTGTATAATTCATACACTCTTTGATAATAAATGTACTTTGAATCTCGAAGAAGCCAATAGCAAAATGGCTGATTCGAATGGCCAAATGTTGTGCAACACGGAGACAATCTTCTGAGTGAGCAAACTGACTCATCATGCCAAAAAAGTGAATGGAAGAATTTGCATATAATTTAATACTTTCCAAGTCTTCAGAATATCCAGTGTTACTTTTCAACCAATCGTCACTTTCCTTTTGTAACAAAGATGCCACCTATATCAAAGGTCTATAAACAGTAAAAAAAACGGTCACGCAATCTATTTGTGCTGGTATTGAGAAGGAAACATAACACAAGAAAACAGTGACATTTTTCTTTCCAAGTCTGTAGTTTTATAGAGATAAAATATAGTTATATGTATCAACGTCGATTTATTCATAAACAAAAGAAAATCTGCAGATGCTGGAAATCCAAGCGACATGTACACAAAATACTGGAGGAACTCAGCAGGCCAAGCAGCGTCTATGGAGAAGGGTACAGTCGATGCTTTGGGCCGAGATCCTTCAGCAGAAATGGAGGAAAAGAGATGAGGAGTAGATTTAAAAGGTGGGGGGAGGGGAGGGAGATTCACATGGCGTCGACTGTACTCTTTTCCTCCAGCATTTTGTGTGTGTTGCTTCTATTTATTCATGACTGGTTGTGAAGCAAACGAGAGTTGTTACAACAGTTGCAGATTTTGGTGAGACTGAACACAGAAAAAAGGAAGGTCTAGAAATTCTGTTTCCTTGAGAAACCAATTGTTATCTCAGTCCAAGATTTTCCACGATGATCTTGAAGTCAAAAATTTGTTTCTTCAATGTGTATGAAGTGTCCATACCTGGAGACAGACAGAGGTGCGAAATGACGCTCAGTAGGGTGAAATGAACAGTGAGGTGGCACTTCTGGGGAGTGAATTTCCTGGAGAGTATTGCAGAACCTGGTCTTCATCTGGAATGCAAGGCCCATGACGATCAGTTGGTATTGGTTTATTATTCGCACAGGTACTGTGACATGTTAGTTTTGCAAGCTGTCCATATACGTCACCATACATGTGCGGTGGCATATGGGTACTTTGATAAGAAATTTGCATGGATAGCTTGAGATTCTGTTTCTTTTGGGCATTCTCGGTAATTACAAAGAAACACAATAGAACCAGTGAAAAACTGCACACAATAAAGACGGACCAACAACCAATGTGCAAAAGACAACACATTGTTCACCTACAAAACAGTACAATGAATAAATAAATAAATGATATTGAGAACATGAGTTGTAGAGCCCTTGAAAGTGCGCTCATTGGTTATGGAATCAGTTCAGTGAGTGAGGTTATCCAGTCTGGTGGTTCAGGAGCCTGATGGTTGAGGGCTAATAACTGTTTGTGAACCTTGTGGTGTGGGACCTAAGGCTCCTGTACTCCTTTCTGATGGCAGCAGTGAGAAAGGAGCAGGGCCTGGATGGTGCGGGTCCTTGACAACAGATGCTTCTTTCCTGCGACAGCGCTCCTTGTAGCTGTGTTCAATGGTGGGGAGAGCTTTACCTGTGGCCCCTGTGTCCACTAGGCTCTCTTTCTCTTTCCCTCACTTTATCTCACTGGTATCCGAGATCTGGCCCACCACGGTGATGTCAGTTGTAAGGACTAGTTGCTGGCTGGTGCCATTTTAAGTTATTATAAACTTGTTTCTTACTGAAGATTTCCCTTTGGTACCCCAACATCCATTCATAGAAACATAGAAAATAGGTGCAGGAGTAGGCCATTCGGCCCTTCAAGCCTGCACCGCCATTCAGTATGATCATGGCTGATCTTCCAACTCAGAACCCTGTACCAGCCTTCCTTCCATACCCCCTGATCCCTTTAGCCACAAGGGCCATATCTAACTCCCTCTTAAATACAGCCAATGAACTGGCCTCAACTGTTTCCTGTGGCAGAGAATTCCACAGATTCACCTCCCACTGTGTGAAGAAGTTTTTCCTAAGCTCAGTCCTAAAAGGCTTCCCCTTTATCCTCAAACTGTGACCCCTCGTTCTGGACTTCCCCAACATCGGGAACAATCTTCCTGCATCTAGCCTGTCAATCCCTTTTATACATTTTATACATTTCAATAAGATCTCTCCCTCAATCTTCTAAATTCCAACGAGTATAAGCCTAGTTGATCCAGTCTTTCATCATATGAAAGTCCTGCCAGCCCAGGAATCAATCTGGTGAACCTCCTTTGTACTCCCTCTATGGCAAAGATGTCTTTCCTCAGATTAGGGGACCGAAACTGCACGCAATACTCCAGCTGTGGTCTCACCAAGGCTTTGTACAACTGCAGTAGTACCTCCCCGCTCCTGTACTCGAATCCTCTTGCTATAAATGCCAGCATAGCATTCGCCTTTTTCACTGCCTGCTGTACCTGGATGCCCACTTTCAATGACTGGTGTATAATGACACCCAGGTCTCGTTGCACCTCCCCTTTTCCTAATCGGCCACCATTCAGATAATAATCTGTTTTCCTGTTTTTGCCACCAAAGTGGATAACCTTACATTTATCCACATTAAATTGCATCTGCCATGAATTTGGCCACTCACCTAACCTATCCAAGTCACCCTGCATCCTCTTAGCATCCTCCTCACAGCTAACCCTGCCGCCCAGCTTCGTGTCATCCACAAACTTGGAGATGCTGCATTTAATTCCCTCATCCAAGTCATTAATATATATTGTAAACAACTGGGGTCCCAGCACTGAGCCTTGCAGTACCCCACTAGTCACTGCCTGCCATTCTGAAAAGGTCCCATTTATTCCCACTCTTTGCTTCCTGTCTGCCAACTAATTCTCTATCCACATCAATACCTTACCCCCAGTACTGTGTGTTTTAAGTTTGCACACTAATCTCCTGTGTGGGATCTTGTCAAAAGCCTTTTGAAAATCCAAATTTACCACATCCACTGGTTCTCCCCTATCCACTCTACTACTTACATTCTCAAAAAATTCTATGAGATTCGTCAGACATGATTTTCCCTTCACAAATCCATGCTGACTTTGTCGGATGATTTCACTGCTTTCCAAATGTGCTGTTATCATATCTTTGATAACTGACTCTAGCATTTTCCCCACCACCGATGTTAGGCTAACTGGTCTATAATTCCCTGGTTTCTCTCTCCCTCCTTTTTTAAAAAGTGGGGTTACATTAGCCACCCTCCAATCCTCAGGAACTAATCCAGAATCTAAAGAGTTTTGAAAAATTATAACTAATGCATCCACTATTTCTTGGGCTACTTCCTTAAGCACTCTGGGATGCAGACCATCTGGCCCTGGGCATTTATCTGCCTTTAATCCCTTCAATTTACCTAACACCACTTCCCTACTGACATGTATTTCCCTCAGTTCCTCCATCTCACTAGACCCTCTGTCCCCTACTATTTCTGGAAGATTATTTATGTCCTCCTTCGTGAAGACAGAACCAAAGTAATTATTCAATTGGTCTGCCATGTCTTTGCTCCCCATAATCAATTCACCTGTTTCTGTCTGTAGGGGACCTACATTTGTCTTAATGAATCTTTTTCTTTTCACAAGCTTTTACAGTCAGTTTTTATGTTCCCTGCCAGTTTTCTCTCATAATCTTTTTTCCCTTTCCTAATTAAGCCCTTTGTCCTCCTCTGCTGGACTGTGAATTCCTCCCAGTCCTCAGGTGAGCCACTTTTTCTGGCTAATTTGTATGCTTCTTCTTTGGAATTGATACTATCCCTAATTTCCCTTGTCAGCCATGGGTGCACTACCTTTCCTGATGTATTCTTTTGCCAAACTGGGATGAACAATTGTTGTAGTTCATCCAAGCAATCTTTAAATGCTTCCCAATGTATATCCACTGTCAACCCTTTAAGTGTCATTTGCCAGTCTATCTTAGCTAATTCACGTCTCATACCTTCAAAGTTACCCTTCTTTAAGTTCAGAACCTTTGTTTCTGAATTAACTATGTCACTCTCCATCTTAATGAAGAATTCCACCATATTATGGTCTCTCTTACCCAAGGGGCCTCTCACAAGATTGCTAATTAACCCTTCCTCATTGCTCAAAAGCCAGTCTAGAATAGCCTGCTGTCTAGTTGGTTCCTCGACATGTTGGTTCAAAAAACCATCCCGCATACATTCCAAGAAATCCTCTTCCTCAGCACCCTTACCAATTTGGTTCACCCAATCTATATGTAGATTGAAGTCACCCATTATAACTGCTGTTCCTTTATTGCACACATTTCTAATTTCCTGTTTAATACCATCCCCAACCCCACTACTACTGTTAGGTGGCCTGTACACAACTCCCACCAGCGTTTTCTGCCCCTTAATGTTATGCAGCTCTACCCATATCGATTCCACATCCTGCCAGCTAATGTCCTTCCTTTCTATTGTGTTAATCTCCTCTCTAACCAGCAATGCTACCCACCTCCTTTTCTTTCATGTCTATCCCTCCAGAATATTGAATATCCCTGAACGTTGAGCTCCCATCCTTTGTCCAGTTTGCTGGACCAAGTACCGGCATTTCAGAGTGGTTGATCACTTTCCTTGGAAGAGGACTATGTGGGTTCATCTTATCTGTACCCCTGTGAGGTCACCTCTCATTCTTGTACGCTCCAGTTTGCTCCCATTCCAGTTGTGATTACCTCCCCCTTGAATCCCCAAAAACTGAGACTCTCCTGTGCCCCGTCCTCCACCCTTGCTCCACATCCTGAGCCAGCAGACATCTGGTGGCAGAGTGAGGAGGGAAACAGACGTCGCAGGCATTGAAGTGCAAGGCCCATTCTATTGCATACAATGGCCCTGTATCATTTGCACCAGGGTAAAGCAGTGGTGTGTCCTTGCACTGCACATCTACCCTGCCAAGCACCAAAACAATTCTGACTAGTTATTTAAAAACCCAGGTGCTAGAGATGAATACATAAAGGTCCTGGTTATACTAATATTATTATTAATAATAATAATAATAATCCACTTGGAGTGGGCACGTGGCCAAGTGGTTAAGGCATTAGACTAGCTACCTGAAAGACATGAGTTCGAGCCCCAGCCGAGGGAACATGTTGTGTCCTTGAGCAAGGCACTTAATCACACATTGGTCCGTGACGACACTGGTGCCAAGCTGTATGGATCCTCATGCCCTTCCCTTGGACAACATTGGTGTCGTGGAGAGGGGAGACTTGCAGCTTGGGCAACTGCCGGTCTTCCATACAACCTTGCCCAGGCCTGCGCCCTAGAGAGTGAAGACCTTCTAGGCGCAGATCCATGGTCTCGCAAGACTAACGGATGCCTTTAATAATCCACTTATCACCAAGACCACTCAAGAGTTAAGAGAAGAAAGACACACATGAAATGGTCACTTGAAGTAAGCACATTCATAATGTATGTATATCATCGAGTAACAGAACTAGAGACTGACACGGCAGCATACAGGGGCAAACTTCAACAGGAGTTTATCACAGAACATCCCTTCATGGAAGTGAATGTGCATTGAATAGCAGATCAATGGAGAGTGATAGTAAAAAATAACATGTTAAACCAAATAAAACATGATGTTGTACAAGAGCTAGAAAGAAACCAACCTAACGACCACAACAATGTTACACAAGAAAATAATGAAGATGAACACTCCCTCTCACCCTGAAAGGATATGATCAATCTAACTAAAACATTGTAGAATTTATAGATACACTAAAACAAAAGCTTGGTGCATACAAAGCCAGACTAAATAGATACATGAAATGTACCAGACAAAGAAAACAGAATTATCAGTTCAGAAAATGAAAATGGTTTATACAAGACATTGAAGCTAAATCTGAGGCAGCAAAATATCACCAACCCTAGCACAGAATTACCAACAAACTCAGGGATAATAAACTTTTGATCTAATATCTGGTCAGACAAGGTGACACACTATCAAGAAGCAATCTGGATTAAGGAAGAAAAAGAATGCACCACACAATTGAAAAAATGCAAACACCTGAAGTTACAACGGATATGGCTATGAAAAAATCCCACAACTGGGAAAGTACCGGCAGTGATAGTATTCATAATTATTGGTATAAAAATGCACATGCCTTCATCCATACCTAGTAGTATAAATCAACTATTTCCTTAAAAATCATGAAGAGTGCCTGAATTTGACAGAAGGTAAAAATATCTCTTACCTAAAGGAGAAATCACAAATGACCCATCAAAATTTCGTCCTATTGCTTACTTACAAACCATATATAAACTTGTAACATCGTGCATCTTGCAGCTAATCACCAATCACTCAGATAACCACAATATACATACAGACGAGCAGAAAGGATATTGTAAGGGAATGAGAGGATGTAAAGAACAACTGATAATGGATTCTGTAATTCAAAACCAAGCCCAGCAGAGAAGCAGAAATCTTTTGTGTTGTTATATTGACTACCAAAATGCACTGATTCTGTCCCACACTCATGGTTGATAGAAGTTCTTAATACACGATATATAAACTAAAGCCAATACTTTTGAAGTTCCTACATCAGATGAAGCATTGGTGTACTATAACCACCGTACCTATCAACAACCTCTACTATCAAAATCTATTTACTTATTGAGATACAGAGTGGAATAGATCCTTACAGCTCTTCAAGCCACGCCACCCAGCAATGCCCCGATTTAGTCCTAGCCAAATCATGAGACAATTTACAATGACCAACTAACCTGCCTGAACCTCAGGTTTTACCAGTTTGAGCTGAGAGAAAAATAAAAATACAACAATAATAATAATAAATGTTAATTAACTGGAATCTAGACTGATCATGGAGTAATAAATCATGTCATTTCAGAGTGGTTGATCACTTTCCTTGGAAGAGGACTATGTGGGTTCATCTTACCTGTACCCCTGTGAGGTCACCTCTCATTCTCGTATGCTCCAGTGTATCAAGTCCCAGCTTGCTCAGCTTCTCTCCACAGCTCAGCCCCTCGGGTCCTGGCAACATCCCGATAAATCTGCAATCCATCTTTCCAAATGCATGTACATCTTAACCCTCAGGATATCCTCAAATAACTTACAAACCACAAATGTTAGGCCTACTGGTCTATAGTTCCCAGGTTTTTCTTTGCAGCCCTTCTTAAATAAAGGTGCTACATTAGCCACCCTCTAGTCTTCCTGCACTTCACCGTTGCTAATATGATGCATTTACCTCTGTCAAGTGTCCTGCAATTTCTCCTCTAACTTCCCACAGTGTTCTTAGAAATGCCAATCAAGCCCTGGAGGTCTATTTACCTTTGTATATTCTAGGACGTCCAGCACCTCCTCTTTTGTAACATGGACTATCCTCACAACATCTCATTAGCTCTCTCAAGTTTCTATGTCTTCCTACCTTTCTCTATGGTAAAAACAGAGAGAAATGTTCATTAAGGACCTTGCTCATCTTCTATAGCTCCACAAAAAGAAGTCCACTACGGTTTTGAGAGGGCCTTTTCTCTCCTTAGTTGTTCTTTTTCCCTTAATATACATACAGTCTCTCTGGATTCTCCTTACTAGAGATCCTTTGGAAAAATTCTTTACAATGAAGGGAGATTGAAAAGGGAATTCCATGCCGCAAACTGAAGTTGAAGCTAAATTTAGAAAGAGTTGGATAATTGCCTCAGTACTTTGAGGAAAATGAAGTCTTAAATAGAATGGTTGATAAGACCAAATTGACATGGAGGGAAACACCAGCCCACAGTTAACCAAAAAGATTGCACAATTTGTCTTCCATTTTCTTTCCCGGGACAGACTAATGCCACACTCTATACTGGCAGCTGTCTGAATACAAACCCATGTAAAAGGTTTTGTGCTGGAGTTCAAGCCAGATAAGTGGGAAGTGGTTCATTTCAATAGGTCAAATTTGAAGACAGAATATAATATGAACGGTAAGGCTCTTGGCTGTGTGGAAGATCAGCGAAAGCTTGGTGTCTGTGTCCACAGGACATTCAAAGCTGCAGCGCAGGTTGGCAGTGTTGTTAAGAAGGCGTATGCTGTGATGGTCTTCATCAACCATGGGACTGAGTTCAAGAGCTATGAGATAAAGTTACAGCTATATAAGACCTTAGTTAGACCCCACTTGGAGTACTGCGTTCATTTCTGGTCACTTCACTACAGGAAGGATGTGGATACTATAGGGAGAGTACAGAGGAGATTTACAAGGACGTTGCCTGGATTGGAGAATGTACCTTATGAGAATAGGTTGAGTGTACTTGGCCTTTTCTCCTTGGAGCAATAGAGGATGGGGTGACCTGATAGAGGTGTATAAGATGATGAGAGGTATTGATCATGTGGATAGCCAGAGGTTTCTTCCCAGGGCTGAAACATTTCAGGGGGCATAGTTTTAAGGTGCTTGGAAGTAGGTACAAGGGAGATGTCAGAGGTAGGTTTTTCACACAGAGTGGTGGGTGTGTGGAATGCACTGCCAGTGAAGGTGGTACAGGCGATACAACAGGGTCTTTCAAGAGACTCTTGGATAGGTACATGGAGCTTAGTAAAATAGAGGGCAATGTGGTAGGGAAATTCTAGGCAGTTTCTAGAGTGGGTTACATGTTTGGCACAACATTGTGGCTGAGGAGCTGGTAATGTGCTGTAGATTTCTATGTACCAGATCAAATAAGAAAACTACTCACATTAAAACATTAAAAAAAGACACAAAACAGTTGTGAGTATTTCTAGCAGTATCCGTTTTTGATTCAGATTTCTAGCATCTTCATTTCCCACTCTCATGCCTTTAGCATTCATTGTCAGGACATTCCATAGCACTTCATCAGCAGTAAATCGCAGATAAAACATGATTAATACTACAACGCCCTGGTTATAGGAGTAGACGTATTTTAAAGTTCCTTTCTTTCCTCATTGCTTCCTGTCTTGAAAGATCTGGATAGAGAGGATGTAGAAATGATGGTTCCATTTGCAGGAGAGTCCAGGACCTGAGGGCATAGCCTCAGAATGAAGGGATGACTCTTAAAACCAAGATAAGAAGGAATTTCTTCAGCCGGAGGGTGATGAATCTGTAAAATTCATTGCCATAGAGGGCTGTGAAGGCCAAGTCATTGGATGTATTTAAGGCAGAGATTGATAGGTTTTTGATTATGGTTGAAGTATTATGGGGAGAAGGCAGAGTAACAAACAGCCATGGTTGAATAATAGAGTAGATCCGATGGGCCAAATGGCCTAATTCTGTTCCTATTTGTTATGGTCTTCTAAATTCCAGGGATGTGACCATAGTCTGTCCAAACTCTCCTCTTAGGGCAATGCATCCACTCCTGGTATTACTCTATAAGGTTGTACTAAGTTCAGCCCTTTGAATCCACCTCACCATTCATCGACTCTGAACTTCCTCCATAGTGCCGTTTTCAGCTCAGTCCCTGTACTCCCTTTACTCCCTGTACTCCCTTGTTCAGTGGGGACACAAGAGACCAGAGGGAAATGGACAGTTAGCGCTTCGAGTCAGGGCTGTCCACAGAAGCTGCCTGACCCACCGAATTCCTCCAGCAATTTGTTGTTTTTTGTTGCCCCCTTGATTTGGTGTATGTCTTGAAACCTTGAAATGAATATAATATCTGACATCCACAACCATCTAGGGAAGAAATCTGGGTCCCACCCAGATTTGTGCCCTGTAAGGCTTGGGGAGCCTCTGTGCCTAACAACCAGCCAGTATGTGTCTGAATGCCTCAGGGAGAGGAGTTAACGTCTTTGAATGTGGAAAGCCCTTCAACATAGTAATATATTGGGGCTCACTGTCCAGTTGTGATGAAAAGTACTATCGAGATGGGTGACAAAAAGGGTGATTAAGTGAGGTACAGTTGCCATAGAGCCCAAACTGTGTGCAAGGCATGAATCTTCCACAGAAGAAAAGGTGTATAAGAAAAGTAAAATAGTAAAAGGAAGCAAAATTACTCATACGGATATAAGCTTGTCGGCTCCTGATTAATCATAACAGCAGTGGTTGTATAGTGGGTGTGTGCAGCATTTTACTGCGCAATGAGACCAACATCATAACCTGCAATAGATAATTCCAACCACAAACACTTTCAACCCTCTACAATTAAAATTACAATTGGTTGGTGATTAATTGAGTCATTTGGGAGTGGGACCTGGAGTCACAGCCTTTGTTTAATTAAGAATGGTCAGGTAATCCATCCCAATGGAACTGGTCAGAGATGTCCCAGCATGAATTAACAGCTAATAGAAACACATTATGAGAGCAGTAACAAATACTCAAGGCTTGAAGTTAGCTGAACTGTTAAACATTGCCACTGCCACTTCCAAAACCGATCTATGTCCATCTGTTGGCCTCGCATCTATCTGCTCCCATATCCATTTTCCTCTCCTGCTTGTGTCCATTTGTTCTCACATCAGATGTTCACTTTGACTGTTCTGAATTTCCTGACCTTGGGGAACCCAAGCCATTTTTCTCTGTCTGGCAGTCAAGCCAATACTGACCACCAGTCTATCACTGTCCGAACTATGCTGCTTGGAAGTTTAAATTGAATTGGAAACTGCTGGAAATCCTTGAAGATCTGCTGCTGAAGAAGTCTTTGACCTGAAATGTTAACTGTTTTCCTTTCCACAGATGCTGCCGGACCTGCTAAACACTTCCTTCCAACATTTTCAGTTTCTTTTCTAGAGTATGATCATACACAAGGAGTAATCTTTGCCTTCAAAATCACATTAATTCGCAATTGAATCGAAGGATTTGATGGAGCTAATATTGAGAATAATACAGAATTAACCATTCAGATGACATTTTTTGCCAGAATTTTCCCATAAGTAAGTTATTTAAAGCCTTTTGGCTGATAAATTCCAGTGACTCCTACTGGCTGGGCTGACCAGTTGATCATAAGTGTGGTGGTGTGGTACAGAACTGGTGTAGGTATGTGTTGATCACTGACTGTGGCTCCAATAGACCCTGCTTATCTTGTTTTCCATGGTTAGTGGTCGGGAGCTTGGGAGCTGCCTGTCTGCTGGCTAGCTGCAGGTGTCTGCCTGTTGGCCACACATTCAGTAACAGACTGAACTCTTGTCTGCTGGTGAGTCGAGTGCCCATGTGGCAGGTGGCTCTCCATCTGGGCCAGGTCCCTGCTCCAACTCCATCCTTTAGCTTCAACCCCCGATGTCTAAAGAGGAGCTGTAAGCTCATCTTGAATAATTGCTCATCGAATACGCTGACTTTTAAATCTAAAAGTTGATGCTGCTGCATTGTTAATAAATGTGTTGATAGTGGCATAAGACCATAAGACAAAGGAGCAGAAGTCGGCCATTCGGCCCATCGAGTCTCCTCCGCAATTTTATCATGAGCTGATCCATTCTCCCATTTAGTCCGACTCCCCCGATTTCCCACCAAAACCTTTGATGCTCTGGCTACTCAGATACCTATCAATCTCCGCCTTAAATACACCCAATGACTTGGCCTCTACTGCCACCAGTGGCAACAAATTCTATAGATTCACCATCCTCTGGCTAAAGAAATTTCTTCGCATTTCTGTTCTGAATGGGCGCCCTTCAATCCTTAAGTCATGCCCTCTCGTACTACACTCCTCCATCATGGGAAACAACTTTGTCACATCCACTCTGTCCATGCCTTTCAACATTCGAAATGTTTCTATGAGGTCTCCCCTCATTCTTCTAAACTCCAAGGAATACAGTCCAAGAGCGGACAAACGTTCCTCATATGTTAACCCTCTCATTCCCGGAATCATTCTAGTGAATCTTCTCCGTACCCTCTCCAACGTCAGCACATCCTTTCTTAAATAAGGAGACCAAAACTGCCCACAGTACTCCAAGTGATGTCTCACCAGCGCCTTATAGTACCTCAACATCACATCCCTGCTCCTATACTCTATTCCTCTAGAAATGAATGCCAACATTGCATTCGCCTTCTTCACCACCGACTCAACCTGGAGATTAACCTTAAGGGTATCCTGTATGAGGACTCCCAAGTCCCGTTGCATCTCCGAACTTTGAATTCTCTCCCCATTTAAATAATAGTCTGCCCATTTATTTCTTCTGCTAAAATGCATAACCATACACTTTCCAACATTGTATTTCTTTTGCCACTTCTTTGCCCATTCTTCCAATCTATCCAAGTCTCTGTGCAGACTCTCCGTTTCCTCAGCACTGCCGGCCCCTCCACCTATCTTTGTGTTGTCAGCAAACTTAGCCACAAAGCCATCTATTCCATAATCCAAATCTTTGATGTACAATGTAAAAAGAAGTAGTCCCAACATGGACTCCTGTGGAACACCACTGGTAAACGACAGCCAACCAGAATAGGATTCCTTTATTCCCACTCTCTGTTTCCTGCCAATCAGCCAATGCTCTATCCACGTATGTAACTTTCCCGTAATTCCATGGGCTCTTATCTTGTTAAGTGGCCTCATGTGTGGCACCTTGTCAAAGGCCTTCTGAAAATCCAAATATACAACATCCACTGCATCTCCCTTGTCTAGTCTACTTGTAATTTCCTCAAAAAATTGTAATAGGTTTGTCAGGCAGGATTTTCCTTTAAGGAATCCATGCTGAGTTCTGCCTATCTTGTCATATGCCTCCAGGTACTCTGTAACTTCATCCTTGACATTCGACTCCAACAACTTCCCAACCACCAATGTCAAGCTAACAGGTCTATAATTTCCTTTTTGCTTCCTTGCCCCCTTCTTAAATAGCGGAGTGACATTTGTAATCTTCCAGTCCTCCAGAACCATGCCAGAATCTATCAACTTTTGAAAGGTCATCGCTAATGCCTCCGCAATCTCCACAGCTACTTCCTTCAGAACACGAGGGTGCATTCCATCTGGTCCGGGAGATTTATTTACCTTTAGACTATTCAGCTCCCTGAGTACTTTCTCTGTCATAATTGTGACTGCGCACACTTCTCTTCCCTGCCACCCTTGAGTGTCCGGTATACTGCTGATATCTTCCTCAGTGAAGACTGATGCAAAATACTTGTTCAGTTCCTCCACCATCTCCTTCCCTCCCATTACAATTTCTCCAGCATCATTTTCTATCGGTCCTATATCTACTCTCACCTGTCTTTTACTCTTCATATACTTGAAAAAGCTTTTAGTATCCTCTTTGATATTATTTGTTAGCTTCCTTTCATAGTTAATCTTTTCCCTCTTAATGACCTTGGTTTCCTTTTGTAAGGTTTTAAAGAATTCCCAATCCTCTGTCTTCCCACTAATTTTTGCTTCCTTGTATGCCCTCTCCTTTGCTTTAACTTTGGCTTTGACTTCTCTTGTCAACCACGGTTGCTTCCTTTTTCCATTCGAAAATTTCTTCTTTTTTGGAATATACCTGTCTTGCACCTTCCTCACTTCTCGCATAAACTCCAGCCACTGCTGCTCTGCTGTCTTTCCCGCCAGTGTCCCTTTCCAGTCAACTTTGGCCAGTTCCTCTCTCATACCACTGTAATTTCCTTTTCTCCACTGAAATACCGACACATCAGATTTCGGCTTCTCTTTTTCTAATTTCACAGTGAACTCAATCATGTTATGATCACTGTCTCCTAAGGGTTCCTTCACCTCAATCTCTAATCACCTCCGGTTCATTACACAATACTCAATCCAGTACAGCCGATCCCCTAGTGGGCTCAACAACAAGCTGTTCTAAAAAGCCATCTTGCAGACATTCTACAAATTCTCTCTCTTGAGATCCAGTGCCGACCTCATTTTCCCAATCCATTCATATGTTAAAATCCCCCACAATTATCATAACACTGCCCTTTTAACAAGCCTTTTCTATTTCCTGTTGTAATTTGTAGCCCACATCCCTGCAGCTGTTTGGAGGACTATAAATAACTGCCATCGGGGTCCTTTTACCCCTGCGATTTCTTAGATCAACCCATAAAGATTCTGCACCTTCCGATCCTATATCACCTCTTTCTAATGATTTGATATCATTTCTTACCAATAAAGCCACGCCTCCCCCTCTGCCTACTTTCCTATCCTTCCAATACACTGTGTATCCTTGGACGTTCAGCTCCCAGAGACATGCATCCTTTAGCCAGGTCTCAGTGATGGCCACAATATCATACCTGCCAATCTGTAGCTGTACAACAAGATCATCCACTTTATTCCTTATGCTGCGTGCATTTAAGTACAACACCTTAAGACCAGTATTTAGTACTTTTCGCTTTGATTTCACTGCAACTCATCCCAATGGCTACAAATTTGCCCCATCACCTGCCTGTCTTTCCTGACGTCTTTACTGCTCACTATCTTAGATTTATTTCTGTTTTCCCCTTCCTCCGCTCTATCATTCTGGTTCTCATCCCCCTGCCAAATTAGTTTAAACCCTCCCTAACAGCTCTATTAAACCCTCCCGCCAGGATATTTGTCCCCTTCGGGTTCAGGTGTAACCTGTCCTTTTTGAACAGGTCATACTTCCCCCAGAAAAGATTCCAATTATCCAACAATCTGAAGCCTTGCCCCCTGCACCAGTCTCTCAGCCACACATTCATCTGCCTGATCCTACTATTCTTGCCCTCACTAGCATGTGGCACAGGTAGCTATCCCGAGATTACTACCCTGGAGGTCCTGCTTCTCAGCTTCCTTCCTAACTCCCGGAAATCTCTCTTCAGGACCTCCTCCCTTGTCCTATCTATGTCATTGGTACCAACATGTACCAAGACAACTGGCTGCTCGCCCTCCCCCTTCAGAATATTCTGAATGTACCCAAAAGTGCATAAACTTCTCACTGAATTTAGCCAAAAGATCTTTGTATTATTAGAAAATTCTGGAAATTTGCTACTCTACCTCAGTTAGTAACTTTAACGATGAGTTAAGCTGATGTAATTATGTCTCTGTATATGGGCAATACACACCCATGACAGTCATACATTTTATCTGCCCTCAGATTTCATGGTCAGACTTGGCTGTCCTCCCTTTGACGGCGGCAGGAAGATTAACTTTCTGAATGCTAATCAAGCTACTAAATTGTTGGTGAGGTCACATTTGGAGTACAGTACTGTATACAGATTTTTCATCCTGTTATAGGAAAGGTGTGGTTAAACTGGAAAGTGTAAAGAAAATATTTAGGAGGTTGTTGTCAGAGAGCTTGAGTTACAAGGGTGAAACTGGCCGGGAAAGGTTTTTTTCCCTGGAAGGTAGGAGAGTGAGGGGTGACCTGATAGAAACATTTGAGAGGCATAGATCAGGTGTGTGGTAACAGTCTTTTCCCCAGGGTAGGGGAGTCCAAAACTAAAGAGGGAAATGGTTTACAAAGGGCCTGAGGGGCAACTTTCTTCACAGAGAGGCTGGTGTGTATACGGAATGAGTTGCCAAAGGGAGTGGTTGAGGCTGGTACAATAGTTTCATTTAAGAAACGCTTGGACAACTACATGGAGGGGTGTGGCTTAGAGGGAAGTGGGCCAAACACAGGAAATTGGGTCAAACTGGGTGGGCACTGTGGTCGGCATAGACTAGATGGGCTGAAGGACCTGTGGCCCTGATATATTCCTCTATGACGCTATCACTGTAGTGGTCTATGACTCTCGTCTTTGACAATCCAAAGAATATAAAGGAGTAAAGCAGAAAATAATCACAAACAAGAGAAAATCTGCAGTCGCTGGAAATCCGAGCAACACACACACGCAAAATGCTGAAGGAACTCAGCAGGCCATGCGGCATTTTGTGAGTTTAAGCAGAAAATAATAACCAGGTCAGGCAGCTCCTATAGAGACTGAAGTGTTTAGCATTCTTTCCTTCTCCACAGAAATTGCCTGACCTGTTGGGTACTTGTTGTGGTGTATTAATATTGTAAAAATATTAGATGAAAGGCTGAACATTTCCAAGTGACACTTCAACTCTTTGCGAGCTCACAGCATGTAAGGCGTCTGTACAAGTTAAATGCTGCAGGTTTGTTAAACGTTTGCTAATAGCAGTGGAATTCTTCCTGGCTTCAGGCACAGTGACAAGTCAAAAGATCCAATATGTGTGTGTCTTGCTATGCTTGTGGATTGAACCCCTATTTATTCTGTTCTCGATAAATAGGGACTTCACCTAGATCGAGGCATCACGATCAATTGGAGCCTGGGACAGACCCAAGGCGATCTCACAAGTCAGAATTCAGTTCCCCTGACCACAGTGACAATCAAGTCCCCGATGGCAGCAACAATTAAGTAGAGACCAAGGCATCTACCATGCTTTACTTTTTTGGAGTGTAAAGGGAATGCCTTCTGTTCGGCAAAGTTTGTCTCATTTATTGTTTGTACTGATCACAGTGCATTGAGGTAGAATAAGGTAAAGCTATAACAAAGCATAATAAAGTGTAGAAGCTACTGGAAAAAGTGCAGCACAGGTAAACAGTAAAGTGCAAGGTAGATTGTGAGGTCAGAAGTCCATCTTATCATACAAGTGGTCCATTCATAGTCTGATAATAGTGGGATAGAAACTGTCTTCAAGTCTGGTGGAATGTGCTTTCAGGTTTTTGTATCTTTTGCGCCTGAGGGGAGAGGGGAAGAGAGAGAATACCTGAGATGGGTTGGGTCTTTGATTATGCTGGCTGCCTTACTGATGCAGGAAGGAGTCCATGGGTGCTTGTGGTTATGTGCTGAGCAGCGCCGACAACTTTCTTCAGTTTTGTGTGGTCACATCCGGAGCAGCTAACTTAATCAGGCAGAATGCATAACAGCATCAATAAAAACTGGAACGAGTCGACAGGGACATGCAGGAAGCAGACTCTTCCACCTCAGACAAGTAGCATAGCCCTCTTTTGCTGCCTCTTTATCCATCATCGCAACCACTGCTTGGGAAGTTTGGTTGAGATACACAGCCAGAAACTGAAAAGGTCTTGCCATACCCATATTGTAGGTTAATTTTATTTATTAGTGACTAATTGGTTTCTGAGAGTCTAATTCCTGAAAGGATCTAGTTTATGGTTCAAGAGTCGAGTGCACAAACACCTATCGTCTCTGGGAGGGAAGTCACATGCTTCTTCATAAGCTATCATGAAGGGGACCAGGCTGGCAATGCTTGGTTGTTGGTAGGTAGGGTTAATACCTGACTTTCAAGAGCACTTGTGAGTTATGTTCCGGCTGGACTTAGTCCTTAAACTGCTGGAGAACAGTGTGGAATAAACAGGTGCTGTTTTCTCCCAGTAGGGATTAGTTTTTAGTTCCAAGTGCTCCTGCCACATTCTGTCACCCTGCAACCTTATCCTTCAATCTCTTTGAATTACGGAGGACAGCATGTGTATAAATGTCTATCTCCAGCAGACTTCATCATGATCATGACTCCAGTATTTCTACTATTTTTTAATGTCTCTTAATTGTGCCTATGATTTTTTTTGTGTTCTATCACTGAGCAGCAGTGAACCATCTGACTGGCCTGTCAGAGTTCTCTTTGAGAACTAGTTGACTTGATCAGCATTTCTCATCTGGCTATTGTTCACGATTGCACTTAATAAAAGAAATATTAAATTTATTTCTTTTTCATAGCTTGTGCAACTCATATAGTGCAGTGACAGAATTTCAAGAACTGATCTCCTTTTATTTTGCAGATGACAACCTTGTTTCTGTAAGCCTACCTATATCTATCCTTCCACCAATAATAAGTTCTCAGAACCAGCTGTAGGATTTTCTCTGGACTGTTTTCAATTTTGGTAAATAAAATACAGGTAAGGATGGTGGAGAGGTAGACATTGTTGGAGGAGGTTGGTCTGCAGAGTTATTATTCCCCAAAGAACATGGTAAATGGATCATTCATTAGAACCAACTCTAGTGTCAACCTATGTCTAACCAGTGTGAGAGTTATGGCCATCTCTTTCTCCACACCCTAGGGGACTAATATCATGATTTCCTCGTCTTCTCTTCAAATTAGGGCGAATGGACCTTTTTATTCACCAGAATGTTAGCATAGGCCAGGTAATTTAAAGTCCTTTTGCATAAATATGCATTCCTATTACAGTCCCATTCAACTCAACTACCTCAATTCTCTATTATCAGCTGCTATAGAAGAGTACTGCACAGGAACAGGCCATTCGGCCCACAACATTGTGCTGAACCAGCTAAAAATCAGATCAAAAACACCCAAACAGTTATCCCTCCTACCTACAAATGGAAATTCAACTGTGTTGTGGGATTTGAAGAATCAACAGACAAAGGCTGATGCTGTCATTACAGGAATTGAATGCAATTGGACAGGACAACAAATGGGCAATATGCTCTTCCAGTAACAGGCAAGAGAAAGTGGCTCTCTTGATAAGTTGCAATCAAAGCCATTGGGTAAGGTGCTCTTTCATTTCTCTCGCAGTTTAGGTTATTCAGGCTACCAAGTCCTCGCCTACATCTGGAACAATCCCATTTCCCCCACTTAATTTTATTAGCACTCCACTGATCGCCCCACCTGCCTCTTGCACTCGGAATAAATCAGTGGCCAATTAATCTTTGGGATGTGGGAGGAAATGGGAGCATTTGAGGAAAACCCAAGTAGTTATGGGAAGAACGTGCAAACCCCAGATGGACGTCACAGAAGGTTGGGATTAGACCTGGACAGCCATACTAAGTGCAGTGTAACATTGCTGAACCATCTGCAGCTCAACATCAGTAAAACAAAGGAGATTAGATTAGATTATGAGAACACT
Organism: Mobula birostris; assembly: GCF_030028105.1. Taxonomy (NCBI): domain Eukaryota; kingdom Metazoa; phylum Chordata; class Chondrichthyes; order Myliobatiformes; family Myliobatidae; genus Mobula; species Mobula birostris. The sequence continues at coordinate 60,750,834 of NC_092380.1, read as the reverse complement.
CAGTCCTCTTTTATTGTCATTTAGAAATGCACACATGCATTAAGAAATGATACAATGTTTCTCCGGAGTGATATCACAGAAAACAGGACAGACCAAAGACTAACACTGACAAAACCACATAATTATAATGTATAGTTACAACAGTGCAAAGCAATACCATAATTTGATAAAGAACAGACCATGGGCACAGTAAAAAAAAGTCTCAAAGTCCCGAGTCGATTGACTCCCGAGTTCCCGATAGCAGGCAGCAAAAGGGAAAAACTCCCTGCCATAAACCTCCAGGCACTGTCAACTTGCCAATACCTTGGAAGCAGCCGACCCCAGCCAACACTGAGTCCATCCGTTCGAAAACTTTGAGCTTCCGACCAGCCTCTCTGATACAGCCTCCCGAGCACCATCCTCTGCCGAGCGCCTTCGACCTCTCCCGGCCGCTGAAACACACAAAGCCAAGGATTTCGGGGCCTTCAGCTCCGGAGATTCCGGTTACCACACAGTAGCAGCGGCAGCAAAGTGGGCATTTCAGAAGTTTTCCAGATGTTCTGCTGTGTTCTCACGTCTGTCTCCATCAAATCAGAATTGTTCACGGTCCCCTACTTGACAGATAACAGATATTCATCACCGAAGTGGCTGCGCACGCTGCCGTCGCGCTGCCATCTTCTCTCCCCTCCCGGGAGGATGGTGATGGACTTTAGGAAGACTAAGCCTGCGCTTCTCCCTGTTACTATTGATGGTGAGGATGTGGATGTGGTGAGGATCTACAGGTCCCTAGGGGATGCACCTGGATGACAGACTTGAGTGGAGCACCAACACAGAGGCTGTGTACAAGGACCAGAGTCACCTCTACATCCTGAGGAGACTGAGGTTCTTTGGAGTTTGCAGGCCTCTGGCATTTCCGGACAATGTTCCTCACCCTCTGCATGCCACCTTGGCTGAACAGAGGAACACTTTCAGTAATAGACTAAGACTCCAAAGAGCATTATATGAGGTCATTCTCTCTCTTGGCCATTAGGCTCTATAATGAGCTAGCCTATAGCCAGGGAAGTGATGACCTCCTCCTGTTAGACCATTTGAGTAATTTGTTTTTTATTCTTTCTTACTTCTCTTTTAATATTTGTATATCTAGGAACTTGTATTTCTACTATGACACTGTAATTTCCTCTGAGATTAATAAAGTATCTATTTCTTCTTGACTCAGTCCTCTTAAACACATCTGTAAACCTCTGATAACTCACCCTGCTGAATATTTGCAGGTAGTAATAGGCAATGGACATAAGACCACAAGACCTAGGAGCAGAATTAGGCCAGCTGGCCCATCAGGTCTGCTCTACCATCCAATCATAGCTGATTGTTTCTTTTCCTTCCTCAGCCCCACTCCCCAGCCTTCTCCCCCTGACCTTCTATTCTACGTCCAACCAAGAACCAGTCAAGCTCTACCTTAAATACACCCAACGACTTGGCCTCCACAGATGCCACAAAATCACCACCCTCTGGTTAAAGAAATTTCTCCTCATCTCTGTTTTAAATGGACACCCCTCTATCCTGAGGCTGTGCCCTCTTGTCCTAGACTCCCACACCATGGGAAATGTCCTTTCCATATCTACTCTGCCTAGGCCTTTCAACATTCAAAAGGTTTGCATGAAATCCCCCGTCATCCTTCTAAATTCCAGTGAGTACAGATCCAGAGCCATCAAAGGTTACTTGTATGATAAACTTTTTATTTCTGGAATCATCCTTGTGAACCTCCTCTGAATCCTTTCCAATGCCAGCACATCTTTTCTTAGATGAGGAGCCCATAACTGTTCACAATACTCAAGGTGAGGTCTCACCAGTGCCTTATAAAGCCTCAGCGTCACATCCCTGCTCTTATATTCTAGACCTCTTAAAATTAATGCTGACATTGCATTTGGTTTCCTCACCACCAACTCTACCTTATAGTTAACCTTTAGGGTGTTTCTGCACAAGAACTCCCAAGTACCTTTGCATCTCAGATTTTTGGATTGTCTCTCCATTTAGAAAATAGTCTACACATTTATTTCTACTACCAAAGTGCATGACCATGCATTTGCAAACATTGTATTTCATTTGCCACTCTCTTGTCCCTTCTCCTAATCTCTCTAAGTCCTTCTGCAGCCAACCTGTTTCCTCAACACTTCCTGCCCCTCCACCTTCCTCCTGATGGCAGCAGCCATAAGACCATCTGACATAGGAGCAGAATTAAGCCATTCAGCCCATCGAGTCTGCTCCACCATTCCATCAAGGTCAATCCTGGATCCCACTCATCCCCTCACACCTGCCTTCTCACCATATCCTTTGATGCCCCGACCAATCAGGAAACTATCAAATTCTGCCTTAAATTTACACACGGACCTGGCCTCCACAGCAGTCTGTGGCAGAGCATACCACAAGTTAACTACTCTCTGGCTAAAAAAATTCCTCCTTACCTCTGTTCTAAAAGATCACCCCTCAATTTTGAGGCTGTGTCCTCTAGTTCTGAATACTCCCACCATAGAAAATATCCTCTCCACATTCACCTTATCTAGTCATTTAGCAGATTTCAATGAGATCACCCCAATATTCTTCTAAATTGCAGTGAGTACAGGCTCAGGCTGCCAAACGCTCCTCATATCTTAACCCCTTCATTCCCAGAATCATCTCATGAACCTGCTCAGGACTCTCTCCAATGACAACATATCCTTTTGGAGCTATGGACCCCAAATCTGTTGACAATACTCCAAGTGCGGCCTGAGTAGTGTCTGTTAAAACTTCAGCATTATCTCCTTGCTTTTATATTCTATTCCCCTTGAAATAAATGTCAACATTACATTTACCACAGACTCAACCTGTAAATTAACCTTCCGGGAGTCCTGTGTGAGGACTCCTAAGTCCCTCTGCACCTCTAATGTTTGAAACTTCTCCCTATTTAGATAATAGTCTGCACTGTTGGCTTTTACCAAAAATGCATTATCATACATTTCCCAACACTGTATTCCATCTGACACTTTTTTGCCCATTCTTCCAATTTGTCCAGGTCCTAATACAACCACATTTCTTCCTCAGCACTACCTACCCCTCTACCTAACTTCGTATCATCCACAAACTTTGCCACAAAGCCAACAATTCCATTATTAAATCATTGACAAACTTTGTGAAAAGCAGTGGTTGCGATACTGACCCCTGAGGAACACCACTAGTTACTGGCAGCCAACCAGAAAAGGCCCCCTTTTTTCCCATTCGCTGCCATCAGCCTGTCAGCCATTCCTCTATCCATGCCAGTGTCTTTCCTGTAATGCTAAAGGATTTTATCTTGTTAAGCAGCCTCATGTGTGGCATTTCATCAAATGCCTTCTGAAAATCCAAGTGAGCGACATCCACTGCCTCTCCTTTGTGCACCCTGCTTGTTACTTCCTTGAAGAACTCCAACAGATTTGTCAGGGAAGATTTCCCTTTACTGAAACCAGGCTGACTTTGACTTATTTTATCATTAGGCTCCAAGTACCCTAAAACCTCATCCTTAATAATAGACTCCAATATTTTCCTAACTGAGGTTAGGCTAACTGGCCTCTAATTTCCTTCCTTTTGCTTTCGTCCCTTCTTAAAGAGTGGAATCTTCCAATCCTCCAGGATCGTGACTGATGAATCCGTTATCTCTTCAGCAACCTCTCTCAGGACTCTGGGATGTAGTCCATCTGGTCCAGGTGACTTATCCACCTTAAGGTCTTTGAGTTTGCCTAGCACTTTGTCTTTTTTAATAGCAATGACACTCAGTCCTGCTCCCTGACGCTCACAGACCTCTGGCACAGTGAAGACTGATGCAAAGTACCTATTACGTTAATCTGTTATTTCTTTGTCCCTCATTACTACATCACCAGCATCATTTCCTAGTGGTCCAATATCAACTCTCGCCTTCCTTTTACCCTTTATATAACTGAAAAAACTTTTAGTATCCTGCTTTATATTATTGGCTAGTTTTCCCTCATATTTCATCTTTTCCCTTCTTACAGCTTTTTAGTTGCCTTTTGTTGGACTTTAAAAGTTTCCCAGTCCTACTTCCCATTCACTTTTGTTACCTTATATGTACTTTCCTTGGCTTTTATGGTAGTCCTTAACTTCCCTTGTCAGCCATGGTTGTCTAGCCCTGCCATTTGAGAACAACTTCTTCTGTGGGAAATATCTATCCTGTGCCTTGTGAATTATTCCCAGAAACGTCAGCCATCTCTGCTCTGCCTTGATCCTCACCAATATCCTCCTCCAACCCACTCGGACAAGCTCCTCTCTCATGCCTCTTCAATTCCCTTTATTCCATTGCGATACTAATGCATATGACTTATGCTTCTCCCTCTCAAATTGCGGTATGAATTAAATTGTATCATGATCACTGCCTCCTAAGGGTTTCTTTACATTAAGTTCCCTAATAAGATCTGGGTTATTACACAACACCCAGTCTAAGAGTTTTGCTGAACACCTACAGATTGTTTGCAGATTGTTTTGCTGAACACCTACGCGCTGTCCGCCAGAGAAAGCAGGATCTCCCAGTGGCCACACATTTTAATTCCACATCCCATTTCCATTCCGACATGTCTATCCACGGCCTCCTCTACTGTAAAGATGAGGCCACACTCAGGTTGGAGGAACAACACCTTATATTCCGTCTGGGTAGCCTCCAACCTGATGGCATGAACATTGACTTCTCTAACTTCCGCTAATGCCCCACCTCCCCCTCGTACCCCATCCGTTATTTATTTATATACACACATTCTTTCTCTCACTCTCCTTTTTCTCCCTCTGTCCCTCTGACTCTACCCCTTGCCCATCCTCTGGGTTTTTCCCCCCCTCCCCCTTTTCCTTCTCCCTGGGCCTCCTGTCCCATGATCCTCTCATATCCCTTTTGCCAATCAACTGTCCAGCTCTTGCCTCCATCCCTCCCCCTCCTGTCTTCTCCTATCATTTTGGATCTCCCCTCCCCCTTTCAAATCTCTTACTAGCTCTTCCTTCAATTAGTCCTGACGAAGGGTCTTGGCCCAAAACGTCGGCTGTACCTCTTCCTCGAGATGCTGCCTGGCCTGCTGCGTTCACCAGCAACTTTGATGTGTGTTACCCAGTCTAAGATAGCCTTTTCCTGAGTAGGCTCAAGCACCAGCTACTCTAAAAAGCCATCTCGTAGGCATTCAACAAATTCCCTCTCTTGTGATCCAACACCAAGCTGTTTTTTCCAATTCCCTTGTATATTGAAGTCTCCCATTACAATTGTGTCAATACCCTTATTACATGCCCTTTCCAGCTCCCTTTGCAATCTCATTGAAGAGAGGAGAGCATTTTCTGGGTGGTGGGGGTTCCTGAGGATGGATGCTGCTTTCCTGCAACAACGTTTCATGTAGATGTGCTTAAGGGCAGGGAGGGCTTTACCTGTGATGAACCAGGCTGCATCCACTACCTTTAGTAGTATTTTCCATTGAAGGCCATTGGTGTTTCCATACCAGTCTCTGATGCTGCCAGTCAATATACTCTCCACTACATATCTATAGGGGTTTGTCAAAGTTTTAGGTGGCGTGCTGAATTTTCGCAAATTCCTCAGGAAGTAGAGCCGCTGCTGTGCTTTCTTCGTAATTACACTTACATGCTGGGCACAGAACAGGTCCTCCGAAATAATAACACCGAGGAATTTAAAGTTGCTGACCCTTTCCACGTCTGGTTCTCTAATGAGGACTAGCCCATGAACCTCTGGTTTCCTTCTCCTGTAATCAATAATCAGCTCTTTGGTCTTGGTGACATTGCGTAGGAGGTTGTTGTTGTGGCACCACTTAGCCAGATTTTCAATCTCCCTCCTGTACACTGATTCATCAGTATGCTTGACTCAGCCTATGGCAATGGTGTCGTCAGCAATCGGAAATATGGCATTGGAACTGTGCTTAGCTGCACAGTCATAAATGTAAAGTGAGTAGAGCAGGTGGCTAAACATACAGCTGGTCTTGTACCTGTGCTGGTGAAGATCGTGGAGGAGATGATGCTGCCAATCTGAACTGACTAAGGTCAGAAAGTGAGGAAACTGAGGATCCAGTTGGACAGGAGGGGAGGTACTGAGGCTAAGGATTGGAGCATATTAATTAGTTTTGAGGGGATGATGGTATTGAATGCTGAGCTGTAGTCAATAAAAAGTATCCTGATGTGTGTACCTTTGCTGTCCAGATGTTCCAGGGTCGAGTGAAGAGCCAGTAAGGTGGTGTCCGCTGTGGACCTGTTGATCCGGGAGGCCACTGGAATGGATCTAGGTCACCTCTCAGGCAGGAGTTGATATGTTTCATCACCAACCTCTCAAAGCACTTCATCACTATGATGCAAGTGCTACTGGACAATAGTCATTGAGGCAGGTCAACATGTTCTTCTTAGGCACTTGTATACTTGAAGCAGGTGGGTACCTCAGACTGCCGAAGTGAGAGGTTAAAGATATCAGTGAATACTCCAATCAGTTGATCAGCACAGGTCTTAAGTACTGCTGTGGATACTCTGTCTGGGTCTGATGCTTTCCGTGGGTCCACCCTCTTGAAGGCTACTCACATGTTGGCCTCAGAGACTGAAATCATAGGATCATCAAGGGATCTGGGAGTTGGTGAAGGTTCCCCCATGTTTTGACGGTCAGATGGCAGAAAAGGCATTGGACTGAGCTGGAAGCAAAGCACTGCTCTTGCCTATGTTGTTAGATTTAACTTTATAAGAGATGATAGTGTTCAAGCCCTGTGACAACTGTCGAGCATCCTTTGTTGAATCAAGTTTAGTCCGGAATTGGCACTTCACTCATGAGATAGCTTTCCAGAGATCGAATCAGGACCCCTTGTAACTTTTTTGGTTACCAGACCTGAATGCCTCTGATCTGGCTCTCAGCAGATTGTGGATCTCATGGTTCATCCAGGGCTTCTAGTTGGGGAAGACTCTGAATTATTTTATGGGGACACACTTGTCTACAACTGTTTTTTAATGAAGTCCGTGCCAGAGAGTGGTGTTTGTCAGATTGGAGGCCGGTGACTAGTGGTGTGCCTCAGGGATCTGTACTAGGTCCAATGTTATTTGTCATATACATTAATGATTTGGATGATGGGGTGGTAAATTGGATAAGTAGGTATGCAGATGATACTAAGATAGGTGGAGTTAAGGATAATGAAGTAGGTTTTCAAAGCTTGCAGAGAGATTTAGGCCAGTTAGAAGAGTGGGCTGAAAGATGGCAGATAGAGTTTAATGCTGATAAATGTGAGGTGCTACACTTTGGTAGGACTAATCAAAATAGGGCATACATGGTAAATGGTAGGGCATTGAAGAATGCAGCAGAACAGAGGGATCTAGGAATAATGATGCACAGTTCCCTGAAGGTGGAATCTCATGTGGATAGGGTGGTGAAGAAAGCTTTTGGAATGCTGGCCTTTATAAATCAGAGCATTGAGTATAGGAGTTGGGATGTAATTTTGAAATTGAACAAGGCATTGGTGAGGCCAAATTTGGAGTATTGTGTACAGTTTTGGTTACCGAATTATAGGAAAGATGTCAACAAAATAGAGAGAGTACAGAAAAGATTTACTAGAATGTTACCTGGGTTTCATCCCTAAGTTAGAGAAAGGTTGAACAAGTTGGGTCTTTATTCTTTGGAGCGTAGATGGTTGAGGGGAGACTTGATAGAGAATTTAAAATTATGAGGAGATAGATAGAGTTGACGTGGATAGGCTTTTTCCATTGAGAATGGGGGAGATTCAAACAAGAGGACATCAGCTGAGAGTTAAAGGGCAAAAGTTTAGGGGTAACATGAGGGAGAACTTCTTTACTCAGAGAGTGGTAGCTGTTTGGAACAAACTTCCAGCAGAAGTGGTTGAGGCAGGTTAGATGTTGTCGTTTAAAGTTAAATTGGACAGCTATATGGACAGGAAAGGAATGGAGGATTATGGGCTGAGTGCAAGTCGCTGGGACTAGTTGAGAGTAAGAGTTCGGCATGGACTAGAAGGGCCGAGATGGCCTGTTTCCGTGCTGTAACTGTTAAATATAGTTATATAACTGTTAGAGTAATTTTTAGGTTTAGGTCATTCACACTTAGCAGATGGCTTTGGCCTCCAGTCTTCTGTAACAATGCATTTCCTAAAAGCTGTGAATATCAGAATCCGAGTCCATTTGTAACAATGCATTTCCCAAAAACTGTGAATACCAGCCCAGATCTGCTGGCGTCTGTTGGATGAATGTAATCAGGTAAACACAAGGAATTCTGCAGATGCTGGAAATTCAAGCAACACACATCAAAGTTGCTGGTGAACGCAGCAGGTCAGGCAGCATCTCTAGGAAGAGGTACAGTCGAAGTTTCAGGCCGAGACCCTTCGTCAGGACTAACTGAAGAAAGAGCTAGTAAGAGATCCCCTCCCCCTCCCACTTTTAAATCTCTTACTAGCTCTTTCTTCAGTTAGTCCTGATGAAGGATCTCGGCCTGAAATGTCGACTGTACCTCTTCCTAGAGATGCTGCCTGACCTGCTGCGTTCACCAGCAACTTTGATGTGTGTTGAATGTAATCAGGTGTTAAGTTTTGTATGTAGCTTCAAAGGAAAGCGTCGTCTATACTTGTAAAATTGTCCTTTGTGTTTAGTAAATAAATATCGAGCCCATGTTGGGCAGCAGACCTTCCACCGAAAGCATCTTCTTCCGTATGATGCCTGCTGAACCTTGTTTTGTCGAATAAAGAAACTGCTTTGTATCTACCAGTAACGCTCTCTCTCTCTGCTGATTTCATACACGCTACAACAACAACCATATTGTATTCATTCAGATCCACAGATGAGTCCTTGAACATGGCCCAGTCCACTGATTTCTGCAATCCTGAATCTGTTTCTCTGCCTGCCCTGACCACCTCATTGTCGTCCTGATCCCTGGATCAAGGCTGTAAAGAAAGGGTAGATGCTAGAATAGAAGGATGGGGGGAGGGGAAGGAGGACTAGCTAGAAGGTGATAGATGAAGCTAAGTGGGAAGGGGAAAAGGCTGGAGAAGAAGGAACCTGATAGGAGAGGAGAGTGGACCATGGTAGAAAGGAAGAAGGAGGGGCATCAGGGAGAGGTGATAGACAGCTGAGGAGAAGCAGTAAGAGGCCAGAGTGGGAAATAGAAGAGGGAAGGAGGAGGAAAATATATTATTGGAAGGGGAAATCAATGTCCATGCCATTAGGGTGGAGATTACCTAGACAGAGTATGTGTGTTGCTCCTCTACCCTGAGAGTGGTTACATATTGGTCATGATGAGGCCACTCTCAGGGTAGAGGAGCAACACCACCCTCCAGCAAGAGAAATTCCTCCTCATCTCTGTTAAACATGGATACCCTGCTACTCTGAGCTTCGGCCCTTTGGTCCTAGACTCGCTTTTTCAACACTTTTATTCCTTCAACCAAAGTGCATGAACGTACACTACCCTACACTATATTCCATCTGCTACTTCTTTCCCCATTTTCCTAATCTGTCTAAGACCTTCTGCAGACTTCCTGCTTCCTCAACAATACCTGCCCCTCCACCTATCTTCATATCATCTACAAAGCCATCAATTCCAAGCTCCAAATCATCGACATATAATGTGAAAAGAAGCGGTCCCAATACCAACCATTGCTGAACACCACTAGTCACCAGTAGCCAAACAGAAAAGGTCCCCTTTATTCTGACTCTTTGTCTCTTGCCAGTCAGCCAATCTTCTTATCCATGCTTATATCTTCCCTGTAATGCCATGGGCTCTTGTTAAGCAGCCTCATGTGCAGCACCTTGTCAAAGCCCGTCTGAAAATCCAAATAAACATTCACTGACTCTCTTTTGTCTATCCTGCCTGTTATTTCCTCAAAGAATTCGAACAGATTTGTCAGGCAAGATTTCCCCTGAAGGAAACCATGTTGACTTTGGCTTATTTTATCAACTACTCTGAAATCTCATACTTAATAATGGACTCCAACATCTTCCCAAGCATTGAAGCTAGGCTAACTGGTCTACAATTTCCTTTTTGTCTGCATCCCTCCCTTTTTAAAGAGTGGAGTGACATCTGCAATTTCCTAGTCCTCCAGAACCATTCCATCATCTAGTGATTGTTGAAAGATCCCTATTAATGCCAACACAATCTCTTCAGCTACTTTTCAGAACCCTGGGGTGTAATCCATTTGGTCCAGGTGACTTTTCAACTTCCCAAGCACCTTCTCCTTAGTAATAGCAATGACAATTACTTCTGCTCCCTGATACTTGCATCTCTGGCATTTTTTTAGTGTCTTCCACAGTGAAGACTGATGCAAAATACTTATCAAGTTCGTCTGCCAATTCTTTGTCCCCCAATATCACCTCCTCAATGGCCTGTTATCCACTCTCGTCTCTTTTACTCTTTATATAGCTGAAAAAACCTGGTATCCTCTTATATTATTGGCTAGCTTACCTTCACATTTCATCTTTTCTTTCTTTGTGGCTTTTATGATTGTCCCCTGTTGGTTTTTTAAAACTTCCCAATCCTCTACTTTCCCGCTCATTTTTGCTATATTATACCCCCTTGTTTTGCTTTTATGCTGTCCTTACTTTGTTTGTCAGCCACGATTGCCTCATCCTCCCTTTAAAATACTTTTTCATCTATGGGCTGTATCTATTCTGTGCCTTCCAATCTGCTCCTAGAAACTCCAGTAATTGCTTTTCTTCCATCATCTCTGCTAGTGTTCCCTCCCAATCAAATTTCGCTAGCTCCTCTCTCATACCTCTGAAACTACCTTTATTCCACTGTAGTACTGATACATCTGACTTCAGCTTCTCCCTCTAAAACTGCAGAGTGAATTCTATCATATTATCATCACTGCCTCCTCATGGTTCTGTTACCTTAAGCTCCCTGATCAAATCTAGTTGATTACACTATACTCAATGCAGAATTACCATTTCCCAAGTGGTCTCATCCACAAGTTGCTTAAAAAGTTATCTTGTAACCATTCTAAAATTCCCTCTTTGGATCCAGCACTGACCTGATTTTACCAATCCACCTGCATATTGAGATCTCCCAAGACGATCATAACATGACATGTCTTTTCTATCTCCCTTTGTAATTTGTACCCCGCATCCTGGCTATGTTCAAAGGCCTGTAATTAACTCCCATCAGAGTACCTTTCAGTTTCTTAACTCTACCCACAAGGATTCTACATCTTCTGATCCATGTCACTTCTTTCTATGGATTTGATTTCATTTCTTACCAACAGGGCCACCCCATCCCCTCTACCTACTTGCCTGTCCTTTTGATGCAATGGATATCATTGGAGGTTAAGCTCTCAGCTATGCTCTTCCAGCCATGACTCAGTGATGCCCACGTCAAACCTACACACTCTAACTGCCCTATAAGATTATCTACCTTATTCGGGATACTGCATATAATGCCTTCAGTCCTATTTTCATCACCCTTTTCAATTTTGTGCCCACGTTACAATTCAACTGATCCTACTGACTGCAATTTTGCTGCATCATCGCCTGTTCTTCCTGACTACACACTGCATCTGCTTGTATACCAACTGCCCATCACTTTGGTTCCCAGTCCCTTGCGAAATTACTTTAAAACCCCAACAGCTATAGCAAACTTACCCTCAAGAATATTGGTGCCCCTTGGGTTCCAGCATACCCCTTTTTGTACAGCTCATAACTTCCCCAGAAGAGATCCCAGTGATCCAGAAATCGGAAACCTTACACCAATTCCTCAGCTGTGCATTCGTCTACCAAATCATGCTATTCTTACACTCAATGGCATGTAGCACAGGCAGCAATCCAGTGATTACTACCCTTGAGTTCCTGTTTTTCAGCTTTCTACCTAACTCGCTATACACTACTCTCTCTTCAGGACTGGATCTCTTTTCCTACCTGTGTCATTGGTACCAATATGAGCTATGTTTTCCAGCTGTCCATGCTTCCCTGTCAGAATGTTGTAGCTGAAGAAGGCATTGATGAGATTGCACTTTGAATATTGTGTACAGTTTTGGTTGCGCTGTTATGAGGCTTACATCATTAAACTAGAAAATATGCAGAGAATATTCATGAGGAAGCTGGCAGGACTCAAGGGATCGAGTAATAAGGAGAGGTTGGGCGTGTTGGAACTTTATTCCTTGGAACACAAGGGACTGAGGGGTAATCATATAGAGGTGTATAAAATCATGAAGGTTATAGACAGGATGAACATATATATTATTTATTCCCAGGGAAGAGGAACTAAAATCAAGAGGACATACTGTAGGTTTCAGGGAGGATTTAAAAGGAACCTGAGGGGCAACTTCTTCACACAGAGGATGGTGTGCATATGGGATAACTGCCAAAGACAGTGGTTGAGGCATAACACAAGAGATTCTGCAGATGCTGTAAATACAGAGCAACACATACAAGATGCTGGAGGAAACTGACATCCACGAAAACAAATAGACAGTCAATGTTTTGGGCTGAGACCCTTCATCAGGACTGGAAAGGAAGGGGGAAGATGCCAGAATAAAAATATGGGGGAAAGGAAGGACAAGCTAGGTGGTGATATGTGAAGCCAGTTGAGTGGGAAGGGTAAAGGACTGGAGACAGTCAGTAGAACATTGATAAGATAATTTGACTAAGTACAGGAATAGGAAGAGTTCAGAGGGATATGGGCCAAAGGGCTTGTTTTCACGCTGTAATACTCTGACTTGGAACGTGAACCTGAATGAGTTGTTACATTTTTTTTTTAGAACAAAATGCTCCCCACCAGGTGTCACATGGAACTAAACTAGCTTCTACCGAGTCACCTTAGTTAGAATATTTGAGCTATCAAATAAATTAGTAATATAAAAAAATCTTCCTTTCACTGTTAAATTTCTCATGCTCAGATTTGTTGCATCTAAGACAGATCCTCGCTGATGTCCAATGCCCAAACTTTTCCCAGTGGTTGCTTGATGTTGATCTGATGGTCAGTTTTACTATCACTCCTGCCAAGTTAATATAATATTGATTAGGAATTGTACATACACTCTCTTTCCAACTATCAGCCCCAGTTTTACACAGGCAGTTAATTTGCAGACTGTCAGCAGAGAGCTGCAGGATGATTTTTTTTAAGCATCAGTCACAGGAATTTTTTCAACAAGTACTCTGTAGTGTTTTGTCTGTTTATGCAAGTTCATTAAGGATCACTGTAGTTCATTATTATACAAAACTCTTGCACATTCCTTTGGTATTGAGTAATGTGTGGGCTTGAAGAAATGTTCCATATTTATGAATGCCTGACCTCAGAAGGAACCTTCTTTGACGTTTGAGATGCATTGTTTCATTGGTTGATTTGTTACCATGTAATTGAGCAAGTATTCTTATAAATTTCATAAATGTTTTTGATAAGGGCTGGCCAACTACATCAGGTTGCAGAGAACACTGTACAGCTTTTTACAAATATGCATGCTGGACCACTAAGGTCCACAGGTGTTTGTAACACAGAATATGGTACTTCCTCCGACTAGCTGCAACAATCCTTTGCTTTTACATTTAATGTTTCATGTCTATGTGCAAAAAATAAACTTGAGTCTCTCAGGTAGTTGACAAGATAACACTTACTACACAAGTTTCTGATTACCTTAGAAAACTGACTGCCTTCAGTTTCATTTCTGGTGTGGACAGTGTTCACACAGCAGGCTGATAACATAGTGACCGCAACAAGGCTGGCATGGAAGTAATATATCAGAATGCAACTTGTAAGCACAGGTGATTCAGCAGATACTGGAAATGAAGAGTAAAACACAGAAAATGCTGGAGGAACTCAGCATGTCAGACAGCATCAATGGAAATGAATAAACAACGTTTCGGGCTGAGACCCTTCTTCAGGATTGTAAAGGAAGGGGAAGACGCCGGGGGAAAAAAAAGGTTAGGGAGAGGGGAATGAGAACCAGTTAGAAGATGATAAGTAAAGTCAGGAGTGTGGGAAAGGTAAAAGACTGGAGAAGAGCAACACTCACAACACACTGGAAGAACTCAGCAGGTTGGGCAGCATCCGTGGAAACGATCAGTCAACGTTTCGGGCTGGAACCCTTCATCAGGACTGTAGAGGGAAGGGGCAGAGGCCCTATAAAGAAGGTGGGGGGAGGGTGGGAAGGAGAAGGCTGGTAGGTTCCAGGTGAAAAACCAGTAAGGGGAAAGATTAAGGGGTGGGTGGGGGGGAGCAGGGAGGTGATAGGCAGGAAAGGTGAAGAAGGAATAGGGGAAAACACAATGGGTAAGTAGAAGGAGGTGGCACCATGAGGGAGGAGATAGGCAGCTGGGGGAGGGGGCAGAGTGACATAGGATTAGAGGAAGGGAATTACCAGAAGTTGGAGAATTCTATGTTCATACCAAGGGGCTGGAGACTACCTAGATGGTATATGAGGTGTTGCTCCTCCAACCTGAGTTTAGCCTCATCATGGCAGTAGAGGAGGCCATGTATGGACATATCTGAATGGGAGTGGGAAGCAGAGTTGAAGTGGGTGGCTACTGGGAGATCCTGTCTGTTGTGGCGGACGAAGCGGAGGTGCTCAACTGGAGAAGAGAATTGGAGGGAGAAACAAACAATCAAACTTAAGTACTTGGGATCCTCGGTGGGCGGGCCCAAACTGAGAGGCCTGAAAACAGCTGGAAGGCATATGAAACAAGATGGTGGTGAAGACCAAGTTCCCAGGGATACGTGGCTGATAGAGTCTGGCTGAGTACATGGTCGAAGAGTTGGAGGGCAGCAGAGATCACAAGGGGGTAGCAGTAAGAGGAAGTCTCAATGAACTCCCATCAAAGAGAAGATTTAAATTTCTTCAGAGTAGGCATCTTTGGAAAAGACTTTGCAGTGGAGCAGCAAATCATAAACACTAGAGATTCGATCGTGATGGTGTTCCTATGTTACTAACATTGATCTTTACCAGTGTTGGAAATGCTAGTCAATTAACTTTAGCCTCTGTACAATTTGTCAAATTAACAAGCACCTATCCTACATAGGGTCAAATAAAATCTGTAAGTAATGATTGCAATTGACAATCAGCAACTACGTGAACCGTGTGGATGGGAGGGGATTGAATGAGTTTGGACATGAACCTTTGAGACTTGTCCCATCAACTACACTTGTGGGCTGATATTCAGCTTCGTCCCAGTTGTTATCAAGGTGCTGATAGGAACATCTTGTGTGGCCAATTGCCATTCTATATTTTATGGATAAAACATACCAAGGCAACTTTCCAGCCAATCACGACTGCATAACCCGGCTAAAGGAGCCCCTTGGCTGTTGGGCAGTCACTTGACAATTTCTTCTAATTTGTTGTCTGGCCCTGATATGGTTGCAGAGCTCTGTGCAATCAAGTCTTTTGGATCAACTTTGTTGGTAGCCCATTTTAAACTATCACATGCAAATATCATTTCAGTTTTTTCACTGGCTGATAGTATTGTGAACAATAAAATGGACATGAAGTCAGGTGGTGGCATATTTACTGCTACACATCAAAACTGAGACACAGTTATGCCATGTCACACCATGGACCCAGTGAACTGGTTCATCCTCCAAGGAAATTTTTCCATCTTCTAGACCATTTCACCTGTACGGGTCTTACTTTCAATTAGTCTCATTCTCACCAAGTATGTCCAATCTTGCTACTTGTCATCCTCAAAACTGCCTCACAGATTGTTCTTTCTTAAACAAAGATCAAACATCAGCCTGGTTGAAATTTTGATATTATTGTTTTTCCTCCTGATAACTGCTGGGACATTAGCCATGACTACCTTTGCTTTAGTTCATTCCTCTGACAGTGAAATTGAATGTAGTCTCCCCACCCAGTCAGTGAACCAGGAAAATAATTTTCGGCTCAACTTCACAAATATCACTCACTCTTCCTCTTTTAACTGTATCAGTTTGATTGTGAGAATGTGGCAAATGTATATGGGGCAAAAAAATTGTACAGTGAATCCATTATCTCCAACACGCTGGGGGCCCATTCTTTTGGGCATGGGCTTTTGAGTGTGCATGTTTTTTTTTAAATCTCAGCAGGCCAGGTTCATAGCTCCCACTCTGCAAGTTGCCCAGTGAGTACTGTTGCCAATGTGACTCAGTAAAAACAATTAATCGTGCTACTCCATTGTAGTTCTTGTTCTGTACATATAAAGCACTTTGCATAGCCTCCATGCCAATTCTGGAGCTAGACCAACATCTTCTACAGGTTAAAGAGTCTCCAGAATCTACAAACTACTAATTCAACACAATGCAATAACCAGGATGCACACACTCATTTGACGCTTTGAAAGAACAGTTTGCTCATGACAGTCTCGTCCTTTCTTAAATTACACCATCACCACCACACAACACTCAATAGTTGAAACAGGAGTACAACCTATACTTTTGATTTCCAACTATCACTAATTCAACTCACTCCTTGGTAACTGGTCCTGTAAACTATCAGAACACAGTTCAACATAACCAAGGAGCAACTTATCTTTCAATCCAAAGATTTCCAATTCTGCTTTTCCCATTTTCACCTCTAAACCTATTGCTTGTTCTTTCCTCTTTTGCCCTTTCCCTTCTCCTAGTTTTCTATGCAAGTTAAAAATTTTCCCCAATTAAGACACAGATACTGAACCAAAACATGAAATCTCACACTAGTATGAGAGAACCTATGGTGAAAAATAATGGTCAAAACCAGGGCACCATACTTTCTCAAAAGCAAATGAGGATGGGCATTAAATGCTGATCTCTGTGAGACAAGCATACTCCACAATCAAAAGAATGCCAGTGGAACTGAGTATTTTTAACCTGTTATGCTTTTATACTGGTGCCCTGTGTTCCCAGGAACAAAAGCTCAAATGGAATCAGAGCTTAAAAGAGAGGGAACCTGGCATAAACCCTCTACTCTCTCTGGCAAGGTCATTGTAACTACTGAGAAATCTTTAGGATGGGGTAGGCTGTGCAGTCAAACAAGGAAAGTGGAAGACAGCAGTTTTCACACCCAGCATCTCAGTGCTAAGGGACAAACCGCCAGACTGGGTGAGCCCAAGTATGCCCTCTCAGTCAGTGAACTACAAGCTATTCATTAGCTCTGCCAGCTTATTACAAGGCAGGGATCTCAGCAAAATGGTGATTAAAAAAATATATATATGGAGGGGGATTGGGGTTACATATTTGTGAATGCTCAGACCAAGAATTCTATAACAAATCAGTACTGTTTAATTGGATTCCAATTCATTAAGAAATTCTAAAGAAGTCCTGACGAATGGTTTCAGCCTGAAATGTTAACTGTTTATGCATTTCCATAGATGCAGCTCAACCTGCTGAGTTCCTCCAGCATATTCTGTGTTGCTCGGGATTTCCAGCAGCTGAAGAATTTCTTATGTTCATCCTTTAGAAATATGAAGTGTTCATGATATTTGGATAGTAATTTCAGTAGTCAGATTCACCAGAGGCTAAGAGAATTTTTTTTAGTGTGTACTTAGAATATCACATTCTAGCTCATTCTGAATCTATATGAAAGTAAATTTTCAACATCCCAAAACTTGCTGAAGAGAATTAAACAGAACCAGCATTGTTTAATGTTGCACAACTTTATTAGAATACTCCGGCTATTCTGTACAAATTGAAAACCGCATATTAAGGTACATTACAACTGTTTGAACAAGGTAAGGCTGGAGCACTCTATGCCTGGACATAGTGCTGTGCACTTGACACAAAAATAAAAATAGATCTGTGTTAAAGATTTTACTTCCACAGGAAAACTGACGATTCTCATTATCATCCTAAATGTGCATCTTTTTAGAAGATGAAGTGGATGCAACTGGAACTAGTATGCCCAGGAAATGGATTTATTTCCCCCCACATGCTGGTTAGTAGTTTCTGTATAACAGTAATAAATAAGTCTGTGATAACAACATTTCAGCACAGCCTTCATGTATATATAGTTTTGTATACCATTACCTCATTTTGGACTAAAACAGCAATGGTGATCATAGCACTGTTGGATTGGGTAGGAAACTAAGCTTTTGTAATGTATTTAAATATAAATATTAATAGATAGAATGCTAAAACTCTATGTAACTGCTCAAATATTGGGCAGCACAGTAAAGATGCACTTCAGAACTTCATGAAAATCACCACTGAGTCACTCAGCAATACTGCCCCTAGTTGCAAGTGACAAGCGTGTAACACTCACTACATTTCAAAATACCAGTGTTTATTAGAGCTGTAGAGTGCATGCTTGCTTTACCTTACAGTCGTGAACCCTTCAGCATTTTTGAAGTAGAATTTTGTATTATTTCCACTGTAAAAGTAAGCACAAAGTAGGAAAAAAACTTAAGTTAAAGAGCAACCCATGCATTTTAAAATAGTGTTTAGCTTATAAGATTGTGCTGCAGTAGGGAGGGGTTGCCTCAACTGCACAAGAGTATTTTAGATACACTTTATCACATGGCGTCAGTCTCCAGGCAGTGGTGTTTCCTTGGTACCACACTCCTATTGCTGCTTGCATTCAGCAGGCTGGTTGGGTTCTTTCTGGAAAAGAAGACAGTACTTCTGATCAGTGGGAGTTCTTACAGGTGTACCATCAGCAACACTTGCATGCATTCTAGCCAATGTCTGGACAGTAATACCACCACTGGAATTGAGGAAGAATTAATGGAAGTAGCTGAGATAATACTAATCATTTGGACTTTAACTTCCTGAAACTTCATTGATGCTAAGTGGAGCAGAGAAAAGAGGGAGGAAAGCATACAATTACTGGAGCTCCTATTACTCACAATGCTTTAAAACAGTTCAGTGAACACAAAACTAAACTTTGGAAGTTTGATTTACTGAACAATGGAATATCCTCAATAATTTCAGATATGACAGAAATGCAAAGTACTTAATTTCCAATATCACTAAATTTTACTTGCTTGTAAAAATAATAATAATGGGAAAAAGATGATTTAAAGGTTTTCAATATTTTTTGGAACAGCAACAGTCGTACTAAGAACTTGTCAGAGTAAGTTCCATTCTTCATCTCTTCTTCCCCACGCTCTTTTCTGAATGGAAAACCAGGATCTACAAAAGTACTTATCCAGCAACATTGGTCTAAAATGACTTTCAAATGTAAACCACAACAGAATGTGACCAGGAGGAACTGTAGCAATTAATGACAATTAAGTAATACTTATAATGAGACATGAGGCCACACTGCTATCCCAATATTCCTCACACCCCCAAAACCCATCCACCAGATGTCCATCAACTGAACTCCCCATCATTAATCTATCAGGAGCAACTGACAGTGGCTAATTAACCTATATACATATATATTTTTGGGTTGAGATGAGGATAGAAAGAACACCCAGAGGAAATCCAGGTGGACACAGAACATGCAGACAACTCAGCTTGAACACGGGTCCCCAAGTTGAGGCAGTAGCACAAACTTCCGTACCTCACTGTTTTCACATGGCTGTATATCCCACTCCCAGCTAACAAATATCTTTTACCTTCAACAAATGTAAAAAAAACAAAGTAATGACATGAGGTGCTTGTTATAGAATATGTACATGAGAAACAGAAAATATTTTAATGTAACTAAAATGTTAGAGGCAAGACAGAGAATACCCATAAAAGAAATTAAAGATGAGAACTTTAAATTGTACATGAAGGGACTGGATGCCCATCTGACATGAATGCTGGAATAATGTAGATCAGAATGGAAAAGAATATAATAAACTTTTGTGGATGAGTTGATGACAAATCTAAGGTAGGTTAGAGAAAACAAACCTATTGTAGAAGACAAGACTGCAGATATTGGAGTCTGGAACAAAACTGCAGTGGAATTGGAATGAGATTAATTTTGTGATAACAAACCAGATTGACACAGATTGGGCAAGAGAGTAATTTGGAGGTTGGGATGCATGGAACTTAAGTTACAAGCATCAAATAGGAATGAAAGCTATTGAGATGTTTTGACTTTGATCAGATAGATGAAACAAAACCAAGCACATCAGCCTCAAGATAAAGGATAGGGAGTAATATATTGCAGTCATGTTATAATACTGCAGAGATTTAAAGACACTGATGTGCAACTTTGATAACACAAGAACTATAACCATTCTTGTGAATCTTCTCTAGACCCTCTCCAACGCCAGCACATTGTTTCATAGATAAACCGCTCACAATACTCCAAACGTTAGACCGTAAGACATCAAAGCAAAATATGGCCATTTGGCCTATTCAGTTTCCTTTGCCATTCCCCATGACTGATTTATTATCCCTCTCAACCCCATTCCTTTGCCTTCCCCCCATAACCTTTGACTCCCTGACTAATCAAGAACCTATCAACCTCTGCTTTAAATTTACCCAATGACTTGGCCCCCACAGCCACATATGGAAATGAATTTCAGATTCAAAACCTTCTGACTGAAGGAATTCCTCCTCACATCTGTTCCAAATGGACGTACCTCTATTCTGAGGCTTTTGTCTGACTACTGCCTTATAAAGACACAGCATTAGATTCTTGGTTTTATATTCCAGCCCTCTCGACAGGAATGCTACGATTGCATTTGCTTTCCTTAATATCAACTTAATCTGCAAGTTAACCTTTATTGAAGCCTGCATGAGGTGCCCCAAATCCCTTTGCACCTATGATTTCTGAATTTTCTCCCTATATACATAGAAAATAGTCTACGCCATTATTCCTTCTACCAAAGTAAATGACTGTACACTTCCCTACATTATATTCCATCTGCCACTTGTTTGTCTATTCTCCTACTCTGTACAAGTCCTTCCTCACCCCTTCCTCAACGTTACCCGCCCCTCTACTTATCTTTGTATCGGCTGCAAATTTGGCCATAAAGCCATCAATTCTGGCAGCCAAATTGTTGACGTATAACGTGAAAAAAAAGCCGTTCCAACACAAGCCCCGGAACACCAATCAAAAGAGGCATATTTATTTCCACTCTGCCTCCTGCAAGTCAGCCAACCTTCTATCCTTACTAGTATCTTTCCTGTAATACAATAGTCTCTAATTCTATTTAGCAGCCTTATGTGTGGCACCTTGTCAAAGGCCTTCTGAAAATCTAAGTAAACAACATCCACTGACTCCCCTTTGTCTATCCTGCCTGTAATTTCCTCAATGAATTTCAACAGATTTGTCAGGCAAGATTTCCCCTTAAGGAAACTTCAGCCTATTTTATCATCTTCATTTTATAATGAATCAGAACCAAAGCACTCTAAAGTTGGGAATTCCACAGAACAACCACCCTCAAAAAATAGCTCATATCAATCTTAAATGAGACTCTTCTAGGTCACCCCTCATTTTTCTGAATTCCAGTGAATACAGTCTCAGAGCCATCAAGCCCTCTTCATGTGACAAGGTCTACCAAATGTCAAGATTTCAAACATTATGAGAAGTACTCACAAATTCTAGATCACCGGCCTAAATTGCTCAACTTTCCTCAAAAATCCTTTCATTCCAATCAATCTAGAAATCCAATCTATCCAGTACAATTAAAACACTGCTAGTATGATCTCAGGTTTTGAACAATAGCCAAGAGATGAGGAGCAAGAGAAATGGTGACTCACACAGGTCTGCGAGTGTGCTTTAAAAACAGTGCTTTGTGAGAGTTGCGGCGTTTGAACATTGGCCAGAGATCAGAATTCATTAGCTAGGGCAAATAAGAATAAGGCAGGGCAAGTGGAGCGCCCTTCACTGGAGTGAACAGTGGGCACATGAGGCTTTAGCTCTATGAGGCTTCAGTGAGAAAAGGCAAAAAGCTCTATGTAGACTTTCAGTTTATTTATTGTTTCTTTCTTTATAATTGCATGGTTAGAGCAGTAGGGATGCCAGGCAGGATAGTTAAATGTTTATTTATTGAGATACAGCACGGAACAGGCCCTTCTGGCCCTTCAAGCCATGCATCCAGCAACCCCCCAATTTAATGCCAGTCTATTGACAATTTACTATGACCAATTAACCCACCAACTGGCACGTCTTTGGGGGAGGAAACTGGAGCACCTGTAGAAAACCCATGCAGTCATGGGGAGAATGTACAAACTCCTTGCAGGCAGTGGTAGAAACTGAACCTGGGTTGCCTGTACATAATATGCTGTGCTAACCACTACACCACTGTGCTTGCAGGATGGGGGATGGCAGGGAGACCAGTGACTGATGACTTCTTCACCTGCAATAAGTGCATCCAGTTGCAGTTTCTAACGCTCTGTGTTATGTAGTTGGAGCTGGAAATGAATGAACTTCAGATTGTTCGGGAGGCTGAAGGAGGTGATAGACAGGACATACAGAGAGGTAGTTGCAACCAAGCTGCAAGACACAGAAAACTGGGTGACAGTCAGGAGGTGAAAGGGGGTTAAGCAACCAGTGCAGAATATCACTGTGGCCACCCCCTCAACAACAGGTATACCACTTTGGATACTGTTGGGGAGAGGGGTGGGGGAAGAGATGACCTAGCAGAGGATAGGGGGGAGAAGAGGCAAGCTGTGGTGATAGAGGATTTATGAGTTAGGGGAACAGAAAGGAGGTTCTGTGGACAAGAACCAGATTCCCAGATGGTACGTTGCCCCCCGGGTGCCAGGGTCCAGGACATCTTGGATCGAGTCCTCAGCATTATTACATGAGAGGGTAGGCAGCCAGAGGTCGTGGTCCATAGAGGTACCAATTACATAGGAAGGAAGAGGGACGATGTTCGGCAAAGTGAGTTCAAGGAGTTAGGTGTTAAGTTAAAGGATAGGACCTCCAAGGTTGTGATCTCAGGATTGCTACCCATGTCACGTACTAGTGAGGACTTCAAGATTTTTTGGATCATTGGGCTCTCTCCCAGGGAAGGTAGGACCTCTACAGAAGGGATAGTATACACCTGAACTGGAGGGGGACAAATATTAAAATTGCAGAGGGATGGGAGCCCGAGTGCCAGAAAAAATATTGGAGTGGTTGTGAAGAAAGATGTTAAGTCTACACACAAAGTCATGAATCAAAAAGTTGAACATGGGGGGGGGGGGGGGGGGACTAATGTTCTGAGCTGCACATACAAACTTTGTACTTCAATGCAAGGAGAATTGCAGGAAAGGCAGATGAGTTAAGGGCATGGATCAACATGTGGAATTATGACAATGTACCTATTCGTGAGACTTGGTTGCAGGAAGGACAGGACTAACAGTTCAATGTTCAGGGTTCTGCTGTTTCAGACATGATAAAGCGGAAGGGATTAAAGGGGAAGTGTTGGTATGAGTCAAGGCAAATGTCATAGCAGTTCTCAGTAAGGACAGATTGGAGAGCTCGTCTAGTGAGGCTTTATGGGGTAGAACTGAGGAATACGATCACATTAATGGAATTTTATTATAGACCGCCCAACAATCCACCGGATTCAGAGGAGCGAATTTGTAGAAATTGCAGACTGTTGCAAGAAACATTATGTTGTGACAGTAGGTGATTTTAATTTTCCATATATTGGCTGGGACTCCATACTGTAAAAGGGCTGGATAGGACAGTATGCTTCGGAAAGTTTCCCTGATCATTATGTAGAGGTCCCAAATGAAAGAGTGTGATAGTAGATCTCCAATTAGGGAATAAGACTGGGCAGATGACATAAGTTTGTGTAGGGGAACAGTTTGCTTCTAGTGGTAATGCCATTAGTTTCAAGGTAATCATGGAAAAGGATGTCTGGTCCTTAGGTACTTGAGAAAGAAATCAGGAGGGCTTAAAAAAAAGCATGAGGCTGCTCTAGCAGACAATGTGAAGGAGAATCCTAAGGGCTTCTACAGATATGATAAGAGCAAAAGGATAGCAAGGGACAGCAGTGGTCCTCTGGAAAATCAAAATGGGAATCTATGTGGAGCCAAATGAGATGGGGGAGATCTTAATTTGAGTTTTTGCATCCGTATTTACTCAAGATGTACACAATCTACAGAGTGAGGCAAAGCAGCTTTGAGGTCATGGACCCTATCCAGATTACAGAGGAGGTGGTGTTTACTATCTTGAGGCAAATTAGGGTGGACAAACCCCCAGGCCCTTGAACCCTATAGGAAGTAAGTGCAGAAATTGCAAGGGCCCTAGCAGAGATATTTAAATCATCCTCAGCAATAGGTGAGGTATTGGAGGATAGCTAAATTTGTTCCGCTGTTTAAGAATGGCTCTGAGAATAAGCCAGAAAATTATAGGCCGATTATCCTGGCATTAGTAGCGGGAGTTATTAGAAGGTATTCTAAGGGACCAGATATATGAGTATTTGGATAGAAAGGAACTGATTCATGATAGTCAGCTTGGCTTTGTGTATGGTAGCTCCTGTCTAACCAATCTGATAAGAGTTTTTCGAGAAAGCTACCAGTGAAGTTGATGAAGGAAAGGCAATGGATATTGTCAATGTAGACTTCAGTAAAGAATTTGACAAGTCCCAGATGGGAGGATGGTCGCTTGGCTTTCAAGATGAGGTAGTAAATTGGATTAGACATTACCTTTGTGGGAGAAGCTAGAGAGTGGTAGTAGACGGTTGCCTCTCTGACTGGAGGCATGTGACTAGTGATGTGCTGCAGGAATTGTTGCTGGGTCCATTGTTGTTTTTCATCTATATCAATGATCTAGATGATAAATATGGTTAACTAGATCAACAAGTTTGCGGTTGACACCAAGATTGGGGGTATAGTGGACAGCAAGGAAGACTATCAAAGCTTGCAGTGGGATCTGAACCAGATGGAATTTAATGCAGACAAGTGTAAGGTGTTGCATATTGGGAGGACCAGGGTCTTACAGAGATAGTGGTAGGTCACCGAGGAGTGTGGCAGAACGAAGGTGTTTGGCAATAGAGGTCTATAATTCATTAAAAGTTGTGTTACAGGTAGAAAGGGTCGTAAAGAAAGTTTTAGGCACATTGACTTTTGTAGATCAACGTACTGAGTACAGTAGTTGGGATGCGTAGTTGTAGCAAGGTTTATTATTGTCCAATTTGCCTTACTAATTGCTTACTGTGTATGCAGGACAAATTATACTTGTGGAAAAGGATACTCAAGACCTCTCTGAATACCAGTCACTTATCTCACATTTAAATATTTTGCTTTTGTTTTTAAAGGTCCCCAAAGTAGTTAACTTCATTTCTACACATTATACTACATCAACCCATTTTAACCTGTTTAAATCTACTTAGGTATTTATTTCTCATACTCGCATCAGCAAAACTTGATTCAATATTACAAGTTCCTTTAAGTGAGACAGCAAGTAGGAATTGCCAGAGAAATCAATGTAGGGGGTCTTGGCTATTAACACTGACATCCAAATGACTGGTTTACTTTTGTCATTTAAAACATCCATGTTGTTTTATTAACCTCAATACAATGAACCCTTAATTTTCATCACAACCTTCATTATAGAAGGTCATAAAAAGCCTGTGGAAATCAAAATACACATCTACTGATTTGCCTGTATCCACTCCATTACATGCATCACAAAGAACCAAATTTATCAAACAGTTCAGTAAATCCCCATAATCTGACACTCTTGGGACTTTGCTGCTGCATGCGAAAATTTGTGGAACTACTGAATATCACCTAACATACCGATTTCAGAAAAACAAAAAAAAATTGAAAGGGAGCAGGAAATTGAACAGCTTGTTCAACTAACAAACAAACACAAAAGCATTCTCAAAGGTGGTGATAAATCAGCATATAGGAGGGAGATTAAAAATCTAGTTGAATTGTGCTATAACAAAAACTTCTCACTCAACATCAGTAAAGCCTATTATTGACTACAGGAGGAAGTCATCGGAGGTCTATGAGCCAGTTCTCTTTAGGGCACCAGCAGTGGAGCCAGTCAGTAACCTAAAATTTCTCGGCATTATCATTTCAGAGACCAGCACAGCCATGCCTCTACTTTATTAAAGTTTGTGTAGATCCCGCATTTCATCTAAAATTTTGACAAGTTTCTATAGATGTAGGGTGAAAAGTATCCTGACTGGTTGTATGATGGCCTGGTACAGAAACATCAATTTCCAAGAAAGAAAAAGTCTAAAAATATGGTGGATATAGCCCATCCATCACAGGCAAATCCTCCCCATCAATGAGCACATTTACAGGAATGATGGGTACTGAACGACTAAAGAATATGCTCAATGTGTTGAAGGAAAAGGAAACCAACGTGAGCATTTCTTTCAAACTAAGCATCTTCAGAATGACAGCATGATACTTAGCATGAGTAGGTGGGTGGGAACTGAAGCTAGAAAGCATGCATCAAGGATCATTTAGTCAGCACTTTATTAGAAATGAAATCAAATATGTGGAAGGGAGGTGAAAGGAACAAAGTAAAAATGTCAAAGAGAAACACAGAAAGGATACACTTTATAAATTGGAACATTGGAGGCAAGCTTAGGTTGAAGGATTAGGTAATGGTAGAAACCTGTAGAATAAACGATTGATCTTTTCAGCAAGACTCTTGGCCTACTCGTATCTCCCAGGTGAAATAAAGAATAAAAACAGTCAGCTGTTCCCTTGTCATACCTTCCTTAAACTTGAAGATACCTTTCCATTCAAAGATAACTGTACAACTATGGGCAGTTTTGGCAGAGAGTAGCAGACCAATGCTCAATTTGGTGTAGTAAGATTAAGTATTGTACATAGCTGTCTCATAAGCACACTTCAGCACTTGTGCTGTCTTGGACTACAGGGAACTCGATATGCATTTGACAGAACAGTGCGCGTCATGGATGATTCCGTAAACCTGCATCACTTTAAAGCCTAAAGCTGACAGTTTTAAGACAATGAATAGAGTCATCTTCATTAAGAGATAAATATTAAACTTTTAATGTTCTGCAGTAATCATTTCATCTGTTGAAGGAATGGTGAAAACACATGGCTTGCATACCACACTCTTGATTGATCTATTCAGTTTACACTCACAATGCCAACAGCCTGCTCTCTCATCTGGTCACACACCACACTTGCCTGCTCTCAGTTGGCTTGCGAGAAGTTCCCAGAACAACCCCAACTGTAACAGAGCAGCCTGTGACAGAGGAAGCATGAGAAAATGTAGAACCTGCAATGGCAGACCCAAGGTAGTTCTCAATTTCTTCCCCAAACCAAGTTTCAGGTCACGTTTCAAGAAATGCCTTTAAAAAGAGTTGTGCCAAAATTGCTCTAGAAGTATTCGATGGATCCCAATTATGAATTACAACTCAGAGGGCAAAACTTTATTCAATACCAGAAATCCTGACAGGGTAATCAGAATAAGTTTTGTGGAGCTTATTTACATTGTTTGCAAGACCTACATGATAGCATGTTTCAAGACAAATTCCCATGTGCCAGGCTTCCTTTGTACTGCTTCCACACTGAATCCCAAAGAAACAAATGTTGGATACCACAAGTTCAATCTCACTAAAAGACAGAATGTCTTAACATTGATCTCACTCCTTTAGCATTCACTTGGAAGGCGAAGGCATGAAATCTTGTGGTAATTTATACCTGATACCTAATAGCTGAGTTCTAATATTCTGAAGGGATATTAAACAGAATTCCATATTGCCCGCCTGCCCTGGAACCCACAATACAACTGGTGTTCACAAAATGGTGAAAATGAAAGCAAACCATATTAATTACAAACCAATTCATTTGGCACTTGTGTAATACTATATCTGGGAAATAGGTGTGTACAGTAGCAGCACTACTGCGTATCAAATTTGAATTTCAAATCTCACTATGGCAAGTTTAAAAAAGAACAGTTGCTTACATGCAGAAAGATTGGAGTACTGTTGTAAAATACCTAACGGACACAACAGTGTATTTCACAGAAGCTTTTTAATTTTTTCTGGTTTAATTTCGACCTAACAGATTCCATATTATCATCTCTAGGAAGAGGTACAGTCGACGTTTCAGGCCGAGACCCTTTGTCCTGACGAAGGGTCTTGGCCTGAAACGTCGACTGTACCTCTTCCTAGAGATGCTGTCTGGCAGCAACTTTGATGTGTGTTGCTTGAATTTCCAGCATCTGCAGAATTCCTCGCGTTGAGATTCCATATTACGACTGATTTGATGCCTTGGACAAGCAACTATGTTGTAGAAAATCAAGGAGTAATGACTAAGTTATCAGATAAAGAAAAAACTGCAAAACCTTTCTAGCACTTGCAGTTTGGTGGTCAAATTAGATCACTCAATCTAATATCAACCAACCAATCTATTAGCCAAAAATACTAAACTCACAACACACATAGGTACGTCTCATTTCATTAGCAACACAGCTAAACAGAAGGGGATGAACAGCATTAAACGTTCAAGTCAGAATGCTTTTAAGATATCTCAGAAGCTTCTGCAACTGGTGAAGACCCTTGGTCAAGGGCAGAAGAAACAACCTGCTAGTTACCACATGTAACATCTCAAGATTGCCGAATCAGTACTGTGCAAGTCTTAGGCATCCTAGATTTTTATGTAAATTTAGCTTTAGATGTTTATTTTTTGTCTTCTGTATTATGTTAGTAAAATAGAGCAAATTTTAGATTTCCATTCATTTTCCAGAAGTTAAATGTTAAGAGAAGTTTTTGTACTTTGTTAAAGAAAGTAACATATTAAGTTACTTTCAAATAAAAACTTGATTACCTTGTGGGTTTACAGCCCAGTGCACGATTAAACAAAGATAAAAACTTGATGCTAATGATCAATGGCATAATAATTTGAAAGAACTAAACTGATTAACTGAAGCAGAAATGGGTGTAGAAGAAATCAACCTGGGCGAAGGACAACTAAACTAAAAGGTGAGGGTGTGGCAGATGTGATAATTTAATCTTCAAATCATCAATTCTTTCAGCATATTAAGAGTGAGCACAGCAACAAGATACAAGGTGTTCATTCTGCATCAGCAAGGTCTCTCCAAAGCAGAAACTTCATGGTATACAGGAGTTTCAAGATCTGCTGTTCAAACTCTTCTAAGAAGCACCAAGAAACAGGCAAGCTTGAAGACCAGAAATGCAGTGGTTGGCCAAAGAAACTGAGAGCAACAGACAAGAGATATATCAAACTGATGTCCCTTCAAAATCAGAAGTCGTCCAGTATTGCAATTAGCTCCAAGCTCTCAGAAACCACTGGAACCCAAGTACACTCCTCTGCAGTCGAAAGTCCTCCTGTCAGATGTGGTCTTTATGAAAAAGTTACTGCCAAATAGGTTCCTTTGAAGTGGAAGCAAAGCCATAGACTTGCCTATGCACAAACACAAGGACTGGGGTGCTGAACATGCAGCAAGTGCTCGGGATTGATGAGACAAAATTTGAAATTTTTGGTTCAAACAGAAGGAAGGTTGTCCGTGGAAGAGCTGGAGAGCTCTACATGGATGAATGCCTGCAGCCAACAGTGAAGCATGGCGGAGGCTCCATGCAGTTTTGAGACTGCACTTCCACAAATGGAGTAATGCCTGCAGCCAACAGTGAAGCATGGCGGAGGCTCCATGCAGTTTTGAGACTGCACTTCCACAAATGGAGTTGGTGATCTGGAATCACCAACTTCATTGGAATAATGGAATCCTCTATGCTGAGAAGTATAAGCAGATTCTCATCCAACATGCATTATCATTAAGGAGGCATCTGATCAGTCCCAACTTCATTCTGCAGCAGGACAATGATCCCAAACACACAGTCAAGGTCATATAGTACTATCTTCAGTGAAAAGAACAACAAATTCTACAACAGATGGTATGGGCAAATGTACATGCATAAATGAGCTTGAGGAACAACATTAGAAATAACAAACCATACATATTACTGCACAAAAGTCTTAAAATAAATGAATGTGAACAATATATGGTAAACTGACCACAGGTAGTCAAGGATGATGGCAGCAAAGAATACTACATTTTCAATAATATACTTAAATACTAGACCACAATACAAGGCTGAAGTACTAAGTAATTTCATATGTCTTAATGAAGTGCACTAAACAGGTATTCCCATTGTATTAACTTACTGGAGTCCCTGAAGATTCCAGGGTCTAACCAGCCTGGTTTAAAAAAAGCCGAATGTTAAATGGCTGCGTGAACTGGATTGATAGTTCCCAACATCATTTGTAATGCTGAATATCTGTACACAGAGGGGTAGTAACCCTAAGTTGCAGGAGGCAGGTACCTGGGACACTGCACTGGCTGCCAATATCTCCTTCCCTCTCCTGACAGAGTATCCATGTGGCTGTTCCCCTCAATAATGAGCATTCCACTTTGTATACTGTTGAGGGGAGGGGGAGGAGGAACTTCTACTAGGGGGAAGTCAGTAGTGACCAGGTTTCTGGCATCGAATCTGGCTCTGTGGCTCAGAAGGGGAGGAGGAAGAAGAGGAGTGCAGTAGTGACAAGAGATTCCATAGTTAGAGGAGCAGACAGGAGATTCTGTAGACCTGAAAGAGACACGTACATGATATGTTACCTCCCATGTGGCCAGGGTCAGGGATGTCTCAGATTGGGTCCACAGCATTCTAAAGGGGTAGGGTGATCAGTCAGAAATCACAATACATATCGGTACCAATGACACAGAGAGGAAAAGCGGTCTTGAGGAGAAAATATAGAGAGTTGGGTAGAAAGCTGAAAAGAACAATCTCTGGGTAGTAATCTGTGGATTGCAGCCTATACTATGTGCCAGTGAGGGTAAGAATAGGATGATCTGGAAGCTGAATGCATGGCTGAGGAATCTGTACCGGGGAGAGGGTTTCAGACTTCAGGTTTCAAAAGGACAGACTACAACTGAATCCAAGGGGTCTGATATCCCTGTGGGCACATTTGCTAAAGATGTTGGGGAGGGTTTAAACTAATTTGGCAGGGGGATGGGAACCAGAGTGTCAAGGCTGAGGATGGGGCAGCTAGTGTACAAGCAGATGCAGTGTGTAATAAGACTGTGAGGAAGGATAGATAGATGATGGGCAAAATTGCAGTCAGTTGGACGAGTTGAAGAGTAACATCAAGTTTAACTGTCATTCAACCATACATGAATAAAGTCAAACAAAACAGCACACATAAAATATCAGAGGAAACATGGGGTCAAAATCGAAAAGGGTAATGAAAATAGAACTGAAGGTGTTATATTTGAATGCACGCAGTAATCGAAATAATGTAGATGGTCTTGTAGCACAATTACAGATTGCAGGTATGATTATCTTGTGCATCACTGAGTAGTGGCTGAAAGGACAAGCAGATAGGTAGAGGGACAAGGTAGTTCTGTTGGTAAAAAAAAAAAATTACATCAAATCCTTAGAAAGTGGTGACATAGGATTGGAAGACGTAGAATCCATGTGGGTAGAGTTAAGAAACTGCAAGGGTAGAAATACCATGATGGAAGTTAC
The DNA here is from genome assembly GCF_030028105.1 of Mobula birostris. Lineage (NCBI taxonomy): Eukaryota > Metazoa > Chordata > Chondrichthyes > Myliobatiformes > Myliobatidae > Mobula > Mobula birostris. Next base: position 60,719,586 of record NC_092380.1, on the reverse strand, counting down.
ATATAGGTCTTCTAACTGTAACTAGGACAGGGGATACAAATTACAACAGAGATAGAAAAGGCATGAAAAAAGGGTAATGTTTCAAAAGTCATGGGAGATTTCAATATGCAGGTAGACTGGGAAAATCAGCTAAGTGCTGAATCCCGAGAAAGGATATTTGTAGAATGCCTACGAGATGGCTTTTTAGAGCAGCTTGTATTGAGCACATTAGGGAAAAGACAATTCTGGACTGGATGTTGTGTAATAAACTAGATTTGATTAGGAAACTTAAGATAAAGGAATCCTTAGGAGGCAATGATCATAATCTGATAGAATCTCACCCTGCAGTTTGAGAAGTAGAAACTAAAGTCAGATGTATTAGTATTACAGTTTAGTAAAGGGAATTACAGAGGCATGAGAGAGGAGCTAGCTAAAATTAATTGGAAGGGGACACTAGCAAGACAGAACAGTTTCTGGGGCCAATTTGGCAGGTGCAGGATAGTTACATCCTTAAGACAATAATGTATTCAAAAGGGAAGGCATATAATATAGCAAAAAATAATGGGAAGTTTGAGGATTGGGAAGATGTTTGAGAATTGAGAAGCTTTTAAAAATCACCAGAAGGCAACTAAAAAGGCCGTAAGGAGAGAGAAGATAAAATATGAAGGTAAGTAAGCCAATAATATAAAAGAGGATACCAAAATTTTTTTCCCCAGATATATAAAGAGTAAAAGAGAGGCAAGAGTGGATATCGGACTTCTGTAAATGGGGGACAGAGAAATAGCAGATGAACTTAATAAGTCTGTGGAAGACACCAGCAGTATGCCAGAGATTCAAGTGTCGGGGCCAGAAGTGAGTGCAGTTTCTATTACTGAGGAGAAGGGTGCTTGGAAAGCTCAAATGTCTGCAGGTAGATAAGTCAAATAGACCAGATGAATTACATTGCAGGGTTCTAAAAGAGGTATCTGAAGAGATTGTGCAAGCTTTAGTGATGATCTTTCAAGAATCACTAGATTCTGGTTTCAGAGGACTCCACTCTTTAAGGGAGGGAGGCAAGAAATAAGTTATAGGCCAGTTAGCCTGACTTCAGACGTTGGAGTCCCTTATTAAGGACAAGTTTTTGGGCTACTCAGAGGAACATGATAAAAATAGGCCAAAGTAAGCACGGCTTCCTTAAGAGGAAATCTTGCCTGACAAAACTGTTGGAATTATTTGAGGGAATAACAGACAGGATACACAAAGGTGAGTCAGTGGATGTCGTTTACTTAGATTTTCAGAAGCTTTTCACATGTTGCACATGAGGCTGTTTAACAAGGTAAGAGTCCATGTTATTATAGAAAAGACAGCTGCATGGATAGAAGACTGGCTGAGTGGCAGGAGGCAAAGGGTGGGAATATGGAGGCCTTTTCTAGTTAGCTGCTGGTGACTAGTGATGTTTGACAGCAGTTGATGCTGGGAATGCTTCTTTTCACATTATGTGTTAATGATTTAGATGATGGGATTGATGGCTTTATGGCCAAGTTTATGGACGATACAAAGATAGGTGGAGGGGCAGGTAGTGATAAAGAAGCAGGGTGTCTGCAGAAGGACTTAGAAAAATGGGCAAAGTAGCAGAAGAAATATAGTGTATGGAAGTGGATGATCACGTACTTTGGTAGAAAGGAAAAGGTGTAGTCTTTTTTTCTAAATGGGGAGAAAAAATTAAAAAAAAATCAGAGGTCAAAGGGACTTAGGAGTCCTCATGCAAGATTCCCTAAAGGCTAACTTGTAAGCAAGGAATTCAGTGGTAAGGAAGGCAAATGCAATGTTAGCACTCATTTTACAAGGAATAGAATATAAGAGCAAGGATGTAACGCTGAGGCTTTATAAGTCCTCAATGGTGTTTAGAAGAATGGGGGGGGTGGGGGGACTCAGTGAAACCTATCGAATATTGAAAGGCTTAGAGTGGATGTGGAAAGGACATTTCCTATAGTGAGCAAGAGGGTACAGCCCCAGAGTAGAGGGATTCCCATTTAGAACAGAGATAAGGAGGAATTTCTTTAGACAGAGGGGAATTCACTCCTACAGACATCTGTGGAGGCCAAGCTAGTCAGTATATTTAATATCGATAGGTTCTTCGTTAGTCAGGGCATCAAAGATTACAGGCAGAAAGCAGGAGAATTGCAGACATGATGAAATGGCAGAGCAGACTTGTTGGGCTGAATGGCCCAATTCTGCTCCTATGTCTTATGGTCTTATTACCAATATTAAGAACTGGTGTCAAACTACTGCAGTGCTTTGTTGCATCAGCATCTATGATGACAAAAATGCTGCTTAAAGATTAAATGTACTTCAGGTCTTCAGACTGGACCAAGATGATTTTTAAATATTTCTGTTTTAGAAAGGCCATTTAAAACATTTGAATACCAATCACCGGTGATTTTAAAGCCTTTCTCCAATTTATTTAAGCATCTTCAAGCATTAAAATTCAGTTTACAATGTCAGTTTAAACACCAAAATGTTTAACTTAAAACTAATTACACTTTTAGATATATACTTTTAATATGAAAGGGATAATTTCCACAAAACAAACCAGAAGATGAAATTATATGAAACAATTACAGAGCTAACTCAAAACAGCCTTAAATTATTGTTGAGACAAACATTAAAATAGTAAAAGAATTCCAAACTGGATCAGCCTTAATGAGTTCAACTGTGATTAAAGATACAGAGCAAATGTTAAGCAAATGGTGATCAGAGAAATAAGGCAGAAAATTCCCTTACCTAGGAACGTACAATTGTTTTACTGAGACATGAATTACACCTAAGCAGGGGAAAATTCAGAACAAAATAAGTCAGTATCAATCAGGGCTAGGTAAACTCTAAAAGGTTTTCAAACCTACCAGATACTGAGCCCAAACAGCATAGCAACACAGAAGATATGTTAGGGAGAGTCAGCAATTACTGAGACTTGGTCAGATTGGATACCAATATTCATAATCCAAGTCTACACAATTACACTTACTTGTATTAAAAATACATAAAAGTAAATGACTGTTTGGAACAGAGGCACATTTTGCTAGTCACCTAAACTTTGCTCTAAATGTATTTAAAATATGTTTCAGTCTTTGCTCAATAATGCAGAGGTAAAATTCTTGAACACAGTGTATTTTATTAAAACATGCCCATAATCACTTATGATTTCAATTTAAAGGTACAATAGCCCCAGTCCCTTATCCAATCTGACAGAAAATACAGACCAGTTTCTACATACCAAAACAATGGCAACGTGGCGATTAAAAACTGAGCCATTTCTTCTCACAATACCATAAATACTTAAAAAATTTAAGTTGTATACATTACTGTTTTCCATGATTTCTTAATCTGTACAACAATCCAGTGAATTTACAAATAGAAAATAACTTGTTAAAATAATTCAATTGTTCAGTATTAATGTGAATTTTATTCAAAACATTTAAGATAAAACTAGCGATGAATGGTAAATCGCATTTCTATTTGTACTGTTTCAATAAGGAAAAGGTAGCTATGCAACTCCACATATCAAACAAGGCGAAAAAAGTTCTAGTAGAATTGCTTACACAATTGTAACTACTCTAACTGGGCTGCAAGTTCAATGAAGCATAGAAAAACAGGATAAATGTACCGGCACTTTATTCATTTCTACTGCACATTAGCATAGCCACCTCAAATATCTGCCTTGTAATAACTATTTAAATGTAGTTGTTTATCCTCTTTCAAAAAGTCTATTAAAAAGGTGTTAGATATACACCACTGTAACTGTAGATAGACCAAAATGTAATATAGCCAAACCACAAATTGTGAGGAACACAGCACGTTATGCAGAGTATACCGCCTATGGAAATGTATTCTGTGCACCACAGTTTCTGAGGAGACGTTGGATTGCGTAGTGGGAGAGTGTTCAACGGGGGCTGTTAGGAAATTCTGCACACCACAGTTCTTAAGGAGATGTTGGATGTACATAATTAGGCATTTAGCAAGGGCCAATAAAAAAGTTAGGTTAAGTGGAGTGGCTATTGAAGGGGTGAGCTAATGGGTCCTTAAGGTTGTTATAGCCGGAGGGGGTGGGGAGGGGGGTGGGTAAGGTCCCACTACCTACTAAATGCTCCCAATGGCTTGCATCTCCAATAGCCTCTGACAGAAGAAGGGGGCAAAAGCAGGTTACAAGCACCTTAAGCCAGTCAATTTGGACAGATGGGGGCTCGTCAGCCAAGGTTGGCAGCTTATCTAGGAGAAGGAAAACTCTGATTTCAAATCTACACTGCCTTGTGGCTATACCACTCACAGGGAAGGCTTCGAAAGTAAGTGCCTGAGGAAAATTCCGGAGCCGGAGCCACTAAGGCAGTTTTACTGTGACTTTACCCGTGACGCCACTGGTGCCAAACTGTATTGGTCTCTGCCATTCCTTTGCATTCAACAGCTGTAGGGAGGGGGTGAGCCTAATACATGGGCAACACTTTGCTCTCCTATCTTACTGTTATGGCTTGTGTGTCACAGACAGCTAGGACACAGTTTCTATGGTTGACCCTGACCAATGGAGGGCCTCATGATTCTATATTAAATAAGAAGATTCCCACATTTTCTGAGATAAAAGAGTTAGCACTAGAAAATCTGCAAGCAGATAAATCATTCGCTTCAGATGTGCATCCTAGATAGTGAGAAAATTAAAGATAGTTATTACAGAGGCATTAAGAACAGAGTTGATCATTTTAAACATATTATTAGTTTAATATCAATGGCCTGACTGCTGCACAAAACCTTGATGCCAAATATGGAATCCAATTCTGAGAACTACAATTTGGAAAGGGTATAAAGATTTGTATGAAAGGATGCAGCTGAGGAAATACAAGTGTTTAGATGTGCCTTTTTGTAATGTTTCTTTTGATTCTTTGGTAAATTATCTCAGATCTAGGGCCTATACTTAATGACGCCTTAAGTCACTGGAAAACTGTCTATTCTATCTGAAGTGATTTAACCAACTCATGAATTCTTCAGTTTTCTTTGCTGCTGGAACTGAAAACTATTAGTGCCCTAGGCAAGATTACAAATATCATTGTGCCATTTTACTTAGGGAAGACTAAAGCAACTTCAAAAGAACTGAAAAATAAAATTCCAAACAAGTTTAAAAGTCTAAATTGCTCATCGAAAGGATGATATTTAACTGGGTTCCCTTTTAGCATCTTTAAACAATGAAATTCGAACTTAACTGAAACATCTGGAGCATGCACTGCACTATTTTTATCTAATAGAAGTTACTTAGTTGTTTGATTAATAGTGGTTTGATGGATTAAGTCTTGTATTAGTGGAATCAGTGAAAATGTCATAATTGAAACATAAAAGATGGACTGAAGATTCCAAATCAAAAGTTGAAAAAGCTGGGTTAAAGTAATCAAATCATAACAAAGTTACCCAGCTGCTGATAGTTCTTCAATCCCAATGGTTAAAATATACTCACCCCCTCAAAAAACTGCATTGCAGTTTGTCATTTTAAAACAGTTCAGGTTCAGTCTGGGGTATCAGGGACAGGAAGGTGAAACTCCTTTCCAACTGCAGAAATGAACACTGAATAGTTGATTTGAAAGACAAGTTCAGCAGGACTTGTACTGAAGGAGCAGGGTTGCAAAAATAAAACAGGACTGTTCTTACTAAACACAAGGTTTGCCCTAAAGTATTGACTGCCCAGAAAAGAATAAGAATCTCAATTTTGAGGTCAATGTTTCATCATTAATGGTTTGATCTGATTTTTGTAAAGATCAGAGTTTTATGCGGAATAAACCTGTTAAGGTTTAAAAAAAAATGAGAACAGCATTTAAAGCTCCTGAAACTTTCTGAACAATGTTCCACAGTCACTGCAATTAATGACCACAATAGCATTGGGGAAGTGAAGCAACAGGTTATTCAGGGTTTGGTTAAGGTTGTTTTATATGAAGTTCCCTCGGAAGCTCAAGGCAACAAAACGGAAACTATAAAAGGATAACGATTTAACTCATATCAGTATGTGCTGTTATTTACCTGTATGGCTTTTTGTTATTTAGAAATATACATACTACACCAGTACACAAGAACAAGCCAGCACAAAAACAATCAAAGGTCTACAGTGGTCTAAATAATGAATTATGGTGACATTAATATCAACATCTAACTGATTTCATTCACAAGCTGACAATGAGCTCTACGTACACCAGTAAAGCATTCTAATAACGTTAGAGAAAATCTTTTCATTTGATGTATGGTAACCTGAACTTTAAAGCATTGGAATTAAAAACAAAAAAATCTCAAACTTGCAAAGTGTGAAATTAATTTCAATAAATGCAACTTCCAAAATCATTTAAATTAATCAAACAACTTAAAATTAAAATCTCCCAGATTTACCACTGAGCCTAGCTTTCACCAAACTTTAGTCCAATTCGAAAGAATCTTAATGGAATCAGTGTAATTAGGCGATCAGCAAAAAGTAGTAACACAAAATGTTGATATGATTCCATTTGCCTTAGAATAATGACCAGTGATGGAAGTGAAAGGTAGTTTTCTAGGTAAAGGTCAACATCCCCACCACCCCCCCACAGCCAAAATTTATACATATACAAATTTAGAATAGTTTCAATATTATATAAACTAGATAAACCGAAGACCAACTGACCAAATCTATTGTTTTAATCAATTGATCTTCAGTTTATTGACATTATATAAACTAAATAATGTATTTTCAAGACAGTCTCCTTCTCATTTTTGCCAAATCTTGAATTTAATAAGGAAAGATGTGATATCTATTATTGCATTACTGACAACTCCGAAACATAATTAGAAGGATATCCAAAGCAGCACACGTGAATGAATGTTTTTGAGCAACTCTGAAATTCAATGGTTTGAGGAAAATTTTATGACTTAACGTACTAGAAATTTAAGCATTTTAAAATGTCGGAATACATGCCCAAGAGAAAGTAGATAAAAGCAAAATTGAATGCTAACATAACAATATGCTAATAGCAACAGGTGAATTGAAATCCTTTAGCTGTGTAACCTGCAACATTGCCAACATTCTCTGTTTAGTTTCAGATTTTCACCCCCTAGTGTTGTTTAAATTAAAACCAAGATGATCACACTTTTAATCTGAAGCTTAAAAACTCACTTTAGGATCTATCTCAGCATCATCATCTTCATCTCCATCTTCTTCTTCATCATCATCCTATTAAAAAGAATGCTTCAGATTATTAAAAATATACATGACATTAAACAGATCTTGATATCACAAATTGAAGTGAATAAAACAAATTCTTAAGGGATCATCATAGCATTGTAACAAAAAAATCATAAATTATGACAGCTTCCAACCCCCCCACCCATACCCCACAATTTAAGGCATGGCTTTATCAGAATTTTCACCTACTCAGAAGGAAAATTGCCATTATTGATGTCTTTTCATGCAAAAAATGTACATTACACATCATGACTCTCCCACTAAAAAAAAATTGCCATTTCAACATATGAAGGCAATCCAATTATCAATACAGTAATTTAAATGATTGAGATTTTAAATGTTGCATAAAGGTAATAAAGTCTTTCAAAATAGCAATGAAGTGCAGACTCCTGAATACCTAAATACTTAACTATTCAAGTGTCTGCACCTTATTGCCATCTTAACCCTGAAATATTTAATTTTCTGTACTTCCAGTCTTAATCTCAAATTCCTCACATTATACTGTGTACCATTCTGTTGGGAATCACTTAAGCAATCTATATCCCTCTACACCCTCTTCAGGTCATAAAAATTTCCCACCCAGTTTAGTATCTCCTGAAAATTTTAAAATATGACACCCAATTTGCAAATAAATTTTTAGAAATTATCAACTGAAACACAAACAATGATCCTTATAGAACTCAACTAGTCATTCTGAGAATGATGCTTTCCCTCACTGTCAGTGCACGATTTTTGCACATAATTTGGTCCAGTTCTTTCAGCCCAAATAGTGCACAATAATCTCATGCATTGCATTTAATCAAATGCCTTCAAGATATCAGTATATTAAACCTGCTGGATCAGGCCCTGGTTTTCCAGTCTCATCACAAAAGAGGTAGAATGTTTTGTACAAGTTTGGCACAATATGAAAATAATAATTATATCTTCGGGCTTGGATTGGTTTTAATGGGCCATGACTAGCTTTGGTGTTTATTCCTGGATTTCCCTCATCTAATTTTGATTGCATTATCAAATAACGATCTATCAAATGCTATGTTCCTTTCATAAAACTGTCTGGACTCTGCTGTCACAATTTTAGTTTCATCAAGATCAGTAACACAATGCGAGGCAGCAAATATTTTAAGTGCAAAGTTATACAGTGTCTGACACCACTGGCTTACTTAGGAGAATCAATTAGGCCCATTCACACCAACTTGAAGTAAAGAAAGCATTATCTGTATTGTTTCTAATGAAATAAAATTAAAGGAAACATGCAATTTTTATAAATGAATCAGATCATTTAAGGTAATCTAATTTAAGAAAACACTTCAAATTAAGGAAATCAAGGCAATTCAAATTCTTACTTTCCAGAGGAAGGATTCAAAGAACAAAAATAATGAAGATTAAAGGAAGTTTTAAAATTCAAAGGTTGATATATTGGCCAAAGAATCTAAACTTTTTGTCTAATTACTTACCTCCTCTTCGCCTTCTTCTCCCTCCTCAACTTCATACTGGGGAAGGAAAAAAAACACGTTGCCTATGAAATCCTTTAAGTTTATTAAAAGGTCTTGTGCTTTCAGAGATATCATTTTAAAACTTAACAATAAATCTTCAATAATAACAAAAGAAATTCTGGAAAAAGAATGTGAACCGTGCTTCACATGCTCTATAGCTGCTCATTGGGATCCTCAACATTGAGAAACTAAATTTTTCTAGGCATTAGCATTAACTCTGCATAACTTGCTTCCAAAGAATTTTGCATTAAATCAAAGGGCTTATTTGATTTGACACTACAGAATTCTGGATGCATCTTCATTCAGCTTCTTTGTTAAAATCAGAGTCCAGAAACTGAGCTCAGTCATACAGGAACTCCACAACTTAAGTATCGGAAATGTGCCTCTTTAATCCTGCACCAATTAGATATGATTCAGGCTGGAATCCCTATTAACTGGGGGTCCAAACACTTAAGATTAGGGAGAAAAATGAGTTTTCTTTTTGATCAACTCATGACAATGCTTTATTAAAAAATATAGAAAAAATTTAGTTTACTGGGCAATTTACAACTCTCTATGCAATTAGCTCATTAGCAATCACTGCAACAGTTGCAAGAAGTGAGCATAAATTAAACCCAACATCATCTAGTACTGTAAAATTGACCCTGACAATTTACAATGAATGTGTTAAATGCATTGCTAGTAAATGCCCCTGTATTTTCAAAAATCAAACTCAGAAGAACTAGTATCAGGGTACAATTCAGTGACAATAAGGAGATTCTTCCTTAACATTTCATCAAAAAATTTGTGTTAGGGGAATTATTTTCATGATAAAAAATTAAATTTCCTTTTGGATGGAAGAATTATAACTGCATGTACAATTAACCTAACAAAATAATCCACTGTTTTGGATTGATGACTTAGAAACATGTTAACAGCAACAAAAAGTGTGCCAGATACTAATAAGACCAACAACACCATTCAAAGTGTAAACTTCCAGTTAAAAGTCTCACAAATATATTGCTTTACTAGTGCAAGAAATAATAAATTGACATCAAACTGTACTCAACTAATACAAACAGCCCACAAAGGAAAATAATTCAACCTAGCAGCTGCAATATAGGTAGGATCAAATTACAAATGTCCTTTAACAGGTGGCAAAGTGACAGAATTATAATTTTGTCCTAAGCAATTATTATTTGCATTTAAAACCAACAGTCAAGTTTGACAAGAACAGGATAATCATTTGTCAAATACTGGTCAAAAAGATCTCAATATCCTTGGATGAATTAGTGTAACTAGAGCTCTAAGGAACTATCAAAGCTCTTCTGCTTTATACTCTCCTTGTTCACCACCTCCAAGCATTGGTTCCTATAGATCTGATATTGTTACCAAGCATTTATACCATAAAAAAGCATTTAGTATTTTACAAGTAATCTGTCCTCACAACCTGCTGCCAATAGTGGCACATATTGCAGCATCATATTCTCTGGATTTTTAATACAAAACTCACACTCATCCATGTTCAAGCTATCTGAAAATTAACCATAAATGTTGGTGCTTTTTCTTTCTCTTGAAATACTTGGCTTTGTGTTGTGTTAAAAACATTTGAAGAGCACTGCATCCAAGATAATCCAAGATAACAAAATTTCTTATTAAAGTATACTTTTTGCGAAAATTAAGTCTGTCCATTTAAATAACAAAGTGAATTAAAAAAGAGCATGTGTAAATGGCAGAGTTCTGGTTCACCAAACCTACTTAATGAGTTTCAAAACCTGAAATTTGGCAGATCCATTTATCTGTCAACTGTTTTCCCAAATGAACATTTTTTTTTACGAGTGTCCAGTCTGCAAAAAGCAAAAAGATCTGTCCAATTTGATTCCAGATCTGTTGCAAGCTTTTGATTTAAATGTGACCCACCACATAAAAGAACATCTGGCCAATTTCACTGCAGAACCTAAAATCACATTTTGTTTCAATGCCCATGCAAATATTAATTATGGCAATACAGTGGATTCAGGTTAATTGGGACACATAAGGACCAGTACATTTTGGCCCAATTAGCCAAAGTTTCATGGAAATAGTTAAAAATGTATAAAAAAGAAACTGCAATTTAATAACAATTTAAATTAAATGCAGAACAAATTAGCTCACTACCAATGTTATTGCAGTATCATAAAACTGTGCATTAGTTCCTAATTATTATCGGAGGAGTGTACACCGCCATATTCTTTTGATCAACTGTTAATGAACAAAATCAGCAAAGACATCTAGTGCAGATAATGGACTGCCTTCTTATAATGCTTTAGACAACTGCATCCTCCAAACATTCAAGACTATTTTTAATACCTTCAAATTCTTTGTAGCTCCTAATGTTGAAGTACTGAAATAGTTTCTTTTTCACTCCTGGCAGTTCTGGCACCTCCAAACCTGAATACTTGAAACCGCAGTGCGCAAAACAGTTCTGAGTTGTCTTGCTGCTTATTTCTTGTGCATATCAGTGACAAGATTCACTGCTTTTTGAACACAAACACAACTGTGCCATTTAAAAACTGTTTGGTGTAAGCACGGTGTAGTGTCTAATGGTTACGCAAATGCACACGACTGTCACTAGATGGAAACTTTTCAGCAGTCTCCTGTCCCAATTAAGCAGCACAGTGTTCCAAATAAGCAGCTGACCTGATTTAGGAAGGCTAAGCCTGCACTGCTACTACTGATGTTGAGGACGTGGATGTGGTGAGGACCTACAAGTACCTGGGGATGCACTTGGATGTCAGGCTTGAGTGAAGCACTAACACAGAGGCTGTGTACAGGAAGGGCCAGAGTCGCCTCTACTTCCTGAGGAGACTGAGGTTTTTTTGGAGTATGCAGACCTCTCCTTCATATGTTCTACCAGTCAGTTGTCGTCAGTACAATCTTCTATGCAGTGGTATGCTGGGGCAATGGGATCAACATGGGTGATAGCAACAGGGTCAATAACCTAATTAGAAAGGCTCCTTTGGAATCAATAAAGTATGTCTAATAATCATTGGCTCAATTTACCAAAATCCACTGTATTATATTAAAGTATTCTTCTACATTGTTATCTCATTCTGTTGCCCTTTCAACTCCTTGCTTATTGACCTTGGCCTTAAGAAATTCGAAGATACTGCTACCCCAAGAAAAGTCAGTAGGGCAAAATATTTTCAATCAGTAATGTCAACAGAGAAAACATCTTTTCCACATTCAGCCCAAGATCTTGTATGTTCCAGTCAAGTTGCCTCTTTCATCAATATTCTGATTATCACCCATGCATTACCAATGTTCCATCACAAGATAATCCACGTGTTCCAGATATCATTCTATTGAACTTCTACAAACTTATTCTTCAGGAAACCAATACCGTATATAGTACTCCAGATGTGATCTCACCAAAGCCTTAACTGAAGCATAACATCCTTATTTTTTGTATTCAACTTCCCTCACAATGATTTCCTTATTTTTAACTGTACCTGCCTATTCGCCTTTTGTGATTAAAACACCCTGATCCCTCAAAATTTCAACAGCTCTGCAGTGTTTTATTTTTCCTGCTAACGACCATTTCATATTTCTGCACACTGAACTCCAATTGCCAGATCTCTGCCCACTTCACAACTGACACATTTTCTGTGTTAAAATTAGCAAACTGTTTCAGTGCCTTCATTCATGTTTATCTACTAGAAACTGTATACAGTTGAGGCCCCAGTATTAGTCCAGGATGAATCTTCTGCCTATATTTTTTAAGTGTTTCCCTATGCACCTTCCAAATATGCATGCTGTGCACTGAAAAAGGTAGATCAGGATCAGAGCACCAAATTCTGTGGATTTCCATTTAGCATTCTGACTACATTTCACCAACCTTTAAGGCATTGTTATTTGTTTTGGCAATGCTTTTTCATGTCAAATTTTATCAAAGGCATTTTTGGAAACAAGTGGAATATTCAGAACAGCACAGGAGGTACAGCTGAAAAAGCCCTTGCCCCACAGCTTCAGTGCTCGGGCTTGACTCTGATCTTCAGTGATGCCTATGGCGAATTTGCACACAATAATAAGGGCCACTTGCATTTCTTCTGACTATTTGAGATTCTTTTCACATCCCAAAGATGTGTAGGTTGGTAGTTAATTGGCCATCAAAGTACCAAGAGTGTGTTAGTGTGAGGTAGAATCTGGGGGAGTTGATGGCAGTAAGAGGAGAAATAAAATGTATTAGTGTAAATATAGTCATTACAAAAGGGCTTGTTTTCATACTGTACAACTCTAACATCCAACTTCATATTCTAAGTATTGAGGCAGTTTGTCAGATAGTTTTTTCTAATTCAAATCCACCGTGGTTCATTTAGATTCTTAAGAGATTTTCACGTCTTCCCTTTATAACCATCACATTATTTTAATGAGGGCTTACCTTTGATCAGTCTGCAAATACATGGATAACATATGACCTCATTTGTAACATGAAGAACTTAGCTAGCTTCCAGTCTAGCTCCCATGTTCAGTTTATTCATACTGACTAAATAATTTGTTTAATGTTCTGAAATAGACACCAGTTGCTCCAACTGATTAATTTTCTTCAGCCCTAAAGGTTACTGAGGAACTGAATCTTTGCATTGGTTTATCACTAATGGTTGCAAATTTATCATGAACACTTCAAATATTAGAACAAAGAACGCAGAAAACCACAGCACAATACAGGCCCCTCGGCCGACAATGCTGTGCCGAACATGTACTTACTTTAGAAATTACCAAGGGCTACCCATAGCCCTCTATTTTTCCAAGCTCCACGTACCTATCCAAAAGTCTCTTAAAAGACCCTATTGTATCCACAGAACTCTAAAGTTATATGTTGGTACAATTAAAGAACTTCCAATAATAATGTCTTAACAAATACAAATGTTTGTACATCTATATTGTTGATTTAAAATACCACGAATACTTTAAAAATCTCAATGACATAGTTTGTATGCAACCTTAGCTTCACCTCAGTGGAACTCAAGGCTAAATTATTTTGATCATTTCATATTTTAAAAATTCTTTAATGATTACATGTCAGAAATAAACTCACATCTTCATCATCATCTATGGCTTCGCCAGTGAAATACAGAACGGCTCTAGGTACTATTCTCTCACGGAAAAAGTGCCCAATTTCAAAATCTGTGGCTAAGTTAAATTCTGAATCTTCATCCTGGGGCGGAAAAAAAATAAAACTCAGTTAGCAATTACCCTTAGTTAGCATGCCATGCAATATAGAGTAGATGATCTATCTGCACCAATATTAATATTAGGATTCAAGTAAGCTCTCGACTTGATGGTAAAAATCACAAGGGATATCAGTATGCAGGCTGAGCTACAACTGATAATCCACAAATGGGAATATCAGTCTATTCAATTAGTTTCACCAAATGGCTAGAATTCATTAATCATATTAACAGTAGAAATAGTTATTTGCACAGAAACTCCCATTACTACTCAGGTAATGAAATAAAATTTAACACTAAATATGTCAGTTCCATTAAAAGTAATGTAACACATTGGATTGTTAATAAATATTTAAAAACACAAGTTAATTCTTAAGATGTTGGAAAAGATTTGTAGCTCGGGTTGAGGATGTTGTTGTTGAATGGCTTGCCAAGCTGGCTTGTTAGCTTGCATACGTTTCGTTACCCAACTAGACAACGTCATCAGTGCAACTTCGAATTAAATGTTGATGATCTACATTATTCATCTTTTGTGTGTCCTGTGATGTGTGTGAGAGAGAGAGCGCGAGAGAGAGAGAGAGAGTGAGAGAGAGCAAGAGCGAGAGAGAGCGAGAGCGTGTGTGTGTGTGTACACGTACGTGCCATTTCTATTGTTTACCCATTATGTAATCCTCAATTGGTTAGTTAATTGGTTATTGATTTTAACTAACCAACTGAGGATTACATAATCAGTAACCAATGGAAATGGCACATATAGACACAGACAAATCACAGGACACATAAAAGATGAACAAAGTAGATCACTAACATTTCATTTGAAGTTGCACTGATGATGTTGCCCAGCTGGATAATGAAACATCTGCAAGCGAATAAGCCAGCTCAGCAAGCCACTCAACAACAATTCAATCCTCCTTATGGTGTTTAGTCGGTAGCACTATTACAAGACTCCAAAAGATTGTAAGAAACATTAACTATATAATGTTCATTATTCCATTTTATTAACATGTCAATAGCATTGATTGTTATTTAAGGACAAGAAATAAGTGCATTATTTTTATTTTAGTTTTTTTTCCAAGATCTGAGTATCAATCACAAGCTTAGCATTTGTTGCCCATCCTGAGCTGTTCCTTTAGAAAGAGGTGACAAAACCTATCAGAATCTTTCAGAGTCAACCACTGAAGTCTACAAAAGGAATAATGAATAGGCTGGCATAATATCTTAAGAATTCAAATGAGGATCTATGTACCAATTCTCCTCTTCTCATGAACCCCATAACAACACTTACCATTTCTGCCTCACCATGTCCGGAAACTGAAATGTCAAAGATTAAAATAAAATTAGTTTGTTGTTTGAAAAGCAGAATTTTTTTTGGGGGGGGGGGGGCAAGGAAGAGATGTCCGAAGCAATAATAAAAAAATAAAAATGACAGTAGTGATATTGTCCTGATAAGATCTAAAGATCAGGTAGGAATTGTATTCAAAGACTTTTAGCATGTTTACAACACACTCAGTTCCCTCATCTCCTTTAACCGCAAGCCCCCATCCCAAAAACACCATGCAAATCATGTAGTCCGCTGCACGGTTGCAAATGTAAAACCATTTAATTCAAGACAAAAATATTCAATGTACTGAAGTGATTCCAGCACACAACTGCCAAAATATTACACAGCTTGGACACGGATATCACTGTCTACACTAACCAATTAGGTCTTTAAAAATAACATGGAGAAAGTTTAAAAAAAATACAAAATTTGTGCTGAATACATTAACATGTTCATGTCTACCCAAGTGAAAGAAAAGGGTGAGCCCAACAGTTACAACTATTCAAAACTGCCAGTATGCAAATAATCGGGATCAATAAAGTATGACTATGTCTATGACTATTATTAATACCATTTCAAATCCACTGCTAGATGCAACTCTGCCTGGCAGTCTGGATGGAGCATGTATATTCCCATTTTTTAAAAATTCCATTTTCCTTATTTATTTCTATCATTTAGTTAATGCATGACAATTTTAAACAGAATACAGTAGATTTCAGTTAATTGGGCCATTGGTTAATCAGGACAGCCGCCTATTTGAGACAACTTTTAATGAACAAAAACAAATCGAGACAAAAGCTGGAATTCCCTTAGTTTATTTGGGATACTATGTTGCTTAATTGCGATAGGAGACCGCTGCCAAACCGTTTTAACAGTAGCATCAGATGCATGCATTTGTGTTTAAAAAGCAATGATTTTTGTCACTGACAGTTGACGAGAAGTAAGCAGCAAGACTTACTGTGGTTTCACGCATTCAGGCTGGGAGTGAAAATGAAATAATTTCATTACTTCAGCTAGTTAGGAACTATGAGGAACTTGAAGGTATCGACAATCTTAAACGTTACAATGAAACTGAAGATTTGGAGAATATAATCATTGAAAGCATTGTTTGAAAACAGTCCATTATCTGCAGTAGGTGTCTGCACTAATTTTATTTACAATCATTCAATAGATCAGCAGCGTATTCTGGATTAATTTCTCCATTAATCTATATGCTACTAAAACTCTCATGCTCTGTCTGTCTGTTTGTGACCTCCAAGTAGTGCGAATGGTGCATTACAGCGTCACTTTTTTTTGGCTAAATCGAATTAAAATGCGCTAACTTACAAAATGCAGGCAAAGTTCCGGGTTATAGATTTGTATAAAATTGCTCATTTGCAAAAATCAACAGGCTCCCTTTTAACCCGACAGCCGATCCGCCATCATGGAAATCGGGACGCGACAGCCCCGGCGCATGCGCACAGCCAGCCTCAGCAGCGACACCTACCGGAGCAAAAGGGCAGGGCAGCTCTATTTCATGGGGTCACATTCTGCTAATCACCATCAGCATGTGCAGGATTGGGACAAATCTAACTGCCACCCATCAATAAGAGATAATTAAATTTTATTGTAATGATGTACTTCGAGACACCCATAAAACCCTTTGCTGCAGCCAAAGGACAGTAGTGACTATATCACATCCATTTAGGAGGGCACCAACCACATCATCAAGAATAATCAGCATCCTTTGGTATTACTGCTTCGTATCTATCCAGCATTAGGGTAAAAAAAATGGTCAGCCTAATTATGCCGCGTGGAGAGGGAAGGGGGACATTATGGTCAAGAGATGATACCAAACGTCGTCGAGAAGCAGCAAGGAGAGGGAGAGAACAAGAATCGGATGAGGCCAGGGCCACATGACTCCAGGATCAAAGAGTCAGGACAAAAAAGATGAGAGAAGAAGAGACAGTGAAGGAGAGGCATGCACGTCTCCAGGGTCAGAGACAAACAACAAACAGCAGAAGAGATGAAAAGACGGGGGATGAAAGGACTGCACATCTCCAGATTGACAAAGAGAGGCACAAGGGTGGCAGATAAACCAGAAATGATGCCATCAAAAGTGTCCTTCGTTAAACGAGGAGCTATATTTGCTTTGCTATGCGTCGTTCTTCTTTAATAAACTGAGGTTTTCTACTTCAGTTTCCAAAGCAAAGCGATACCAATAGCATTCAGGAATATAACGTTCATTCTGGCCACATCAGATTGCATTACCCTTCTCTCAAAGGGTGCCCCAACGGGTCACCCCATAGTCTAGTAACTATTAGGAACTAATACAGTTTTATTGTACTATAGTAGTTTTAGCAGTGTTCTTTTTTGTTCTGTATTTAAATAATTTATAAATCTGTTAAACAGTAGTTCGTTGTTTCTATACCTTTAACCTCAGCTATTTGGGGCAACCACTTAAAAGCATCATGGAAGTGTAGTGGCTAACGCAACACTATTACGGCTCAGGGCATCAGAGTTCTGAGATCAATTCCGACATCATCTGTAAGGAATCTGTACCCCTCCCCATGGAATGTGTGGGTTTTCTCCAGGTCCTCCGGTTTCTTCCCAGAATCCAAAGACGTATGAGTTAATGGGATAATTGGTCATTGTAAATTGTCCTGTGTTTAGGCTAGGGTTAAATTGAGGGTTGCTGGGAGGCGCAGCTCGAAGGGCTGGAAGGGCCTATTCCATGCTGTACTAAATAAAGTAAATAAAAAATGTGCACCCGATGTGACCCAATTAACTGGAATCCATTGTATTTTAATCTCATTGCCTACACATACATTAGACACTTAGTCTAAGCTTGAAAGTTGTGGCAAAAATCTTTAATGCAAATAGGGAACAGAGGACTATGACATAATGGCTCAGTTGCAGTGAGGATTAGTATTCAAACTGAAGATGTTACCTTTAAATTAAATGTTCACTTCATTCTTATGATGAAATACATCATGACTGTTTAGGATCTTAACTAAGCTTTGAATCTGTGAGCACATTTAATTTTTGATGCTTCAAAGTTAAGCTTATAGGCGATGAGCTTTTGCAATGGAGCTTTTAATAATGTTGGCAAGATCCTTCTTTTAGAAGCAATAGTGAAACTGATTCATTCAATTTGCACGGGCATATTCTTTGATCAGAATCGGTTCCTTAATGAATTACCCTAGCACTGAAACATGCTCAGTTGTCTGTTCCATCTAAATAGTCATGGTTATCACCAAGTCAATTAGTAGTAAAGCACTGATACTTCCTGTTGTAATAAGAGGTATGTTAAAAACCCCTGATACCTATTTCTCATATGCACTTTGAGATGATTAAATTCCTTTCTATCAGTTCAAAGGAAGGCTTGGCTGATCAAATTCCACATACCTCAAATTACTCTCCTTGTTGCTAGGAGAATGCCTTATTCATTCTTAAACTCTCAACATTCCTTCATGGGCGTGAAAGCTAACAAGACTCTAGGAAACGTGTTATTAAGAGGAGGGCTAATTGACATGTAAACTGGCAAGATTATATTTTTTGGGGACTAAAAGTTTTGTGAAGGTTGCCTTTAATACTTAAAATATTACATTGTATGGAGATTGAATACCCAGAATTATTGTACAGTCAAACAGATTTTATTTCCTCAATCTGAATGCATCCATCGTTTTAAATTAGTGTAAAATAAGAACATTCCTTTGCTCTAATTAACAAAATGAAGAAGTCACAAATAAGAGAAAATCTGCAGATGCTGGAGATCCGAGCAACACACACAAAACGCTGCAGGAACTCAGCAGGCCAAGCAGCACCTATGGAAAATCCATGAAGAATTCAGTTGTTTGCACATAACCACTTTATCAATAATGCTACTGGTTCTTGAAAAGTTTCCATTTTTGCTCATAGAGCTTTGCAATATTGCTTTCAGATTAATGTTTTAATTAAAAAAATTATAGGGAAACACCTGATGGTGAGTGTATCAATAAGGCAACAGATCAACAAATAAAAAACAAGCAACATTCCATCAGACTTCTCTCTATCTCATTCAGTCATCAGTTCTTGGTCTGGAAATAACTAAACCCTATTGCTTCACTTAAGATGTATCACATTTTATCAAGTGCCAAAGCTACATTGAGTTACCATTTCAGTAGATGTTAAATTAATAGCTGTAATGATAAGAATTAAGGTGAGGTCATCTTTAAAATTTGTGTCTTTAAAAATAGCTTAGAATTTTGTAGGTGTAGATAGGTGCCTTATTTAAATACCTTCCAAAAGGAACTTACTGTAGATTACGCTGGGTTAAAAAAATTACATAGGATTTCACGTCAGGTTAACTAGTTCATTGCTGGTCCAAGGAAAAACGTTTTTCCCCTCCCCTCCAAAATATATTTGAATTAATTGAGTTGAACATATATGAAAAAATACACTTGGTTTTGGCTGCCATTCATTTTAACTGTACTTTGAAAATTGGTATATTAAATCATAAAGGAAGTCCTCTTGCAAACAGAAATATTCCATTTAAACTGAATTAAAGTTCAAAGTACAATTAATATCAAAGTATGTATATTATATATAACATTGAGTTTCGCCTCCTTACAGGCAGCTACAAAACAAAGAAACCCAAGTGTTCTGCAAGTTCTCCAAATCCATTTTACAGTACTGCATTAGTTCAGACAATCTACCTTTGAAAATTTATCGTTAGGTAACTATTTAATAGATCAGTGGGAGAACACACGGGCAAATGGGGTTTTCCCACTAATGAGTCACTGCAGACAAATCCAGAAAATGCACATTTTAGAATCCAACAAAATATGCCATATTGCCCTGTACCCGGCATTTCATTTGCTTTTAAAGAGACCTTACAGGGAATGTCCTTTTAACAGTCAATTCCTAATCAAGGAATCAACTGCTAGTATTAGTAAACAGAAAAGAGCTTTTCTGGAGAGAAACTGTGTCTCAATATTAATTACTCCAAGTGAAGGATGAAATTTTTCAGTGGAAAGCACCTTCTACGTATTTTTTAAGTGACACAGTGTAGTGTAGGCCCTTCCAGCTGCGCCACCCTAGCAATCCACAACCCCGAATTATTTTTTTTAAACTGAACCTAATTGCAGGACAATTTACAATGACCAGTTAACCGAATTGGATGTGGGAGGAAACCAGAGCAACCATGTACAGAGGACACTAGAATTGGACTCCAAAACACCTTGAGCTATAATAGCATCGCACTAACGGCTACACTACTGTGGCGCCCTCTGTGAGAAGTTACACATATCATATTGTTAACAGAATTTCAGATGGTGACAAAAAGGCATACAGGAGCAAAATAGATCAGCAACAACCTCACAGTCAACGCAAGACCAAAGAACTGATTGGGGACTTCAGAAAGGGTAAGATGAGGGAATACACCTCCCCCCCCCAATCGAGGGATCAGAAATGTAAAGGGTGAGTAATTTCAAGTTCCCAGGTGTTAACACCTCTGAGGATCATATTGAGGCAGCTGCAAAGAAGGCACAACAGCAGCTATATTTTATTAGGAGTTTGAGGGTACTTGAAATGTCACCAAAGAAACTTGCAAACTTCTACAGATGTACTGTGAAGACCATTCTAACTGGTTGCATCACCATCTGGGATGGGGGTGTGGGGGTCACTGCACAGGATCAAAATAAGCTGCAGAAGGCTGTGACCTCAGTCAGCTCCATCACAGGCACTAGACGCCCCGGCATCCAGGACATCTTCAAAGAGTGATGCCTCAAAAAGGCATCCATCATTCAGGAGCCCCATCACCAAGGACATGGCCTCATCTCATTGCTACCATGGGGAGGAGATACAGGAGCCTGAAGGCACACATTCAATGATTCAGGAATAGCTACTTCTCCTCTGCCATCAGATGTCTGAATGGATATTGAACAAATAAACACTACCTCACTACCTTTTCCTCTCTTTTTTTACTACTTGCTTAACTCTAAGTAAAAAAAAAATAAAAACACATCTTATTGTAATTTAACAGTTTTTATTATGCAATGCAATGTACTGCTGCCACATAACAATGAATTTCATGAAGTTCTCAGGGAATGTACGGCAGAAATGTGGCAAATGTTCAGGGGATATTTGCATGGCGTTCTGCATAGGTACGGTCCAATGAGACAGGGAAAGGATGGTAGAGTACAGGAACTGTGGTGTACAAAGGCTGTTGAAAACCTAATCAAGAAGAAAAGCTTACGAAAGGTTAAGAAAAAACTAGGTAATGATAGAGATCTAGAAAATTGTACGGCTAGCAGAAAGTTTAAGAATGAAATTAGGAGAGCCAGAAGGGGCCATGAGAAGGCCTTGGCAAGGAGGATTAAGGAAAACCCCAAGGCATTCTACAAGTGCGTGAAGAGCAAGAGGATAAGGCGTGAGAGAATTGGGCCAATCAAGTGTGATAGTGGAAAAGTGTGTATGGAACCAGGAGATAGCAGAGATACTTAATGAATATTTTGCTTCAGTATTCACTACGGAAATGTATCTTGGCAATTGTAGGGATGACTTACAGCGGGTTGAAAAGATTGAGCATATAGATATTATGAGGATGCGCTGGAGCTTTAGGAAAATATCAAGTTGCACAAGTCTGCAGGAAATGATTAGATGTACACCAGGCTACTATGGGAGGCAAGGGAGGAGATTGCTGAGCCTCTGGCAATGATCTTTGCACCATCAAAGGGCACAGGAGAGGTTCTGGAGGATCGTAGATGTTGTTCCCTTATTCAAGAAAGTGAGTAGAGATAGCCCAGGAAATTAGAGATCAGTGAGTCTTACTTCAGTGGTTGGTAAATTGATGGAAAAGATCCTGAGAGGCAGGATTTATGAACATTGGGAGAGGCAATAATACCATTAGGAATAGTCAGCATAGCTTTGTCAAGGGCAGGTCGTGCCTTACCAGCCTGATTGAATTTTTTGAGGATGCAACTAAACACATTGATAAAGGCAGAGCAGTAGACATAGTGTATATGGATTTCAGCAAGGCATTTGACAAGATACCCCATGCAAGGCTTATTGAGAAAGTAAGGAGGCATGGGATCCAAGGGAACATTGCTTTGTGGATCCACAATTGGCTTGCCTACAGAAGGCAAACAGTGGTTGTAGATGGGTCATATTCTGCATGGAGGTCCGTGTGCCTCAGGGATCTGTTCTGGGACCCCTTCTCTTCGTGATTTTTATTAATGACTTGGATGAGAAAGTGGAGAGATGGGTTAGTAAATTTGCTGATGACACAAAGATTGGGGGTGTTGTGGATAGTGTGGAGGGCTGTCAGAGGTTACAGCGGGACATTGATTAGATGCAAAAAAAATGGGCTGAGGAGTGGCAAATGGAGTTCAACCCAGATAGGTGTGAGGTGGTTCACTTTGGTCGGTCAAATATAATGGCAGAATATAGTATTAATGGTAAGACTCTTGGCAGTGTGGAGGATCAGAGGGATCTTCAGGTCCGAGTCCATAGCACACTCAAAGCTGCTGCACAGGTTGACTCTGGTTAAGAAGGCATACGGTGCATTGGCCTTCATCAACTGTGGGATTGAGTTCAAGAGCCAAGGGACCTTTTCAGAATGGCAGGCGGTGACTAGTGGGGTACCGCAAGGCTCAGTGCTGGGACCCCAGTTGTTTACAATATATATTAATGACTTGGATGAGGGAATTAAATGCAGCATCTCCAAGTTTGCGGATGACACAAAGCTGGGTGGCAGTGTTAGCTGTGAGGAGGATGCTAAGAGGATGCAGGGTGACTTGGATAGGTTGGGTGAGTGGGCAAATTCATGGCAGATGCAATTTAATGTGGATAAATGTGAAGTTATCCACTTTGGTGGCAAAAACAGGAAAACAGATTATTATCTGAATGGTGGCCGATTAGGAAAAGGGGAGGTGCAACGAGACCTGGGTGTCATTATACACCAGTCATTGAAAGTGGGCATGCAGGTACAGCAGGCGGTGAAAAAGGCGAATGGTATGCTGGCATTTATAGCGAAAGGATTCGAGTACAGGAGCAGGGAGGTACTACTGCAGTTGTACAAGGCCTTGGTGAGACCACACCTGGAGTACTGTGTGCAGTTTTGGTCCCCTAATCTGAGGAAAGACATCCTTGCCATAGAGGGAGTACAAAGAAGGTTCACCAGATTGATTCCTGGGATGGCAGGACTTTCATATGAAGAAAGACTGGATGAACTGGGCTTGTACTCGTTGGAATTTAGAAGATTGAGGGGGGATCTGATTGAAACGTATAAGATCCTAAAGGGATTGGACAGGCTAGATGCAGGAAGATTGTTCCCGATGTTGGGGAAGTCCAGAACGAGGGGTCACAGTTTGAGGATAGAGGGGAAGCCTTTTAGGACCGAGATTAGGAAAAACTTCTTCACACAGAGAGTGGTGAATCTGTGGAATTCTCTGCCACAGGAAACAGTTGAGGTCAGTTCATTGGCTATATTTAAGAGGGAGTTAGATATGGCCCTTGTGGCTACGGGGGTCAGGGGGTATGGAGGGAAGGCTGGGGCGGGGTTCTGAGTTGGATGATCAGCCATGATCATAATAAATGGCGGTGCAGGCTCGAAGGGCCGAATGGCCTACTCCTGCACCTATTTTCTATGTTTCTATAATGTTACAGCTATATAGGACCCTGGTCAGACCTCACAACAGGAAGGATGTGGAAACTAAAGAAAGGGTGCAGAGGAGATTTACAAAGATGTTGCCTGGATCGGGGAGCCTGCCTTATGAGAATAGGTTGAGTGAACTCAGCTTTTTCTCCTTGGAGCAGGTACAGAGGAGATGTCATGGGTAAGTTTGTTTTTTTTTAAAAGCAGAGAGTGATGAGTGTGTGGAATGGGCTGCCGGCGACGATGGTGGAGCTGGATATGATAGGGTCTTTTAAGAGACTCCTGGATGGGTACAAGGAGCTTAGAAAAAGAGAGGGCTATGGATAGCCTTAGGTAATTTCTAAGTAGGTACATGTTTGGCACAGCATTGTGGGCCTAAGGGCCTGTACTGTGCTGTAGGTTTTCTATGTTTCTATTTGATAATAAACCTGATTCTGAGTCATTAGCTTAATTTCATACTTATAAGGCTACCAACGTTAGGAGCAATGTTGAATGAGAGACCTCGACTTCTGATGCTCACGCACCATAAACAGTTAAGATTTCAGGTCTAGGACATTTTGTACACTCATTCCATCCAAAACCACTCCCTATGACAACCTATCTCAAACTGCTTCCCCATAGCTCATTTCGACATCCAAGTGTGAGGGGCTCATGGATTTCTTTTTGTCCCAAAAATTTTGACCAGTTAGTCGTCTCCACTCAATGTTGTTATTTCTTCATTTATTTCATCCACATTTAACCCCCAACTACAATCACCGCGAATCATAATTGATCCAGAATGCATTGTTTAAATATTAATGACTGCCATTCTAATTTCTCCTTTCCACCTTTCATTCATTTTTCTTATTCAACATTTTGTAGTTAAGTTTTAATACATGTCATTGGAACCAGTGTTCATCACTTGAATATCTTTGTCCAGGATATGACCTATGAGAACCTGACTACATCAGTAATGCCCTCCATAACAAAGACTAGATACTTGTGCTATCTGTCCTCTCCTCTCCCATCCCCAACCAAAATCTCTCGGAGCTGCTTCGGCTTCTGCTTACCTCATACAGAAAGCACATCTGTTTTGGTAGCTTCTTTCCCTGACCCAGTGCATTTCTTATCCACAGTAATTTTTGGCTTTATTCCTTGCCCATGCCATTCTTGCATTTATCATTCATGTGCTGGGAACAATTATTGCACATATGCTGTGACTTGTCACTCTACTTGCATTTTATAGACTTATAAAGTACTACATAATGCAAAAAATAATCTTTTTGATGGATAAATATGCATAAGGCAAACAGTTGCACTTAAGTGACAAATCTCTTTTCCTTTTTTCTCCATAAAGATTTCAACTGTGAAATTGAACTCCATTTATAAATCAATTCAGAATCAGAATTTGCTGTCTTTTATAAACTTCTTTTAAAAAATAAAAACAATTTGCCTTCTCAACCAAGTCATAGGTGAAAATTTGCAGAGGATCAGACAACTGAAGAAATACTTGCATCAATGACCGTCAGGCTACTGGACACATAGTGTGACCCAATTCATACCAGTCACAAGACAGCTTAACTGTCAAACTGAATGAAATAACAATGTTGACAGGTCATGACTATCTGACATAAGATATAAAAGCAGAATTAGGCCATTCAGCCCAGAGTGTCTGCACCGCCACAGCTGATTTATTATCCCTCTCAACCCTATTCTCCAGCTTTCTTCCTGTAACCTTTGACATACTTACTAATCAAAAACCTATCAACATCAACTTTAAATATATCCAATTACTTGACCTCTGCAGCTGTCTGTGGCAATGAATTCCATAGATTCACGCCTTCTGCAGTCATCCCCCCTCTCCCGGAACTTTCGGGAGTCTCCCGCATATTAATGGTGGCTCCCTGATGCCCGCAAATTATATACAGTATCACGGAAATCAACTTTTCTGAGAGCGCGAGAGCAACCACGAGAGAGAGCACACGGGCGAGCGAGGGAGAAACCAAGAGCGTGCGAGCGAGGGAGAGCGCGAGAGCAAGAGAGAGAGAGAACGCCATTGTAGAGTGTTCCAAAAAAAAATGTACGTCACTGCAGACTAAAGTGCACTCCTGCCAATAGGGGCCAAAATAATGACAGTGTTGCTCGCTGCACTGTTTGCAACAATGACTTTTCTATTGCCCATGGTGGGTTAAGACGGTAAAAGACATGTTGAGGTGAGTTTAACAGGTGTCATTCGTTCATTAGCATAGCTAACGTTACTTAAACTAGCTGGCCAGTTGCTAAGGAGCTGCTCTATTGCAGACATTCCACCTCTCCCAGAAGTCTCCCGCAAATTGATGGTGCTACCTCCCTGAAATGAGTTTTTACAGGGTGGGATGTCTGCTTCTGGATAAAGAAATTCCTTGTTTTGTTCTAAAGGGCATCCTTTATTGAGCTGTACTCTCTAGGTCTAGACTCCCCAAGTATAGGAAATATCTTCTTCACATTTACTCTATTTAGGCCTTCGAATATTCGATAGTTTCAATGAGATTCCCCCCACATTCTTCTAAAATCCAAATGAGTACAGGCCCCAAGCCATCAAATATACATCATACTTTAACTATTTCATTCCTGGAATCATTCTCATGAACCTCCTCTGGACCCTCTTCAATGCCTGCATAACTGCTCACAATACTCCAAGTGTGACTGGCCACAGCTTTATAAAGCTTCAGGCATTACATCCTTGCTTTTAGATTCTAATCCTCTAATTGTATTTGCCTTTCTTATCACTGACTCAACTAGCAAGTTAACCTTTAGGAAAACCTGCCAAGGATTCCCAAGACCCGTGCACCCCTGATATTTGAATTTGCTTCCCACTTAGAAATCAGTCCACGCCTTTATCCCTTCTACCAAAGTCAATCACTGTACATTTCCCTACACTATATTCAATGTGCCACTTCTTTGCCCATTCTCCTAATCTAAATTTTTTTGTACTCACTGTTTCCTTAATACTATCTGCCCCTC
Organism: Mobula birostris; assembly: GCF_030028105.1. NCBI lineage: Eukaryota > Metazoa > Chordata > Chondrichthyes > Myliobatiformes > Myliobatidae > Mobula > Mobula birostris. Next base: position 60,692,789 of record NC_092380.1, on the reverse strand, counting down.
CACTTACCTTTGTATCATCTGCAAACTTGGCCACAAAGCCTTCAATTCCATTATCCAAATCACTGACATATAATGTGAAAAGAAGTGGTCCCAACACTGACTCCTGAGAAACACCACTAGTCACCAACAGCCAGCCAGAGAGGACCCTTTTATCCCCACTCTTTGCTACTTGCCAGTCAGCCAATTTTCTATCCATGCTAGTATCTTTCCTGTAATACCATGGGCTTTTGACAATCCAAATAAACAATATCCACTGACTCTTTGTCTATCCTGCTATTTCCGCAAAGAATTTCAACAGATTTGTCAGGAAAGATTTCTCCTTTCAGAAACCATGCTGACTCTGGCTTATTTTATCATGTGCCTCCAAGTACCCCAAACACCTCATCCCCAATAATGGACTCCATCTTAATCAATTATTAAAGTCAGGCTAACTGGCCTATAATTTTCTGACTTTTCCCTCCCTCTCTTTTTAAAGAGTGAAGTGACATTTGCAATTTTCCAGTCTTCTGGAACCTTTGCAGAATCTAGTGGTTTTTGAAAGATGTCAACTTCAACTGCTATTTTTCCAACAACCCCAAATAAAACAGATTTCTTAATTTCCAATTCTGTATACTGCATTATGTATAACGGTAATTTATCCAATTTAATTTCCCATCATCAAAACTTTCCAAGGATTTCCAAGGGCATCAAATGTAACTGCTTAAAAGAGGTTTAACTGAATACCAAAGTAAATCTACATTGCTATGCTGCGGATTCAATACTGAATCCATACCTTCAAGCAGGTCACCCACTTGTGATATTGCCTCTCTCCCTATTACCGCAGCCTGATATGCAGGCAATATCCTAAAGCTCTGCATTTTACAACTGTTACATTCCTAAGATAGTTATTTTCTAACTGTCCTCATTTCAGAACTATTTTTATGTCTGTCTCTCCAGAAATCTATCAGCCAGATGACAGTGCCTACAGTGTACCTCCAAAGCAATCCCTGCCTCATCCTATTTGAGACAATTTTCTCTGCTCTACCCAACACTTCGCCATCATCTCAGCAACTTAAAACTAGTTTTTACTCTTTCCTAGTTGAAGTGAAATAACTCTAGTTTCTCCTTCCATAAATGCTCTCTGGCCTGCTGAATATTTCCAGCACTTAATTTTGATTTCAGATTTCCAGTATTTGTAGTTTTTTTTGATTTTCATTTACTGCAAAAATGTTTTTGTTTTGTTACTGGTGCACTTGCACATGCAGGAACTGTTTTGGTTCTATTTAAATTTAAAAACTTGACTTTCTCTGTTTCTACTCAGGTTTTAGGAGTGGTATTTTGCCTTAGAATAGTCACAAAAACTCACCTTTTACTGGATTAAAGAAGTTGAAGAAAGAATCATTGGGTACTTGTTTGGTGATGGTTCGGACGGTCCCTCTCCCTTTATGCTTCTGTTTCTTTTTAATAGTTTTCACAGTTATATTCCTTCCTTTCTTCCAGTCAATAGTACATCTGTTAAAGAAGCTAATGATTAGCCTTATTGTACACTAAAGCAGAATTACCAGCAACACAACTTAGCATTAGTGCATCACCGGATACCTTATTCAAATTTAGCTATTATTCACTATTTTAACATTTGAAATCAATGTATTGATGGCATATAATAAAATATAGAATTAATTTGTATAGACCTTTGCCAAACAGATTTGATCCTGTCTTCATGATTATAGTAATTCAATAGATAATGTAATTGAAAGGAATTTAGTCTTTATATTGTGACAATACAATATAAATACACAATCTTGCATTAAAAATAGAATCATAGAGCACAAGATAAAAAAAAAATCGCTACAAGACCAGACCTGCAGAGATTTATTTACCTTGCAGGGTTTGCTCAGTAGTGCCAAGTACACTTAGCAAATGCAACATTATTTTCCCATATTCCCATTTTTGTTTTATTCCAAATGGCTCAGATTAATTCCAACTTAAAGCATTATGATTATAATATGCTCAAAGGTAATGGTTGCTAAAAAGTATCCTTAAATTTGAGCTCCTGATCTTGAGTTCAAGAAACAGTGAAAAATTGATGTTAAGAAAGAGATATGCCGGAATTTTTGGAAAACATTAGGATAGTAAGTCTCCAGGGACAGACAGGATATACCCCATGATACTACAGGAAGCGAGGGAAGAGACTGTGTGAAGGATCTTTGCATTCTCACTGGCCACAGGAGTTAATACCAGATGATTGAAGGCTGGCAAACGTTATACCTTTGTTCAAGAAAGGTAGTAGGGATAACCCTGGGAAATATAAACCAGTGAGTCTTACTTTAGTAGTGGGCAATTATTGTAGAAGATTCTTCAGAGACAGTTTACAAGTATTTGGAGACGCATAGTCTGATTAGGGATAGTCAGCATGTCTTTGTGAGCGGCAGGTCATGTTTCATGAGCCTGACTGAATTCTTTGAGGATGTGACAAAGCACACTGATGAACGTAGAGTAGTGGATGAGGTGAATATGGATTTTAGTAAGGCGCTTGATAAGGTTCCCCAAGGTTGGCTGATTTAGAAAGTCAGTAGGCACAGGATCCAGGGAAACGTTGCTGAGTGGATACAGAACTGGCATGCTGATAGGAGGCAGAAAGTGGTAGCATATGGAGCATATTCTGCTTGGAGGTCACTGACCAGTGGTGTTCCGTAGGGATCTGTTCTGAAACCCCTGCTCTTTGTGATTTTTGTAAATGACTTGGATGATGAAGTGGAAGGATGGATTACTAAATTTGCGGATGATGGATTACTAAATTTGCGGATGACATAACAGTTGGTGGAGTTGTGGATAGTGTGAAGGACTGTTGTAGGTTGCAGCAGGACATTGATAAGATGCAGAGATAGGCTAAGGCGTTCAAACAGGAAAAGCATGAAATTTGGAAGGTTGAACTTGAAAGCAGAATACAATGCTAATGACAGGATACTTGGCAGTGTGGAGGAACAGAGTAATCTTGGGGTCCACATCCATAGGTCCCTCAAAGTTGCCACTTAAGTTGGTAGGGCTGATAAGGCAGCATATGGTGTGTTGGCCTTCATTAGTCAGGGGATTAAGTTCAAGAGCCTTGAGTTAATTGTTGCAGCTCTATAAAACCCTGGCTTGACCACACTTGGACTATTGTGTTCAGTTCTTGTCACATTATGGGAACGATATGGAAACTTTAGAGAGGGTGCAGAGATTTACCAGGATGCTGCCTGGATTAGGGATCACGTCATCAAGCTGAGCGAGTTAGGGCATTTCCTTTTGGAGAAGAGGAGGATGAGGAATGTATTGACAGACATATACAAGATTAAGAGATATAGATGAGTGAATAGCCAGAGATTTTTCCCCAGGGTGGAAATGGCTGATACAAGGGGACACAATTTTAAGGTGATCTGAGGAAAATATAAGGGGGAGGGGTGTCTGAGGCGGTGGTGGTGGTGGTGGGACATTTAAGAAACACTTAGATAGGCACATGGATGATTGAAAGAAACAGAGGGCTATGTACGATGGAAGGGTTAGAGTGATCCTAGAATAGGTTAAAAGGTTGGCACAACATTTTGGGCTGAAAGGCCTGTAATATACTATAATGTGTTTGTGTTCCCAACTCTGAAGAGGTTAGAAGTAGCATAAACATCCAACCTACATAGTGCCAGGATTAATCTAGCACTGGAATGGAACCTGATACACGACAAGAGACAAGTAACAGGTTACGAACAGTGCAAGGCCAAGAAATTACTTGGAAAAGTACATATGAGGATATAAAGATGTTATATTGCACATTACTACTGCAGTAGTACTGATTTCATATTGAGGCTATAAATATATTAACATTTAAACAGCATTGAAATATTTTCTATCCAACTAGTACAGGAAAGAAGATACTTGTTAATTAACTGGCCAGTTCCTTGGAGAATACCAGAGTACAAGCTTAAGCAAACTGATTGAATAAAAAAACAGAAATTGGTTAGATTTTGCCATTTTGATTACAGCTATAGGAAGATGAAGTAGAAATTCACAGCTTGCTCTAGGATTGATTTTTAAAAATTATTCTACTATATGGACTGTATTTCAAGTTAGTCATAGTAAATTACTGTCCAATGTCAAATTTGAAGTGGTGATAAAATGTCAAGTCAATAATGACTTTTCACTCACCCTACAAAGTCAACTATCTCTGGGCCTTCAAAGGAGAAAGGATCAGTCTCATCAGGTTCCGACCTCATCTTATAGGTTTTGGTTAATACTGAATTTGTGAAGTAATCGTTTGGTTCAAAGTGAAATTCTAGCGTAAAACTCTGTGGGAGAAATGAAAACAAAAATTATCTTAAAAAGCAAAATTTTTCACTCCCATTTTCATCCTTCATTGACCCAGTGTACTTAAAACATTAAATAGGTGACCTTTTTACTAAGTTAAAGGAATTTTAAAAAATGCTGATCACGTGGAAATATGACACCCATTTCCTTTGCTGATATGTATTCACTAACTAGAGATCCACCACAACTTGACTTTTAATTGAAATTGTGAAATACTCAAATTTGAAGTCAGCCATACTGGTCTCAGTTGATAATTTACTAAGTCAAAACCTAAATGTTCTCTTCTACAATTTTTACCCAATGTCAGTTTATGCTAATTTCACAACACATGCTAGTGATAATAAACCTGATTCTGGTAACACTGAGATGTCAAAGGCTATATTAACACCAATGAAAAGAACAATCAAAAAATGTAAGTTTACTGCAGCCTTTATATGAATATTTGATACTTCAAACTTGGGCCATTAATACCTCCCTAGTAATAGCAATTACAGTCACTTCTGCTCCCTGACACTCCTGCATTTTTGGCACACTGCTAGAGTTTTCCCACAGTGAAGACTAATGCAAAATACTTAAGTTCATCTGCCATTTCCTTGTCCTCAATTACTACCTTCCCAGCGTCACTTTCCAGTAGTCCAACATCTACTCGTATCTCTCTTTTACTCTATATAATTGAAAACACTTTGGTACATTCTTTTGTATTATTAGCTAGTTTACCTTCCTTTTAATCTTCTCTCCTTTTGGCTTTTTAAAGTTGCCTTAAGTTGGCTTTTAAAAGCTTCCCAATCCTCGAATTTCCCACTAATCTTGGCTTTATCATACTGCTTCTCTTATCTTGACTCTGACTTCCCTATCAGCCACGGGTGACTCCCTTTAGAATACTTCTTCATCTTTGGGATGCATCTATACCGCACCTTCCAAACCTCACCCACACACTCCAGCCATCATTTCTGCTAGTATCCCCTTCTAATCACCTCTGACCACCTCCTCTCTCATGCCTCTGTAATTCCCTTTACTCTAATGTAATGCTGATGCACCTGACTTTAGCTTCCACTCTAACTGCAGGGTGAATTCTATCATGTTATGATAACTGCCTCCTAAAGATTACTTTACCTTAAGCATCCTAATCAAATCTGGATCATTACACAACACTCCAATCCAGAATTGCCTTTTCCCTAGTAGGTTCAACCACAAGCTGCTCTAAAAAGCCATCTTGCAGGTATTCTACAAGTTCTCTCTTGGGATCCAGTACCACCCTGATATTCCAAACCCATCTGTATATTGAAATCCCCCATGACTATCGTAATATTGCTCTTTTATCATGCTTCTATCTCCCATTGTAATTTATACCCCACATGCAGTCTATTGTTTGGAGGCCTGTATATACAGTAACTCCCAGAGTCTTTTTAATCTTGCAGTTTCTTCACTCTAACTACAAGGATTCTACCCCTCCAACCTGATGTCACCCTTTTTTTTTAAGGATTTGATTTCATTTTTTACCACAGAGCCACACTACCACCTCTGCCTACCAGTCTCTCTTTCTGAAACAAAGTGTATCCTTGGATGTTAAGCTCCCAATAATGATCTTCTTTCAGCCATGGCTCAGTGATGCCATACCCACCAGCCTCTAATTGTGCAACTAGATCAACTACCTTATTCCATGCATTCAAATATAACACCATTCCTGTATTTATCACTCTTTTTCCATTTTGCTCCCATAATATCCTTCAAATCATCCCAGCCTGCAAATCTGCCCTATCAGCTGCCCGTCCTTCCTCACAGTGCTACTGCACACTGCACCTACTTATATACCAACTGCACAATCCTCAGCCCTATTACTCTGGTTCCCAGTTCCTCCCAATTAATTTAAATCCTTTGCAATCCCTCTGGCAAACCTGCCCACAAAAGGATATCAGTCCCTCTTGGGTTTAACTGTAGCCCATTCTTTTTGTACAGGTCTATACTTTCCCCAGAAGAGAACCGCATGATCAGAAATCTGAAATCCTCCCCTCTGTACCAGTTCCTCAGTCACTCATTCATCTGTCCTCTCATCCTTTTTCTGTCCTGACTAGCATGTGGCACTGGGAGTAAATCCAAAGATTACTACCTTGGAGGTCCAGTTCTTCAGCCTCTTCCCTAACTCCCTATACTCATTGTGCAGGACTTCTTCCTTTCTACCTATGTAGTTGGTGCCTCCGTGTGCCACGACCCCTGGCTGATCACAATCCCTTGAAAATATTCTGCAGCTGCTCTGAGATGTCCCTGATCCTAACACCTGGGAGGCAGCACATCATCCTGGCTTCTTCTCTCATCCTCCTAACTACTGTCTGTCCCCCTAACTAGCAAGTATCCTATTACTAATCACTCTACCTGATGTTACCCTTCCCTGCTGAGCTCTAATAGGTCATCTCTCCCAGCAGTATCCAAAGAGGTATATTTGCTGTGAGGGGAATGGCCACAGTGGAATCCTGCACTAAATGCCTACTTCGCTTAGTTCTCCTGGTGGTCACCCATCTACCATCCGAAGCCTACTCTCTGGGTGTGACCACCTCAGTAAAAGTCTCATCTATGAGCTTTTCGGCCACCCGGATGGTCCTGAGTGATTCAGCTCCTGTTCGCTGACTTTGTCAGTTGACAGCTGAAGTTGGGTGTACTTCCTGTAGATGCCATCAGGGAGACTTTTAGGTAGCGTGAAACCCCACATCTCACAGGAGCCTTAACTACCACCCTACCTACACTTCTTTTAACTTTGGTTCTGAGTTATTAAGGTTAAGTTTTACAATTAGTGGAATAATTCCAAATGACTCAGTATCCTTAGCCTGCACCTATTCTCACAGATGCTTGACTGCTCCAACAGTGGCCCGTTCCGCTTACACCTCGCTATTTTTTATTGGGCCTTGTTAAGTTACTAATAGCCCAAGCAATCTCCCAATCGGCAGACAAATCCCGACAGGCCCTGGCTGTTTTTTTAAAACCTGGCCCATTAAGTATCTCCAACTCAGTTTGCAATCTCCAGCTCAGCAGACAGTCCATACCAACAACAGCTCACATGAATTTTATAGTTGGCTAATGTTCAGGTATATTGGTCAATATCAGCTTTATTCTCCCTAAGTGCCATGAGACAAATAACATCCATGAGTCAAATGAACAAGGGCCACATTTTAAAACCTCAACTAAAAAGCAACATTGCCACCTGTGTATCATTCATCATATAGAATAGTAAACTCAGATTAAGAGTTCAAAAGTAAATCCATAATATTTGGATGTAGAAATGACAGTATCATCTCAGATACACTGGCAGTAATGCCACCATAGCAAATAATAATTTTGTTAAACCCCTGTAACACAGATATAATGGGGCAAAGAAACCTGTTCTGTACAAACCTTTTGCAAGTCTGATAAGAATGCATCTCAAAAGAGCTGGAAGTTTGCTGGTGTTATTGGCATTAGTTTAAAATAGCTAGATGGGATATGGGAAGCTGAGTGTGGATTTGGAAAAGAGAAAAGCAGAGCCTAAAACCTAAGTTAGTAAAGTAATAAACAGTTTAGAAGTCTGCAAATATTGGGTGAAAGATTAAAATGCTTATTTACTGAATATGACTGAATGCAAGGAGTAGTGAAAAAAGCACTCAAGCAGAGGGCACAATGAACAAAATATATCTTTATAGTATTAACTGAAACAGAGTTGAAAGGGACAGGAATACAGCATTCTAGTTATAGGGTTTTCATATAGAGCAAGGGGTTTAAAAAAAAGGCACTATTTTGTTTGTTTAAAATAATCATTGACATATGTTAATTTATTACTTTGCAACAGCAGTACAGTGCAATAGATGAAATGAGGTAGTATTCATGGACTGTTCAGACATCTGATACAAGAAAGGAAGAAGTTTTTTTTTAAAAAAGTGTTGAGGGTGGGTGTTCAATGGTAGTAACGTGAAGAGAGCATGTCCTTGGTGGAAAGGGTCTGTAACAATAGATGCAGCTTTTTTGAGACACTGCCTCAATGGTGGAGAGGGTTGTGCCCACGATGGAAAGTCTAAAACCCTCTGCAGCCTCTTGCAATCCTGTGCTTTGGAGGCTCCATACCAGCCTGTGATCCAACTAGACAGAATGCTCTCCACTGTACACCTACAGCTTTGGTGACATACCAAATCTTCTTAAACTTCGAAGTAGAAGAGCTGCTGGTGTGCCTTCGATGTGAATGCATCAACATTTTGGCAAACATGTTGCTAAAGAAACAGTCACAGCTGTGAGAATGGTTGATACATTAGTATGATCAAAAGAAGGTGAATTGAAGAACAAAAGAAGTCGGGGGAGGGGAGAAATCACACAGCTAGGAGTATACTACAGATCACTAAGAGGGAAACTGAAGAGAAATTGTGAACAGAAATTTTTTGGTAGAAAAGCAGCAATAGTGGGAGAATTTCAATACACACTTACTTCCATTTTTTTCCTTGCAACATCAGAATAAGCCATTCAGTCCTTGAGTGCATGCTGGCTTTCTCTCAACCCCAACTACTCCCCACCTAACTGGGTGCATAAAGGGCAATACAAGAAACAGATGCTATGAAAGATAGGTCTGGGTAGTTGTTAACATTGGTTTTCACAGAGATGGGAGGAAAACAATGCTGACGTAGTTAAGGCTAAAAGAACTTGAGCTACTGGATGAGATATATATGGTAGAAAAGGAAGAATTGGTGGATTTAATATGCTTGAAAGTCAACTGCAGGCTCAGATGAAACATTTCAGGTTGTGAACATGAGGAAATTTAACTGGGCCTTTGATATTCATTTCCAATCCTCTACAATAGTAGAAGAATATTGAAGAATTGGTAATGTTGTACCATTGTTTACAGCAAAAAGGATTAATTAACCTGTTAAATTCAGAGGTGGAAAAAAATACTACAATCAATTCTGAGGAAAAGTGAAAAAACAGGTTGTGTCGAATCAATGATCTCAGTTTCTGGAGACAAACTGGCAAGAGACATCTTTTATAAACCTACCAATTTCCACGGCCACCTTGATTATACCTGCCTCTTCCCACCAATTCTCCTGTAAAAAATGCTATTCCCCTTTCTTAGTTCCTTTGTCTCTGCTGCATCTGTTTCCAGGATGAGGTTTTCCTTTTCAGGACATCAGAGATGTCTTTCTCCTTCAAAAAAGGATTTTCCTTCCTCCACTATTGATGCTGCCCTCACCCACATCTCCTCCATCTTCTCACCACATTGACAGTGATAGAATTCCTCTTGTTCTTACCTATCACCCCATGAGCCTCTGCATCCAAAGCACCACTCTGCAACTTCTGCCACCTCCAAACGGATCCTATTACCAAACATACCTTCAGAACCCCCCCCCCCCAACAACTCTCTACTTTCTGCAGGAATCCCTCCACAATTCCCTTGTCCATTCGTCCCTCCCCCCAGTCTCCTTCCCGGCACTCATCCCTGCAAGCTGTTAAAGTGCTACACCTGATCATTCACCTCCTTCCTCAACTCCATTCAGGGCCCCAAACAGTCCTTCCAGGTGAGGAACACTTCACCCGTGAATCTGCTGGGATCATTAATTGTATCCAGTGCTCCTGATACATTGGTAAGACCCACTGCAAATTGGGAGACTGCTTCATCGAGCACCTCCGTTCTATCCAACAAAAGTGGAACTTTCTGGTGACCAAACATTTTTAATTCTGATTGGCATTCCAATTCCGACATACCAGTCCATGGCCTCATCTTGTGCCACGATGAGGCCACCCTCAGGGTGGAGGAGCAACACCTTGTAGTTTGTCTGGGTAGCCTCCAACCTGACGGTATGAATATTGATCTCTCCCTTCTGGTATATAAAAAAAAAGTTTCCCTTCCCCTCCCCTCTTCTATTCCCTACTCTGGCCTCTTACCGCACCTATCACCTCCCTCTTTTTCTGATATGCTCCGTCCTCCTCTCCTATCAAATTCCTTCCTCTGCAGTCCTTCACAGTTCCCACCTGCCTGGCTTCACCCATCACCTTCTAGCAATCCTCCTTCGCCTCTCCCCCACCTTTTTGATTCTGTCGTCTTCCCCCTTCCTTTCCAGTCCTGAAGAAGGGTCACTGCATGAAACATTGAATGTTCATTTCCATGGATGCTGCCCTACCTGCCATGCTCTTCTGGCATTTTGTGTGTTACAGTGGCAGGCAAATGAAGTGATTTAGTAGGTGTATAAAATCACAAGAAATCTAGGTAGCATAAAGGAGCTATTGCCAGGCCAAAAACCAGAGAAGGCAACTGTTTAGGTTAAGGGGCAAGAGGATCAAGAGGAAAGCCAAGGAAGATTCTTTTTCATCAAAAGGATATTCGGAATCTGTAAAGCCAGGGAACAAATGGTGGTAAATGGAATTAGTATAGGCCAAGGACTCTTGACTCTTAAATGTACAGAACAAGATGATGTCATACAGACATTACAAAAAAAGTTATGTGATTGATAGCAAGAAGGAATACTACTTAGAAGGCAACACCAAGACTGGTCAGTTAGGCAGAAAAACAGCAAATCAAACTCAATCCTCAGAATTGAGAGGTAATGTGCTTGAAAAAGTGGACAAGACATGGATATTCAGTAACTGGAAGGACACAGATGTGCAGGAAGAGGCAGTTGTGTACATATCAGGAAGGACAGAATGATAAGGTACGAAACATGCAAGACTTTCTTTTACTGAGGTACAGAATACAAGAGCAGCAAGATTGTTAGAAAAGTATACATAGTACTAGTTAGGTACCAGTTTAACCACTGCAGATTGTTCAGACTACCAAACAGCAAAGACATGATAGGAAAGATTTACAAGGATGTTACCTGCATTGGAAAATTATAGCTAAGAGGAAAGTTCAGATAAGCTGAATTGTTCCCTGGAACAGAGACATGTACATAAACTAAGACATGATGTTCAAATATAGAACAGCTCAGTCTTTTAAAGATAGAGGCAGAGTATGCCTTATGATTAACTCATCATGATGTACAGATGTTCCTGTCTCACTCCTGCTCACCTGACCTAACACACCTAGTGGTCAAATGTCATCCATTTTAATCTGCCAAGGGAGCTTTCCGCCATAATCATAGTAGCAATGTACCTTCCACCTCAGGCAGGCACTGGAGGAGCTGAGCACCATGATCAGTAGTCATGAAACAGTGCACCGGATGCCTTCCCTACCATTTTGGGGGATTTCAACCAGGCCAGCTTGAAGAAGTATCTGAAAAACCACCATTAACATCTCACTAATGGAACCAGAGGAGCCAACAGATTTGACTACTCCTCTACCACCATCAAGAACATGCCATCCCATGACATACTTTGGAAAGTCCAATCACCTGGCTGCACTTTTACTCATGGCATAAATGGCACAGAATAAAGATTGAATGAAGCACCAGTGGTGAGGACCAAGAAGGTATGGCCAAGGAAGGCGGAAGAGCATTTACAGGACTACTTTGAGTCCATGGACAGGATGACAATCAGTATTCATCTTCGAATCTGAATGAATACACCATAGTTGTCACTGACTTCATCAACACCTGTATGGATGAATGTGTGATTTTAAGAACATACTGGACATAAGCAAACTAAAAGCTGTGGATGAACCAGGAGATTCATAGTTTGCTGAGGGCTGTGGCGATGACCGGTGATGCAGGGTCCAGGTACAACCTACAGAAGGCTACTTGAAGAGCAAAAGAACTATTCCGATTGAAGCTAGAGACAAAATCGGGTGCACCATCTACTCTGGCAGGGTTTGCAGATCATTACTTCCTACAAGGAAGGACTTAACATCATGAAGGGCTGTGATGCTTTACTCCCAGATGAGCTCAATACCTTTTATGCACACTTTGAATAAAAACTGCACCGGTGCAAATCCTTGCAGCACCTGGTGTCTCTAATCTCCATCTCAGAGGCCAACATCAGAACATCTTTCAAGAGGGAGAATCCTCACAAGGCATCAGGCCCTGATAGGGCATTGAAACCCTGTGCCAACCAGTGAGATGTTCAAGCATCTTCAATCTCTCACTGCTGCAGTTGGAGATTCTGACTTGCATCAAAAGGGCGATATTCATAACAGTGCCCAAGAGGAGCTGGGTGAGCTGCCTCAACAACTACTGCCCAGTTGCACTCATATCTACTGTGATGAAGTGCTTTGAGAGGTTGGTCATGGTCAGAATGAACTCCTGCTGAAGGACCCTGGACACGCCGCAGTTTGGTCTTCAGTGGATGTAATCTCTCTGGCTCTCCACTCAGCCTTGGATCACCTGGACAACAGCATACCTACTGCTGAATTTGGAAACTCTTACCACATTTCAAAAGAATCCTGAAGTGAACATAGAGATGTTCTGATGCAAGACAGTGTATCAAAAAGCTTGAGAACACACAGCAGCAAGTTCAAGGACAACTTATAATCTGCTGTTAAGATTCTTTAATGAACCTTGTATAATGATCTCTCAGTCTACTTCATCATGGTCCTTGCACTCATCTATCTGCAAGTTTTTCTTAGTAGCTGCAAGACTATATTCTGCACCCAGATATTGTTTTCTTTTTGTACTTTAGAATGATCTATCTGGGTAATATTCTGAATTTTTCCACTATAAATGTGACAGTAACAAAACCAATTATCAATGGAGCTGCCATATAAACAGAGACGGAAGTTGCATTGGTCTAACCAACCCTGTGAGGACATGATGACCTGCTTCTTCTGTGTTGTAAATTTCTTTAATTACACTGCACAATTAAAGGCTTAAGTTTACAAGATTCAATTAGCAGTTTCTTATCCTGAAGGGTCTGGAAACCCCTCATAGGTTCTCCAGGGATTGAGACTCTCTGAAACCTGTGTAACAATTAACATTCCTATTTGACCTCAAACAAGCAAATTAATTCCTCGCAATGATTTAAATTATGCTCATTGGAGAACATGCACAGCCTTTCATGAAGTGTACTGTAATGCCACCTAGAGGATTTTTATGAAAATTCTAACCTTAGATTGAGATGATTTGAGCATGCAAGAAAAAGAAACAATGTGATGCAGATGACAGGGAATACGGAGAATGAGAGAAATAGTGGAGAGGGTATCGATGGGGTGAAAGGGGAGATGACAAGGCCAATGAGGTATATTTGAAGGACAGAAAAATACAAAGGCTTGCAGAAAAATGTGGCATGTAGTGAAGTGGGGAAGGGTCAGAATGACCTTAGAGAGGGAAGCAGAGTGCACAGATGTACAAAATACAACATGTCACACAGGTTCAGACAAATGAAATGTTGATTCATGATGAGGAATATGTAATGTTATGCTAGTTTCATGATTATGTATTATGATTTGCAATATTACCTTATGAAGAGTTCCATTACAAATTACTATCAATGGAAATATCTTAACACTTTCTTTAAAAATTTCTAAATAGATTTGTCCTTTTTATTGTTGTTCAGAGCTAGCTGACTTACAAATAGTAAAAGAACAGTTAAATGCCTTTGTATACAGACTGCAGCCTTGAAATTAAATTTTGAGAGTGTGCTTAACGAAAAAGAAAAGCACAACCTTGTTATAAATATAGTAATAACTGAAAAACTAATGTGAACTGGGTCACCAAGTAATATGAACTTTGGCTCCAGTCAAAGCAGGCTAGAACAATGCCACAATAGCAATGTGGGAATACATTAATCATTCACTTCTCATAACTGATAATTGGTTCCAATCAGCAATGTTTGTGAGCTAATTGGGAGGGTTCCATTCTAATACAAGTCATTGAAAACTTGAATCAAATCAATTCATTACAGACTGAACTTTTCTAGAATCCATTTTATGGCAGTCCCCAAGGTTTTGCTTATCTGCTTGGTCACTACAGACCCAGATGAGCTATCATGCGGACAGCAGAGTTCTTTCTTGCTAAGTCCATCAAAAATCTCAAAGCAATGGCTTTCACTATAGCGGCAGTGATAGAACAGAAGTTGAAGCCAAGCAGCAGACAGCCCTCATCCCCAAATATGTATCCATAATTTCAGTGATATTTTTGGAATATGCTTAATACAGTAAATTGACAAAGAATCAAGATGATGTTGGAACTCCAAAGACATCAGGTACTGACCTTGACCAAAAAAACAAAGAGAAAATCTGCAGATGCGGGAAATTCAAGCCACACACTAAGTGCTGGAGGAACTCAGCAGGCCAGGAAGCACCTATGGAAAAGAGTACAGTCGATGTTTTGGTCTGAAACATCCACTGTACATTTATCCACAGATGTTGCCTGGCCTGTTGAGTACCGACCATGACCAAGATTCTTTCTCAGTCAACCATGACTTGGGTTTTTTGGGGAAGACCAAGTGAAATCTCACTGAATAAAGGTTAGTGAATCCCATAGTGTTGTCAGATCTGCAAATCCATTCAACTCACACTCACTGCTAAAAGGAAGAGAGAAAATCAGTTACCTTCCTAATGCCACAGTGAATAGTCAACTGCAGGACATCATGCAGTTTAGCCATGGCCGCCTGGAATGATCCAAAGGCCAAGAATTTCATGTGTGACAGCAACCTTAAGCTCAACATGCAAATTATGGTTTGCAGCCTGGGGATCCACTCACAGAAGATCACGTTTTCTAACAATGGACATTTTTTTAAGCTAACAGAAAACGACCCTCGACAGGTTGAGATAACAGTGTTTTTGTAGCCTCACAGGTGAATGCAAAAATTTCTATACTCCCTCCAAAGATCTCATTCTGTTTGTAATTCTTCCAGAAAAGCCAGAAGCACAACAGAAAAAGATATTTTACAAAGAGTGCAACCGTTCAAATGCCAGTATAATTTAATGCAGTTTCTTAGTGATCATTTTGAATGCTTTTCAAATAGCACCTTATGAAGATTACAGAAATTAGAAAAAGACACAGAAATAGTACTTAAAACAGGTAGCAGAAGAGTTATCAGTATTACCAAAACAACCTTCAAGAGCACCTAAGAACTGAGAATATTGAGAGAAATGTCAGCTGGCAAAACTTTAAAACTGCATTGTAGGAGGAAAAGCATTACTGCATGTTTAATTTCAAAATGACATCATCCTTTCTGGAAGAATTTCCAACAAGAACTGGATGAATTTCTGGAGTGACACACATCCAATCAGAAATTATTACAAGTTCAAGATTAATTATTGTTTAACCATACCTGAATACAGCCACATGAAACAGTGTTCTTCCAGGGCCAAAGAGCAAATCACAATACCAAGTCACATGCAGTAAAGGGCACATATAGCAGATATAAGGAAGCAGCAAACGTAGAGGCACACACAACAAAATATAGCCCAAGTCCCTAAGTGACATGACCCGTAGATTGACTGGGCATGAATGTTGTTGGCAAAAACAAACCCTCAGCAGTCCGCAGACAAATATATGCAATCCAGCTTGTCTTCCACCAAGTGAATACAGGAAGGCAATACTGACAGAAGAGGCCTACCCCTAATTCAGCATGGACGTCTTGCCACATCTCCCCTCCTGGTGGCTCCAACAGGCGACACCAAGGCACGAGGCCACACCCTAGCTACAACTGATGCCACCCAGCTCCCTGCCGTCACTCTCACCAATAAACCTGTGAACCAGACTTCTAGTATTCTATGTTACCAATAACCAAAAGGGTCTTGCAATCACAAGAAAAATACCCAAGGCCTATTGCCTTCACAGACAGACTCCAATGTCTTTCTGCAGCAGGCAACAACACAGTCCCCACCAAGACCAGCTCTTCTGCTGATAAGCAACTCACTGATAGGATAGGCCTGCAGTACTTGAAGTGTTTAATGTCCTGCAGGGTTTTGTGATTGTAAAATAGACATTTAAAAAAAATATCAAAAATACCTTTTGTTAGCCCTGGAGAGGCCACTGCACCCGAGTGCGCTGCCATCTTACATTTTTACCACCATTCCATCTGGAAATTATTTATTCACAGTGCCAAATTAGATACTACTTGTTTAAATTTCTACACTACTGTCTGTAAAAGCCAAGGGTGAAGATGAACATAATTTCATCACAATATGGTTCACCCACTTAAATTGTGAAAAGTCATTTTATATTTTGTGGAATTACATGTGAAAACAATGGTGTGTGCAAGGGACCTTCCAGGAACAAAGATACCTATTAGTGCCAGAATCTGCAAAAAAAAATAAAAATCAGCCCCGTTTGTAAAAAATTATCCAATTTAGGGTTAACCCGTAAAGAAATATACAGTAGAGGTTATTCAGCACATCATACATATGGCAGATTCTTGAAAAAAATGCATTATTAAATAGAGATTTCTCCATATTGCATCCTCAACTATTTTGTCCCTTTCCCACCTGTGTTACATACAGGCTTTTAAATCTGGAAGTCTATTGAAAAATTCAAGCATTATTTTAAAGTTACCATGATAACAGCACTAATAATGCTTTTGTCAATTTTAAAACTCTTAAATCCCTAGTTATCTATTGGTCATTAGTTTTACTTTGAAGATGAGACAAAAATTATGCCTAATATTCAACATTTAATTTGTAAAACTGGAGAATACAGTCAGATCATGCTATATTTTTGAAATTTGACAACTGACAATATTGGCTTTAATAGAGGCAGCAAAAGGACAAGTAGACAAGATATAATCAATTGAAATATTTCACTCAAACCCAAGTTAACACCTAATTTTACACATTTTGTTTTGGTTAGACATTTCCACTGCAGAAACAACTAATAAATAGGTGTATTTGTAGAAGTGCTTTACAAGACCAATAAACCACAAAGAATGCTCCACCACCCTCATATGAAAAACCAGAGTAAAAAGTCCCACTTTACTTTTAGCGAACCAAGCATCACACATTATCCTGCTCTTGCACCCTTCTCCCTGCTTTGTTCTTCCATATCTAACAAAGCCTAGACTATCACTTTAGTCAACAACCATGAAATTACTGAACTTCACACCAAGTTAAACTGCACTGCATATTGAGAAGCCAAGTTTCCAATCTAAAATGGCACTTTAAAGTAATTAACAATCCAAAATTCCTGCATTTGTGTAAATTGGATTATGAGCAGGTCCAAGTCCAAATTAGTTTTAATATCCAAAAACCTTATATCAGCATTAAACAAACATTACTCACCATTGGCTCATTTGGCTCTGAGAACTTCACTCGGACGTCCTCCAAGTGTTTCAAGATTGGCTCATCGTGCTCCTGGTGAGAACACATTTAAATGCACTCAGATGCTGACAAGTTACACACTCGGTCCCTATAAAACAACATTTTACACGCCAGACTCCCTTCTATCTTGTTTACTGCTATGCAGCTGCATAGCAAATGATCAATATCATTATTAGTTCCTTGAGCCTCCCCCACCCAATTACAAATACAAAGATTATGGAAAATTAAATTGCTGAATGGTTAGCTGTTCCACAAGGGTCAATGCTTGTACACAAATTGGATCTGATCATAAGCGTAGTTAGTTGAAAATTTGCAGGTGACCCCAAATGAGTGATGTAACTAACCAAGATACAAGATATCAAAATACAGGAAACCATATCAAATGTATGAAATTAAATTTCAATCTAGCATTAAATTTCAATTGGCATATTGAACAGGCTATGTTCACTTTAGAAATGACTATATGGGATTCAGCAAAGAGATAGTTACACAAATCAGAAAACTGACACAAGATCATAGGCAATTAAAGACCAAAAAACACAAGAAGACCCCTTTAAATCAGAATAGGAATTCAGGAGAAATCTCTTTTTGAGCAATATCACAAAAAAGGATTAGAATTGAAGGATTTCATTTAAGAGAATGCTTGTTGACATATCAATGGGATTACATGAAGTCATTAGGCGCAATATGGAGCAATTATCTAGGGGTGTTACATGAAGCAAAAGCTGTAAAGATCAAATGGACGAGCAAGATTATACTGACGCTTACATTTCATAGGTTAACACAAGTCTCAGAATGCACCAAGACATGCAAAATATTTCACAAAAATTAACAGTATGTACTTCAAAGCTGGAAAATACACTATGCTTCACATACCATGCCACCCTGCCATGGATTCCTGATATAGAAAACAGCTGAAAAGCCAGATCAGAATCATCATTTTGTCAGATAGACCAGCTAATATAAGAGATTGAAGATAAATGATGCACTTAGTGACAGGATAGCAATACTGACAGGAGACTCAATAATGAGCTGGCCCGACAGAAACTTTGTAGCCACAGAAGAGATGCCAGGATGGTTTATTACCTCCTGAGTGTCAGGGTTAAGGATACTTGAGGGGCTGAGAAAAGTAGAGGGGAGGGTGAACAGTCAGTACATGTTGTTAAACAAGGGATGAGGTTCTGTAGAACAGCGGTCCCCAACCACCGGGCTGCGAACTGGTACCGGGCCACAAAGCATGTGCTACCGGGCCGCGAGGAAACGATATGAGTCAGCTACACCTTTCCTCATTCCCTGTCACGCACTGTTGAACTTGAACATAGGGTTGCCAACTGTCCTGTATTTGCCGGGACATCCCGTATTTCCCCTGGGAAGGTAGAGTGTTCCTTTGAAACCTTTTGTGCCGAAATGGCGGGAAACGAAGAAGTAATTACCATTAATTTATATGGGGAAAAATTTTGAGCGTTCCCAAACCCAAAAATAACCTAACAAATCATACCAAATAACACATAAAACTGAAAATAAATAACACTAACATATAGTAACAAAGTTGGCAACCCTAACTGTAAAAGACATATTGAGGTGAGTTTAACCCTACTTGAACACCGCCCCCCCCCCGCCCCTCAGTTGGCCGGTCCGCGGTGCAAAAAAGGTTGGGGACCCCTGCTGTAGAATGAGCATAGAGAATTAGCAAAGTTAAAAAAAAAAGTAGCGATATCCAAATTATTCCTGGCGCCAAATGCTAGCAAGGTCAGAAACATGGCTGAAAAGAGGGCATACAGGATACAGATGTCACAGGTATGACAAAAGGTACAAAGGGGAGGGAAGGTGAACCTTTTTGCTAAGGAAGGATGTAACAGCAGTATTTAGGGGTGACATTTTTTGGGGGATTGCTGAGTGCGGCCATATAGAATTTAGGAGGGTCATTCTGGTGGCGCTGTGTTATAAATCATAATAGTCAGCAGGAACATAATAGAACAGTAGGATCAGGTGTGTAGAAGATAGTTGTAAGAATAATAGGGCTGTATTAAAATTTAATATTTTAAAATTCCCCAGTATTAACTGGGTCATCCAGCCTTCAGGGCTTGGATGGGATGGAATTTGCGAAAATGTGCCCAGGACCTCTCCAAATCAATATATAGAAGGCCCAACTCAAGAGCAATAACTCCTCTTACGGAATGAGGCAAGCTAAGTCACTGAAGTGGCAGCCAGTGAGCACTTCCGTTCCAGTGGCCATAATTCTAGCTTTAAGATAATGATGGAAAAGTACAGGACTAGCCCTATCCTGCAAAAGGATAAACTGGAGTAAAGCCAGTTTTGGGGGAGTAGACAGGATCTAGTAGTGTGAAATTGGGTGAGCCTGTTTGAAAAGAAAAGAATGAATGGGAAGTGTGAGGCTTTTAAGAGTGCGATAGCAACTGGTCAGAGCAGTATGTTTCTGTTAAGGTGAAGGGTAAACATAGCAAGTTTTGGGAATCATGGGAGATGAGAGACAATGAGGTTCTGGTGAAGAAAAATAAAACAAACATTCAGGGTTTGGGTACAAGTGAATCCCTTGATAACTATAAAAAGTTTAAGTACGCTCAAGAGGGAAATCAGAGGGCAAAGAGAAGCAATAAAATGGATTTAACATGCAAGGTTAAGGAAAATTCCAAGAAGATCAACAGCTATATTAAAAGGCTAAGGAGAGAACAAATCCCAGAGGAGATCAGCAGGGTTACCCATGTCTTAGTCACAAAGATGGACGAGACTTGTTTCCCTTATCACATATGCAAGCATAGAGGAGAAATATTCATCAAGGGCAACAAGTGGATATGTTTTGGAGGGCATTGATAATACCAAGGAAGAGGTACTGGGAGGCTTATAGTGCATTAAAGTGAATGAATTCAAGGCACTAAAAGGGTGGATTCTTGGACTTTGCGTGAGGCTAAAGACGAAATTGCAGAGGCCCTTTCAGAGATATTTGCTTCACCAAATACTGGTGAAGCTTCCAAATACTGGAAAGATGGCTCATGTTCTACTGTCTACGAAGGGTAGCAAGGACAAGCCATGGTACCATGACCCGGTTAGCCTGACATCAGTGGTGCGGAAGCTACTGGAGGGAAATTTGAGGGACAGGATCCCAGTGAATCAAAGAAGAACTAGTTATAATGGCGCTAGAAAGTTTGAAAACTCTAGAGTTACCTCTATTTCTTGTTCTGGATGCTGTTGAGGGGGTGACCTGACAGGGGACGCCCACGGTGACCGGGTCTCTGGCACTGAGCCTGGCGCTGTTGTGCAGGAGAGAAGGAGGGAGAAGAGAAATGTGGTAGCCGTAGGGGATTCTATAGTCAGGGGAACGGACAAGAGATTCTGTGAGCCTGATAGAGATACCTGCATGGTGTGTTGCCTCCCAGGTGCCAGGGTACGGGATGTCTCGGATTAGGTCCTGGATATTCTGAAGGGGGAGGGTGAGCAGCCAGTTGTCTTGGTACATGTTGGTACCAATGACATAGATAGGACAAAGGAGGAGGTCCTGAAGAGAGATCTTCAGGAGTTAGGAAGAAAGCTGAGAAGCAGGACCTCCAGGGTAGTAATCTCGGGATTGTTACCTGTGCCACGTGCTAGCGAGGGCAGGAATAGTAGGATCAGGCAGATGAATGCGTGGCTGAGAGACTGGTGCAGGGGGCAGGGCTTCAGATTCTTGGATCATTGGGATCTCTTCTGGGGGAAGTATGACGTGTTCAAAAAGGACAGGCTACACCTGAACCCGAAGGGGACCAATATCCTGGTGGGAAAGTTTAATAGAGCTGTTAGGGAGGGTTTAAACTAATTTGGCAGGGGGATGGGAACCAGAATGACAGAGGGGAGGAAGGGAAAAACAGAAATAAATCTAAGATAGTGAGCAGTAAAGATGTCAGGAAAGACAGGCAGGTGATGGGGCAAATTTGTAGCCATTGGAATGAGTTGCAGTGCAATAAAGTTGCAGTGAAATCAAAGCGAAAAGTATCAAATACTGGTCTTAAGGTGTTATACTTAAATGCCCGCAGCATAAGGAATAAGGTGGATGATCTTGTCGTACAGATACAGATTGGCAGGTATGATATTGTGGCCATCACTGAGACCTGGCTAAAGGATGCATGTCTCTGGGAGCTGAACGTCCAAGGATACATGGTGTATTGGAAGGATAGGAAAGTAGGCAGAGGGGGAGGCGTGGCTTTATTGGTAAGAAATGATATTAAATCATTAGAAAGAGATGATATAGGATCGGAAGGTGCAGAATCTTTATGGGTTGAGCTAAGAAATAGCAGGGGTAAAAGGACCCTGATGGCAGTTATTTATAGGCCTCCAAACAGCTGCAGGGATGTGGACTACAAATTACAACTGGAAATAGAAAAGGATTGTCAGAAGGGCAGTGTTATGACAATTGTGGGGGATTTTAACATGCGAGTGGATTGGGAAAATCAGGTCGGCACTGGATCTCAAGAGAGAGAATTTGTAGAATGTCTGCGAGATGGGCTTTTTAGAACAGCTTGTTGTTAAGCCCACTAGGGGATCGGCTGTACTGGACTGGGTATTGTGTAATGAACCGGAGGTGATTAGAGAGATTGAGGTGAAGGAACCCTTAGGAGGCAGTGATCATAATATGATTGAGTTCACTGTGAAATTTGAAAAAGAGAAGCCGAAATCTGATGTGTCGGTATTTCAGTGGAGTAAAGGAAATTACAGTGGCATGAGAGAGGAACTGGCCAAAGTTGACTGGAAAGGAACACTGGCGGGAAATACAGCAGAGCAGCAGTGGCTGGAGTTTATGCGAGAAGTGAGGAAGGTGCAAGACAGGTATATTCCAAAAAAGAAGAAATTTTCGAGTGGAAAAAGGATGCAACCGTGGTTGACAAGAGAAGTCAAAGCCAAAGTTAAAGCAAAGGAGAGGGCATACAAGGAAGCAAAAATTAGTGGGAAGACAGAGGATTGGGAAGTTTTTAAAACCTTACAAAAGGAAACCAAGAAAGCCATTAAGAGGGAAAAGATTAACTATGAAAGGAAGCTAGCAAATAATATCAAAGAGGATACTAAAAGCTTTTTCAAGTATATGAAGAGTAAAAGACAGGTGAGAGTAGATATAGGACCGATAGAAAGTGATGCTAGAGAAATTGTGATGGGAGAAAAGGAGATGGCAGAGGAACTGAACGAGTATTTTGCATCAGTCTTCACTGAGGAAGACATCAGCAGTATACCGGACACTCAAGGGTGGCAGGGAAGAGAATTGTGCGCAGTCACAATTACGACAGAGAAAGTATTTAGGGAGCTGAATAGTCTAAAGGTAGATAAATCTCCTGGACCAGATGGAATTCACCCGCATGTTCTGAAGGAAGTAGCTGTGGAGATTGCGGAGGCATTAGCGATAATCTTTCAAAAGTCAATAGATTCTGGCATGGTTCCGGAGGACTGGAAGATTGCAAATGTCACTCCGCTATTTAAGAAGGAGGCAAGGAAGCAAAAAGGAAATTATAGACTTGTTAGCTTGACATTGGTGGTTGGGAAGTTGTTGGGAGTCGATTGTCAAGGATGAGGTTACAGAGTACCTGGAGGCATATGACAAGATAGGCAGAACTCAGCATGGATTCCTTAAAGGAAAATCCTGCCTGACAAACCTACTACAATTTTTTGAGGAAATTACCAGTAGGCTAGACAAGGGAGATGCAGTGGATGTTGTATATTTGGATTTTCAGAAGGCTTTTGACAAGGTGCCACACATGAGGCTACTTAACAAGATAAGAGCCCATGGAATTACGGGAAAGTTACATACGTGGATAGAGCGTTGGCTGATTGGCAGGAAACAGAGAGTGGGAATAAAGGGATCCTATTCTGGCTGGTTGCACTTTACCAGTGGTGTTCCACAGGGGTTCGTGTTGGGGCCACTTCTATTTACATTCTACATCAACGATTTGGATTATGGAATAGATGGCTTTGTGACTAAGTTTGCTGACGATACGAAGATAGGTGGAGGGGCCGGTAGTGCTGAGGAAACGGAGTGTCTGCAGAGAGACTTGGATAGATTGGAAGAATGGGCAGAGAAGTGGCAAATGAAGTGCAATGTTGGAAAGTGTATGGTTATGTACTTTGGCAGAAAAAATAAACAGGCAGACTATTATTTAAATGGGGAAAGAATTCAAAGTTCGGAGATGCAACGGGACTTGGGAGTCCTTATACAGGATACACTTAAAGTTAACTTCCAGGTTGAGTCAGTAGTGAAGAAGGCGAATGCAATGTTGGCATTCATTTCTGGAGGAATAGAGTATAGGAGCAGGGATGTGATGTTGAGGCTCTATAAGGTGCTGGTGAGACCTCATTTGGAGTACTGTGGGCAGTTTTGGTCTCCTTATTTAAGAAAGGATGTGCTGACGTTGGAGAGGGTACAGAGAAGATTCACTAGAATGATTCCGGGAATGAGAGGGTTAACATATGAGGAACATTTGTCTGCTCTTGGACTGTATTTCTTGGAGTTTAGAAGAATGAGGGGAGACCTCATAGAAACATTTCGAATGTTGAAAGGCATGGACAGAGTGGATGTGGCAAAGTTGTTTCCCATGATGGGAGGAGTCTAGTAAGTACGAGAGGGCATGACTTAAGGATTGAAGGGCGCCCATTCAGAACAGAAATGCGAAGAAATTTTTTTAGTCAGAGTGTGGTGAATCTATGGAATTTGTTGCCAAGGGCAGCAGTGGAGGCCAAGTCATTGGGTGTATTTAAGGCAGAGATTGATAGGTATCTGAGTAGCCAGGGCATCAAAGCTTATTGTGAGAAGGTGGGGGAGTGGGACTAAACGGGAGAATGGATCAGCTCATGATAAAATGGCGAAGCAGACTCGATGGGCCAAATGGCCGACTTCTGCTCCTTTGTCTTATGGTCTTATAATATGACCTAAAATGTGATCAGATCTTCACACAAATCCTAAAACTAGATGAAGAGAACCCAATTAAATAACTAATATAAAAAAAATATTATATTTGTTCATTTACAAACAAGAGAAAATCTGCAGATGCTGGAAATCCCAGCAACACACACAAAATGCTGGAGGAACTCAGCAGGCCAGGCAGCATCTATGGAAGAGTACAGTCAATGTCCAGCTGTTCAAATGAATTCCTAAATTGGCTGATACTTCTCTTCTAGTTAAGCACCTGCACGGGGTCTCTTCTTTGTATGTTATATTTTAAATGGCTTCTTTGTTATATTAATCTTTTAAACTGCTGTGTATGTGGATTAAAATGGCTTCTATGTTATGTTAAATGCTGAGAAAATCTCTAGCTAGAATTTTGCTTGGGTTGATACAGATAGCAGGGTGCTATTAGCCAATGGGTGTTCATGTTATTATTTCTTGGGGTGATAATGCTGTCTCATATGACTGGGAACGAAGGTTTTTGGCGGGGAGTCGGACGAGAGACAGGGAGGACGACAGACGTGCGGGAAGGCTCCGGTCGGTCACTCTGGGTGGTCCCGAGCCGTGAGCCAACAGGACGCGGGTGGTCCCGAAGAACTTCCTGAGCTCTGACTGTGCACGAAGAACTTGAACTTTGATAAGTCTGGTGCCTTTTTTTTTCCCCATTCCTTCATCGAACTTATATTAATTTCACAGACTTAGTAATATCTATAAAGTGTACTTGGTAAAACGTACTGTGTGTGCTGGCTGATGATTGATGGTTGAGATTGATTTGGGTGGCAGTGGTACAGCAACCGACCCAACTGGAGGCGTCCAGGCGGGCCCTGAGCAGGACTTCCCCTAGATACATACGAGCCAATATAGCGGAGTTTTACACACCTCTTAAAAGTAACTTTTGCAAGTTCATATGAGATCCACATAATATATTTGGATCGACCCTGTCAATTCGATCATCTGCTCAACATTGTCAGGGATGAGTGATCATTCAAATGAACCATTTGAGAAAAATAGATGTGGTAAGATGTAATATTGCATGTAATATAGTAGGTGATAAATCAGCAATAGAGTAGTTTAAAATGTTTAAAGGATCTATGTATTATCCTAAAAACTAAATCATCTTCTAGAACAGTTCAACTGAGTTTAACAGGTGACGTCAAAAGCTAACAATGAAACACAAGACTTGATAATGTTGCGAAACAAACTTCTTAACCTAGGCAAAAATTCTAGATTGGGATGTAATTCTGGATGTAATGACCCAGATTTGATTAGGGAGCTAAGGTAAAGGAATCCTTAGGAGACAGTGATCATAATACGAAAGAATCCACCCTGCAGTTTGAGCGGGAGAAGATAAAAGTCAAATATCATTATTACAGCAGAATAAAGGGAATTACAGAAGCTGGAGAGAGGAGCTCAACAAAGTTGATTGGAAGAGGACACTAGCAGGGACGATGGCAGAACAGCAATAGCTGGAATTTCTGGGAGCAATTCAGAAGATGCAGGAAAGATACATCCCAAAGATGAAGAAGTTTTCTAGAGGATGAGGCAACTGCAGCTGACAAGGCGACATAAAAGCAAAAGAGAAGACTTATAATACAGCAAAAATTAATGGGAAGGTAGATGATTGGGAAGCTTTTAAAAACCTAACAAAAGGCAACTAAAAAATCCAAAGAGAGAAAACATGAAATATGAAGGTAAACTAGCTATAAATATATAGAAAGGTTTTGTGATGTACAAAGAGTAAAAGCGCCACAATTGGATATTGGACCACTGGAAAATGACATTGCGGAGGTAGCAATGGGGGACAAAGAAATGGCAGAGAAACTTACTAAGTATTTTGCATCAGTCTTCACTGTGACGACACTAGCAGTATGCCGGAAATGCGAAAGTGTTAGGGGGCAGAAGTGAATGTCTTTGCTATAACTAAGAAGGTGCAGGGAAGCTGAAAAGTCTGAAGGTAGATAACTCATCTGGACCAGAGGGTCTACATGAGTGTTCTGAAAGAGGTAACTTATGAGATTGTAGAGGCTTTAATTATGATCTTTCAAGAATCACTAGATTCTGGAATGGTTACAGAATGAACTAGAAATTTGCAAATGACACTCCACTCTGGCTTTCTTAAGGGGAAATCTTGCTTGACAAATCTGTTGAATTCTTTGAAGAAGTAACATGCAGGATAGTCAAAGGATACTCAGTGGATGTTGTTTATTTGGACTTTCAGAGGCCTTTGACAAGGTGCCACACATAAGGCTGCTTAACAAGATAAAGGAAAGATACAAGCATGAATAGAAAATTGGCTGACTGGCAGGAGGTAAAGAGTGGGAATAAAGGGGGCCTCTTCTTATTGGCTGCCAGTGACAAGTGGTGTTTCACAGGTCAGTGTTGGGACTGCTTCTTTTCACATCACACGTCAATTATTTGAATGAAGGAATTAACGGTTTGTGGCCAACATGGATGATACAAAGATAGGTGGAGGAGCAAGTAGTGTTGAGGAAGTAGGGAGTCTGCAGAAAGAATTGGACAGATTGGGAGAATGGGCAAAGAAGTGGCAGATGGAATATAGTTTAGGGAAGTACATGGTTAATACAGGTCGACCTTCACTAATCCGATTACCTGTAATCTGGTTCCTTCGATAATCCAGCACCTATAATGCTGAATGTGATCCTTCTGTAATTCGGCATTTTCACTAATCTGGCACTCCTCAGGTCCCAATGGTGCCAGATCAGTGAAGGTCGACCTGTATTTTGGTAGAAGGAATAAATGTGTAGACTATTTTCTAGAAGGGGAGAAAACTCAAAAAGCAGAGGGGCAAAGGCACTTGGGAGAACTCGTGCAGGATTCCATAAAGGTTGACTTGCAGATTGAGTCAGTGGTAAGGAAGGCAATGCAATGTTAGCATTCATTTTGAGAGAACTAGAATACAAGAATAAGGATGCAATATGGCTTTACAAGACTTTGGTCAGACTGCATTTGAAGGATTGTGAGCGGTTTTAGGTCCCTTAGGTAAGAAACAATGTGCTGGATTTGAAGAGGGCTCAGAAGTGGTTCACAAAAATGATCCCAGGAATGAAAGGGTAAACATACGAGCAGTGTGATAGCTCTGGGCCTGTACTTGCTGGAGTTTAGATCTCATTGAAACCTATCGAATTATGAAAGACCCAGATAGAGTGGGTTTAGAGATGATTTTCCTAGTGTCAGAATGTAGGACTAGAGTACACAGCCTTAGAATAGAGGGACATCCATTTACAACAGAAATGAGGAAAAATTTCTTTAGCCAGAGGGTAGTGAATCTATAGAATTCACTGCCACAGGCAGCTGCCAAGTTATTGGGTATATTTAAGATGGAGGTTGATAGGTTCTAGATTAATTAGGACGTCAAAGGTTACAGGGAGATGACAGGAGAATGGGGTTGAAAGGGATAATAAATCAACCATGATGGAATGGCGGAGCAGACCTGAATGGCCTAATTCTGCTCCTATGTCTTATGGTCAAAAATATAGCAACAACAGAATTGAGAGAGATTTATATTCAAAGTGATAATTATGTCGTTCGCTCCCTCACCTCAACAATTTCACTTATCATATCTACATTCCTGAATATCGTGACCCAGAAATCAGGGATTCCTTTGGGATTTTCGTCTTGTTCTGATTCTTCTTTCTTCTCTTCTATTGCTGCTTTCTTTTTCAATTCTTCCTATTAAGACAAAAGCCAAAACAGAAGTATTAATCAATGCACTGTAAAGCTCAGAAAGCAAATTTGGCCACAAGTTCTTTACACTTGACCACAAAAATGCAAACCAACAAAAAGTGCTTTGTTCCATTATTCTAATTCAAAATGTCAAATCCACTTTCCTTAACATGGATTTTTTTCAGTCCATTTGCTGGAGACTGCCCGGTTAATTATGTTAACTACTTAGCTTTTCAGTTCTGGGGGCCAAATGTACATTTAGAAACATGTCTCCACAGACTTAAAACTCCTAGAAATATTAAGTCCATGAGATTCCAGTCAGTATCTGCTGATGACACTAAATCACATTTAAAGCAAAACTAGCAGTAAACATAACCAGTGAAAGCCACTGAATAGCTGACATGAGAAATTAAAGATACTTAGCAATGAGACACACTAATTTGAAGTTGGGCTCAAATGTAATTTATTTCTCTGTGAAGAAAATCTTCCTTTGTGCTGCTTCAAAGACAGGCAAACTGCAAAGGTGGATGTTGAAGAAAGTACTTATTTCAGACTGCAGTGCACATAGAACATAAAACAGTACAGGATCTTTGGCCCTCAATTACTATGCCAGTTAAATAAACTTATTCCTTGACCAATCTAATTCTTCCCTCTTAAACAGCCAATAACCCTCTGTTTTTCTTACTTTCTTGTATATATAATCTCAGCGTTTCTTAAATGCTCTAATTGCATCAGCCTCTACAAACATCTCTGGTAGTCCATTATAGGCATGTACTACTATGGAAAAAAAACACTTCCCTTTGACACCTCCCTTAAACTTCCCTCCATTGGCTGCCCACTCTACCTATGTCTCTCATCAAGTTATTTCTCGACGTCCTTTGCTTCAAAGGCAAAAACCCTAAACTGTTCAACTTTTTCTCATAAACCATATAATCTAATCCAGGCAGCATCTTGGTAAATCTACTCTGCACCCTCTAAAGCTCCCACATCCTTCCTATAATTAGGCAACCAGAATTGAACACTATTTCAAGAGTGGTTTAACCAGAGTTTTATAAAGTCAAACATTACTCTATGGCTCTTGAACTCAATGAAGGCTAAAACACCACACGCCCTCTTGATAGCTATCAACTAACACAGTAGTTGATAGGATGGTTAAGGTAGCTAAGTGAATGTCAGGAGAGGGAAGAGGAATAGACTTGTCAGAGCAGGGCACTCCTGCGGCTGTCCCCCTCAATGACAAATACCAGATTCCAGTTAATTGGGCACATTTTGGCCCAATTCAGCAGCTGCTCCAATTAGCTGGTTTCATGGAAAGTTAAAAAAGTATAAAAAGACAAAATGTCGCTCAACTCAGTAACAATTTATATATCTAAATGAAATACAGAAAAATTTGGAACATTACCAATACCTCTACAGTGCTATAACTGTGTTCCTAATATTAACTGATATATAATCTCAGGATATAATGGAGGAATTCATCTGCCATGTTCTTTTGATCGACTGTAAATGAAAAAAATCAGCATAGACACTAGTGCAGATAATGGACTGTCCTCATACAACTCTTCCAACGATTGCATCCTCCAAATCTTCATTTTCATTGTAACATTCAAGATGA
This sequence comes from Mobula birostris, assembly GCF_030028105.1. NCBI lineage: Eukaryota > Metazoa > Chordata > Chondrichthyes > Myliobatiformes > Myliobatidae > Mobula > Mobula birostris. Next base: position 60,663,122 of record NC_092380.1, on the reverse strand, counting down.
TTATCGATGCCTCACAATTCCTAACTTGAAGTAGTGAAATGTTTCATTTTCACTCCTGGCCATTTCTGGCATTGCCAAGCCTGAATGCTTGAAACTTTGGTGAGCAAAACAGTTCCAAGTTGTTTTACTGATTATTTCTCACCAGCTATCAGTGACAAAAAAAGACCACAGTTTTTTGAACACGAACACCCATAACTCACACTATTTAAAAACTGACTGTTTGAAGCACGGTATAGTGTCTAATGGCCACACAAGTGTACACGACCTGTGCTAGTTTGAAACTGATCGGCAACAGTCTCCCGTCCCAAACTAACGGCAGTCCTGATTAACCGATGGCCTAATTAACCGGAATCCACTGTAGTTAAAAGGTATATAAAAAAAGACACACTATCATTTAACTGAACAATAAATTATGTATTTAAATAAAATACAGAATAAATTAGAACTCTATTAATATTAGTGCAGTACTATAAAACTGTATTAGTTCCTAATAGTTATCAATGGAGGAATTCATTCAGTGTATGCTACCATATATTCGTTTGATGGACTGTAAATGAACAAAATCAGCGCAGACATCTAGTGCAGATAATGGCTGCTTCCATACAATGCTTTTGATGATTGCATCCTCTAAACCTTCACTTTCATTTTAACATTCAAGATAAGTATCAATACCTTCAAATTCTTCATAGTTCCTAACCTGTTGTGAAATCGCTTCATTTTCACTCCCGGCTTTCTAGCACATCCAAGCCTGAATGCTTGGAACTGCAGAGTAAAACACTTCTGAACTGCCTTGCCAACTTATTTCTCGCCCACTATCAGTGACAAGAATCACTGCTTTTTGAACACAAACACACACAACTGAAGCTATTTAAGCACTGTTCGCTCGAAGCATGGTGTAGTATCCAAGGGCCACATGACATGATGCAACTGATGCTAGTTAGAAACTGTTCAGCAAGTCTCCCGTCCCAATTAAGTAGCATAGTATCCCAAACAAATGACTGCCCCCGTTTAAACAATGACTCAATTAATTGGAATCCATTGTGTATCAGTGTGAATACTGCTCAGGGAGGGAGGAGGAAGGAACAACTTATCCAGGGAAAGCTGCAATGGCCAGGTACCTGCCACTGAGGCTGGTTCTGCGGCTCAGAAAGGAAGAGAGGGGAGAAGGGCAGAGTGATAGTGATAGCAGATCCTTTGGTTTGGAACAAATAGGTGATTCTGAAAACAAGAATGCAACTCCCAAATGGTATGTTGCCTCCAGGTGTCAGGGTTAAAGATGTCTCGGATCGAATACACAGCATTCTTAAGGGAGAGGGTGAGCAGCCATTGGTACATATGGAGTTAAGGAGTAGTTAAGAAGTTAGTTAGGAAGCTAAAAAGCAGCACCACAGTGGTAGCAATGTCTAGATTGCTGCCTGTGCTATGCACCTTTGGGGGTAAGAACAGGATGATATGGCAGATAAATGCGTGGCTGAAGAGTTGGTGCAAGTGGCAAGGTTTCAGATTTGTGGATGATTGGGTTTTCTCCTGGGTAAGTTATGCCTTTAGAAAAGGGACAGGTCATACCTTCCCTGAAAAGGAGCAATGTCCTTGCAGGCAGGTTTGCTGTAGCTATTCGGGAAGGTTCAACTAGGCGGTTGGGGGATGGGAACCTGAGTGTTAGGTCAGGTGATGGAGCAGTTGGTATTCAGGTAGATGTAAATGTGGTGAGAGACTGTGAGGTAAGAAAGGCACTGGATAGGGCATAAATGCAGTCATTAGCATGGGTTAAAATGTATTTACTCTAAAGCAAGAGGTACCTGGGTGATGAACTTGGAGCATACATTAGTAATGGAGCTGTGGCCATTACAGAGACTTTGCTTGATGTTCTGAAACTTAGCCACTTCAAAAGGGGTAGGTAGGGAGGGAGGTAAGGTAGTGACATTGCCAATCAGGAATAATTTCACAGCTGCAGAAAGGAAAGATGTTGTGGATGGATTGTCTACTGAGTGAGTGTGGGTGGAAATCAAAATCAGAAAGGCAGCAATCACTCTACTGGAATATTCTAAGGACCTCCCCCCCCCCCCCCCCCATAACAACACTGAGGAACAGACTGAATTGACTTTATTTCAAGTGTGATTTTATTAATTAAAACTGAATTGAATTTGACTTTATTTCTTACATCCTTCACATATATGAGTAAAAATCTTTACATCTCCGTCTAAATGTGCAATCATAGTAATTTATAATAAATAGAATAGTCAATGTAACATAGAAATACATTCAAATCAGCGTGAGCTAATCAGTCTGATGGCCTGGTGGAAGCAGCTGTCCCAGAGCCTGTTGGTCCTAATGCTGCGGTACCGTTTCCAGATGATAGCAGCTGGAATAGATTGTGACTGGGGTGACTCTGGGCCCTACTGATCCTTCGGGTCCTTTTTACACACCTGTCTTTGTAAATGTCCTGAATCATCGGAAGTTCACAACTATATGTGTGCTGGGCTGTCCGCACCACTCTCTGCAGAATCCTGCGATTAAGGGAGGTACAGTTCCCATATCAGGCAGCGATGCAGCCAGTCAGGATGCTCTCAATTGTGCCCCTGTAGAAAGTTCTTAGGATTTGGGGGCCCCATATCAAACTTCCTCAAGGTGAAAGAGATGCTGTTGTGCCTTTTTCACCACACTGCTGGTGTGTACAGACCATGTGAGGTCCTCGGTGATGTGGATACTGAGGAATTTAAAGCTGTTTACCCTCTCAACCCCAGATCCATTGATGTCAATAGGAGTTAGGCTGTCTCCATTCCTCATGTAATCCACAACCAGCTCCTTTGTTTTTGCAACATTGAGGGAGAGGTTGTTTTCTTGACACCGCTGGGTCAGAGAGATGACTTCTTCCCCGTAGGCCACCTCGTTATTGTTTGAGATTAGGCCAATCAATGTAGTATTGCCAGCAAATTTAATTAGCAGATTAGAGCTGTGGGTGGGAACACACACATGGGTATACAGGAAGTAAAGGAGGGGACTTAGTACACAGCCCTGAGGGGCTCCTGTATTGAGGGTCACAGGGGTGGAGGTGAGGGAGCCCACTCTTACCACCTGCTGGCGATCTAACAGGAAGTCCAGGATCCAGCTGCACAAGGCAGGGTCAAGGCCAAGGTGTCTGAGCTTCCTGTCGAGCCTGGATGGAATTAGTGTTGAATGCTGAACTGTAGTCCAAGAACAGCATTCTCACAGAAGCATCCCTCTTCTCCAGATGTGCAAGGACAGTATGTAGGAGGCAAATTTGGAAAAATATTGTTTGCAACTCCTTAGTGCAAAAGGCTTAGATGGGTGGAATTTATTAGGTGTGCCCTGAAAGGATTCCTGACTCAAAGTGCTGAGAGGCCGACTAGAGGAGACGCCATACTGAACTTGGTCAGGTGACAGATCTCTCAGTGGGTGAGCACTTCAGAGACCCCCCAACCTTTAGCATAGCCATGGTCAAGTATCAGAGCAGGCAATAAGAGAAATTACTTCGTTGGAGGAAGGCTAATTACAATCGTATAAGGCAAGAACTTGGGAGCATAACTTGTGACCTAATGTTCAGGAAGCCTAAATTGAACAGGGTTCGAGAGTTATAAGGTAGCCAGGAAGATTTGATGAGAGTATTCTGACACTGTCTGTATGGGATGGAAAACAGAGTTCGTGGGTTAGAGATGGCAAAGTCAGGGTAGGAAGTTCTGGAAGGTTTGGTGTGGGACTGAGGGGTAGTCATGGGACAGATGGGGTAACAGTGCAACAGAAGAGAGAGACAAAAGGTTAGGGTATGTGATAGTGGTGCATCAGCTTTGCCTTGGCTCCAACCGCTCCACAATTCACACACTCAAACTTCCAGCAGACTCAACCACTTGGCTCTTTTAAAAAAAATCAATGAAAAATTCTCCAGGTAACATTGAATCTTGTTTTTTTGATAGTGAAAACCTACAGTATTTATGTAATGTGTACTATTTGCAGTGAGCAGTTTTTAAACTTGTGGACAATGAAAAGATGTTGGTATACTAAAAAATGCATTTTCATAAAATTATAATTCCCAAATAAATGGAGAACAACTTATACATAGGCATATTTTATACATCATATTTTGCAATCTACATTTTGACAAGAAATTCTACTTTCAGAAAGGTCACAGGTTTGATCAGATTTATAATCTATATTGATCTAAATTGGAGAAATTCCACCTCCCACTCCCTCTCTCCCCCACAAAAGTGCAACTTACTGCTAATTCTTCCTCTTCTTCCTTGTCGCTATGCCATTCACATTCTGCATCTGTGGGCTCTACGTTGCCTGACGTTATGTCTCGTCTCTGGAAGAGGGAAAACAACTAAGCAACAAACGGGTTGCCACACTGATAATTAGCAGTAATATTCCACATCATTGAACACAAAGAATGAAGCTATATTGTTGGTGTGCTGCATTCTTGCTAAAATACGTAACATATAACCCATCATTTTAAGGCTTACTAATGAAGTAGCAACTTCATCATGCACAGGATGAATGGGTCTTTAACCTTCCATGTTGAGCATGAAGCTCGTTATGTCAAACTTTGATTTTTCTCATTCTGTGAATTCAACCTTGGTCAGGATAATATTATTTAAGCAGTCACACACTGAGAGGGTCGAGAGCAGAACCAGCTGGATTGTTCTTCCACAGCGATTTGCCAGCCTCTTCCAGGCTGTAAACATTGTGATTCTGCAGACACGAAGGTGCTGGTATCACAATAGCTCTCGTCTCACCAATAGCAGAGAAATTTAAGAGAGCAACTTGCAAGGCCATTGTGAAATAAGTCAAGAACAAATTGCTCTAGTGTATCCATCCAAACTATGTTGAATTACAAAGGATCACAGAGAATGAACAAATTTGGAAGCAAGAGACAGACGTGGCAATGAAGTTCAGCTAATCTGTGCCTTTTTTTTATAGCTCCTATCAAACAAGTGGCTTCTGCCAGCCGGAGGAAAAGATAAAAAGCTCAGAAACCACTGAATAAAATTCACTCAAGTCACAGACCGTACAGCAACATTGTGAAACTGCCTCCATTACAAAGGCAGCAGTACTCAAACGGCAGTTGATCACCTTCTCTAAGACAAATAGAGATCAACATTAAATACTGACCCTGTCAGTGATACCAAATTCTCGTGTAAATAAATTGCTAACAAGATTAGTTGTATAGTGTCAATCATAGGACTATTAAGACCAGTTTGAAGACTCCAGGAGGAAAGAAAACAGCACCTCAAACCAATAATTGGGTAAGTGATTGAATGTTTAAAAAAATTAAAAGGTAAAAAGTTCAAAAGACAAAGATACCAGAGGAATAAGGGAACAGACAGGAGGTGAGATTCAGTGAAAAGTTGACAATATTCAGTGAGGTGTTAGGTACAAGTGGTCAGTGAAATGACTCAATGAGTTATAAATGGAAGTGGTAAAAGAAGGTTTAAATGCTGAGCAACTGAAAATAAGGCAGATGGAGATGCTCAAACAGAAGTCTTGGATGTGCATGAGGCAGGGAAAGATGATGATTTATTTGACTTTCTATGAGGAGCCCAGCTGCAGAATTTAGTCTTGTATGAGGAAATATTGGATTCCAGACCTGGACAAATCTCATTCCAAATCAGAAATAGAAATGAATTACCTAAGAATTGGTCAGTGGAGACCTATAAGAAAATGGAGATAGAATAATTGATTTGCCTTGTTTTGGTAATTATATTTTAAAATTATAAAATTTATTTTTAATTGATTTATTATATTTTGTAAAATGTCTCTGAAGGCTAGTCATGTGAAACCTATCAAAATTATTTATAACTTCTAAGTTTGTACTCAGCTTTCCCCGTAGTCAAGACCATTTCAGAAGTAGGACCCGATTGCTACACCACAGAAGGCCATGTTGCTGTCCATTCGATGATATTGAATTTCAAAATAAAGAGGGAGAAAGATCAGCCACCTGTATCTAGACAGGCAAGTGTATGAGTACTGAAGGACTGTAGTACAGCATTTCTGGACAAATAAATTATACCAGATATCTAACTATGCACATGTAGGTTGGTTATGACAAAAAGGTTCCTAGGATTGAATTCAACCCCCCACGTTTCAATTAAAGCATCTGAAATGATAGATAACAGTTAGTGTCAGAGACTAACGATCAATCTTGACCTCCAGTGTTATGCCGTGAATTTTCCTCATTTTCCTTTATGACTGCGTGGGCTTCCTTCAGTGTTAGAAATTCCTCCCAATTCCTAAAATGCGTACTGTGCAGAAGTCTTAGGCACCCTAGACTTTTGATATAAATTTTGTTTCAGATGTTTATTTTTTGTCTTAGTGTCTCAGTAGAAAAGAACAAACTTCAGAGAAATTTTTCTATTTTGTTAAAGAAAATAACATATTAAGTAATAGACCACTTTTCAGTATATTGCCCAGTGTACAATTAAAACAAAGATAACAAACAAGATGCCAATGATCAATAACATATTAAGCTGAATGAACTAAAATGATTAATCGAAACAGAAACGGGTGTAGAAGGTATCAAACTGAACGAAGGACAGCCAAACTAAAAGGTGAGGGTGTAACAGATATGACAGTTTAATCTTAAAATCATCAATTCTTATACCATGGCAAGAGTGAGTATAGCAACAAGACACAATGCATCAGCAAGGTCTCTTCCAAGCAGAAATTTCACGGCAGACAGGAGTTTCAAGCTCTTCTAAAGAATCACAAAGAAACGGGCAAGGTTGAGGACCAGAAACGCAGTGGTCAGCCATGGAAACTGAGTACAGCAGACGAGTTTAAGATAGCATTACTAAAGACGTGTGACAACTTACTGCTGATTCAAATGGCAAGAAATGCGACTAAAATATTAATAACACCTTTTCTGAAGTAAATTGTGGTCAACTATCAACACAAACAATGAAAAAGCAAGCGGAGGCGAAGCTGATCTGTAGGATGAGCCACGACAGTGTATTGCAAAGCCAAAACACAACATGTTCAAGATGCAGATGTAGTTCGTATCGCTGTTGCTGTTGGAGTACATGATTTGGAGTCATTGATGAAGAAGAGTTTGGATTCCCATCCACCTAACCCAGGTGTGAGCTTGGATCACTCCGAGCACTGAGCTGATCTGGTGAGATTGAGAACGGCTTCAGGCTGTGCTGCCCAAGGGTATCACTGCACCGGAATCCAGGTCCGAAAGTGCAGCTCTAGCGTGGACAATTTAAACACTGGCCCAGATAGACTGGAAGGCTTGAATGTTGGGACTAGAGGTGAAAGTGGGGCTGATTTTGCTTGCTCCCCCGTGATGTTCAATTCTCTAAGGTACACTGTTGTGCAGTTTTATAAGAAAATGGGCTGGTAGGTTGTTCCAAGCACCTTGGAGAACTTGTCACAGTTCTTCTGCAGACTTTGGCCTAGGAGAATTGATATAGTTTTAAAGGCATGATTTGATTATTTTTTTCCTGTTTACTGATCTTTTTGTAATTTTTTGATATTTAGAAACTTTTTATTTCATTATTTTAGAAAGCATCTTCACTTCAGAGTTTTTTTTCATATGTGCCTAAGAATTTTAGATGATCATAGGACTGAACTGACCCCAATTCAATGAAAGCATCTGAATGATAGGTAATAGTAGACCGTCGCCTCACAGCTCCAGTGGCTGACGATCAGTCTTGACCTCCAGTGTTGTGCTGTGAACTTTGCACATTTTCCTTATGACTGTGTGGGTTTTCGTTGCTGTTGTAAATTCCTCCCACTTCCTCAAAATGCAAGAATAAAAGGGGTTGAAGTTTAAAGTGGGCTCTCGATGGTTGGTGCTGAGCTGGGCGGGTCGAAGTGCACATTTCCACAGTTAATAACCATGAATCTGTAACTCAATAAAGCAACCTCAGAAGAGACTGTTCATCTGTGTTCATATCTGAGGAATTATTTTAAACATTCCAGGCTTTAAAATCATATTCAAAATAATACTCTTATCTCAATGTCAGACAAGGTAACTATTCAAGCTGCAATATTCCTCACATAATAAGCAAAATTGGGCATTTTAATACAATAATTTAGAGCATTTCAGCAAAAGGAAGTTAATAATTCTACCAAATGCCAACTTTTTGGACTGAACAAATTACACTTATTAGGTTAAGCATTGCTTTCATACAAATATACACAAGACATTTTTAAAAATACTCTTACCTTTTCAAAGTATGGCTGGTAAAGAGCTGCATATTTCCGCTCCAGTTCATGAATTTCCTCATAAAATTTGGCTTCTATGTGGGCACATTTAACCTGGAGCCGCTTCAAGGCGTTTATTCTTCTCTTTACAGCTTTAGGTAAACTGCAAATAATCAATTATTAATTTAAGAAACAAAGAAAACACAAAGAGTAACTTATAAGCTACTCTCTTTGCCTGAGCTTTTTTAAAGAAAAGAAAATCTATGATAAAGATAAATCCATACTCTCCTTGCTTGAAATTTTTCATAGTTTTTCAGTCTGAGGCTGGACCAAACGTTAACAACCAGGCTCTGTGCAGCAGAAGACATAACACTACTGCACAAACAGGCCAGAATAAGTCTAACCACAAAGAAGTTGTAAACATGATAGCGAGCCAGGTCACAATCCTAATTTTATTAGTGTCAAGCCATTATAGCCCCTGAAGGTTGCTATTTGACCTGGACATTCCAGAACTTAATCAAACAATTAAAAACATTCATTAAAAAACGAAAACAACTATTTTTTCTGTAGCCTTTCCTTTCCACTGAATTGTATGGACTTGCTCTGGCTAGCTCTGACTTGACACAGATTCAACATACAGAAATAAACTACCAACATTTGTCAGCCCTACTCACCCACGACTCCCCCAGCTACCCAGAATCTTAATTCAATTCTTTCATAGTTCTGTGTTTAATGACTGCAATTGAAGTTGATGACAGTAAGCAATATGACATAATCCTTAAATGTCTATAAATACTTAAAATTTTTCCTTGGAAATAAATTCTACTTTCACTTTTGTGTAGAATGATCCTATTGCTGGAAGATCAGCACCCTAAAAAGCATTTGCAATTGATCTAATGTTAATGAAGAACAAATGTTCAGGGCTCAATTCTCAGCAATCAACATGTATAGTTCTGCATGATCGACCATAAGCTACAAGGTCCTCCTACAGCAGCTTTCAGTTCTCAACTAATGAGTATCAAAGGATATGGGCCATAGTCTATCATGTTGTCAAAGTACTGAAAGGAACTTAGTGGATAAAGAAGCATATTATCTACTTTATAGTCTTCACACTTTAAAGTTCAGATTGGCAACAACATCTCCTCCACAATCTCCATCAGCACAGGTGCACTACAAGGCTGTGTGCTTAACCCCGTGCTCTACTCACTTTATACTTACTGAGGCTTAACGCAACTCCAATGTCATATTTGTTTGCTGATGACACCACTGTTGATGGTCAAATTAAAGGTGGCGACGAATCAGAATATAGGAGGAAGACTGAAAATCTGGCTGAGTGGAGCCACAGCAACATTAGCAAGACCAAGGAGGAAATCTGAGGTCCTTGAGCTAGTCCTCATGGGGGCATTAGAGGTGGAGAGGGTCAGCAACTTTAAACTACTTGGTGTTATCATTCCAGAAAATCTGCCCTGGGCATAGCACACAAGTGCAATTACGGTAAAAGCATGGCAGTGCCTCTATTTCCTTAGAAGCTTGCAAGATTTGGCAGGTCACCTAAATTTTTGACAAACTTCAATAGATGTGTGGTGAAGAATATATTGACTGGTTGCATCACAGCCTGATATGGAAACACCAATACCTTTGAATAAAAAAGCCTACAAACAAGTAGTGGATATGGCCCACCATCACAGTAAATGCTGCCATCTGGAAGGTGGCACAGGAGCCTCAGGACCAAAATCACCAGGTTCAGGAACAGTTATTACCTCTCAACCAACCAGGCTCTTGGAACCAGAGGGATAACTTCATTCGCCCCATCACTGAAACGTTTCTACAACCTATGGACTCACTTTCAAGGACTCCATCTCACTTTCAATATTTATTGCTTATTTATTATTTGTTTTTCTTTTTGTATTTGCAGTTTGTTGTCTATTGCACATTGGTTGTTTATCATTGGGTGTGATTGTTCATTGATTCTAATTTTTCTCTTGTATCTACTGTGAATGACTGCAAGAAAATGAATCTCAGATTGTACAAGATGACGTATGTAGTACTTTCCAAAAGACATAGGCACATATATAGAGCCAGCATGCCTAAGGTTTGTGCAAGAGTACAATTTTTGTCAACGGGGAGCGGAGAGCGAGTTTGTAAATCTGGCAGGAGTTAAGGATGTTGAGAATGGCAAGCGTGGAGTGCCGTGAGAGAGATGTGGGACAGGTGGCAGAGAAGGAGTTCTGGGGTAGGAAATGGCACGTGTGCAGACACACTCAGCCCTGAGACACCAGGCAAAGTCATCTGATTCCACACAACTAGTTTACTAATCATTACAGAATGTGTCTCTGGTGCTTCCCCCTCCCTTCCCCTTTCCCCAACCACCACTCTCCTCTCCTTGCCCCCTTCCCACTCTCACTGCATAACAGACACACATATCAGAATCAGTTTATTATTGCTCACATATGTCATTAATTTTTTTTTCATGGCAGCAGTACAGTGCCATACATAAAATTACTACAGGACCGTGCAAAAGTCTCAAGTACCCGAACTATATACATGTGCCTAAGGCTTTTGCACAGTACTATATATATTTTGATAAGAAATCTATTTTGAATTTATAGAATACCTTGGATTATGTGTCTATGGATTACTGTGTTTATTTAAAAGAACCTGCCGTAACCAGCTTGCAATAAATAGACTAGGAATTTCTAAGATTCTTCTACCTGTTGAATGAACAAAAAGAACCTGAACAGCTTACTTGGCCTGATGATATCAGCAATCAACAATACCAATTTTCTCTCTACCCCAATCATCACGACCTCACAATGACTTACTCTCTTCTCTGTAGAGTAATGTACAAGTGAACATGTCATCTTTCCACCAGGATAAGCTACAGATGAGATTTCAATCAACAATTTTGCTGCATTGATATACCGCTAGATACATTCCTGAAGTATTAGAATAATTCCTCTTCTACATTTTAAAAAGGTGTAGATTTCATATCAAGTACATTATGGTTAGAAGGCCAAAAATTGTAGTAAACCAATTATTAACAATAACTAGTTTTCTCCTTTTTCTGAGTGAGTCATGCTGGTATACATTTTGATGAAACATTCCAGTGAGAAAGAAAAATTGTAAGGAGTGGAGGACATGCCACAAATGGTTATTTACAAGAGTCAAAAGTTATAAGGCAAAAAGCAGAACATGGGTGACAGTTCAGGAGTTGGAAAGAATGCAAAAAATGAATACAAAGTTTGTAAGGAAGAAAAATTAGTGTAGATATTGAAGTTCTCAAAGTGAAAAACAAATAGTAAGCATCTATAGATATTTTAAAAAGTAACTAAAAATGAGATTGGATCCTTTCAATAACTGAGTAATTAAAATCAACAGTGTGACAAGAATACACATAGATTAAGATGTAGCTGGCCTGGGCTGGCACCAGTGGAATCAGCAGTTGGTCTGCCATCTGTCATCAGGAGAGAGAGGGGGATAAGGAAAACAATGGAGCAGCATTTGGAGATGTTAATGAAGGGACGGGAGAGAGTAATGGAAGGAGAGCTGTCAAGATCGGCTCCCCCTTTGAACCCTGAACTGTTTGAAGTGATGGACAGGCGATACCCCAGCAGGGGGATAAAAAGGGACAGGTTCGCTAAGGCAGGACACACACGACACCCGAGGTAACAAGACCCTGGAAGCGGTGTGTCTCTCATAAGTCGGTGGGAAGTACCAGGTCATAAACGCACAGGGTGGAAAGGCACGATCGGCGGGAACCTGCTGTGTGTCCACCCTTGCCTGGATGCCAGGTTCACCGCAGGGAAACGATCATATTTGGAAACGGAGGGGACACGGTCGGTGACCTTAGATGACATCACAAAGGACTCGTCCGGAAGCTGACTGCGAACGTCTGTGTGGGAGCTTTGAACATTCATTCATTTTGCTCTCTCTCTCCTTCCCCCCACTGTCCATCTCCCACGGCAGCGATTACTGCGAACTGAACTGAACTAAATTGAACTGAACTTTGCGTCACTTTGAAACTGGTCTTTAACCCCTAGACAACGATAGAGCTTGATTGATCCTGTTATCTTAATTCTGCATACATGTGTGTTTATCATTGCTGAACTGTTGCATTTATTATCCTTTTGATTAGAGTACTGTGTTGCTTGTTTCTTTAATAAAACTTTCTTAGTTCTAGTAATCCAGACTCCAACTGAGTGATCCATTTCTGCTGGTTTGGCAACCCAGTTACGGGGTACGTAACAACAGAAAAACAGATGAATTAAACAAGCTACTTTGCCTCCACAATAAAGAATGTAAGTGACACTATGTTTGTGTGTGTGTGTGTGTGTATATATATATATATATATATATATATATATTAAAAAAAAGTTAATTCTAGAATTGGAAGAGGAGGAATTATACCATTGTACATGAAATACAAGATTAATATACAAATAATTGGGAAATCTAACAAAGTGATTGTTTCTTCCCCTCTGCCATCTGATTCCTAAATGGACATTGAACCCTTGGATGCCACCTCACTTTTTTTAATATACAGTATTTGTTTTTTTTTGCATGTTTTAAAATCTATTCAATATACATATACTGCAATTGATTTGTTTATTTTATTTATTTATTTTATTTTTCCTCTTCTATATTATGCATTGCATTGAACTGCTGCTGCTAAGTTAACAAATTTCACGTCACATGCCGGTGATAATAAACCTGACATCAGACCCAGGCAATGAACAAACGATGATGAGGAAGCAGTGTGCACGTGGCAAAATCTGCAAGAACGATTGCGGCTTGAAGATCTAACAAGCGAGGATGAAGTGTTTGGCGGGAGCAGGAGCAGCACAACGTGCAGGTGTCCAACCTGGTGAGACAAAGGAGGGGCCAGGCCCAGAGTCGCCCCATAGTGCCCGGAACCTCCAAGTGTTGCAAACTAATCCCTCTAACATGAAGTCTAACAGGAGGCGGATCAAATGGCCTGCAGCTAACATGACTTCACTGTGGAAGCAGCTTGATAAAGATGTTAACCAAATTCTGGAGGCAACAGCAAGCCATGATAACAATTATTATTCATAGCCCATTCTTTAGTTAGAGCCTTCAGCATTTTGGGCATCGAGGGAGAGAGGAAGAGGAGAGCCATCCGCAGTACCACCGATGTGGCAGAGAGGGCCTCAAGATGGTTGTGGTTCAAAAGAGGGGAGCCATGGAGTCATAAGTAGCTAGCCATCTGGACACAAGCTGGGGTCTGATTAGCCCTGGCTGGGTCACCTGGAGGAGGTTGTATGATGTTGAAAGACCCGAAACACCCGATGATTCCAGGAACATCACTGAAGATGTGTCCAGAAGCATCAATAGATGTATGTACACAGCATTCTGATTCATCGCCGGAGGAAATGAATATAAAAAAGGGTTAGATTTAAGTTGGACATGGCAATGACAAGACTATATCCAGAGTACTGTATACAGTACCAGTTCTCTCATTTAAGAAAGGATTTAATGAATTGAAAACAGTTTGGCAACTGTTTTCTACCGGACAGCTACTTGGAATGAGCAGGTTGTCTTATGAACAGAGGCTGGACAGGCTAGTTAAATTCAAATAACCACCTCAATTTAAAAGAAAGGTGTCCAAACCGAAATGCGAAATGTGAGAAGTCTTGAATAGGTGAATATGGAGAGAATGTTTTCAATTGTGGTAGAATCCAGAATTAGGCTACTATTTAAAAAGAACAAAGCAACATTTCTTTGAGGCAGAGGTATTTTCCCCCTCCTAGCAGGTATGAGTGCCTCAAAGTGTATTGAAAGAGACTTTGAATAATTTAAGGCAGAGATCAATAGATTCTTAGTAAGGATGTGAAATATTAACAGGGAAGGCAAGACTGCTGAGTTGAGGTTTGAAGATCAGTCACAATCTCAATGAACAGCAAAGCAATTTTGTGGAACCAATTAACTTACTGTTGCTCCTAATATATTTACAAACTTTACCTGAACCATGCGAACTTATTGTTGGGAAGATGGGAATTCAGTGGGTGAGCATCAAGAAGGTCTATCAATCCACAGATAAGGATTTCAGCAGCTGAGGGAGATGATGTTAATGGCAGAAACACCACACGGGGTAAAAAAAAACAACCAATCTGCCTCATCCTAGTAAATGGGGGTGTGGTGGGAGGGGAAAGAGGTGAAAATCTGTGACAGTTACTCTCTATTACTTCAATTCTGGTTCTTGCTCAGGCAGTCTGACAATCCAGCTTGTGCAGAGAGATAGAGCTTTTTCTTTCATTATATTTGTGGAAGCTTCCTGAACAGCTATTACTCTTAGGCTGTAACAGGACCACTCCAAAAAAAGATGAAGGACAAACTAGTATCAAAAACCACCCATATGAAATCCCCGAAGGTAACAATTAAAAATCAAAAGGCAACAAAGCACCATGATTGCATTATGGTGTTGCAAATAATTGATGCACTGCTTCTGGAAATTAATGCCCAAACCAACTTGTAAACATTCTACTCACGTTTCAATGTAGCTTGATGGAGTGTGTGAAATACTGTCAAGTTTTTCCTGCAAAGCTGCTAATACCTGTGGATTCGGCATGACCTGAGCTGTCAATTTTGCTGTAAAGGAGGGAATAATTGTGAACACACATTCCATCAGCACAGTCAACATATGACCAAAAAAAACATTAATTCCTATTTCATTATTCACTCCCAAACTTGAGGGTAAACATCAGTAGAGATCTCATATATTCAATATCACCATTTCTCTCATCTTAAAATCACATGGTCTACTTTCAAATGCAATGACATTTCAGGCAATGGCTCAATGCAATCAGAAGATAGCTTTGAGCCTACATGTAATTTAAATTACAAAAGTAGTTATTAAAAGATGACCAATTATAGTGGACATGGCATGTGGCTACAGAACTTGGCAGTTGCTGGAGGCCACCGTGATCCACTGCAATCTTATTTGCAGTTCAGAGAAGTTCAGCTTCATTGATGAGCTGGAATCAGCGCTCTGGAAACTGCAAAGTGCGTAAGAGAGCATTCTTTGCATATTTTCAAATATACAGTCATCCTCTAAAAGCTATACAATACAAACAGGAGCACAGATATACAATTTTGCTATTGTGTCCAAGTTCGGAAAGAAATACTGCTTCCTTTGTGCCAGGGGTTAAGCATATCTCTTTAGAAGCTTGAAGGACAACTGAGGCAAAAATCTTGAGAGTAACAGAGCACTAAAATAGGCTCTTCAGCCTAATCCATCTATGCCAATCAATGTGCCTGTCTCATCTAGACTCACTTGCTTGTATTTGGCCTACATGCCTCTAAACCTTTTCTTTCCGTTTATATGTCCAATGTCTTTTATGTAAGTGCACCCACCTCTACCACTTATACTGGCAGCTTCTTTCACATATCCACCATACTTCACAAAAAAAAACTTGCCTTTTATATCTATTCCTTTTGTATCTTTCCCTTCTAGTCTCCTTGAAATCTTTCTCCTCTTACTTTAACCTATAGTTGCTAGCTTCAGACTGTCCTATTCAGGGAAACAGGCATGCCTATTTAGTTCAGCTGGTTTTAAATGCTGCACTGTGGACCAAAACAAATGGGTGTAATCTGATGGCCACTACAAGGATGTCATTGCAAGGGAACTGACATTTTATAATTTGGAAGCATAAGAGGAATTGGAGGGAGGAACTGGTGGTTGCTTGTGAGGAATGGCATTGGATCAAAAGCTTAACGTGTAGAAACAATTTGGGTACAGATTGGGCTGGTGGGAGACTACAAAGACCTTTGACATCAAGAAATAACAGGACATTTACGAAAGATACAGCAATAGTTGCAAATTAGTTTAATTTTTGCAGAGATCGGGCAAATTGGAGAGTACATTGACTGGCTGCATCACAGCCTGGCATGGAAACCCCAATGCTCTTGAATGGAAAATTATACAAAAAGTCGTGGATACAGCCCATTCCATCATGGGTAAAACCCTCCCCAACCATTGAGCACATCTACATGAAACACTGTTGCATGAAGGCAGCATCTATCATCAGAGATTTCTGCCAGAGGACACACTCTCTTCCTGCCGCTACCATCAAGAAAAAGGTACAAGAGCCCCAGGACTCCTATCACCAGACTCAGGAACAGTTATTGTCCCCCAAGCATCAGGCTCTTGAACCGGGGCGATAACATCACCCAATTTCACCTGTCCCCTCACTGAAATGCTCCTCCAACCAATGGACTTACTTTTAAGGACTCCATCTCATGTTCTCAATATTTATTGTTTGCTTGCTTATTTATGATTTCTTTTTATATTTGCACTGTTTGTTGTCTTTTGCACTCTGGTTGAACACCTAGCTAGGCAATCTTTCATTGATTCTGTTATGGTTAATATTCTGTAGATTTATTCAGTATGCCAAAAAAAAAAGAATCTCAGGGTTTTATATGGTGAAATATATGTACTTTCATAATAAAATTTACTTTGAACTTTGAAATCATACTAGCCAGAGGGAATATTCAAGGGAACAGGTTATTTTAGATCTAGTAATGGGTAATGAGAAGGAATTAATTAATAAATTTGTAGTAATGGATCCTTTGGGAAAGAGCAATTATAACATGACAGGCTTTCATATGTTGCAGATAGAAATATAGGTCTCAACTGATTATATTAAATCATGTAAATTATATAGGTGAAAAAGCTAGTGACCAGATCCAAAAAAAAGATTGAAAGACAAGGCTATTAACAAATGATGGCAGATATGCAAAAAAATATTTTAACTTGCAAAGGCAGATAGTTTTTCGCACTGGAATAGAAGGATGTCCTGTGGCTAACAAAAGAAAATTAGGGAGAGAAACAAATTGAAAAAGTTGTGGTTCATGGTCAGCATGGACTTGGTAAATTGAAGTATTTTCATGACGTTAAAAGGAAATAAAATTACTTTAGATTTTCACGATGTGTGGTACGACAACTTTAAAAAAAAATGACCAAAGGATGTTAAAACAAAAGGAAGAAGAGGAACCTTGAGATTAAACCAAAAACTAACAAGACCGAAGGAAGAAATTCTGTAAGGAGAGAATACAAAATTAACATGAAACAGGAAATGGTTTCAGCAAATGAGTTGCATCTTTTCTTACAGTAAAGACATATAGAGCTCGGAAACAGGCTGAGTGGAGGGGAAGCAAATCCTGATGCAGTGTTTTGACCTGAAACATCAAAAAATCCTTTCCCCTGATCAATGCTGCTGAACCCACTGAGCTCCTCCAGCAGATTGTTTGTTTGTCTGGAAACAGGCCTGTGTGCCCAATTTGTCCCTGCTGACCAGTTAACTACTTAAATTCAACTTTCTCCTTATCCCTCTAATCTTTCCCACCCATGTACTTGATGTCTTTTAAACATTACAATTTTATCTACCTTGCATGCTTCCTCTGACAGCTGCTCTATATGCCCCCAACAATCAGTGTGCGGGAAAAAAATTGCCTCCCTGCTCCCTTTCAAATATCATCTTAAGCTCATGCACTCTAGTTTACCCTCAGATTTTGCCTCCTTCACCCTTACAGAATTTTTTTAGTTGTCCTCTGTTGGTTAGTTTAGTTACCCTTGTAAATTTAGACAATCGTCTTCACTGCCCACTATACCAACAATTTTAGCGTTGCCTGCAAACTTACTAAATTAACAACGTTGTTGTCCAAAACACAAATACAGATGAACAATAATAGTGGATCCAGTACCAATCCTTGCAGCTCGTCACTGCTGACAGGCTTCCAATCTGATAAACAACCCTCTTACCAAGCCAATTTTGTATCCAATGGTTAGCTTACCCCTACATTTCAACCCAAATCATGAAATGTGGTCACTGGCATGTTTTCTAAGCAGCTGGTGATTATTCTGCACCCTCCCTACTGCGACACTACATCTTCAACATTATGAAATTATGTAAGAGCTGCAGATTCAGTGGAAGAAATTTGTACTATACCTCCACAGAAGTGCATACAAATAATTATGTCAGCAGCTATCTCAAGCAGTTCACAAACAAGAGAAAATCTACAGATGCTGGAAATCCAAGCAACACACACAAGATGCTGGAAGAACTCAGTAGGCCAGGCAGCATCTATGGGAAAAAGTGCAGTCGACGTATCCAGCCAAGACATTTCGGCAGGACTGGAGAAAAAAAGATGAGGAGTTTATTTAAGTTGTGGGGGAGGGGAGAGAAAAACACAAAGTGATAGGTGAAATCAGGAGCAGGAGGGATGAAGTAAAGAGCTGGGAAGTTGATTGGTGAAAGAAATACAGGGCTGGAAAGGGGGGAATCCAGTAGGAGAGACTGCATATTAAAGCCAGAGGCTGACACCATCAATATAGAACCCAAATAATAATCCTCAATCAAATTCCTAAATGTAAAAGATTTCAAAGTCCACTGACTTAACCGAGTTATTTTTATAACATGGATTTCTTATAAGACAAGCTTATTAAAAGAAGTTACTCTTGCTAATACATGAACCTCTTATTCAGATTAATAAGATCAAAATCATGTATGAACCACTCAAATTATTTTAATAAAATAGTGTTTATTCTTCTAATACAAATTGGAGCTGGTGGTAGACCTGAGGAGAGCTAAGGTACCGGTGACCGCTGTTTCCATCCAGGGTGTCAGTGTGGACATGGTAGAGGATTACAAATACCTGGGGATACGAATTGACAATAAACTGGACTGGTCTAAGAACACTGAGGCTGTCTACAAGAAGGGTCAGAGCCGTTTCTATTTCCTGAGGAGACTGAGGTCCTTTAACATCTGCCAGATGATGCTGAGAATGTTCTACGAGTTTGTGGTGGCCAGTGCTATCATGTTTGCTGTTGTGTGCTGGGGCAGCAGGCTGACGGTAGCAGACACCAACAGAATCAACAAACTCATTCATTAGGCCAGTGACATTGTGGGGATGGAACTGGACTCTCTCACGGTGGTGTCTGAAAAGAGGATGCTGTCCAAGTTGCATGCCATCTTGGTCAATGTCTCCCATCCACTACATAATGTACTGGGTGGGCACAGGGGTACATTCAGCCAGAGACTCATTCCACCGAGATGCAGCACAGAGCATCATAGGAAGTCATTCCTGCCTGTGACCATCAAACTTTACAACTCCTCCCTTGGAGGGTCAGACACCCTGAGCCGATAGGCTGGTCCTGGACTTATTTCATAATTTACTGGCATAATTTACATATTACTATTTAACTATTTATGGTTCTATTACTATTTATTATTTATGGTGCAACTGTAATGAAAACCAATTTCCCCCGGGATCAATAAAGTATGACTATGAAATACTGTTACATAATGTTGCAGACAAGTTTGCTTGTCTCAATGGCATTTATGGAGAATTGGCATATTATCTAGATTTGATATAGCACCAGAATGGAACCCCATGTCTGTGGAATAACAGGTTATGTACAGTGCAATTGATTGTAATGAAAAGGGTAAGTTATTAAAGAAAATACTAAAAATGTACATTGTTTTCCAATTCAACTAAAATAACAGCTTAACTATCATTAAAATTAATGAACATGGATACTTGTAATAACTGTACCTTTTCCTTTGCTCTCAGTTGGCTGTTTGTCGATTCCCAAAGGTTCTACAGAAGCATCATCCCCTTTACTAAAACACAAAACAGCATTGTCACAAAGAGTATATGAACTAGCACAGGTCTGTTGCTAAAAAAAGGGAAATTAATTTAACTAAGTCTCCCCTTATGCATACTCTGAAGAGGAACATATGAATTGCAATATAAGGACGAGGTTATGAAATACCTTGAGGTGCATGACAAGATAGGCCGAAGCCAGCATGGTTTCATGAAGGGAAGATCCTGCCTTACCAACTTATTGGAATTTTTTGAGGTAATCTCGAATAAGATTGACAAGGGAGAGGCTGTGGATGTTGTGTATTTGGATTTCAAAAGGCCTTCGCTAAGGTGCCGCATATGAGGCTGCTTAATAAGATGAGAGCCCATGGAATTACAGGAAAGATATTGGAATGGGTGGAGCATTCGCTAATAGGCAGAAAGCAAAGGGTAGGAATAAAGGGATCCTATTCTGATTGGTTGCCGGTTACTAGTGGTGTTCCGCAGGGGTCGGTGTTGTGGCTGCTTCTTTTTACGATGTATATCGATGATTTGGATTATGGATTAAATGGTTTTGTGGCCAAGTTTGCGGATGACACCAAGATAGGTGGAGGAGCAGGAAATGTTGATGAAACGGAAAGGTTGCAGAGAGACTTAGTCAGTTTAGGAGAGTGGGCAAAGAAATGGCAGATGAGATACAACGTTGACAAATGTACGGTTATACATTTCAGAAGAAGAAATAATCAGGCAGATTATTATTTAGATGGGGAGAAAATTCAAAAATCGGAAGTGCAAAGGGACTTGGGGGTCCTCGTGCAGGATACCCTAAAGGTTAACCACCAAGTTGGATTGGCCGTAAGGAAAGCGAATGCTATGTTGGCATTCATTTCAAGAGGAATAGTGTATAAGAGTAAGGAGGTGTTGATGAGGCTCTATGGGGCATTAGTGAGACCTCATTTGGAATACTGTGTGCAGTTTTGGGCCCCCTATCTTAGAAAGGATATACTGATGTAGGAGAGAGTTCAGAGAAGATGTACGAGGATGATACCTGGAATGCAGGGGCTAACATATGAGGAGCGTCTGTCGGCTCTTGGATTGTATTCATTAAAGTATAGAAGAATGAGAGGGGATCTCAATGAAACGTTTCCAATGTTGAAAGGGTTGGACAGAGTAGATGTGGAAAGGTTGTTTCCCTTGGTGGTTGAGTCCAGGACAAGAGGCCATAGTCTTAGAATTAGAGGGTACCCAGTTAAAACAGAGATCAGGAGAAATTTTTTTAGCCAGGGGGTTGTGGATTTGTGGAATTCGTTGCCACATATGGCTGTGGAGGCCCGATCATTGAGGGTGTTTAAGGAGGAGATTGACAGGTATCTAATTAGTCAGGGTATCATGGGATATGGGGAAAAAGCCAGAAATTGGAACTAGATGGGTGAATAGTTTAGCTCATGGGGGAGCTGCGGAGCAGACTCCATGGGCCGAATGGCCTACTTCAGCTCCTTTGTCTTGTGATAATATTCATATGCAGCTATATCACAATCACTGGTCAGTTGGGATAATCAAAATTAAACAATTCCTAACTGCGAGTTTAAACTCAACTGCTATCTTTCCCTATGCATCCTTCCTCCTGAATAGCCACATTAATTATTTTCTTGAGTTCATGTATAATTGCAAAGAACAATCTTCTTGGACCTCAGCCAATCTTCTATCTACACGAGTTATCAGAAAGCACTCCACAGGACATCTGTGAAAATCTGCTAATCTTTGGTAATGTATTAAATCTCCTCAAGCTCCTAAATGAAATATAGCTGCTGGCATACCTTCTTAGTAATTGCATCCAATATGTTGGGCTCAGTAGCTCTTCAGATATTGACACCCAGGAATTTGAAGCTGCTCACCCTTGCCATTACTGGCCCCTCTGAGAACTGCTATGCATTCTCCCAATTTCCTCATGCTGAAGTCAACAATCAATTCCTTGGTCTTACTGACATTGAATTCAAGGTTGTTGTCATTGTTGTTACACCACTCCTGTATGCTTCCTCGTCACCACCTGAGATTCTGTCAACAACACGTGTGTTATCGGCAAATGCGTAGATGGCATTGGAGCTATCCCTAGCCACACAGTCATGAGTGTTGACAGTACAGTAGTGGGCTAAGCATACATCCCTGAGTTATTCCGGTGTTGATTAACAGCAAGGAGGACATGTTATTTCTGATCTGACTCAACTATGGCCTCTTGATGAAGTCAAGGAAATTATGCAGAGTGCGGTACAGAGGTCCAGGTTTTGCGTACTTGTTGACTAGTAGGGACGGGATGATTGCATTAGGACGCTGAGCTATACTGACATAGGTATTGCTATTGACCAAATATTCCAAGGCCAAGTGGAGAGACAGTGAGATTGTATCCGCTGTAGACCTACTTGCGATGGTATGCAAATTGCAGCGAATCCAGGTCCTTGTTCAGGGAGGAGTCAATTCTAGCCATAATCAAACTCTCAGAGCACTTCATCACAGTAGATGTGAGTGCTTTGTGGTTGAGGCAGCTCACCCTGCTCTTCCTGGACACTAATATGATTGGGCATATTTAAAGAGGAAGTTGACAGGTTGTTGATTAGTAAGGGTGTCAAAGATTACTGGAAACAGGCAGAAGAACAGGGCTGAGACTGATTAATAAATCAGCCATGATGTAATGGCAGAGCAGATTCAATGGGCCGAACAGCCTAATTCTGCTCCTATGTCTTAGTGACGCAACCAGTCCATGTCTGGTACGGAGGCTCTAATCCACAGTACCAGAAAAAGCTGCAGCTAGTTCTATCATGGGCACTAGCCTCCCACCATTGAGGACATTTTAAAAAAAACAATGCCACAAGAAGGCAGCATCCATCGTGAAGGACCATCAACAGGGAACCAGGGACCTTTTGCTGTCCCAGGGACTAAATGAATCTTATCAGTAATAGCCACAGATAGCCACAAATGCTTTAGATTTTAGCAGAAAGCCATTTTTATTCTCCTTTGTCATGTATTTAGATTTATATATCCAAATGAGGGCTGGCTTTTTAAATTCATTGCAGAAGGGAATTTGGTTGTTTACAATGAAATCAGAAAACATACTTCGAATGATCCGATAATATTCTGCAACTATCCAGACCATGCAATGCTTCTTACAGATACCCCACCCAGAAATATGGAAGTGCAGAGGTGAAATCTACTTTTGGAATTGCGAACCTTTAGAATTCCATTCTGGAAGGCTGCGGATACAGAGTTATCAACTGACTTCAAAGCCAAGATGGACTTCAATTTAGGACCAAAATTCTAATCAACCATGATTATACTGAGATAATGCATTACATAATCTTAATTTTATCATGCTCTTATGGATACTTAACATGGATGCCAAATGCCAAGAATAGTTAAAATGGATCAGGGTGGATAAATCCCAGGTAAAGATCAAAATTATGTCAGCATATTGTGACATTTCTCACAGTAATGCTCCGATTTAATACTGATTAAAATTTTGCCTTCAAAGATCAAGTATTCTGCACAATACCTGAACCTCAACAAAATCATTAAGTACATCAGGCTGCTTTTTATTGTTTACAGCTCAACATTCAAAACAATCATACCCTCAGTTCTAGCCAACACGTCCAAAACCAGGGCCCCTATACTTCACTCTGCAACTAGATCCTTGACTTCCTCGTAGGGAGACAACAGTCAGTGGGGATCGGAAATATCATCATCTTCTCGCTTTCAATCAAGACTGGTGCACCTCAAGGACATGTGCTTAGCCCACTGCATTACTCTCTCTACACCCACGACTGTGTGGCTAGGCACAGCTCAAACACCATCTATAAATTTGCTGAGGACATGACTACTGTTGGCAGAATTTCAGATGGTGACAAGGAGATGCACAGGAGTGAGATAGATCAATTGGTTGAGTGGTGTCGCAACAACAACCTTGCACAACGTTAGTAAGACCAAGGAATTGATTGTGGACTTCAGGAAAGGGAAGCCCAAGGAACACACACCAGTAGTCAGAGGGATCAGCAGTGGAAAAGCTGAACAGTTCCAAGTTCCTGGGTGCTAACAGTTCTGAAGACCTATCCTAGGCCCAACATATTGATACAATTACAAAGAAGGTATGACAACAGCCAAGTTTCATTAGTTTGAGGAGACATGGTATGTCACCAAAAACTCTCACAAATTTCTACAGATGTACCATGGACAGCATTCTAACTGGTTGCATCACTATTTGGTATGGAGGAGGCCACTGCACAGGATCAGAACAAAAAGTTGTAAGCTCAGCCAGCTCCATCATGGGCAACAGCTTCCCCAGCATTGAGAACAACTTCAAAGTATGATGCTTCAAAAAGGAAGCTTCGATCATTAAGGACATGCCTTCTTCTCATTGTTACTATCAAGGAAGTGGTACAGGAGCCTGAAGAGACACACTCAATGTTTCAGGAACACCTTCTTCCCCTCTGCCATCAGATTTCTGAATGGACAATGAACCCATGTACACTATCTCACTATTTTATGGCTCTCTTTTGCACTACATAATTTTATAGCAGTTGTATCATTTTCAGCAATATTACTCTTTTGATCTTCCTAAACCAAACTACCATTTAAATGAATGCAAGTGACCAATAGCTTAATGCGTCTTACCTATTCTTATCAGCCATCATTCACGATGATGATGGTCCAACTAGAAAAAGAAATAAATAGCAAAATTAACTGGAAATAGTATGAAATGGAACCAATACCATTCAATAAACAGCCTCAGGACAAATAACATTAAAAGAAAAACAAAACACTGCCATACAGGACATTTACATAAATATTCTGAGGCAATGTGTATTACTTCAACAACATAATTTTTTAACCAAATGAAAACTTGTGTGTAGGAATACTATGACAAAATCCAGAATCTTTAACCTTCTGTTAATAAAAGTATCATGGCAGCTCAGTGTGTCAATAACATCCTGAATTCTTTAATTATGAAGAGATTTCAGTATTGACAGAAACAAATAAATAACAGGAGAGCTAAAACTGAGATGCTTAATTTAAAATTAAAAGTGAAATGATGTGTTACATTGCACTAAACTATGCAAGCACTGACCATTGAGATTTTTGCTTAAATGTCTGATAATTTAAAGTGTAATATATGCCCCATTTTAGTTTTTGTTAACCTTTTATAATTACAAAAGTAATCCATAAATTGTTTATTTACATAATGCAAGGCCCAGTTAATCTACAGGTGATATGCATCAAAGGTTTCTTAGGAACTGAGATGTGTAATAAATACTCACCTTGCCAGTGAAGCTGATGGATTGGACTGTACAATTGTTAGTTTCCTTGTAGTTTAACTTTTTATGCTTGTTTATATAAATATCCATATACAAGTAATTGTTCAACGGGTTTTCTAATGGTTAGTTTCCTCATTTCCTCACTTGCAGACCCTAGTCAATTTGAATTGACAACACCTCCTCCACAATCTTCAACAGCACAGGTGCACCACAAGGCTGTGTGATTAGTCCCGTTTTATTTGCTTTATTCCATATGCCTAAGCGGAGCTCCAATGCCATATTCTACTTTACTCACGGCACCACTGCCGTAGGCCGAATCAGTATATAGGAGGGAGATCGAAAACCTGGCTGAGTGGTGTCATAACAACAACTTCTTACTCAATGTCATCAAGACCTTGGAGCTGATTATGGATTTCAGGAAAAGGAAACCAGAACTCCATGAGCCAGCCCTCATCGGGCAGAGAGGCAGAGAGGCTCCACAACTTTAAATTGATCAGTTATTATTTTGGAAGACCTGTCCTGGGCCCAGCACTCAAATACAATTATAGAAAGCATGGCATTAGTTTGTGAAGATTTCGCATGACATCTAAAAATTTTACAAAATTCTGTAGATATGTTTTGGAGAGTAAGTTGACTGACTGCATCATAGCACATGGTTGAACGTCCAAGTTGCTGTGGTCTTTCATTGATTCTATTATGATTATGGATTATTTAGCCTGTCTAAAAAAACTGAATCTCGGTTGTTTATGGTGACATGTATGTGCTTTGATAATAAATTTAGTCTGAACAGCTCCTCTGTACTTTCTGGAAGCCCCTTGGTTTCAGTGGCAAGTATCGCATTCCTTGAATGAGGGCTATCTGGTGGCTGAACTGTTATCTATGGAAATTCAATGAAATGTGTGTTATCAGCAGATTGGTATAAGAGGACCAGACTAAATAGGACTGGGTTCTATGCTTTTATTTTCCCCTGCTGCAAAGGTCTCTTTATATTTATATCTACATCCTCCTTTCTCCCTCTCTCACACATGCTTCATTTTCTTTCTCCTCCTCTTTTCATTCTTGTAATGTTTAGTAAATGAGTATGTAACAAGTTTTATGCCTCATTCTTGATTTCTGAAGAACCTTGGACCAAAAACATCATGATCCAGCAAAGCCCATGCCCAGTCAATGAACACATGTGATTTTGGTGTGTTTTCTGGATTGAGCTGGGCAAAACTGAATTCCGTCATATATGTTTTCATAATTCTGTAACCTGTTCAATGTTACCTACATAAATAAAACAAGTGGCATATAATACTACTGCAATGGAATCATCAGCTTACTATAGATTGCCAACTGATTATAAATTACAAATAATTGACCATAAAAAGCCTCTGGTACATCTTCAGCAACTTAGTGAACAAAGACATAGTAAGCTGCTGTTCCTATAGAATTAATAATCTTGTGTTTTGAACTGCATAGGCATGAGTGTCATAGCTTGTTAACAAAACTTTGATACAGCATAGGTTTGATTTTATTCTAGCGACTAATATACAAATACACTCAGGTAGTTTAAATCAACTGGGAATTTAAATAAATCAGAATAGATCCCAAGGTAGATTTGAAAAACACAAAAATGCAGTTTAGTGATGTTTTTAAACTTTGGCCAACATACATAAATGCTGTACATTTCTCAAGAGTTAAAAATCAAAATGAAAGCAAGGGGGAAAAAAATCTCAGTTCCAAAGCATTTCAGATCACATAGGATTTTGAAGTGCTCAGGCAACCAGTTTTCAACTTAAGAAATTTGTATGCCATATGAAATGCTGTTGTTAAACTTAACTAGAAACTTATTAATTCAGGGAAAGCTGCCCAATTTAGTGTCAGTTTACTCCCTACAGTGCAGCTGAAAATTTTCCACCAATACTGTTTCTTTTAAGGCAATCTTGTGTAACAACAAATTAGCAACTACAACATACAGCTACTGCGTGAAATAAATTAAAAACAAAAGATGACTTTTGAGTCACCATGCATCAGTATAGATTGACAACCAATGTCAAAAGCCCAATTATTCAAACCTCATTCCACTAAACCAAGTTTTACACTGGGATTAACATGCACACTAGGCAAGTCAAAAATGAATTCTCATAAGGAAGCATAAACCACAACATTGAAACAAGTCATTCAGCTCAAATAATCCAAGCCACTGATCAAATGATTTCAGAATCTTCCCATACTCCTCTATCCCCGCTTCTGTGTCAAAGAACTTCATCTTAATTTGTTTTTGGAGGGTTCTTCTTCTCTCGGTATTTTTAAATTGTTGCAGACAGTACTCATTATTATTGAATGCACATACTACCATTGATATCCTTAGTAATAACCCCCACCCTCCCAATGGAGCTAAGATCAAGATTAGCCGCATCATATCGTGTGACAGAACAGGTTGAAGGGACCATACAGGCTACTCCTGACCCTATTATATATTCTTTTCTGCATTGTCCATAATGCCTCCCCCAGTAAAAACCTACACAACCACTTCTCCCTACTATTCCAATGCAACTGCCATCCAACTGCTTTCTTGCTTTCACCAACCCATCCTCCTTCATCCCACTCAAACCTCTTCCTCCAATCACAAAAAAGAGAAAATATACAGATGCCGGAAATCCAAGCAACACACACAAAATGTGGGAGGAACTCAGCAGGCCAGGCAGCATCTATGGAAAAAAGTACAGTCGACGTTTCGGGCTGAGACCCTTCGGCAGGACTGGAGGGAAAAAAAGCTGAAGAGTAGATTTAAAAGGTGAGGGTAGTGGAGAAAAACGCAAGGTATTAGGTGAAACCTGAAGGCGGGAGGGCTGAAGTAAAGAGCTGGGAAACTGATTGGTGAAAGAGATACAGGAGTGGAGACGGGAGAGTCTGATAGAAGAGAACAGAAGGCTATGGAAGAAAGAAAGGGGGTGGTAAGGGGAACACTACTGGAAGTTCAGAAATTGATGCTTACGCCATCAGGTTGGAGAGTACCCAGACGGAATATAAGGTGCTGTTCCTCCAGAGTGTGGCCTCATCACGACAGTGAAGGAGGCTATGGACAGACATATCAGAACGGGAATAGGAAGTGGAATTAAAATAAGTGGCCGCTGGCAGACGGAGTGTGCAATCTTCACAATGGAAGACTACTATGATGCAGCCAGCAAAACATCCTTTTGGTAATCCACACTGCTACCTTTAAGAATCAAGTGGAAATACACCACAAAGATCATGCTTTCCTCCACATCCTTCAATATTCTCTCAACTTTATTTGATTTCATGCCTACAAGCTTCCTTCCTCAAATTTCTGGATTCAGTCACATTTGTTTTTTTCTACCCAGATGACCAAATTATTTATACCTTTCTACAGTGTAAACATTTCTTCCTCATTGTACCATCATATCCTCTACATTTAGGTTTAGAACCTTAATATCCTGTAAAATATAAGGGATCGACTAGCCAGTCCTATTGAATTTCATTGGCAAGAGCTTCCTGATCCCAAAACATTAAGCTATTACACAGTAAAATTAAATTATTCTGGTACTAGATGAGATTTTAATGTATTATTGATTATTCTTTCTTTTTATTATTGATTATTCTATTAACATCCCAACACTTAATTTACTTTTGTTTTTAAGACATTATTCAGTGGAATAATTCGTTTCCCACGTTGAAGAGACACGCTGAGTGGAAAGGGAGCACAGGACCCAGCACATGGTAAACCAGATGCTGGACCATGGGGATTTCCAAATAGCCAAAGTGCAGATTATAAGTGTTTTACTGTACCATGTTTCCTGCTACTGAGCTTTTATTTCATCAGTTAGCATCATGCAATGTTATCAACAAGTTTTCTATGTCCATGTAGACTACATAAAATGTTAGTTTTATTAACCCTTATTCTAACTTCTTTTATCAATGTTGCTTGTTACCTCAAACAAAATTAGACAGACATGGATTTCCTTTAACGAGGTACAGTCGACGTTTCAGGCCGAGACCCTTCGTCAGGACTAACTGAAGGAAGAGCTAGTAAGAGATTTGAAAGTGGGAGGGGGAGGGGGAGATCCAAAATGATAGGAGGGGGAGGGATGGAGCCAAGAGCTGGACAGGTGATTGGCAAAAGGGATATGAGAGGATCGTGGGACAGGAGGCCCAGGGAGAAGGAAAAGGGGGAGGGGGGAAAAACCCAGAGTCCTAACGATCCTGACGAACAGTCCTGACGAAGGGTCTCGGCCTGAAACTTCGACTGCACCTCTTCCTACAGATGCTGCCTGGCCTGCTGCGTTCACCAGCAACTTTGACGTGTGTTGTCCCAACATATCGATGCAGTTATAAAGGTGACAAGACAGCACCTATACTTCATTAGGAGTTTGAAGAGATTTGGTATGTCAACAAATACACTCAAAAACTTCTATGGAGGTACCGTGGAGAGCACTCTGACAGGGTGCATCACTGGCTGGTATGGAAGGGCTACTGCACAGGACTGGAAGAAGTTGCAGAGGGTTGTAAACTTAGTCAGCTCCATCTTAAGTACTAGCCTACAAAGTTCCCAGGACATCTTCAAGGAGTGATGTCTCACAAAGGCAGTGTCCATTATTAAGGTCCTCCAGCACCCAGGGCATGCCCTTTTCTCACTGTTACCATCAGGTAGGAGATACAGAAATTTGAAGGCACACACTCAATGATTCAGGAACAGCTTTTTCTCCTTTGCCATCTGATTCCTAAATGGACATTGAACCTGTGAACACTTCCTCACTTTTTAAATATATATTATTTGGTTTTTTTGCACGATTTTTAATCTATTCAAGTAACTTATTTACTTAGTTATATTTTTTCTTCTTCTACTATATTATGTATTGCTGCTAAATTAACAAATTTCACGACACATGCCGATGATAATAAATCTGATTCAGATTCCACTTGAACATACTACTGACCGCAATCATACAGAAGTGATAAGAACACCTCACAGATTTTTTAAGCACCATTTGCTGCAGATTACATAATCCAAACTAATGGACTATTCTTTTCTTCCAAAATTTTTAAAAAAAGAAAAAAATGACACAATAATAAAGAACCAGTGGAGGGTTACCTAGAGAATCAATCATTAGAATATAAATTTAACTGAAAGTGGTAGGATGCTAGGGTTCCTACAGCATTTGGTCACCAAACATATGAACAAAATTAAAACACTTGGCACATTAAGTCTGCTCTGCCATTCTATCATAGCTGATTTATTATCCCCCTGAAACTCATTCTCCTGCCTTGTCCCAGACCTTTGATGCCCTAATCAAGAACCTATCAACGTCTGCTTTAATGTACTGAGTGACTTGGCCTCCACAGCCGTACGTGGCAATGAAACACACAGAATCACCACCCTCTCGCTAACAAAATTCCTGCTCGTCTCTGTTCTAAATGGACCTCCTTCTATTGTGAAGCTGTGCCCTTATTCCCTAAACTCACTCACTATAGGAAACATTCTCCCCCACATCCACTCTATCTTGGCCTTTCAATATTCAACAGGTTACAATGAAATGCCACTCCCCCATTCTTCTGAACTCCAGCGAGTACAGGCCCACAGGCCCGGAGCCAAACACTCATACATTAACCCCTTTATTCCTGGAATCATTCTCATGAACCTCTCCAACACCAGCACATTTTTTTCTTGGATAAGGGGCTCAAAACTGCTCACAATAACCTAAGTGCGGTCTGCTCAATATATTATAAAGTCACAGCATTACATTACTGCTCTTACATTCTAGTCCTCTCAAAATGAATGCTTTTGCCTTCATTACTACCAACCGAACCTGCAAGTTCATCTTTCGAGAATCCTGCACAAGGACTCTCAAATCCTTTTGCACCTCTGAATTTTGAATTTTATCTCCACCTAGAAAATAATCTATGCATTTATTCCTTCTATCAAAGTGTATGACCATACACTTCCAAACACTACAGAGCCGTGTAAAAATATTCAGTCCTAACCCTTTGTTCAGACTGATTTTGATCAATTTAACTGGGAATTTTTATTTGTGAAACACATGTTTCCCCCCCACAACAGTAGAACCCAGTAACAGGAATATTGTAAAGCATGGAAAACAAAAAAAAAATCAAAAATTAAACAGTCAGCAGTTCAAATATACTAATCACATTTGCTCAGTAGTTCGTTGAACCACATCTCGCAGCTTTAACAGCCAGTAGTCTTTTTGAAGTATGAGCTTTGCACAACATAATGGAGACATATTTGCCCATTCCTCCATGTAAAATTGCCCAAGCCATGCCATGTTAGTTGGGGAGCAGTAACTGACAGCAACCTTGAGATCTTGCCAGAGATGTTGGATCCCGTTAAGGTCAGAACTTTGACTGGGCCACTCAAGGACATCAATTTTCTTCATTTGAAGCCACTCCATGGTTGCTCTGGCAGTGCTTTGGGTTGTTATCCTGCTGAAAGATTAACTTCCTCCCCAGGTTAAACTTTCTGGCAGAGGCTAGCACGCCTTTACTCAGGATCTCTCTGTATTCAATCCAGCTGGTGGTGTAGTGGCATCCGCACCAGATTTTGTGGCGAGTGGTCCCAGGTTTGAATCTGATCAGCTCCTTGCACGCTGGGCTGAGCGTCGAGCTAGCAACTCGACTCGCAAAAACCAGACAGATGCTAAAGAAACAGCAAGGTTGCCGCACAATGCGAGGTGAACAATTCTTCCCCCCACCCCCATGTATTTAGCAGCATTCATCTTCCCATAATCCCGACCAGATTTTCAGTCCCTGCTGCTGAAAAGCATCCCATCGCATGGTGCTACCTCCATACTTTATAGTAGGGATGGTGTTACCTTGCTGATGTGCAGTATTAGATTTATGTCACACATACTTCGTGTTGAGACCAAAATGTTCCACTTTAGTCTCATCCGACCTCAAGAACTTCTCTTCCATGCCTTTACAGCATCTTCTGAGTGACGCTTTGCAGAGTCTTGATGGGCAAGGACTTGCATTTTTTTTTTTTTGGCCAGGGCTTCTTTCTTGCGACTCTCTCCATAAATACTCTTTTTGTGCAAGGCCTTAAAAAATTGTGGAGCCATGAACATTATCTCTAGTTGCAGCTATTGACTTCTGAAGTTCCCAACAGTGATTGTTGGCATCACAGTAGCCTGTCTTACAAGTGCCATCCTTTATTTTCCCCAACGGCTAAATTTAGAGGGGCAGCCTGACCTGGGCAGTGTAGCTGTAGTTTCTTAATTTTCCCACTTTCTCACGATGGAATGCTTCGAGGTATGTTCAGTGCCTCTGAGGTGGTCTTGTACCCTTCCGCAGATTTGTGCTTCTCTATTATCATTTTACTGACTTGTCTCGAATGTGCATTTGTCTTCATTTTGGTTTGGTCTGTTGAAAATCTACCATACTGTTGGACCTTACAAGGAGAGGGATATTTATTCTTGGGCATTCATTGAAAACAGGAAATCCTTCAATTTTCTACAACAACAAATTAGGTGAGTTGGTAAGTATATTGTACGTGAGTAAAGAGTGTAGTAATTACAAAGGGGATGAATACTTTTACAGCCTCAGAATTTTGGTTTATAATTTTTAGTAATTTGTGGACAGGTTATGGATTTTTCTTTTGATTTGCCATAATGCACAATGATTAGCTCAAAATCCTACTTCAATACATTTAAAATTTAGAAAATGGTTCAGTAAAATGTGAAGAGTTGTGGGTCTTTGCCCATTCTCCAAATCTATTCAAGTCCTTCGGCAGATTCTCTGCTTCCAACACTACCCACTCCTCTTTGCCACTCTCCCATAAAGCTGCAACAGGTAAAGCACCCGGATAAACAGTTCTGGTATGCGCAGTCTCTCCCATCACAGCCACTGAAGGTTGTAACTGCTTTGGAGTTGTCATAGATCTCTTCGTGGACTCCCTCACAAGTCCCCTTCTTGCATGGTCACTCAGTTTTTGAGGACGCCCTGCTCTAGGCAGATTTACAGCTGTGCCATATTTTTCCATTTCTTGATGACTGACCTAACTGTACTTCAAGGGATATTCAATGATTTGGAAATTTTCTTGTATCCATCTTCTGACTTGTGCTTTTCAATAACCAGAGTTGCTTTGTATTTTCTTTTGTCTTCATGGTGTGTTTTTTTTGCCAGGATACTGACTCACCTATAGTTGGACCTTCCATATACAGGTGTATTTTTACTACAATCAGTTGAAACACCATGACTATACACAGGTGAACTCAATTTAACTAATTAGGGTGACTTCCAAAGCCAATTGGCTCCACCAGTGATAATTTGGTGTGTCATATTAAAGGGGGTAATCAATTATTTTATGCTTTATATTTGTAATTAATTTAGATCACTTTGTAGAGATCTGTTTTCACTTTGACAGGAAGGAGTCTCCTTCTGTTGATCAGTGTCAAAAAAGAACAATCCAATTAAATCCACCATGATTCAATGTTGTAAAACATTAAAAGATGAAAACTTACAGGAAGGGGAAACTTTTTATAGGCACTGTACATCCCACTGTTCAGAAAAAGGTAGTTGAAGAGGTTGTACTGGCATTAGTAATTATCTTTTAAGAATCACTACATTCTGGAATGGTTCTGGAAGTCTGAAAAATTGCAAATGTCACTCCACTCTCTAAGTAGAAAGAAGAAAGGTAATTATAGGCCATTTAACCTGACTTCAGTGATTGGGAAGATGTTGGAGCCAATTTTTAAGGATAATGTTTTAGTACTTTGAGGTGCATGATAAAGTAGGCCAAAGTCAGCACAATTTCCTTAAGGAGAAATCTTGCCTGACAAATCTGTTGGAAATTTTTGAGGAAAAAACAGATAGAACAGATGAAGAAGATCAGTGGACGCTATTTATTTGGATTTTCAGAAGGCTTTTGACAAGGTACCGTACATGAGGCTGATTAACAAGATAAGAGCTCATGGTGTTACACAAAAGATACTAGAATGGATAATAGATTGGCTGATTGGCAGGAGGTAAAGAGTCAGAGTAAAGAGGGGCTCTTCTGGTTGGCTACCAGTGACTAGTGATGTTCAACAGGGGTCAGTGTTGGACTGCTTCTTTTCACATTACATGTCAAGAATGAAGGAATTGATGACTCTGTGGCCAAGTCTGCAGATGATACAAAGAGAGGTACTGTTCAACAGTTAGAAAAAAAACACTCACATGAAATCTCGGCCATGTGGAAATCTCTGAAGTCAGCTGGAAGGTTCTATGGTCTGATGAAACCAAATTTGAGCTTTTTCGCTATCAGACTAAATGCACATCATCAAAAACACACCACCCCTACTATAAAGCATGGTGGTGGCTGCATCATGCTGTGGGAATGCTTTACTGCAGCAGACCCTGGAAGGCTTGTGAAGGTAGAGGGTAAAATGAATGCAGTAAAATACAGGGAAATCATGGAGGAAACTCTGATGCAGTCTGCAAGGGAACTGTAACTTGGGAGAAGATTGGTCTTCCAGCAAGACAATGACCCCAAGCATAAAGCCGAAGATACACAGCAATGGCTTAAAAACAGCAAAGTTAATGTTCTGGAGGACCAAGTCAGAGTCCAGACCTCAATCCAATTGAGAACTTGTGACCGGACTTGAAAAGGGCTGTTCACTCACAATCCCCATGCAGTCTGACAGAGCTTGAGCAGTTTTGTAAAGAAGAATGGGGGATAAAAATGCAGTGTCCAGAGACCTATCCACAGAGACACTTTTCTTTCTTTTATACTTTATTGTCACCAAACAATTGATACTAGAATGTACAATCATCACAGCGATATTTGATTCTGCGCTTCGCGCTCCCTGGAGTACAAATCGATAGTAAATATTAAAAATTTAAATTATAAATCATAAATAGAAAATAGAAAAGGGAAAGTAAGGTAGTGCAAAAAAAAAACAAGAGGCAGGTCCAGATATTTGGAGGGTATGGCCCAGATCCGGGTCAGGATCCGTTCAGCAGTCTTCCTACAGTTGGAAAGAAGCTGTTCCCAAATCTGGCCGTACGAGTCTTCAAGCTCCTGAGCCTTCTCCTGGAGGGAAGAGGGACGAAAAGTGTGTTGGCTGGGTGGGTCATGTCCTTGATTATCCTGGCGGCACTGCTCCGATAGCGTACGGTGTAAAGTGAGTCCAAGGACAGAAGAGTGGTTTGTGTGATGTGCTGGGCTGTGTTCACCATCTTCTGCAGCTTACTCTGGTGTTGGACAGGACAACTTCCATACCAGGTTGTGATACACTCTAGAAGAATGCTTTCTATGGTGCATCTATAAAAATTAGTGAGGGTTTTAGGGGACAGGCCAAATTTCTTTAGCTTTCTCAGGAAGTAAAGGCGCTGGTGGGCCTTCTTGGCAGTGGACTCTGCTTGGTTGGACCAAGTCAGGTCATTTGTGATATTGACCCCGAGGAACTTGAAGCTTTTGACCTGTTCCACTTGCGCACCACCGACGTAAATGGGGTTGTGCGGTCTGCTACTCCTTCTGAAGTCAACAACCAATTCTTTCGTCTTGCTTATGTTGAAGTGACGGATAGGTTATTGTCTTCGCACCTTGCCACCAAGTTCTTAATTTCCTCTCTGTACTCAAACTCATTATTACCCGAGATACAGCCTACAATTGTGGTGTCATCAGCCAAACTTATATATTGAGTTCGATGGAAACTTGGCTACACAATCATAGGTGAACAGTGAGTACAGCAAGGGGTTGAGTACACAGCCTCAAGGCTGTACTCCAGGCTGTTGCTGCCAAAGGTGCATCTACTAAATACTGACTTGAAGGAGATGAGTAATTACGTAATCAAATATTTTGTGTTTAATAAATGTAATAAATTTAGACCAATTTGTAGAAATTGTTTTCAGTATGACACAAAGTCTTTTCTGTTGATCAGTGTTAAAAAAGCCAAATTAAATCCATTATGATTCAATGTTGTAACATGAAATTTCCGGGGGGTGCAGAAGATACCTTTTTTAGGCACTGGAGTCCATCCAGTCCAGGTGAGTTATCTAACTTCAGACCTTTTAGCTTCCTAAGCACCTTCTCCTTAACTACACTCACTTCTATCCTGAAGCCCTCGAACTTCTGGTATACTGCTAGTGTTCCTGCACAGTGAAGGCCGAATCTAAATACTTATTAAATTCATCCGCCATTTCTACCTCTCCAGAGTCACCCTCAAGCGGCCCAATATCCACTCTCGCCCCACCCACACTTCAAATATCTGGGAAAAAAAATGACACCATTAGCTAGCTTACCTTCACATTCCACTTTCACTCTCTCCATTTTTTTGTCACTCTGCTGATCCTCAAAAGCCTTCCAATCCTCTTAACTTCCCATTCATCTCCACCATATTATATCCCTCTCCCCTGCTGCCCATGAACCA
The DNA here is from genome assembly GCF_030028105.1 of Mobula birostris. Lineage (NCBI taxonomy): Eukaryota > Metazoa > Chordata > Chondrichthyes > Myliobatiformes > Myliobatidae > Mobula > Mobula birostris. The sequence continues at coordinate 60,626,692 of NC_092380.1, read as the reverse complement.
CCACCCCACCAGCCACAGATGCCCCACCCTCCCTCCAGAATACATCTTCATCTTTGGTATACATCTATCCTGCACCTTCTGAATTGCCCCCATAAACCACAGCCACCGCCATCCTGCCAGTGTCCCCATCCAATCAATCCCGGCCAGCACCTCTCTCATGCCCCTGCAATTCCCTTTACTCCACTGTAATAATAATACATCTCACTTTTATATCTTCTCCTTCTCAAACTGCAAGGCGAATTCTATTGTATTATGATCACTGCCCTCCTGAAGCTTCCTTTACTTTGAGCTCCCTAATGAAATCTGATTCATTACACAACAGAAAACCCAGAATCGCCTTTCCCCTAGAGAGATCACCACAAGCTGCTCAAAAAAAGCTATCTTGTAGGCATTCTACAAATTCCCACTCTTGGGATCCAGCAACAATCTGATTTTCCCCAATCTACCTGCACATTGAAATACCCCCAACTGACGGAACATCGCCCTTTTTACATCCCTTTTCTGTCTCCTGTTGTACTTTGTAGCACACATCCTAGCTATTGTTCAGTATGTAACTCCCACCAGTCTTTATTACCTTGCAGTTTCTTAACTTCACCCACAAGGATTCTTCCAATTCTATGTCAAGGATTTGGTTACTTTTTTTTTAAACCAACAGAGCACCCCACCTCCTCTGCATATCTGCCTGTCCTTTCGATACGTTCCTAACTGCAATCATCTTTCTGCCACAACTCAGTGATGCTCACGTGAAATCTGCCAACCTCTAAGTGCACTACAAATCATCTATCTTATTCAGTATACAGGGTGCATTCAAATATAACACCTTTTTTTTTCACCCTTCTCAATTTTGCCCCTATTTTACACTTCAGCTCATCCCACTGGCTGCAATTTTGTCTTACTATCCTGCCTGTTCTTCCTCACAGTCTCATGACACACTGCATTTAGTTGTATACCAACTGCCCAATCCTCAGCCCTTTCACTCCAGTTACCATCTCTCTGCCAATTTAGTTTAAACTCTCCTCAACATCTCTAGCAAACCTGCTGAAAGGACACTGGTCCCCTTGGGTTCAGGGGTAACTCATCCTTTTTCTAAAGGTTGTAACCTCCTCAGAAAAGACCCCAATGATCCAGAAATCTGAAACCCTAGCCCCTGCACCACTTCCCCAGCTACCCATTCGTCTGTACTATCATCCTATTCCTGTCCTGACTAGCACCTGGCTCTTGCAGTAATCCAGAGATGACTACCTCAAAGGTCCTGCTTTTCAATACTCACTTTGAAGGACCTCTTCCCCTTTCTACCCATGTCAGAATGGACAATTGATGTTTTTGGCCAAGACCATTCATCAGAACTGACAAGGAAAGGGGCAGAAGACCAGGAAGGAGTACAGGCTGGCAAATGATAGGTGAAACGAGATGAGGGGAAAGTTGGGTGAGTAGGGTGGGGAGGGGGAGATGAAGGGAGAAACAGGGAGGTGATAGGTGGAAAAGGTAAAGGGCCAAAGAAGAAACGTGATAGGAGAGGATAGTAGACCATGGGAGAAGGGAAAGGAGAAGGGGCAGCAGAGGAAGGGATAGATAGGTAAAAAGAAAAGGGGTAAGAGGGGAGCCAGAATGGGGAATGGTGAAAGAGGGAAGGGGAAGAAATTGTTTGAAGTTAGAGAAATTAATGATCATGCCTTTAGATTGGAGGCTACCCAGATCAAACACGAGGTGTTGCTCCTCCAACTTGAGGGTGATGTCATTGTGACCATAGAGGTGGCCATGAAGCGACATTTCGGAATGGGAAGTAGAATTAAAATGGATGGCCATGGGGAAATCCCACCTTTGGTGGCAAATTGAGCAAAATTGCACAATGATGTGGTCCTCCAATCTACATTGAGTCTCAGCATTTAGGAGGCTGCACCAGGAGCACCGGACACAGTAAATGATACCAACAGACTCACAGGTGAAGTATCCCCTTACCTGGAAGAACTATTTGGGGCTTTCAATGGTGCTGAAGGATGAAGTGTAGGGGTAGGTTTAGCACTTGTCCCACTTGCAGGGATAAGTGCCAGGAGGGAGATCAGTGGAGAGGGACACGTGGACAAAGGAGTCACATAGAGTGTGGAGGATGGTGGGGGGGGGGGGGGGGGAGAGAAGAGATGGCGTGCTATTGTTAGGATCCCGTTGAAGTTACAAGTTGTACGAATAATTTAAAGAAGTGTCACCATGATCTTATTTGGGGTTATTGGTTAAAGGGACAGAGGCTGTCTCACAAAATTCTGCACTCGTGGTCAAACTCACAGCTCCTGGATGAATCTCCTCTTCAGATGGAAGATATTTGCTTCCAGCTGGATGGTGGGAAGCTTCATTTTCCCAACTCCAAGTGCCACATGCTCTGATACAAGAACTTCCACCTCAACCTCACAATGATCCTGACTTTCCTATATCTCACCCCCAGGTGAACAGGGATTTCCAAGCTTGCTTTCCATCGGTTGAATTAACTTCTCATGATGCAATAAATATATAATCCATGTTGATACACTCACCTCACAACAGTGAAGGGCCATGGTCAAGCTTCTACTTATATTCTGATGATAATCCTCTGGGTAGCTCTCCAGTGGTTCTTTGATATTTAGTGATTCTGGTTAGAAACATCACATACAAAATGCTGGAGAAACTCAGCAGGCCAGGCATCTAAGGAAATGAGTACATTTGACATTTCAGACCGAGATCCTTCGGTGGGACTGGGGCGGTGGGGGGCTGAGGAGTAGATTTAAAAGGTGGGGGTAGGAGAGAGGGAAACACAAGGTGATGGGTAAAACCTGAAGGGGGTGGGGGATGAAGTAAAGAGCTGAGAAGTTGATTGGTGAAAGTGATACAAGGTTGGAGAAGGGGGAGTCTGACAGAAGAGGACAGAAGTCCATGGAAGAAAGAAACAAAGGGGGGGAGGAGCACCAGTGGGAGGTGATGGGCAGGCAAGAACAAAGTGAGAGAGCGAAGGATGGGGAATGGTGGGGGGATTACCAAACGTTCAAGAAAACAATGTTCACGCCATCAGGTTGGAGGCTATCCAGACGGAGTACAAGGTATTGTTCCTCCAACCTGAGTGGGCCTCATCACGACAGTGGAGAAGGCCATGGATAGACATATCGGAATGGGAATGGGAAGTGGAATCTCTCACCTTACCTCCTTGTGTTTCTCTACCCTCTGCCCACCTTTAAAATCTACTCCTCAGCCTTTTTTTCTCCAGTTGTGTCCAAGTGGCCTGAAACCTCGACTATGCTCTTTTTCATAGATGTTGCCTGGCCTGCTAGGTTCCTCCAGGATTTTGTGTGTGTTGCTTGGATTTCCAGCATTTTCTCTTGTTGTGACTGGATAGAAACATCCCCATTTTTCTCACCATATTTAACCTCCTAAATGATATTTATTGTGTCATTGTTGTCACTCAATTAGTACCCATTCATTCCATGACACTAAATTCATTCAATGTGACTAAGTTTCCATGTAACATCAAAACTGGTCACGTCAGAAAAGTTCTGGGTCTGCAATCTCTTTTACAAACTTTTGAATTTTCTAATTTCCAAGTAAAATCTGGTATACTTTTCTCTACCTTCTCTTTGCTCCATTACAATACTATTCCTAAATGATTCCACTGCTAACCATCTGAATATAGTCAACACATTTTCATAAAATAGTTAATGAAACCAACTCTTCTGCAATCTACTATAGATAAATCCTTCACCGACCAAAACTGCTGTTGGATCAGTTGGTTTAATTGTTATTTTCTTTTCGGGCCAAAATGTGGACTGTTTATTCACTTCCACAGACGCTACCTGATCCACTGAGTTCCTTCAGTAATTGTGTGTGTTCCTTTGGACTTCCAGGATCTGCAAACTTCCTAGTGTTTATTACTAACAGCTAACACACACAAAAATTGCTGGTGAACGCAGCAGGCCAGGGAGCATCTATAGGAAAAGGTACAGTCAACGTTTCTGGCTGAGACCCTTCGTCAGGACTAACTGAAAGAAGAGATAGTAAGTGGGGGGGGGGAGGAGGAGATCCAAAATGATAGGAGAAGACAGGAGGGGGAGGGATGGAGCTAAGAGCTGGAAAGTTGATTGGCAAAAGGGATATGAGAGGATCATGGGACAGGAGGCCAATGGAGAAAGAAAGGGGGAGGGGGAGGGGCGATGGGCAAGAAGTATAGTGAGAGGGACAGAGGGAGAAAAAGGAGAGAGAGAGAAAATATATAATAAATAAGTGACGGATGGGGTACGAAGGGGAGATGGGGCAATGCTCTCCCTTCTCCAGCCTCATATCCCTTTTGCCAATCAACTTTCCAGGTCTTAGCTCCATCCCTCCCCCTCCTGTCTTCTCCTATCATTTTGGATCTCCCCCTCTCAAATCACTTACCATCTCTTCTTTCAGTTAGTCCTGACGAAGGGTCTCGGCCCGAAACGTCGACTGTACCTCTTCTTAGAGATGCTGTCTGGCCTGCTGCGTTCACCAGCAATTTTTGTGTGTGTTGCTTGAAATTCCAGCACCTGCAGATTTCCTCGTGTTTGCATTACCAACAACTAATTGCTTGTGTTTCCTGTAACTACTTATTAACAAGTAATTGATTAGTATGCTTCCCAGAGGCCACAGAATGTAGATTTAGATGTTCAGTATGCCCCCAAGTGGTTACACTTGCATGATTCTGGACAGCTTCGTGTGGGGCATTTGAATTGGGGCTTTCTGATTGGCTGACTCTCATCTGCAAATTTAAATAGAATGCTTCTTATCTATGGGTATAAAAATAGCTGACCACAAGGGAGAACCATCTTTTATCTTCTGTCTTCTGCTACTAGCTTCTGCTCTTCATGCTGTGTTTCTCAATTTTTTTCTTCTAACACTTTAGTAAAACAATCGTGGAACAATAATTGTGCCTTTCCTGACTTCTGAAAGAACCTTAGATTTAAAACATCAGAATCACAAACAGCTTTCACTATTAAAGCTGTTTATCTGCTTCAAATGAACATTTCAGAAAATTTAACACCCTTTTGACCATAAAATTTGCTTTCAGCAACCCATCCAATAGTTTCCCTTGACCGTACAAACATCACAAAATCTTGGCATCTGCTCAACTCACTGTTGAATTTCAACCTTTATTTTGCTGCCCATCTTCAAGGCACTTCCATCTCCATCACAACTCTCCAATATCCTTCTTGCAGTTCGCCATCCCAAATACATACCCCTGCCAAGTTCCAGTCCCTATATTTTGCCCTGTATGGTCCCACTTTCCAAAAACATATTATTGACTTGTATTCGTCCACCTTCTGTCCTTCAATACATTCAAGTTAAAGTTTAATCTTTAAATTTTCTATTGCCTTTCCTCATCCTGGCTTTACAATTTTTTTCCTTCCTGCTTCGGGTCCTCTGGCCCCTTTCCTCAAAACACAGATGTTCTAATGAAGGTCTGCTAACCCTGCATACATATGATCAATTCATAGCAGCACATACTGCCAATGAAAACTAGCTTTTGCTTTTAATACTCTAGATCGGAGAGTAGGCTGGGTTATGTATTTTTACCGTTTTTAAAATCACGAAAGGCATGCATGAGTATACATCATTATACAATTTATTTTGTATAAGCATGGAATGTAGATACCAGAAAAGCATATTATTGCTCTTATTACTAATTTTAGTTACCTTCTAAACTGAATGGCCTGATAGGTCATTTAACAGAATAACCATATTGCTGGGTCAGAGAATCAAGACAGACCAGGCAAAGCTGGTAGGACAGTGATGAATCTGACAAGATTTTACAACAATACAGCACTTCCATTCAACCATTACAGAAGCTTGTTATCCCAGATTTGTTTGTTTAAAATGCCTTGCTACATTGTTGAGATGAAAACCAGCATCTGAATCAATTACCTAGGTCTTTGGGAGCTATCTACAACTGAGAAAATTCAATCATGAAGTTTAACCTTCCTGATTTACTTCTACATGTATTTAGTTCAATAACATAATTGCACTGTCTAGCAAGGAGGATGTATTCCCAGTGCTAAAATGGACAATTCTAGCATGTTATAAGAGCACATGAATCTGCAGAGAATGGAGGGGGTATGGATATTGAGTAGGCAAAAGGAATTAATTAGTTCAGCATTTAATTATTAGTTTAGCACAACATTGTGGGCTGAGGGGTCTGCTCCTGTGCTGTACTGTTCAATATTCTAGTAACAATGCTTTCAAAACCACAATTCAAACCATTAATTGGCATCTTCACTTCAGAGGAGTTCCTGTTTCAATTTCCACTACGGAGTCTTGCTACACAAATTCAGCTACATACAGCAAGGCACTGAATGGTGTGACGCTGCCGCTGCAGGTCCCATCCTTCAGGTGAAACTGTCGTGCTATGTTCCATCCTCTCATGTAGGCAGTCGATAAAGTTATCCTTACTTAAAAACTAACTTTGGTCATTTCCAAATTACTGCTCCTGGGAGTTTGCTGCACACAATTTGGCTGCTACATTGCCTACATTCAAACAGCGTTGACATCCAAGGAAGATATTACTGGCTGTAAAACTTCCTGCTTGAGCAGTTTTACTCCAAAAAAAACCGCAAAAGCGCCAGGTAAATAAATCAATCGTTTCCATTCCAAAAGATCCCTAAATTGAAACCACAAATCAAAGTTTACAAAGATTTAAATAAAAACAATAGTTCATCACAAAATTCTGTGCAAATGCAGGATGAAAGTTCTACCCAACACATTGAATTTTTAAAAAATTCGTAAGGCTGGAAATGGGGACATCAGTCTTGAAATGGGAGCATCAAAAGGGAATGACAGTTAATTGGATGGGAACAAGTGGTTAGCTTGTGGCAGTAGCCACATTCCTATATTGTGAATCCCTTGAGGAACAGCTATTGAATGTGATGTTTCCTGTCACAAGATAACTTGTCATACTTGTTGCATACCAGGCGGAAGTCTAACATGTCACCCGACAACTTGTCATGCTAAGAAAACTTGTCATGTTTAGTTGATTGGTTTAGCCTGTAAGAGCCCTGCTACATAAACCCCATGAGTAAGTCCTTCGACTCTGCACTCGACTAGCATCTCTTGAACGGACAACCGACTTGAAAGAAGCTCTTCAACTGATCGACCTTGACGACGTTCATCTCAGCTAGATCTACAATCAAGACATCTTTGACTTACTCGTGGTGGTAAGTTTAACCTTTATTCTGTATGTAATCATATAGAAGTAGAGGCTCAGGGACTCATCTCAGATATACCTTCTTGCTTGTCTGCCTGGTATTTTATTTAATCAATAAACCGCTTTATTGAGAACTATAAATACAGTGTTACAAACTACTTAATTATTAACATAGAATTATCTCAGTGTCTGGGACCCGCTGAGGGAGACCTGACCCACTGACCTGAGGTAAGAGGAAGTTATATTACTGTAGTTGCTTAGGTGGATCTCACCTCAGTCAATTAAGGAATCGCCCAGTGACCACAGTGGTTGACAGAATACTGTCTGAAAAGACCGGTGCCTGATCAACCAAATAGAGGGACAAGTCTGCCAATCGGGTAAGGACCTAAACTGCAACAAGCTCAAGTTAAAAATGACAGGAGATATTAATGAGAAGTAAATGTTCAGTGATCGCCAGACATCAGGGTGGCTTGGTGCTGAGAGGAAAGCAGAGAGGCAACTAATCTTAAGGTCATTGATTTCCAGTGATCAAGCTGGACACTTACTGGGGATAAGGAGGGCAGAAAAGGCAGAAGAGCTTGTAAAAATTGTGCTCTCCGAAATGATGGCCCAAAACATTCTATGTCAAATGAAACAGCACTACACTAGCCAGAATCATTCCTTCCACTTTGAAAGTATCCCCAAAGTGGACTGACCAGTTTCTAACTAACATAATTGAAACTATACACATCAGAAAAGGATGATAGCCATGACCTCCACCCACTCTTCCTTTAAATAATCTGACAAAATGACGCCAGTGATCATTACCCACAAAATCATAGTACAAAACAGAATTAACTTTTTGGAAAGGTAATTGGAATGGAGAATATATGCTGTAAGTAGATTACAGTACTTCACAATGGATTTTTTTTTAAATTAGGACTTAAATCCAAATAACAAATCTGAACAAAGGAATTTTACATTAATATTTCTAGTAATAATTAAAATAGTCAGAGAAATGCAGCACAGATACAGGCTCCTTAAATGATAACACTATACCTGCTTTAACCACTTTTTCTAGCAGCTCATTCCATAGAAATCAAAGACAGCACCTTGAAGGCCTCTCTAAAATGTAACTTTTTTTGTTGTTTATCTCAGGCAGGGGAGATCAATTTATTGACCTGGCTCCTTTTGCATATTACATAAAAAAAAATGTGCCTGCTTATAGATACAAGATTCCATATGACTAAGGCACTTTCCATAAAAGATGGCTCTTCTCTTCTCTCAGTCACCAACAACAAAAAAAAACAAGCAGCTGTCCATTTTCTTTCTGAGTTGCAGCAAGTAGCTTGGATGCAGCAAAGTATTGCACTCAAATATAATTTATTGGTTTAAGAAGCTTTGACAAAATGGAAGTGTCTAAAAACAAGGACAATACTGTAAAAATACAAAGCAAGTGCGATACCATAGCATGCAAATTTAACAGTCAATCCGTGCCTCGGATGGCCACAACATCAACATATGAATTTTTGAAAGGTTAATTTTGATGCCCACTGAAAAAAAATATACACCAAGAAATTCCAGTTTGGCTTAAATTGTGCAACAAATCTGAAGGCAAAAACAAAGGGACCCTATTCTGTTTTTGGTAGGAAAGAAGAGAAGAGTCAAATCACTTTTTATTGTCATTTTGACCATAACTGCTGGTACAGTACACAGTAAAAATGAGACAACATTTTTCAGGACCATGGTGCTACATGAACAATACAAAAACTACACTGAACTACGTAAAACAAAGCTACACTAGACTACAGACCTACCCAGGACTGCATAATGTGCAGAACATAAGCAAAACATGCAAGACAGAACTATAACATAAACCATTCTGTATGTAATAAGGAGTAACAACAAAATACATTCATAGAATTGAGAACAAAATGTGACATTTAAGTTAAGCTAACGTCCTTTCATAGGAACTTGGAAAAGTTTAACTGGCAAGTTCTACAGCATCTTTTTCCACAGCAAAATGTGTGAAGACACTATAGATATTATCAAATAAAATCCAACCATTAAAGATATTGGACAATAACATTTTCATAGGTAAGATTTCTAAGAATAGTATTCACAAACTGATCATCTACCCTGATTTTACTGCTTCTAATGCAACACCTCCACCTAACACTCCTTCACTACCACACCTTCCCCCATTCACCATATTGAAGAGTGAGCAGCAGGAGGGGTGTCAATCTACATCAATACTCACACTCTTCCCACAAGATTATTCAAAACAAGTATAGATTATTCAGTTTTCACTTCCTCCCCTATATTCCAAGCTGCAAACATTCTTTCTAGATACAACCACAATCTACATAGCAGCATCCATTTATTGTTTCATGTCACTATTCAGGATTTGGGCTCCACTTTGCTCAGTCTAGACATGTGACCGAAGATTTTGGCCAACTATCATTTCAATACTCATTGCAATATGAATGAAGTACAGCACCCCAACTTCTGACTAGTCATCTATTATTTCAGATTCTTACTAACTATGGTTTTGTTTCTCCCACTTCTACATTCTTCACAACCACTCGTTTTCTAACTTGTTTCATCGCCAACTTTGTCTTGCAGCATCATTCCCAAACTGATTCTCTCCATGGTATCACACACTATCTTTAATTCTCTAATGCATTCCCAATACCTTCTCAATAAATGTCACCAGTAGCTCAAATATTCTCTTTTTTATTTCAGCTTTCAGCTTTCTTTGTTGCACAAAATGTATATTGCCAGTTCCAACCTAGAACATTCCCTCATTCAAAATGTAATTCTACTAACCAGCTTAAACCTGGGACTTCAAAACAGGACGACAGCTATACATGCACTAAGTAACATCAAGTAAACATGTACTTATTTCTTAACTGTAATAAACATCAGAACGCAAATTAAAACAAGCAGGATATATCTGTCAGCCCCCGGACTGCGAATCATCCAATGCTGATACAACTTTGGCCAAACACGTCACATTCCCATTCTCTCATTCCCAGTATCTGTCTTGCAGTTAAAACAGCTTTTATTCTCCCTTTCAATTTATCCAATAACTCCACTGCCAAAGGTCTCCTGGGTGGAAAATTCCAAAAATTCACACTCCTTAAGAAATTTCACCTCATCTCTATATAAATTTGACTAAAGAATGAGGTTTTGCCCTTCTCCCTACTGAGATACCTCACTAGGGGAAACTTTCTTTCAGCATTCACCCAGTCAAAACTTCTCAGCATTTTGTTTCATTAAGATTACCTCAATCTTCTATCCTTTGAAGCATAGGCTCAATCAGATGGTTAAATATATAATTGCATTTAGAATGAGAGAATGTTGCGAAGTGCATTTTGTATAAAACAAAATTGCAAGTGCTTAAATGAAAATAGAAAATGTTTAACAACATCTGAAAAGGATAGCAGCTTATACTTCAAAAACTAACAAAAGACTGTAGACAGTATGGATCAATGACATTTTCTCGTCAATGACAAGCAACACAGGCACACCTCCAGGTTATGTGCTTAGCACTTGCTCTACTCTACACTCATGACAGTGTGGTTAAGCACAGAACAAACACCATCTTATAAGTTAACAAATAATTCCGTGGTTGTTGGTACAGTCTCAGATAGCAATGTGGTGAGATAGATCAACTGGATGAGTGGTGCCCCAACAACGACTTCACATTCAATGTCACCAAGACCCAGAAATTGATTGTGGACCCCAGGAAAGGGAAACTTGGAGAACATGCATCAGTCCTCATTGAGGGGTCAGCAGTGGAAGGGGTGAGCAACTTTGAGTTGCTGTGTGTCAGCACTGTAGAGGATCTGTCCTGTGGCCAACACAATTGGATGCAATCCAAAGAACGCATGCCAGAACAGCTTTAATTCATCAGCAATTTGACGAGATTTGTTGTGTCACCAAAGACTCTTACGTGGTGGAAAGCATTCTGACTGGTTACATCAGAGCTTGGTATGGAGGCTTTATTGTACAAAATCACAAAAGGTTGCTCAAGGTTATGGACTCAGCCAGCTCCACCATTGTAGACATTTCAAAAAGGCAGCATCACTTAGGGCCTCATCATCTGGGAACATGCATCAGGGAGGAAATACAGGAGCTTGCATGCACACACTCAATGATTCTTCCCTTTCGCCATCAGATTTCTGAACAGTCCATAACCACGACCACATTACTTTCCGTTGCACTGTTTAGATCATATTGATTTTTATGTCTTTGCACTGTACACTGTTGAAAAACAAATTTTACATCATAGAGGACAGTGAAAACAAATCTGATGATTTTTCCTCGTAAACTCCATCTCACAACTCAACTTCATGAATCCTCTCAGCATTACCTCCGGAGCACACACCCACTTCCTTAAAAATGCAAGCCAAACCAGAAGCAGAACTTCACTCATGATGTCACAAGCATCTACAAGTGTGCATTAAAGCTTCCCTATTTTTACACTGTTTACTGCTTGCTATAAAGTATAATATTTCATTGGTGTACCTGCATATTTTTCCTCTTTACACACTAGGACCCTCAGATTCTTGTACTGCAACATTTTATCAATTCACTCCATTTTAATAATTTGTATTTTCTTCTTTCTTTCCAAAGTGGATACCCTCACAAGCCAAACCCAAACTGCTGGAAGAACTCAGTGTGTAAAACATTGCTAGAAGGGACAGAGAAACTTTCTTAATGAGGTCCTGGATCAAGCCCCCAGTTATCTAGTTTGGATCAGAATCAGATTTATTGTCACTGACATATGTCATGAATATGTTGTTTCAGCAGTGCAGTCCAAGATATACAAAACTACCTTAAGATACAATAAATAAACAAAGAGCACAAAAGAGGAAAGCAAGGTAGTATTCATGGACCAAACAGAAATCTGATGGTGGAGGGGAAGAAGCTGCTTCTAAAACGCTGAGTGATTCTGCAGATGCTGGAAATTTTGAGCAACATGCAGAAAATGAACTCTGCAAGACAGGAGGCATCTCTGGACGAGAATAAATAGTTGACATGTCAAGCTCAGACCCTTCATCAGGACTGGACAGAAAAGGGCAGAAACCAAACCAAGAAAGTGTGGGGGAAGTACAAGTTGACAGGTGATAGGTGAAACTAGGTGAGGGGAATGAAGGTAGGTGGGAGGGGTGATGAAGAGGTTGGGAGATCATAGGTGAAAGAAGTAAGGGGCTGATAAAGGAACCAAATAGAAGAGGACAGTCAACCATGGAAGGAAAGAAAGGGCACCAGGGAGAGGTGAGGAGTGAGGCAAACCAGAATGGGGAATGAAAAAAGAGAAAAGGAGGAAGTGGGAGAAATTACCAGAAGTTAGAGAAATCAATGTTCAGTCTCCTGAACTTTTGTTCCAATGATAGTCATGTCCAAGCTGGTGAGTACACTTAGTAATGGATGACAGATTCTTGAGGAACCACCCTTTGAAGATGTCCTCAATGGTGGGGAGGGTAGTGCCCATGATAGAGCTGGCTGAGTTGAGAACCCTCTGCAGCCTCTTATGATCCTGTGCATTGGAAGGTCCATACCAGGCTGAGATGCAACCAGTCAGAACGTTCTCCACGATATACCTGTAGAGATTTTCTAGGTCTTTAGTGACATACCAAATCTCCACTTCTAATGAGGTATAGACACTGGTGTGCCTTTGTGATTGTGTGTTCAGGGTAGATCCTTGGAGATGTTGACAACCAGGAACGTGAAGCTCACCTTTTCCACTGCTGTGCTCTCAATAAGAACTGGTGCATGTTCTCCCATCTTCCCTTCCTGAAGTCCACAATCAATTCCTTGGTCTTGTTGACGTTGAGTGCAAGGTTGTTGCAATACCACTCAACCAGCCTATCTACCTCACGCGTGTACACTTCTTCATTACCATCTGAGATTCTGTTGACAAGTAAAATCTTTGTCATACTTATAGATAGCATTTGAGCTGTGCCCAGCCACAACAGTGTGAGTATAGGATAGAGTAATGAGGTAAGCAAATACCTTTGAGGTGCGACTGTTCTGACTATCAGCGAGGAGATGTTATTACCAATCTACACTTACTGTCATCTCCTGATGATCAGTCAATAATCCAAAGCAAGGGGAGGTACAGCAGCCCAGGTTTTGAAGTTTGTTGATTAGTACGGAGGGGATGATACCGTCAAACGCCAAGATGCAGTCTCTAAACAGCAGCATGACATGGGTATTGCTGTTGTTCAGAGGCTCCAAAGCCAAAAAGAGCTAGTAAGATTTCATCCACTGTAGATCTGCTGTGGTGGTAGGCAAATTACAGCAAAGTCAGAGTCCAAAGCGTCAACTATCCTTTGGTCTCCACAAATGCTGTTTTACTGACTGAATTTTTCCAATAAATTGTTTTTGGCTCCAGATTCGAGCATTTGCGGTCTCATGTCTCCTGGATAACCCAACAGCTCTGAACATAATACTCCAGCTGGCAATTTCTTGCTTGCTTATTTAACCCATCTATATCCCTTTGCAAGTTCCACACAATTTTCTAATCAACTCATTTTTGGGTCATCAGCAAATATGCCTACTGTAAACTCAGTCCCTTATATCAAGTAACTAGCGTAGATTACAGCTGAGGCCAGAACAATAATTCCTTCTGCACTCTTTAATTATTGTTAAGTAAAAGATTATCCCCATTTATCTAAATTCTTTGATAACGTAGTCATTTCCCTTTCCTTTCCAATATATTACTCCCAATACTTTCTACGTAGTTACCTTTTGAGGGGCACATCATTAAACGCACTCATATTTACTGGTTCCCATTTTTACATCTTCAAAAAACTCAGCAAAACAGTCAAATACAGGTCTTGAGGTAAATATGGGAATAGGTTTTAAGAATAAGTTTTGTTTCAAGTTCAATTTTGTCATCTGACTATACATATATACAAACAAATGAAACAACTTTCCTCTGGACTACATGCACAAAAACTAAATATTGCCACAAATAAGTCAATAAGGTACAATTCAAAATGCACATCACGTGTGCAGAACAGGTAGAGAGCAAACAGCTCACTGTCCCAGTGACAAGACCTCAGTGGCAGCAGGGTATTTATTAGTCTCACAGCCTGGGAAAAGAAGCTGGTATCCAATCTGGCAGTCCCTAGTCCTGATGCTCCTGTACCTCTTTCCTGATAGTAGTGGATCAAAGAGTTTGTGGGATGGGTGGTAGGGAGTGTCAACAATGTTTTGGGCCCTTCATACACAATGCTCCTGGTAAACATCACAAATGGGGTGAGAAGTATGATTGTCTCAGTGGTTTTTACTGTCCTCTGTATAGTCGAGTGTTTTTTATTTCATCATCAGTTCTTTTAATTCAGAGTTCAGAAATCCACATTGACACTGCTCAACTGCCTAATGATTTAAAACAAAGTCCCACTATCACTTCCTTATAGTGCCACCATTACATTATGATCCCACCATTTACCAGAGGATAGACTAATATCGATAGTTTATTATTTTAGGTCTCCAACATTTCCCAAATAATGCACTTAGTTTTGCAATCCACTGGGACCCCTCCAAAACCCCGGATTTAGAGCAGATTATACCCTTCTCATCATTCCAGTAGTTGGCTTGTAAATTTCTGGTGACAAAGACTGCTTAAATTGCTCCTTCCCGGTTATTTTCTAACATTAAAACGTTTCTAATATAGTCTGCTATGTGGAGCTATCTTAGACAATATTCAAATCTTCCAATTTTACTTAGTAAAGACAAGGGCGACTTCAATTGCTGTATTACTTCGGGATAACTTACAACTAAAGATAACACACATTTCAAAACAGGTTAAAGATATTCAATGAAAATGGACTGGATGAGAATGGAACATTACTTTTCAATGACGAACAACACTTACTGCAAGTTAACAAAATCTGTATCTGATAAAATTGTTATTTTAAAAAAATCATTGGATGTCGAGGACGTCGTCTTTGCAACTTCAAATTGCAGAGCGAGAAACTACAGACTGGAGTGAAATAGAACCCTATTGCAGCGATAGTGTCCGAACTCACGGATTTAAAACCCCGGACAAGTCACCCCGTTTCACAACCCGCCTTCCAACTGGTGCTCCGCCGAGTGTCGCGTGGCCCGCAGTTTAACGCAACCCGCAGCGCGCTGAGAGCAGCTGCAGAGGAAGCCTGAAGCCCAGGCCCTTAGAAACCAGCTCGACTTGCTCGTCTCCCAACAGCCCCAACCCGCCCGCACACACAACTCCTCCGTCAACACTCCTAGCATTCACTCACTCCGCCACCGACGCCAATCGCCACCTCACCTGCTCCCCGCCGCTGGTGTTGCCCGCTGCCTCTCAGTCACCTCCGCGCGTTAATGGCGGACACCAAAGAGACCACGTCCCATTGGACGCCGCCCAGTCCGGCTCGCACTGACATCAGAATACGTAACGAAAGCCAATTAGAAACGGCGATTGGCTTCGGTGTTGGCGTGTTTGGGCTCTTAAAGGGGTTGTTTCTCAATTACCGATTGAAAGTAAGAACTCTTAAAGGGGCAAGCCTTTGAGGGAACGTTCGCTGGGTCTACACTCTCTGAATGATATAGCTTTCGAAAATTGTCGACCAAGTTCTCCCAGTACAGGCGCTGATATAAATGCTAATGACGAATATTTAATATAAATAAACTTTACTAAAATCTAATTATCTGCCCATTATCACATTTCTGCCCATGGGAATTGCTATGCAGGATTTTAACAATTGCAGTCCGGTCTTCTACCAATGGCTACAGTCGAATGTACTTCTTTAGTTGTAAAGGCCTTTTAACTCTTCCGAGGCTTTCAAAGACACTGTACAAAGTCTAAGACATTGTCCTTTGATTCCGTCGTTTTTTCTTGTATTTCTCTGCAGGTACATTGAGTAATGAGAAGAGGTTAGTTAGTTTGATTACCTTGAGTGCCGTCTTGGGGGAAAAGAGATCATAACAAAATTCCTCATTAAGACTGAAAGTAAATTTGCCTGATCTGAAATTAATGTACTAAATCTACAAAAACTTTGTGGGTATAAAGGAGTGAGATAGATATGATAGCTCAAGGAGCTTGATTGAAAGATGGTGAGCAAGCAGTAAATATTTAAGGAATAAATGCAGGAACTGCTGTAGTTAAACATCCCATTCAAGTGAAAAAGCACAAAAATAAAAGTGATTGGACCGTGGCTAAAAAAAAAGCAACACTCTCCAAATGCTGGAGGAACTCAGCAGGCCAGGGAGCGTAGATGGAAAAGAGTAAATAGTCGATGTTTCAGGCTGAGACCCTTCATCAGAACTGCAGAAAAAAAGGACATATCAACCTACTAACTGTTAGGATGATTTGTTGTGATCAATTAACCCCACAAACAGTATAACTTTTGCATGTGGGAGAAAACCAAAAATTTGGGGGAAACCTTGCACGCTGTCACGGGGAGAACATGCAAAATCCACAGAAACAGGAACACAGGTCTCAATACCACCCCAGGTGCTGGAGCTTTGAGACTGCACTGCCTTTGTACACAGGTAGAATAATGGGACAGTATGCTGTATTCTTTGAATAGATGTTTAGTTATCCATTTTGGAAAGAGCAGAAGGGCAGGGTGTTGTTTAAGTGATAATAGACAGGAAAATATTGATGTACAAAAGGATGAAGATATCCAAGTACAACAGGGGCAGCAAGCAGTTAAGGAGGCAAACAGCAAGTTAATCTTTAGTGTAGGTTTTGAGTACAGCAGCAAGAATATCTTACTACAATCATATAGGCCTTTGGCGAAGTCACATATAGAGCTTTGTGCGCAGCTTTGATTTCTACTAGAGGAGGAACACACCTGCCATGTAAGAAGTGCAGCAAAGACTCAGCAGACTGATGGTACTACAGAAGCTAAAATCTAAAACAGAAGCGAATTGCTTCAATTCTTGGGCTCAAAACATCCACTGATTTTCCTTTCCACAGATGCAGCTTAAATGAGTTCTTCCAGCATTTCTGCTTTCATTTCACAAGAATGATTCCTGGGATGGGAGCACTCCAACTTGAGGAGACAATGGATTGGTTGAGCCTGTTAAGGGAAACTCTTATAATCTAGTGTCCAATTGCTCAGAAATCCTGACAGTTCGTCATCTGGTTCACCCATTAGTAAACCATCTCCTCATTAATATCTTACTCATGTGTTGGGTGTTCATCTGTGGAGTCCTCTCCAATAGAAAACTGCAGAGGCAAGTGTTTGAATATACTCAACAAGGTGGATAGATTTCTCAACACAAAAGGCATCAAACGATATGAGAAAGTGGCAATGTTTTTGAGATAGAAGAGGCATGATCATACTAAATAGTGAAGCAGGCCCAAAGGGCTGAATAACCATACTTCTGGTCTAAATTTTCTATCTTTGAATTGAACCAGGTTGTCACATTTGACAGTATGAGCGTTGCAATGCATGTCCACCACGATGATTGCCTGCACACATTTTCTTAACGCAAGACATCGCTGCTCCGACCTCAGGCCATCTGTTACTGAGGCCATTGGCTGGTCATGGGGCACAATCTCTCACATTCAATTACCATAATTGTAAATGTGAAGACAACCAAAATGACATCCATGTCATAACTAAGAGGTTGTCCTTTCACCAGTTGTCTTTTCCTGTAGCCTTACCTGTTCCTACCACTGTAATCTCCTTCATAACCATAATCCTCAAAGATACCTGTGCCATTGCAATTCTAGGTTCTTGATCATTGCTGAAACTAACAATTTTACTATTGTCAATGTACTGTCAGTTACCATCATCTTATTTTCTGAATTCTTTTTCTCTAAAACATGCGTCTATATCTCTTTCTTCCCATGATTGCTTCTTAATATGAGATCCTCAGGTGGCCCACATATTGTTTGGTAACATTCTCATTAGTTGTCTTAGGACATTTTGTTATCTTGCAAATACTGAAATATTTCAGTGCCTATTGTATTTATGAAGTATTTATGAGATGTGAAGGATGCTGTTTGAGTTACTGAAGTGTTTAAAGACAGATGGCCATTTGATGAAATGCTCAAACCACAAAAACAAATAATTCATTTGAAGTGAGGTCAATTTTTGCCTTGAGCAATGCTATGTGAACAGCAGGATCTATTGCAATTTTTTTCTTTTAGAAACATAGAAAACCTACAGCACAATACAGGCCTTTCGGCCCGCGATGCCATGCCAGACATGTATTTATTTTAGAAATTACCTAGGGTTACCCATAGCCCTCTATTTTTCTGAGCTCCATGTACCTATCCAGGAGTCTCTTAAAAAGAGCCTATCATATCCACCTCTACCACCATTGCTGGCAGCCCATTCCACGCACTCACCACCCTCTGGGTAAAAAAACTTGCTCTTGCCATCTCCTCTGTACCTACTTCCAAGCACCTTAAAACTGTGCCCTCGTGTGTTAGCCATTTCAGCCCTGGAAAAAAGCCTCTGACCATCCACACGATCAATGCCTCTCATCATCTTATATACCTCTATCAGGTCACCTCTCCATCCTCTGTCACTCGAAGGAGAAAAGGCCAAGTTCACTCAACCTATTCTCATAGGGCATGCTCCCCAATCCAGGCAACATGCTTGTAAATCTGCTCTGCACCCTTTCTATAGATTCCACATCCTTCCTGTAGTGAGGTGACTAGAACTGAGCACAGTACTCCAAGTGGGGTCTGACTAGGGTCCTATAAGGCTGTAACATTACCTCTCAGCTCTTAAACTCAATCCCACAGTTGATGAAGGCCAATGCACCGTATGCCTTCTTAACCACAGAGTCAACCTGCGCAGCAGCTTTGAATGTCCTATGGACTTAGACCTCAAGATCCCTCTGATCTTCTACACTGCCAAGAGTCTTACCATTAGTACTATATTTTGGTTAAAGAATACCAAAAACAACAGAAACATTGTTTACCTGAGGGTTGCCATGTATTGAAGACTGAGATTCGTGCGCAGCCAAACACCTAAGTGATTACATTGTCAAGTTCGCCGATGACACAACCATGGTGGGGCTCATCACCAGCAACAGTGAGATAGCCTGGAGAGAGGAGGTGGGAGAGCTCGTGGCCTGGTGCCAAGCAAATGACCTCTTCCTCAATGTCAACAAGACAATGAAGAGAGTTCTCAACTTCATGAGAATTCACACCATTCACACCGCTCTTTCTGTCAGTAGCACAGCAGTGGAAACCAAGCAGTTTCAAACTCCTGGGAGTGTACATCTTGCACGACCTGTCATGGTCCCAGAACATTGGTCCTCCAGATGATCAGAATGGTAATCCATGTGTAGAACCAAAAGAGATGGGACGGGAGGAAATTTTTATTGAATTTTTTACTTCTGTATTTACTCAGGAGACAGACATAGAATCTATAGAAGTGAGACAAAGTCCCACATGTAAGGTTGGTCAAGAAGGTTCATTCGCTTGGCTTTGAAGATGAGGTAGTAAATTGGATTAGACATTTGCTTTGTGGGGGAAGCCAGTGAGTGGAATTAGATGTTTACCTCGCTGAGTGGAGGCCTGTGAACTAGTGGAGTGTCGCAGGGACTGATGCTGGGTCCATTGTTGTTTGTCATCTTTTTCAGCTACATTGATGATAATATAGTTAATGGATCAGCAAATTTGTGGGTGACACCAAAATTAGCGGTGTAGTGGACATTGAGGATGGCTATCATGATTTTCAGCGGGGTCTGGACCAGCTGGAAGAATGGGCTGAAAAATGGCAGATGGAATTCAATGCACCCAAGTGTGAGGTGTTGCACTTCAGTAGGACCAACCAGTGTAGGTCTTACACAGTGAACAGAAGAGCGCTGAGGAGTGTGGTAAATCAAAGGGATTTGGGAATACAGTTCCATAATTCATTGACAGTTGTGTCACAGGTAGATGGGGTCATAAAGAAAGCTTTTGGCACATTGGCCTTCATAAATCAAAGTATTAAGTACAGGAGTTGGGATGTTACCTTGAAGCAGTATAAAATGTTGGTATAAGACATTCCCCACCACCAGCACCACTTTATCATTTCCTGTACCTTATATACAGACAGTTTTATGCTTTGAATCATGCTAATGGACATACAATCAATCTATAGAAGCCATCTTATATATTTATTGTGTTCTTTATCTTTGTGTTTTTTTTCTTGTGTTGCATCAGATCTGGAATAACAATTATTTCATTCTCCTTTACACTTGTGCACTGTAAATTGTTGAGATTGGCAAAATGGCCAAGGAGGGAAGCACTAGTTGTGAATGTGTAACAGGCACAAAGCTTTAACTAGCCCGTACAAGCAACAAATGTAAAGGAAATGTGCATGAAATTATAGTGGATATGAAAACATTATTGATACTCATTTAGGCACTATTTAGAAAGATTGCAATTGCTTAGCCCCAATGACTTGGGTTCGATCCTGACTTCTGATGTTATCTTTGTTCTCCTCACGACTGTATGCGTTTCCTGCAGGTATTCCAAATCCCCCCACTGCCCAAAGATGTATGTTTTAGTAGGTTAATTGGTCACCATAAATTGCCCCTTTTATGGGGATAAGTGCTAGAATCTTGGGGGGAGGGGTGGAGTTGATGAAAATGTGGAGAGAATAAATGGGATGAATATACAATGCGTCCTTACAAAAGGCGACATTTCAGTAAAAAGTTACTTTACCTGAAGACTAATTTCAATGTATAAAATCGGATAGCAATCCAGAATTCAAGAGTTTCCGGCAAAACAACTGAACACTTACAAATATGTCAATTCAATAATCTGAAATAAAATAGTTTTATGAATAATTAGATTTTCATAACAGATAAAAACAAAGTACCTATGATGCTCCTTCTTACAGTTCTCTTCACCACATACTCCATGTTCTTTTACTCTCATTTTGCCTACACTTTCCCACCCCGATCCCCTTTTCCCCATCCTACTTCCTTTCTCACTTCTGTCCCAGCCCTATTATTTTACCATTCTACCCACCTTTGCCCACTCCAGACTACTTTCCTGTTCCCTTCAGTCCACTTTTCTCCCCAAGCCCTCTTTCACATTTTCACCATCCATTTGTCCCCCCTCTTCCTGCTCATTATATTCACTATTCCGTACACCTGACCACATCCCAATTTTCCTCATCCTACCTTTTTCCAAACATTCCAACTCTTTACTCCAGCCCTACTACTCTTCTATAACTTCACTCCCCACTTCCTACTCTTCCCCCCTTCTTTACCCCACCCCATGCCTCTTTACCCTGGTCCCCCAGTGTCACCTCTTTTTCTGATCCTCACATCCATTAACCTATTCCCTTTCTCATGTCTACTTCCTCATCTCTCATGCTCCCCCCCCCCCACAACTCCTTTGCTTATTCCACTTGCTTATTCCAGCTCCCCACTCTCATTTACTTTATCTGAACCACTTTCCCACCTTGTAAGTTAGCACTCTCCAACTCAGCTAGGATTTCAACCTCTGCTTATGCTAACCTTAACCATTACTTGTTATAGTGTGGAAAGCCCTTCATAAATCAAGAATATGCACCAACACAATCAGGTGTTGTTGTAACATTTCCTAAGAGGAACGTTTATTTCCAAGAACACCAATGTGCAGGCTTGGACTGGTCATCAAAAGAGCTGGCAAGTGGTCTGCACTTTGTTTGGAGAAACTGATGTGCAAATTATTAACCACCTTAAAAAGACCCATGGTAAAAGCCTTGATTCTAACTCTAGTTACTGACTCATCTAATTCAGTCCAAACCATCAGTTCCACAGAGTTATGTTTGCCTTTTACTGATAGTTCGCTTTTCTCATTAGCTTCCATGAAATTACAGATAAGATGATGAGAGGCATCAATCGTGTGGATAGTCAGAGGCTTTTTCCCCAGGGCTGAAATGGCCAGCACGAGAGGGCACAGTCTTAAGGTGCTTGGAAGTAGGTACAAAGGAGAAGTCAGGGGCAAGTTTTTTTTTTTAAAAAACACAGAGAGTGGTGAGTGCGTGGGATGGGTTGCTGGCAACAGTGGTGGAGGCGGATGCGACAGGGTCTTTTTAGAGAATCCTGGACAGGCACATGGATCTCAGAAAAATAGAGGGCTATGGGTAGCCCTAGGTAATTTCTAAGGTAAGGACATGTTCGGTACAGCTTTGTGGGCCGAAGGGCCTGTTTTGTGCCATAGGTTTTCTATGTTTTAACTGTTTTTGCTGGCTTAACTAATTGTTTTCAGGATCCCTTACATTTATCCTCTGCAGCAGTAAAACATTGGAAAGTTGTATGGAATGATCAACATATTATCCTCATTGTGTCAAGAGACAAACCAACACCATGTTGACAGGTCAGGGGTTTCAAATGCACAAATTAGAGAGGCAAGGTAAATAAGTAAAACAAATAAATAGCTACTTTTTTGAAAAAAAAATCTCTAACAATTCTTGGTCCTTTTAAAAAAATATTTTTCCAAGGGTATTTTAATTCATGAAGACAATATGGACAATTAACTCAGAGTTCAATCGTAGCATATTGATAGTTTAAACAAACAGCTTAAACATGAGGAAAATTTGGATATAACTAATCCAATCAGTTTACACCACAAAACAAAACTATTTATTGTGAAATTCTGATTAAGTATCTGAGGAAAGTCCAAACTCCCTTTTAAGAATCTCATTAAGCAATACAAATTGAACAAAAAGTCCTGAGCTGCAGGAAGTTGTAAATCTCGTCAGCTCCATCTTGGGCACTAGCCCACAAAGTACCCAGGACATCTTTAGGGAGCGGTGTCTCAGAAAGGCAGTGTCCATTATTAAGGTCCTCCAGCACCCAGGGCATGCCCTCTTCTCACTGTTACCATCAAGTAGGAGATACAGAAGCCTGAAGGTACACACTCAGCGACTCAGGAACAGCTTCTTCCCCTCTGACATCTGATTCCTAAATGGACTTTGAAGCTTTGGACACTACCTCACTTTTTTAATATGCAGTATTTCTGTTTTTGCACATTTTTTAATGATCTATTCAATATGTGTAATTTACTTATTTATTATGTTTTATTTTATTTATTATTACTCTTTTTTCTCTCTGCTAGATTATGTATTGCATTGAACTGCTGCTGCTAAGTTAACAAATTTCAGTCACCTGCTGGTGATAATGAACCCGATTCTAATTCGGGAACTGTACTTCCCTCAATCACAGGACTCTGCAGAGAGTGATGCGGACAGCCCAGCACATCTGTAGGCGTGGGCTTCCCACTTTTCAGGACATTTACAAAGACAGGTGTGCAAAAAGGGCCCAAAGGAACATTGGGGACCCAGGTGAACCCAACCACAAACTTTTCCAGCTGCTACCATCTGAGAAACAGTACCGCAGCATAAAAGCCAGGTTATCAGTGATTAATTCATGCTGATACAATTGTATTTCTATGTTGTATTCATTGTCCTGTTGTACATACTATTTATAAATTCTTATAAATTGCACATTTAGATGGAGATGTAAAGATTTTTACTCCTCATGTATATGAAGGACTTATGAAATAAAGTCAATTCAATTCAAATTGTTAAAGGAAATTTCAGCAGAGCTAAAGTCAAAAGGTTAAAGGAAATTCTAACAGAATTTGCAGTCCTAACTACTGTTTTAAAATCAGTTGACATGAATTCTAATCAAAAGCCATTAATGTTTTTAGACACCTGATTAAAGACAGAGTTCAAGTAAATCAAGACCCATCATTGTGTTCTAACTTGGAAATTAAATTTTCTAACATTTATTATTGTAAATGTTTACCACCCTAACTTTTCATTCCATCTATAACCTTAAATCACAGTCCTCAAATCACAACTTGAGATTGATGGGGAAGCATTTTCACCCATAATATTCAACTGTGGCGTCTCGAACTTTCAGTGCAGGTGCCTTTGCTTACATTTTCCACAAACACCAAGTTAAGTTTGGCTGTCTCTTACCACAATCGGAGTTGTCAAAGTTCACAGGTGAGTGACAATGCAAGGACATTCATCCTAGTGTCCTGTATTGACAACAATGCTCTACAGACATGCTCTGTCTTGCCCGAGGAAGACTGAGTCCTGTACAATAGGTTGCAGCAGGATGGTGTGGGGAAGGGCAGTGCGGATTAACAAGTCAAGTACTTACGCTCCAGCCCACACTGAACCTCCTGCAATTCACCTATCGACAGAACCGGTCTACTTATGACACCATAGCACAGCACTACACACCGTCCTCACTCACCTGGAGAAGAGGGATGCATACGTTAGAATGCTGTTCTTGGACTGCAGTTCAGCATTCAAAACCATAATTTCCTCCAAACTTGACAGAAAGTTCAGAGACCTCAGCCTGCACCCCACCTTGTGCAGCTAGACCCAAGACTTCCTATCGGACTGCCGACAGGTGGGAAGGATGGGCTCCCTCACCTCTGCTCACTGACCCTCAATACAGGTGCTCCCCAGGGTTGTGTCCTGAGTCCCCTCCTCTACTCCCTTTACACCCACGACTGTACTGCCACACACAGTTCCAATCTGATGATCAAACTCGCAGATGACACGACTTTGATTGGCCTTATTTCTAGCCTACAGAGGAGAGGTTGACACCCTGACACAGTGGTGCCAGGATAACAACCTCTCCCTCAATGTCCAAAGATTAACAGAGCTGATTGTGGATTACAGGAGAGACGGAGACAGGCTTGGCCCGGTCAACGCCAATAGGACTTCAGTTGATAGAGTAAGTAGTTTCAAACTCCTTGGTATGCACATTACCGATGATCTCACCTGGTCTGTACACATCAGCTTTGTGGCAAAAAAAAAAAGCACATCTCTTCCACAACAGGTGACTGAAGAGATTTGGCATGGGCCCCCAAATCCTCAAGACCTTCTACAGGGGCACCATTGAAAGCATCCTGACTGGCTGTATCACCACCTGGTACGGGAACTGCACCAACCTTGATCTCTGGGAACTGCAGAGAGCGGTACGGACAGCCCAGTGCATCAGTGGATGTAAACTTCCCTCCACTGAGGACTTTTATAGCAGCAGGTGCAGAAAGGTGGCCTGGGAGATCATCGGGGACACAAATCGTCAGGCCAACGGTAGCACAACATTAAAGTCAGGACCAACAGGCTATGGGACAGCTTCGTTCTACAAGCCATTACTTCTAAATTCACATGTCTGTACATTGCAACAGAGTCATAATACAAAGATTTTTACTCCCTCACCTTGTGGGATAGATGTAAGATTTAAGTAAATTCTATAATATAACTAAAAGCCTCATATGCACACTTCCAAATTAAAAGGAGCAACTGAGAACTGTGGTATAGAAAGCTCCAACATGCTCAGGGTATCTAAAATAAGGGGGGGGGTGTGCAAACAACAGTTTCTAGAAATATGAAATAAGCATCAATAATTTCTCATTTGTCTCAAAGGCTTATCTGCTTCCCATTGAGGTCCAGTTGACATGCCCTCTTCTCAATGCTATCATCAAGGTGGTGGTATAGAAACACACATAAAAGTTGCTGGTGAACGCAGCAGGCCAGGCAGCATTTCTGGGAAGAGGTGCAGTCGAAGTTTCAGGCCGATACCCTTCGTCAGGACTAACTGAAGGAAGAATGAGTAAGGGGTTTGAAAGTTGGAGGGGGAGGGGGAGATCCAAAATGATAGAAGACAGGAGGGGGAGGGACGGAGCCAAGAGCTGTACAGGTGATAGGCAAAAGGGATACCAGAGGATCATGGGACAGGAGGTCCGGGAAGAAAGACGGGGGCGGGGGACCAGAGGATGGGCAAGGGGTATATTCAGAGGGACAGAGGGAGAAAAAGGAGAGTAAGAGAAAGAATGTGTGTATAAAAGTAAGTAACAGATGGGGTACGAGGGGGAGGTGCGGCATTAGCAGAAGTTAGAGAAGTCGATGTTCATGCCATCAGGTTGGAGGCTACCCAGACGGAATACAAGGTGTTGTTCCTCCAACCTGAGTGTGGCTTCATCTTTACAGTAGAGGAGGCCGTGGATAGACATGTCAGAATGGGAATGGGATGTGGAATTAAAATGTGTGGCCACTGGGAGATCCTGCTTTCTCTGGCGGACAGAGCGTAGATGTTCAGCAAAGCGGTCTCCCAGTCTGCGTCGGGTCTCGCCAATATATAAAAGGCCACATCGGGAGCACCGGACGCAGTATATCACCCCAGCCGACTCACAGGTGAAGTTTTGCCTCACCAGGAAGGACTGTTTGGGGCCCTGAATGGTGGTAAGGGAGGAAGTGTAAGGGCATGTGTAGCACTTGTTCCGCTTACAAGGATAAGTGCCAGGAGGGAGATCAGTGGGGAGGGATGGGTGGGGACGAATGGACAAGGGAGTTGCGTAGGGAGCGATCCCTGCGGAATGCCGGGGGGGGGGGGGGTAGGAAAAGATGTGCTTAGTGGTGGGATCCCGTTGGAGGTGGCAGAAGTTACGGAGAATAATATGTTGGACCCGGAGGCTGGTGGGGTGGTAGGTGAGGACCAGGGGAACCCTATTCCTAGTGGGGTGGCGGGAGGATGGAGTGAGAGCAGATGTATGTGAAATGGGGGAGATGCGTTTAAGAGCAGAGTTGATAGTGGAGGAAGGGAAGCCCCTTTCTTTAAAAAAGGAAGACATCTCCCTCGTCCTAGAATGAAAAGCCTCATCCTGAGAGCAGATGCGGCGGAGACGGAGGAATTGCGAGAAGGGGATGGCGTTTTTGCAAGAGACAGGGTGAGAGGAGGAATAGTCCAGATAGCTGTGAGAGTCAGTAGGCTTATAGTAGACATCAGTGGATAAGCTGTCTCCAGAGACAGAAAGATCAAGAAAGGGGAGGGAGGTGTCAGAAATGGACCAGGTAAACTTGAGGGCAGGGTGAAAGTTGGAGGCAAAGTTAATAAAGTCAACGAGCTCTGCATGCGTGCAGGAAGCAGCGCCAATGCAGTCGTCGATGTAGCGAAGGAAAAGTGGGGGACAGATACCAGAATAGACACGGAACATAGATTGTTCCACAAAGACAACAAAAAGGCAGGCATAGCTAGGACCCATACGGGTGCCCATAGCTACACCTTTAGTTTGGAGGAAGTGGGAGGAGCCAAAGGAGAAATTATTAAGAGTAAGGACTAATTCCGCTAGACGGAGCAGAGTGGTGGTAGAGGGGAACTGATTAGGTCTGGAATCCAAAAAGAAGCGTAGAGCTTTGAGACCTTCCTGATGGGGGATGGAAGTATATAGGGACTGGACATCCACTGAGTATCCACTGATGTCTACTACAAGCCTACTGACTCTCACAGCTATCTGGACTATTCCTCTTCTCACCCTGTCTCTTGCAAAAACGCCATCCCCTTCTCGCAATTCCTCCGTCTCCGCCGCATCTGCTCTCAGGATGAGGTTTTTCATTCTAGGATGAGGGAGATATCTTCCTTTTTTTTTAAAAGAAAGGGGCTTCCCTCCCTCCACTATCAACTCTGCTCTTAAACGCATCTCCCCCATTTCATGTACATCTGCTCTCACTCCATCCTCCCGCCACCCCACTAGGAATAGGGTTCCCTTGGTCCTCACCTACCACCCCACCAGCCTCCGGGTCCAACATATTATTCTCCATAACTTCCGCCACCTCCAACGGGATCCCACCACTAAGCACACCTTTCCCTCCCCCCCTCTCTCTCTGCATTCCGCAGGGATCGCTCCCTACACAACTCCCTTGCCCATTCGTCCCCCCCATCCCTCCCCACTGATCTCCCTCCTGGCACTTATCCTCGTAAGCGGAACAAGTGCTACACATGCCTTTACACTTCCGCCCTTACCACCATTCAGGGCCCCAAACAGTCCTTCCAGGTGAGGCAACACTTCACCTGTGAGTCGGCTGGGGTGATATACTGTGTCCGGTGCTCCCGATGGGGCCTTTTATATATTGGCGAGACCCGACGCAGACTGGGAGACTGCTTTGCTGAACATCTACGCTCTGTCCGCCAGAGAAAGCAGATTTTAATTCCACATCCCATTCCCATTCTGACATGTCTATCCACAGCCTCCTCTACTATAAAGATGAAGCCACACTCAGGTTGGAGGAACAACATCTTACATTCCATCTGGGTAGCCTCCAACCTGATGGCATGAACATCGACTTCTCTAACTTCCGCTAATGCCCCACCTCCCCCTCGTACCCCATCTGTTACTTACTTTTATACACACATTCTTTCTCTTACCCTCCTTTTTCTCCCTCTGTCCCTCTGAATATACCTCTTGCCCATCCTCTGGGTTCCCCCGCCCCTTGTCTTTCTTCCTGGACCTCCTGTCCCATGATCCTCTCGTATCCCCTTTTGCCAATCACCTGTCCAGCTCTTGGCTCTATCCCTCCCCCTCCTGTCTTCTCCTATCATTTTGGATCTCCCCCTCCCCCTCCAACTTTCAAATCCCTTACTCACTCTTCCTTCAGTTAGTCCTGACGAAGGGTCTCGGCCTGAAACGTCGACTGTACCTCTTCCTAGAGATGCTGCCTGGCCTGCTGCGTTCACCAGCAACTTTTATGTGTGTTGCTTGAATTTCCAGCATCTGCAGAATTCCTGTTGTTTGGTGGTATAGGAGCCTGAAAACACACACTCACTTTAATTAACAGCTTCTTCCCCACCCACTGCCATCAGATTTCTGAATCAACAATGAACTCATGAACACTGCCTCAGTGCCTTTTCCCCTTGCTTTTTGCATTTAATTTGTATTTATATACATATACTCAATTTAGTTTTATTGTAATGTATTGCAATGTACTGCTGCCGCCAAATAACAAGTTCCACACATATGTTAGTGATATTAAACCTCTTTCTCATATTCTAAAACTGAACTTTGTGCATGGACTGGTTCTTACCTCTTCTCAAGTCACCTGCTCAACAACTCCTACTCTTTAATTTCCAGCGCTGTGGATGCCATAGCAGTGCAGTGGATAGCATGACACTATTATAGCTTGGGGCATGCAGTTCCAGAACAGTCTATAAGGAGTTTATATGTTCTTCCCATGTTTGTGTGGGTTTCCTCCAGGTGCTCGGGTTTCCTCCCACATTCCAAAGATGTAGGAATTGGTAGATTAACCATTTAGTAAGTTAATTGGCCATTGTAAATTGTCTTGTCCTTAGGTGAGGGTTAAATAGGTGAGTTGCTGGGCAGTGTGGCTTATTGGGGTGGGATGCCCTGTCTGTGCTGTATCTCCAAATAAATAAAATTCTGAAACATGGGCCACCATCAGACATGTTTTCTACTCTCCTTGTGTTGTCACCTGCAGAATGCTCTGGCTTAGTGAACCACCTTCAATATCCTTTCCTCCTCATCCACATTCCCTGTGCCCTACAGATGCAAGATCTTCCCTTTGACCTCCTTGCTTGCCATTTTCTAGGACTCCAAACATATCACTTTGGTGAAGCAGTGAATTTTTTTTTGTCACTTCTTCCAATTCACTATAATGCTTTTGGTGGTAATAGTGAAGGAAAACCCGACTCGCATTGAGCAATCACTTTGCAAAATAGCTTTGTCTGCAAATACAACTCAAAGTTTCCTGTTTCTGCCATTTTAATACTTCCTCCTGTCTATATTTAATTTAATGATATCTGCACTACTGTCTTGCACTCTAAACAGCTCCATAAACACTCATCATTTAATTTCTCCTGATACCTAGTTTGCCACAGATATTTTATTCTCTCTATTCTTGCATCCCTGTGCAACTTATAAACCTAGATTTCAAACTCTTTCTATTTTTGATAAAGGTCATTTACCATTTATCCAAAATATTAACTTTGTTTCTCCCTGCACAGATGTTCTCTTACCCATTGTGCATTTCTAGAATTTTGTTTTCATTTCAGTTTTTGAGCAGTTTTTCATTTTAAATTTCCCTCTGCTGTCTCTCTGCTTTAGCTTGAGATATTGGAAAGCTTCCTGCTTTCAAGGAACTCCAGCCAGCGTGATTAAAAATGTCTCATGGGGAAACTTGGAGCACTTGGCTGTGAATTTGTCAGAATTAAAATAAAGATTTATGAAAGACTAACATAGTATCCTTCTGGAAACAGCAAACTCTTTTATTGCAATTTAAATAGTTAATTTATGCACTTAACTGATTTTCCTCTCCCTATCAGTGAAGAATGGACAACATTGCTAATGTTAGAATTATGATCACTTGTATTAGGTAAGTTTGCGTGAATGTATGAGCAGTGAGAACCAGTTGCTTGAAGATGTACAAAATATAAATGGTCTTACCTGCTCAATATCTTTCTCCCTCTGTCACTTTGTGCAACCCTGAGGTTGACATTAAACAACCCACCTGGCCCATTAGACCAGTAATCATCTGCAGTAAGTTCTACACTGATTTGGTCCTGAAGGCAGGCTCTGAGCTGATGGACAATGCCTTGTGTAGACCAAGGTCTGATGATAAATTCCAACAGATATTTTGATGGCCAGTTGTCGATCAGTTTTAATGTGTGACTATCTGGCATTCATAAATACTAAAACCAAAAAAGATTATCCACACCATTAAAATAACACAGAAACATGAGAAAACCTTAAACAATGAAATATTTAAGAATTAAATTTTAGGAGAGGATAAAACTTTAGATTTAGCTCTTTGCCAAGTTACAATTCCTCTCACTTGAAATGAATGGGTGACTGACTTGGTCTAAATTGGTACAGGTTCAGTGGACAGTTTTCTAAACTGCAGTAAGTTAGCATTCTGCCACTAGACTCTGTGGGGAGCCCAACATTAAAGTGCAGTCAGCAATTGCTGCTGAGGACATCTGAAGTAGTTCAGGACTCCTGCTTTCCTGGTGTGCTTTTGCTGTCAAAATGAGCTTGTTTGGCATTTCAGTGACGATGCTTTGTGAGATGTGTGAACATCTCAAGACTCTGGCAGCTTAATGCAGAGTTAGCATACTACAGTCATTCATAGAATTGCCCCAACTCTGGGAGCTGCAGACAAGGTTAAGGCCTTTTATGCCAATTTTGTTAAAAGCTTGACCTGCATCCCTTAACAGCACAAATACAGTAGATCCTTTGGAGCCTTTTCAGTGCTAGGATTTGGAAGCACAGAAAACCACAAAGCCTGTCAGCATTTCTCAGAAAATCCAAGCCATAAAGAAAGCAAAACATATTTATTTGTCTTTCCGTATTGTGCCAAGTAACAGAATTTTGTCATGAAAGTCTTTGAATTGCACCGCAAAAATTAATAATCCTTTCAGTGAATGGTTCAATTAATATTTCTGAAGAGTCATATGCTTAGATTTCAGAAAATGCTTTTTTTGTGGAAGAGGCTTATGGAGGAAATTAGCAAGAATAGCTGAAGTCAATCCTGTAGTAATTCAGTTTATTTAGATTCATTTATTTATCACATGTAGATCAAAACAAACTGTGAAATAAGCTGTTTGCATTAACAACCAACACAACCCAAGGATGTGCTGGGGGTAGCTCACAAGTATCACACAGTTCAGCACCAACATAACATGTCTGCTCTATTCAGAGGTACAACACAGCAACAAGAAGCCCTTTCCTACTCACCCACACAGACAGGCTGTCTCCAGGGCTCCGACCACCAGTCCTTGTGCTCAGACTCTCAAACTTGCAGATATCAGGTCTCCAACTGTCCATTGCCAGACTTGCAGACATGCTGACCCAGGGGCCTTGACCTCCAGACTTGCCAACTTCAGTCTTCCACCTCTGATCCCACCGATCCTGGGATTTCATCTCTGGGCTTTGATGCCCTCTGATTATCAACCCTCGGAGTTGCTGATTATGCAACTTGACTTTGACTTCTAGGGCTTGAGCCCAGGACTTGCTGACCATGGGGGTGGGTCACCAGCACTAGTGCTGTCTGTAGGTACATTTCAGCTTGGGAAAATGTATTGTTGTTATATCTACCTGGGATAATAAGTTAGGATGAGTTGTGAAGGACTACAAGAACAGAAGTGATCAGTGGAATGTGAATCTGCAGTCAGTGGGGTGGGGGTGGGGGGGGGGGGAGGATGGAAAGGGGAGCATAATAGTCAGTTAATGAGCAATTGGGCACTTGCAGTTCAACACTAGAGCAAAGGTTGGTACATTAGAAGGGCTTAAGAAAATAGATAAAAACGAATTTATAGATAGAAAGATTTGTAAACACTTAATATTTGACTATATATGGAAGACTCTCCAAATCAGCAGATTAGGAGCTTGCTAAGAGAGCTGCATTTAAATCTCCTTTTCTAATTTCTGCAATTCCATACATAGTGTTCAAGACCAGAAAGGGAAAATGAAGTTTTACTTTCCTCTAGAGGTAAAAGCAGTGATCAAACTATTCAAAGCAGACCAATTTGTATGCATAACTCATTCTATGCATTATTTAAAAAGCTGCCAAGACATGTTTTTCTTATTGTTTGCTGCTCATTTTTCCAATGCAGACTAAAGATGCTGTGTTTAAGAAATATTGATGAAGTATCAAAACATCTTTTTAAATCTGGTGATTGTTGTTTGCCCCAGTTATAAAACTATGACAGTTGAAGTAATACTTAATTCTAAGGAAGGTTGCAACTGTGACGAATGATACCCACACCCATGTGAAATAATAGAAATCCTACATATATTCTGCTTTTGGACCATGGCCCACTGTTCACAGAAGTCTAAGTACAAAGTTAAGCAACAGAAGATGTTTGAGTCAGATGTAAGAAAATTATGAAGGGAAGTTTGATCGAGGGCTCTCCTGGTCCATGTCAATCTTGTGTTCTCAAAACAACATACAATTTCAATCTCTATCAATCCATAATTCTTAAATCATAAAGCATGAATAAAAATGACAACAATGTACACCATTAGTGGACGGAAAGTGATCTTATTTATTGAGACAATAGCAAGCAATTAGCATGTTAATCCTCCAAAGGTTTACTCAATGATCAGACTTCTGCAATGTTAGTGAATTTTATACTGACTAAATTGAAAAATATTGCCCAAAATTAAATCCTTTGCTTTTCAGGATTATAATCTGAATTATGTATTCATAGATTATCTGCAGCATGGTGAGATGCATCAGTGATCCCTTTTTAGTTGGAATATTTGAGATACGAGCCAGCCTCAAGCTTAAATGATGTAAACAATTTAATGAAGATCTGCTAATAGGGATTGAAGTCAACAGAATGTGGATTGTCAAAAAATTATTGAATTTAATAAGCCAGAATGGATCAAAGTCTGTACTGAATGTAAGCAGCATTGTGTAACACATTATGCTATGTTCTTCAGTCTCTCATCCTTTTCACTTAAATCTTCATTGAATAAAAACAAAATTAACCATTCACAATTTCTGATTTATTTGCATCTCTGAATTGGTTCCTTATGGCACCTTTTTTTGACCAAAGGTAAAAAATAATCTTTATTCATTCCCTTCATTTCTTGTGCTCCTTGTTCTTGGAAACACAGTCATGGCAATGCAGTTAGTTTGTACTGTCATTCTGCAGCATTTGCACATATTCATTATACAACTTTTCTTGAGTTTCGTAGATTTTTCTAAGTTTCTTGGTCTGTCCCTTGCTGAGTTCCTTACCCTCATTATCATGAGTTGGAAATCCCTTTTAAAAAAAATGAAACAAAACCAATTTTAAGTACAGTGTTAAGCATAGAATAAAACAAAAATGTTACCAAAGATGTCATTTATAATTTTAAAAAGTCATTATCACTGACTAAATATCAACACAATCTCTTTATAGGAGTTTTGCATTTTCTGTCCTGTACCATGTCAAAAATATCCTGTAATTATGAAGTAGACCTGTAGACCCAGTAAACCATCTGTATCATCTCATCTTAAGCAGGTTTGCAGTTGTACTTCTATACTTTGCTTCAATCCCTCTCAACTGAGAAACAGTCAGTCAGTTCTAGGTTCAATGTTGCCTACCAGCAAATACAATATACTTTTTAAAATATCAAGCCATAGCACTTTAAAATCTGATCACTAGGTGAATGACTGACATTATAAATGCATTGCATTTTGCCTATATACTATCCAACAAAAATTAAAAGCAATTTTCTGCTTTTCTAAAAGTTAAACGGTTTAGATTTTAGATCTCTGCAACATTAATGATGGAGCGAGTACATTTTCATCTCTACACTCTGCAATCTCGCTTAGATATGTGAAAATGAACAGTTAGGAGGAATGGATAATTAATGCAAGGCAGAATAGCTGTTTGTTTTCTCCTGAAAACTGCACACCCAGTATTCTGGAAGGATCTCAAATTGCAATCAATATACAACCCATGGCTTATTTTTGTTTGGCTGGTTACTACACAAAAACAAATTGTATGAGCTGTCACTTTCTTCAGATGAGACTGACTAACCTGCATAGATTAAAGCCGCAGTGCACAGGAATATTATAGTGCTTCCCTACTTAACATGCTTTATCAGCAAGTCCCATTGTTAAAATATTTGCAGTAATTATGTAAGGTATTTCAGCTATTTCTGTTAATGTTCTCAAATTTATTTTTCATCAAGGGCCTCTGAATGAATACGAAGACCTTCCCATATAGCCTTATGGATGTTACAAAAAACAGTATTTCTGATTGAGATCAGTAAAGACTGAATTGGTGTCTTTATGGTCTGTATGCCTCTTTAAAAAGCTGTCTCTAACAAAGAAAATAGGTAAGCAAAAGTCATTCGTTTAATACTTACATTTTCATCAAACTTTGAATACTTGTCTTTTTCTAATTGGAACAACTCTTTGGGAGGGATTTTCATCTTTGCTAGTTTCACCTCCTGTAAGGAGATAATTAGTATGTTAGTATTCTCGTCCCTTGCATTCAAGGTCTATTGTTTGTTTTGGCAGATCAGATTTAAGTGTTCTGTTGCTTTGTACAGCTGCATCACACCATAACCACCACCACACCCATTCCCACCCATGATCTGGAGTAAGATCAAGTATCTGCTGAGCATCACCTGTTCCATCATTGATGGCCAATGCTTACAGTACTATTTTTAAACCATCCGTCATGGCAATTGCAGAAAAAGGAATAATGCTGTTTAGCTGACCAAAACATTTCCTCCTAGAACTGCTGAGCCCTTCCCGACCTACCACAAAACTACAAATGGAATAGGTATCCTCAAGATTGCAGAAGAATGGTCCCAAATTGTCATTTCAGCCTTCCACTCCTACAAAAAGTAATGGATACAGCCCAGTCCAACACTGGTAAAGTCCTCTTTCCACCTCCCCCACAACCCCATTTGAGCAAATCTACACGATCGTTGTTTCAGGAAAGCAGCATCCATCATCAGGGACCCCCACCACCCAGGTCATGCTCTTTTCTCATTGCTGCTATCAAGGTGGTGGTACAAGAGCGTCAAGACTCATACCAACAAATTCAGCAATAGTTATTACTCCTCAACCATCAGGCTCTGGAATCAAAGGAGACAACTTCACTCAACTTTGCTCATTCCATCACTGAACCCTCCTTCTCCCGTCTGCGTGAGATGTGGGACTTTCGAGAGACTTTGAACTATTTTACGGTGCCATGGCCTGTTCTTCATCAAGTTATGGTATTGTTGCACTGTTGTAACTATATGTTATAATTATGTGGTTTTTGTTAGTTTTTCAGTCTTGGTCTGTCCTGTGTTTCTGTGATATCACACTGGAGGAATATTGTATCATTTCTTAATGCATGCATTACTAAATGACAATAAAAGAGGACTGTGTGTCCTCATAATCTAATCTTAAAAACTGTTCCCATAACCTATGGACTCACTTTCAAGGACTCTTCATCTCACGTTCTCAATATTTATTGCTTGTTTATTATTTAAATTTTTCTATTGTATTTGCACAAGGTTGTTATATTTAGCACATTGGTTGTTTATCTGTCCTGTTGGGTGTGGTCTTTCATTGATTCTTTTATGGTTCTTGGATTTACTGAGAATGCCTGCAAAAAACAAATCTCAGGGTTGTATATGGTAATATACAATTGCAAGTAAAGGTTTGTCAACTCTTTGCAATTACTTGGTTTTCTGCATTAAATGTGGTCTGATCTTCATTCAAGTCACAATAATAGACAATCTGGCTGAACTAATAACACAAACAATTGTACTTCTCATCAATACTGAGTACACCATTTAAACAATCATAGGCTAGATTCAAAAAAGTAAGTGAACCTTCTACAAAAGTCCTTTGGAATTAAGTGTTTCAATCAGCAAAAGGAATTTGGAGATGTGGGTTGTAGAGGTGCCCTGCCCTATGAAAAAGACACACAAAGTCAGGTTACTTCTCAAGAAAGATCTGTTTATGAGCACTATGCTGCAATCAAAATAAGAGGACCATAGAAGAATTACAGATTCATGAAGCTGTAAAAGACTACAAAAGCATTTCTAAAGATCTGAGTGTTCATCAGTCCACAGTAAGAGAAATTGTCTCTAAATGAAAAAAAATTCAATACTGTTGCTACTCTCCCTAGGAGTGAGTGTCCTGCAAAGATCACACGAAGAGCACAACGTGCAATGTGGAAGGAGGTGAAAAAGAGCCCAAGGGTAACAGCAAAAGACCTGCAGAAATATCTAGAACTTGCTAAAGTCTTTATTCATGAGTTCACTAAAAGAAAAATACTGAACAAGAATGGTGTTCATGGAAGGACATCACGGAGGAAAACACTGCTCTGCAAAAAATAAATATATCAATAAATAAATTGCTGCACATCTGAAGTTTGCAAAAGACCACCTGGATGTTCGGCAACACTTCTGGCAAAACGTTCTGTTGTTTTGTGGACAGAATAGGCAAAAGTTGAAGTTCTTGCAGAAATGCACACTGCTATGTTTGTAGGAAAAAAGGCACTGCACACCAACACCAAAACCTCATCCTAACTGTGAAGCATGGTGGAAGGAGCATCATGGTTTGGGACTGCTTTGTTGCTTTAGGGACTGGACAGCTTGCAATTGTTGAGGAAACAATTATTTCAAAATTGTTTCAAGACATTTTATAGGAGAATGTCAGGGTAACAGGCAGTCACCGTAAGCTTAATAGAAGTTGGATGATGCAACAAGACAATGATCTGAAAGACAAGAGTAAATCAACTACAGAGTGGTTTAAAAAGAAGAAAAATAATGCTTTGGAATGGCCAAGTTAGAGTCCAGACCTTAACCCAATTGAGATGCTGTAGCATGATCTGAAGAGGGCTGTTCATGAAAGGTATCCCAGAAATATTGAGGAACTAAGCCAGTTTTGTACGGAGGAATGGTCTAAAATTCCTCCGTGCTGTTGTGCAAGTCTGATCAGCAGCTACAGGAAATGTTAGGTGCAGGTTATTGCTGCCAAAGGAGGTTCTACCAGTTATTAAGTACAAGGG
The DNA here is from genome assembly GCF_030028105.1 of Mobula birostris. Lineage (NCBI taxonomy): Eukaryota > Metazoa > Chordata > Chondrichthyes > Myliobatiformes > Myliobatidae > Mobula > Mobula birostris. The sequence continues at coordinate 60,589,278 of NC_092380.1, read as the reverse complement.
TTCACATCCTTTTTCCAGCCTGAACTGTGAAAGTTTAAACAATGTGCTCAATAAAGACATGAAAAGGGTTACTAGTTCAGGCAGATTGTGTTTGTCTATTATTGTGACTTAAATTAAGATCAAGCCACATTTTATTAATGCAGAAAGTTGGTGTCAAAATGGTTGTTGTGACAGATCTATTGTGGTGTAGTGGGTAGTGCTTGTTGCTCTCACTTACAGCTTCCACCACTGGCTGGCAGTCTTGTGAAAAAGAGCTGAATGTGCCAGTACATAGCCTCTCCAACAGAAGAAATGCTTTTGACTTACTTATTATTCATCCATTCACATCGTATATTTCTAAAATAATGTAGGGTGTTTGACCATAAGACATAGCAGAATTAGGCCATCTGGCCCATTGAGTCTGCTCCGTCATTCAATTGTGGCTGATCCTTCCTTTCCCCCCTCCTCCTCAACCCCAGTTCCCGGCTTTCTCCCTGTAACCTTTGATGCCATGTCCAATCAAGAACCTATCAATCTCTGCCTTAAATACACCCAACGACCTGGCCTCCACAGCTGCATGTCGCAACAAATTCACCACCCTTTGGCTAAAGAAATCTCAGACTCAGAATCAATGTTTTAATCTCTGTCATTACTTCCTGATAACTTGAAATGCATCTTTTGTTAGTTTTAATATGTTTAGGTATAGCACAAGGCAACAATTAAGTGAATTAAATACTAAATGTATTTCCAGATGAACACTGAAAGAGAACTGTATCAGAACACTCTGCATTTTAATGCCATTTTATCTTTAATTTTGAAATTTATTAAAAATATAAAATTAAACTGAAATCAAAGGTAATTTAAGATGCTCCAGATTTGGAACATTGAAGTTTTCTGCTGAGTAGTAGTATGCAATGAAACATTGCTGTTATTGAAGAAAGAATGTTATCATGATATTTGGTATCAAAAGATTCTATTAACGAAGGCACAAAGGAACATATTTGGAATGTAAACATATAAGATGTGTTATGAACTGTGCAATAAGACTTTGCAGAGATGAAGTACACATAGCACAAAGTATGTTATGGATCCAGTTTTCAGCTTTTTAATACATCAGATACATTGCCACAACTTTAGATTAGATTTACTATATACACTTAACAGAACAGAAGACTGGCACAGCTTTTAGTTGCTGAGTAAATGTACGTGAGAGTTTATAATTATGTACTTATAAATGATAATTGCCCTTCAGTGTATTTTAATGATACACTGGCACTTGAAAAACATGAACAGAGTGGTTCTCAATCAAGCAACCTTGGAGTCACCCTTTACATTGAACTTAAGGTCATACAATTATGAAGGAAATACAAAATATTCCTTGACAATGATTCAAATGAAGAGCATGACCTAGTCAAGCACAAATCACTTATGAAGGAGTTTTCTTAAGTCCCAATTAACTCTTAATCCACTGAAGGCCTGAATTAAAGCAAATCTATAACATTTTTGGGAGGGTGGTCAGTGATAATGCAGATGGAATCTGAATATTAAGCTGCCATCCTTCAATAGTTCAGTTCCATATCTAACAATGCAATAAGTTAATCACAATCAACCACAATTGACACATCTGACACTGAAACTCACATATGCATGTGTCTTTTGGGAAGGATCACTGAATTGGAATGTGTAGTCTCTCGGCCAATATTCGATGCCCAGCCTAGACACACTCAATGGTGAAATTGTAGTTCACCATAGTTGTTAAAGCTTCTGCCTTAGAAGTCCAGCAGCCTGGGTTTAATCTCGATTTATGGCCCTGTGTACATTTTGTATATTGTGTCCAGATGGGTTTCCTCTGGTTGCCCCTCACAGTGAGACACGTCTTGGTAGTCTAATTGCCAATAATAATTGCCCCTGGGGTGTAGGTGGATGATGGTACCTGGAGGGGAATGTTTGGTGAGAATGTGGGGGAAATAAAGGGATTAGTGCCAGATTTTGGTAACCTATTTCCATATTTCCAATTGGCGGCCTATTTCCATGCCAAGACTAAGAAAGTCAAGCTTTGGGAAATCACTGGCCTGGCTGCTTACTGAGAATCCAACACTCAATTCTGTTTTAATGTATGTCTCAGTTTGCTGACTTGCACTGCAGGACATATAAATAAATATAAAGGAGATATAAACATATATGATTGAGGCATGATTTTGTCCATCTACTTGTTTATTTTTAAGGCCATAAGACATATGAGAATATGACATATGAGAATGCTCCCAAATGGGCCAAAAGGCCCAATTCTGCTCCGCCATTTAATCATGACTAACCTTTTTTTTTTCCTCCTCCTCCTCAACCCTGCTTCCCAGCCTTCTCCCTGTAAACTTCGATACCATGTCCAATCAAGAACCCATCAATCTCTGCCTTAAGTACACCCAACGACTTGGCCTCCGCAGCTGCACGTAGCAACAAATTCCACGAATTCACCAACCTCTGGCTAAAGAAATTTCTCTGCATCAGTTTTGAATGGACATTCCTCTATCCGGAGGCTGTGCCCTCTTGACCTGGACTCTCCCACATGGGAAACATCCTTCCCACATCTACTCTGTCTAGGCCTTTCAACATTCAAAAGCTTTTAAATAAGATCCTCCCTCATCCTTCTAAATTCCAGTGAGTACAGACCCATCAAATGTTCCTCATACAATAACCATTTCATTCTTGGAATCATCTTCCTGAACCTCCTCTGGACCCTCTCCAATGCCAGCACATCTCTTCTAAGATGAGGAGCCCAAAACTGTTCACAATACTCAAGGTGAGGCCTCACCAGTGCCTTTTAAAGCCTCAGCATCACATCCCTGTATTCTAGACCTCATGAAATGAATGCTAACACAGCATTTGCCTTCCTCACCACTGATGCAACCTGCGTTAACCTTCAGTGTGTTCTGCACAAGGACTCTCAAGTCCCTTTGCATCTCAGATTTTTGGATGTTCTCCCCATTTAGAATATAGTTTGCACATTTATTTCTACTACCAAAGTGCATGACCATGCATTTTCCAACATTGTATTTCATTTGCCACTTTCTTAGCCCTGCTCCTAATCTGTCCAAGTCCTTCTGCATCTTACCAGTTTCCTCAACACTACTTGCCCCTCATCTGCAAACTTGGCAACAAAGCCAACTATTTCATCATCGAAATCATTTAAATACAGCGTAAAAAGAAGTGGTCCCTATACCGACCCCTGTGGACCACCACTAGTCACTGGCAACCAACCAGACAAGGATTCCTTTATTCTCACTCGCTGCCTTCTTCCAAGCAGCCAATGTTCTAACCATGTTAGTAACTTTCCTGTAATACCATAAACTCTTAACTTGGTAAGCAGCATGTGTGGCAACTTGTCAAACACCTTCTGAAAGCCCAAATATACAACATCCACTGCATCCCCTTTATCTATCCTACTTGTAATCTCCTCAAAGAATTACAACAGGTTCATCAGGCAAGATTTTCCCCTTAAGGAAACCATCCATCATTATTTAAAATACTTAATTTCCATCACGACAAATTACATGAAGCCTGCTGGGTATAATGGTATGGTGACCCTGGCAGTACAAGGTAAATTCTCACCTCTTGTTCCTTTTTCTTCTGGGCTGCTTCTTCCTTCTTCTTGTTCTTTGTTTCTTCAAGCTGTTGAAGAAACAGCAGAGTTAGAAGGATAAACAAAATATAGACTTGATTGCCTTTAACTTAGCTACATCTTGAATTCATACTGCACATAATCCCTGCAGCTGCACAAGCCTACGGCAGCCCTTTCAATCCAATAGAACTTGACATCTTGCTGTTATGGGCTATTCCCCTACAAGGGACATTTGAAAATAGTCAAAACAGAATGCAGAAAGTAATAAAAACAATTGAAAGAGGAAACAGATTTAAATAATTAAGGATGATTTAAAGGCCCTGAAAAACTAAATTTAAAGAATTTAAAAACATATTAAAACATTAATGGGGAAAAAAAGACAAATCTCTTCCATTCACCTAAATTTGTAACCCAAAAGGTGTTGAATAGGTACTATCACAATGTGCTGACCAGATTCAAATGTGTTAGATACACCATCCATGGTTGTATAAAGTTGGCTGGAGTGGGTGGGGCAGATATAAAGAGTGCTTGCCTTTCATCTCAGTACAACTGACATACATCCCGGTGATGAGTTGAATGGTAGATGGCCTGTGTATAGCAGAAGGTAGGAGGATTGCACCAACATCTTATCACTTGCCTCTTCTTCACTTGTGTTGCAAAGTACAGGCGAAGACAACTCAACACTGCACCAATCTATGAAGATGACTTGGCTATGTGGATTTAGAATTGGCTTGCCTGATGAAAGCAGAGGGTAGTAATAAATGGGGCATGTTCTGTCTGGAGGTTGGTGACTCAGTGTTCTGCAGGGATCTGTTCTGGGACCTTTACTCTGATTTTTTCAAAGATTTGGATGAGGAAATGGAAGGGTGCATTGGTAAATTTGTAGATGACACAAAGGTTGGTGGTGTTATGAAAAGTGTGAATGATTGTCATAGGTTACAATGGGATACAGATAGGATGCAGAGATAGATGGACAAGTGACAGATGTAGCTCAATCTGGAAAGTGTACATTTCCAGATTGAATACTTTGGAAGATCGAACTTGAAGGCAGAGTACAAGGTCAACGGCAGGATTCTTAGCTGTGTTGTGACTTTGTGGAACAGTTTGCTCAGAACTTAGTCCTATAATTGTGCACTTTGCTCATTACAATTTGTTCCACAATGTCCTTTTATCTCTCTTAATAGATACAATTCTGCAAACTATGGTGTTGTAATTTACCCTTTTCTTGTCTTCTCGCTCTCTCAGCAATGTCTCGCTGTCCACCAACTTTATCACAGTGGGTAGTCCTGCAATTGCAAAGCAAGCCATCAGCTACTCAGCTTGACCATTTAGACACAGAGTAGGAGATTTTCTACTTCCTTCCTCTAACTGGGTGCAACAGCATTGGAATGGAAAGTATTCAAAAAACCTTGCATGGGTGGGCATTGCTTAACAGAAGTACACAAGAGAGCATTAACATACAATACAGCTGCTCCCAATTCTAAATTGCAAACCAATAACACATGCATTTCCAAGCCAGCATGAAATTCAGAGTGTATTTTTTGCCCCCCATCAATGTGAAGGAAACTGAAAACACATCAACTGTTCACCTGTAATTTTCGTGCAGCGTGACTCATGCATATACCAGAGAAGCTAAAACATTTTGTCAAAAAGACAGTACTCAAAACAAATAAAAACAAGCAATATCCCATATTAACCAGATCATATTTACCAGTGAGATTCACTCACCGTACATGTTCATTTTCTAAAAATTGGACAAGCTAAAGCTGATTTTCCTCTCAGCCTAGTCAGCAACCCTGAAGCCAAGTGTAAAGCTCTGATTTAACTGACTGGAGATTAGAAACATAGAAAACCTACATCACGATACAGGCCCTTCAGCCCACAAAGCTGTGTCGGACATGTCCTTACCTTAGAAATTACCTAGGGTTACTCATAGCCCTCTATTTTTCTAAGCTCCATGTACCTATCCAGGAGTCTCTTAAAAGACCCCATCGTTTCTGCCTCCACCACCGTCGCCGGCAGCCCATTCCACACACTCACCACTCTCTGCATTAAAAAAACCCCTGACATCTCCTCTGTACCTACTTCCAAGCACCTTAAACCTGTGCCCTCTCATGCTAGCCATTTCAGCCCTGGGAAAATGCCTCTGACTATCCACATGGTCAATGCCTCTCATCATCTTACATACCTCTATCAGGTCACCTCTCATCCTCCGCCGCTCCAAGGAGAAAAGGCCGAGTTCATTCAGCCTATTCTCATAAGGCATGCTCCCCAATCCAGGAAACATCCTTGCAAATCTCATCTGCACCCTTTCTATGGTTTCCACATCCTTCCTATAGTGAGGCAACCAGAACTGAGCACAGTACTCCAAGTGGAGTCTGACCAGGGTCCTATATACCTGCAACATTACCTCTCAGCTCTTAAACTCAATCCCACGGTAGATGAAGGCCAATGCGCCTTCTTAACCACAGAGTCAACCTGAGCAGCTGCTTTGAGTGTCCTATGGATTTGGACCCCAAGATCCCTCTGAACCTCCACAATGCCAGAAGTCTTACCATTAATACTATATTTTGCCATTATATTTGACCTACCAAAATGAACCACCTCACTCTTATCTGGGTTGAACTCCATCTGCCACTTCTCAGCCCAGTTTTGCATCCTATCAACGTCCCGCTGTAACCTCTGACAGCCTTCCTCGCTACCCACAACACCCTCAACCCCTTTAACCTGGTATTCTTGAGAGGGTGCTCTGATCATCCAGTATTAAGTTCCAGAATTTTTCTCTTTTGTAAACTAATCACTAGTGTTGTAAACTACTCCATTAGTGTTGAATATAATCACTGAAGCAATACAAGCCCCAAGATACTGTACAAATTCAATCTCATGAATATTGAACTAACTGATCCCACCAAAGGCAACATTTACAATCAGCTTCAAGATTGAACACCAGAGGAGACATTAATCAGAAAGTTTTATTGCAACTGTGTTCACTTAGTGCAAGTGACTGGCATTAAAGCACTCGGTGAAGGAATCTTCACTGAAATTGCTGCCAAGTAAGATGGCACCAAGGTTCAATGCAATTAATAAATTGATAAGTGCAGTAAAATAGAGAAGAAAATTTGTAGTTCTATTCAAGTGGGAGAAAGGGTGGGGAGCAGTGCAACCAATATATTGTGTTATATATTGATTATTGACACATCACCAAATTTCTACTGATGTACTGTGGAGAGCATTCCAACTCCATCATTGTCTGGTATGGAGAGGCCATCGCAGAGGGCTTGAGACTCAGTCTCCCAACCATCAAGGACCTCTTCGAAAGGTGATGCCTCAAAAAGGCTGCGTCCATCAGTACGGACCCCCATCACCCAGGACATGTCCTCTTCTCATTACTATCAGAGGGAAGGTTCAAGCGCCTGAAGGGACACACTCTACATGTTAGGAACAACAGTTTCTCCGTAATCAGATTTCTGAATTGACAATGAACACTACCTCACTATTTCTGCATTACTTATTTTTATTTATAATATAGGGCAATAAAAGTTAAATTTTTTTAAGCTGGTGTCAAATCTTTTTGTAGCGTTTTGACAAGGGTCTGAATTTTAAAAAAATAATCAAAAATAAATGTCTCTCGGTCCAGATGGTTATGTAACACAAACACACACATCTGGCGCTATTAGAAACTGTTCACTCAAAGCACGGTGTGGTGTCTAACAGCCACACAAGTGCATACAACTGACACAAGTTAGCAACCGTTTGGCTACAATCTCCTGTCCCAATTAAATGAAGGAAATCCTGGCCTTTTATCAATTAGTTCTGTTCTTTAAGAGTTGCCCCAAATAAGCAGCTGCCTCGATGAACCAATGGCCCAATTAACCAGAGTCCAGTGTATATACATTTCTTATTATAACTTACAGTTTATGTACTACACTGTACTTCTGATGCAAAACAGCAAATTTCAGAACATATGTCAGAGACAATAAGCCTGATTCTGATCTGGCTGATAAAAAGGGATAAATAGACTCTTGTAATCAGGCATTGCTGGGTTGAATTTCAAAATTATTTAAGATAGAAAAAATTAGGAAGTAACTTCCCACTGGCAATACACTGAAATGTGTTATTCCAGAATTCAATACCAACTGTGTTATTGTGTGACATTCTCAAAATATTCATCAAATTAGTGTTACCAAAATCCGACTGGTAGTAAAATAGAAAATGGTGATGCTGCAGAGAGAAACAGTTTCAGGTTGGCAAATATTTCCAATAATTTTTTGTTTGTATTCTAGATTTACAGCATCTGCAGTTTTTAAGACCGACCAGTTTCACACATACCTTCATGGTCCTCAAAGCGGACGCCGAGCTCTGGAAGGATGTCATCTCGAAGACCATCGCAGAGTTGCAAAACCTCATCGACTGTAAGAAGAAACTTCATCAACATTCGCAGTTCAGACAATGCCACATTCAGAGAGCAATTACCTCCAAATTACTGTTCATATTGAAGAGATCTTTGTCCCAGGAATAGAAGATTAAATAGAGATATTAAACAGTAAAACAACCTGCTCTCTGGGTTGTGAAGCTCAGTCAGATGAGGTACATTAAACAGAATAAAGTTTTGTTAATTATGTAGCAACTTATTTACCTACAATCATCCTTCTTGTCCATGATTGTGGCAAGGCCACGTTAATCATGCTGGTTTTATTTCTACCTGGACCTGCATTGATGATACTCTAACTGAATAACAATTAAACACAGAAAAATCTCACTCAATCAGTAATTACATCACAGGTTCCAAAGGACTGTAATGAATTCTCCCTTACAATCACTCCCGAGTCAGGAGACAAGTTTTTCAGCTTGTATAGCATGGTAGTGTAGGGTTAGTGTGACGCTATCATCCCAGATTCCTCTGTAAGGATTCTCTCTACATCCTCCCTGTGGAATACATGCATTTTATTTTCAGCTCCTCCAGTTTCCTCCCACAGTCCAAAGCTGTACTGGGTAGGTTAACTTGTCATTGTTAATTGTCCATGAAGGGTTAAATCGGGGTTGTGTGGCTTGAAGGGCCTATTCCATGTGGCATTTCTAATAATCAATTCCACAAAGTTATAACACCTTAAGAAATTTAAAACAAACCCCTACAATTCCATGGCCTTCTGTCCTCTCCTATCAGATTCCCCCTTCTAAAACCCTTTATTTCTTTCACCAATCAACTTCCCAGTTCACCTCTTCCCATCCTAGTTTCACCTGTCACCTACTACCTTGTACTTCTTCCTCTCTTCCCCTCCTTGCTCTGACCTCCCATCTTCTTTCTCCAGTTCTGACGAAGGGTCTCGGCCCAAACCGTCGACCGTTTACCCTTTTCCATAGACGCCGCCTGGCCCGCTGAGCTCCTCCAGCATTGTGTGCATTGCTTGGATCTCCACCATCTGCAGATTTTCTCTTGTTTGTGACTGGCCTACAATGTGTCATCTGTGTTTCAGTATGGATTGGTGATTCAGGTTCCAATTACTCAAAGGAAGTAGAGGTGCAGTATTGTGGGGAATTTGATGTTGTTACATTCCCTCTATAGCACTGCAATACTGGCTGCAGAAGCATTTCATAAATGCAATAACTGCTTCAGAAGTATTTGATTCAATACACTCTCCCTCAATCTTCCTCCCTCCTTAGCCAGATTAATATCAAAATTTACTTTAAAAACTCTAATCTCTTGTACAATCAACAGTGCTGTTGGCACTTGGAATAATGATGTGCAGCACCATTAGATTGCCAACTATCTTGTTGGTGTGTCACAACCTCACTATATTTAGTGACATTGACTCTAGCAAGTTTGCAAGAAGTTACGACCGGTTGGAAGTTCATGATTTCAACACACTTCATTTAGCTTGTTATGGCTAATTTGCACTGACATAATCTCCTTGCCCTTAGAGGGTACTGAACAAAGTTTTGGTGGAACAGCAGAAAGAGGCCTTGGTACATAATACATCAGTTTGAAAAGAGTTGGAGCTGACACTGCTTGTTGTCCTCCAGAAATGAGTCAGATACTTAAGTATGGAGCTAAATTTTGTGAGGCAAGTACCTGAGCTAAAGTTTACCTTGTCAGCTGGTTCCCAATAACTATGAGAGACGTAGTGTTGGCGGTTCAATTGATAACTAAGGCTACGTCTAACTTCATGACTGCAGAAGTAAATAGCCCAGATGGTGGGGGGGGGGGGGGGGAGAGGAAGAGAAGAGGGCGTGTATGTGGGTGTCAGGCTTCCTGGGCAAGTGTGATGGAATAACTTCTTCACCAACTTCCTTAAAAAGTACAGTGGTGGAGATTGCACGTTATCCAGCAAATGAAAAAGAATGGGTGAATTGTAGGTTGAAGAAAGAAGTGTTAAGTGGGATGGTCAGTCGAATTAGAATGGTGCTTTATTGGATTTGCCATTCTGTACTACAGATTATCAAATACATAAAGGAAATAAAGTGGTGGCCTGATCTTATCTACATGGCCGATAAAGGCAAGATGACAAGTTTAGGAAGTCCTGCCCAAACTAATTTTCTGATCAGTAAAGCATCGCAAAGCTGTATTTAACATTTAAGTGCAGCTTCTTCCTTCCCCCACCCCCTGACTTTCATTATACATGCTATTTGTCATATTAAGGCAAGTTAAAAGAAACATTTTGATCACAGAATGTTAGTTATTAGAAGGACACACATGGATAAAGGCATATTAGGTTCATTCATCATCTTCTTACCTTTCTTCTCGCGGGCAATTTGTCGTACATTTTCACGAAAATCTGACAATACTTTCAGATACGGCAACACTGTAGCTTCCAGCTGCATAAAGAACACAAAGTCACAGGTAGATGTGACAGAAATTGACTGATTGTTTTGTCATAGTAACAGCTTCCTCCTAGTTTTAATACACATCCTAACAATACAGAAAAACAGACCTTCCTAGGGTTTTTATATACTATATAGTGGTGGGGTTCAAAAGATTGGAAAGCATGGACAAAGTGAAAAAGGAGAACAGAAGAGAGGTTACCTTAGTTTCAAGAATACCAAAAAGATAAAGTTTAGAGGAATAAGAATTTAACAAAGAATGGTAGTGAATACCGAACTGAAGGTGTTATATTTGAATACACATGGCGTACAAACAAGGTAGATGGCTTATAACAGTTAGAAATTGGCAGGTAGGAATATTGTGGGCATTAAGAGTTGTGGCTGAAAACGAATTACAGCTGGTAGCTAAACATCCAACGACCAACATAAAAAGACAGGCAGGTGGGCAGAACCAAGTAACTGCAAGGGTAAAAAGACACTGTTAGTTGTTATATACAGGCCTCTGAACAGTAGTCAGGATGTGGGGTATAAATTTTAACAAGAGACAGAAAAGACATGCAAGAAAGGCAATGCTATGGTGGTCCTGGGCACTTAAGTTATATACAGTTGCAAGAAAGAGTTTGTGAACCCTTATTAAAATGGAAAGAAGCTTTGCGTTTCAATAATTCAGGGTTGAAATGTAAAATTTTCAAATGCTAAGTGCTGGTGATTGGCAAAATGTGTAAAGTAAATTTATTATGTACATATACAGTTGCAAGAAAAGTTCATGACCCCTTTGCAATTACCTAGTTTTCTGCATTACTCAAAACATGGCCTGATCCAAGTCATAATAATAGACAAACTCAATTTGAGTAAACTAATAACACACAAGCAATTGTACTTGACATATTTTTATTGAACACATTGTTTAATCCTTCAGTCCAGGCCAGAAAAGGACGTGAAACCTTGTATTTAATAACTGGTAGAATCTCCTTTATCAGTAATAACCTCCAAACATTTCCTGTAGCTGCTGATCAGATTTGCACAACAGTGAGGAGGAATTTTAGACCAGTCCTCCAGGCAAAAATGTTTCAGTTCATCATTGGATTAAGGTCTGGACTTTGACTTGGCCATTCCAAAAACACAAATTATCTGTTTTTTTAAAAAAAAACATTCTGTTGTTGGTTTACTCTTGTCTTTCCGATCATTGTCTTGTTGCATCATCCAACTTCTACTAAGCTTCAGGTGATGGACCACTACCCTGACATTTTTCTGTAAAATGCCTTGATACAATTCTGAATTCATTGTTTCCTCAACAATTGGAAGCTGACCTGGTCCTGAGGCAGCAAAGCAGCCCCAAGCCATGAGGCCACTTCCACCGTGCTTCACAGTTGGAATGAGGTTTTGATGTTGTGTGCAGTTTTCTTTCCCCTCCAAACACAGCAGTGTGCATTTCTGCCAAGTAGTTCAATTTTTGTCTCATCTGTCCACAGAACATTGTCCCAGAGGTGTTGGGGAACATCCAGGTGGTCTTTGGTGGTTTCTTCTGTGGTGTCCTTCCATGAACACCATTCTTGTTCAGTGTTTTTCTTAGAATGGGCATATGCACAGATACTTTAGCAAGTTCTAGGAATTTCTATAGGTCTTTTGCTGTTACTCTTGGGTTCTTTTACAACTACTTCAATATTGTGCTCTTGGTGTAATCTTTGCAGGACACTCACTCCCAGAGAGAGTAGCAATACTGAATTTCCTCCATTTGAGGACAATTTCTCTTACTGTGGACTGATGAACCCTCAGATCTTTAGAAATGCTTTTGTAACTTTTTCCAGCTTCATGCATCTCTATAATTCTAAGGTTTTTGAACCTGAACTGCGATTGTTTGAATGGTGTACTCAGTATCGACAAGTAATACAAGTGTTTTTGTGTTATTAGTTTAGGCAGATTGCATTTGTCTATTATTGTGACTTAGATTAAGATCAGCCCACATTTTATGAGTAATTAATGCAGAAAACCAGGCAAAGAGTTCACAAACTTTTTCTTGCAACTGCAGGTAGACTGGCACTGGATCCCAAGAGAAGGAATGTGTAGAATACCCACTCAATGAGTTTTTAAATAGTTGCTTGTGGTCAAGCCCAGTGGGGAAAAATGCAAGGATTGGGTCCTGTGCAATGTACCAGAGGTGATTAGGGAATTTAAGGTAAAGGAACACTTAGAAAGGCAGTGATCATAATAATATAGAATTCACTCTGCAGTTTGAGAGGGAGAAGTTAAAATGAGATGCATCACTATTAGTTGTAACTACAAAGGACGTCCAGAATCTGCAGACTTTCTCGCATTTACAAAGACACAAGAAAGGACCTGACCAAAGCTGATTGGAAGGGGACACTAGCAGGAATGACAGCAAAGCAGCAATAGCTGGAATTTCTGGGAGCAATTCAGAAGTTGCTGAATCATTTCATCCCAAAGAGGAGCCAACATTCTAAAGGGAGGATGAGACACTTGCGGCTGTCAAGGGAAGTCAAAGACAGCATAAAGGCAAAAGAAAGAGGGCATATAATACTACTAAAAATTAGCAGGAAGCTAGATGTTTGGGAATCTTTTAAAAACAGACAGTACTGAAAAAGCAGTAAGGGGAGACAAGAGGGCAACATAAAAGATGATACCAAACATTGTCAGATATAAAGATTAAAAGACAGACAAGAGTGCGCAATGAATTATTGGAAAATAATGCCAGAGAAGTGGTAATGGTGAACAATGAAATATGGACAAACTGTATAGGTATTTTGCATCAGACTGTTGAAGACACGAGCAACATGCCAAAAATTCAAGAAAGTCGGGGGCAGAAGTGAGTGTAGATACTATCACTAAGCAGAAGATTGCTTGGAAAGCTTAAAGATCTGAAGGTTGATAAATCACTTGGACAGGATGGACTACACCCCAGGGTTCTGACTGACAGCTGAAGATATTTAGAGCCATTAGAGCCAGGAATCACTAGAAATCAGGAGTGGTTCCAAAGGACTGGAAAATTGTAAATATTACTCCACTCTTTAATAGAGGGAGACAAATGACAGGAAAGGATAGGCTGGTGAGCCTCACCTCAGTGGTTGGTAAGATTTTAAGAGTCTATTATTAACAATGGGGTTTCTGGGTGTTGGGAGACAAATGATAAAGTAGACTAAAGTCAGCATGGTTTCCACTAGGGGGAAATCTTGCCTGATAAAGCTGTTCGAATTCTGAGGAAAGAACTGGCAGGATTGATGAAGGGGAGTCAGTGGATGTTATTTATTTGGATTTTTGGAAGGCCTTTGATAAGGTGCTGCACATCAGGCTGTTGAACAAGAGAAGAGCCCATGGTATTACAGTGAAGGTACTATCATGGACAGAGGATTGGCAAGAGGCAAAGAGTGGGAATAAGCTGCTGGCACCTAGTGGTGTTCTGTAGGGTCGGTGTTGGGCTTGCTACTTTTCACATTATACGTTGACGATCTGGTTGACTTTGTGGCCAAGTTTGCAGATGATTAAAAAGATAGGTGGAGAGGCAGATAATGTTGAGGAAGTAGAGAGTTTGCAGATGAACTTGGACCGGTGGGGCAAACAAGTGCAGATGGAACACAATGGAGAGGTTTATTGTCATGTACTTTGGCAGAAGAAATAAAGGTGTAGTTTATTCTCTAAATGGGGCCAAAAACTCAGAAATCAGAGGGGCAAGAAGACTTGGAAGTCCTAGTGCAGGATTCTCTAGAGGTTTACATGCAGGTTGAGTCAGTAGTATGGAAAGCAAATGCAATCTCAGTATTTATTTCAACTAGAATAAAAAAAACAAGAATGTACTGCTGAGGCTTTATAAAGCACTAGTCAGATCACACTTGGAGTATTGTGAGCAGTTTTAAGTCCTGTAACCAAGGAGAAATACACTGGCATTGGAGAAAGTCCAGAGGCTTACGAGAATGATCCCGGGAATGAAAGGATTAACACATGAGAAATGCTTGACTGAGCCTGTACTCACTGCAGTTTAGAATGATTTGGGGGGGGGGGGGGGGGGAGATAAGAGAGGAATCTCTTATTGAACCCTACCAAATATTGGATAGGTCGTCTGTATAGACTGGACTCGGAGAGAACGTTTCCAATAGTAGGAGAGTCTAGGGCCAGAGAGCACAGCCTCAGAATACAAAGAGTCCTTTTAGAAGGGAGATGAGAATTGTTTTTAGCCAGAGGATGGTGAACTTGTGGAATTCATTGCCACAGATGGCTGTGGAGGCCAAGTCTTTTGGCATATTTAAAGCAAAGTTTAAAGGTTATGATTAGTAAAGGAGTCAAAGGTTACAGGCAGAAAACAGGAGAATGGGCTTGAGAGGGTACAGAGCAGACTCATTGAGCTGAATGGCAATTCAGCTACTCTATCTTATAGTCTTATGGACAGTTATTTAGCCAGTTTCTGTCAATTACACACTGATTCCCATGGTCATTGTACATTTGTTGGGAAGCATTAATTTTGAGTCAAATTTAACTGAGTGGTAACCTATAATTCATAAAACTGAGATATCACACTTCAGAACCTGGGCACAGATTCAGGGGTGACAGTGTGAAACCGCAGGATAATGCTACCTGCTAAATGAAATGTGAAATCAAGGTTCTCTCAAGAAGATGAAAAAAAAACCAGGATTAAAAAAAAAAATCAAGCTTTTTGTTGTATACAGAATTCTTCAGTGTTGAAACAACATTTTTTGGAAGAGAATGAAAAATACTTACATTAAAAATCTTAGCATCTCCTCCAACAGGGAACCCAAGGGTCTCTTCGCCCTCTATTGCTCCAAAAATCTGATGATAAGTGGAAACATGAATAACAATTTTGTCTCCCACTGCCAGGCTTACAAGGCTTGACAACTGATATTCTTTACCATCCACACCTCAAATACGAAGTTTTTTGCAATGCATCCAAGTCTTTCACCTGTTATCAAACCTCTGTATCCTAGCATTTATTAGCTTCTCCTCACTGTTTGAATTTTTTTCTTAAACTGTGTAACACCACATTTTCCTGAAATACATTTCACTATTCCACTTAATTTGTTCACCTTGCTTTAAAAAAAAGCATTTTTTTTTCTTCACACTGGTTTTGCATCAGACTATTTTCATTAATATAAACTGTGAATAATTGGACCTACTATTGGTGATCAATGTGGCATTCTATAAGTATGGCAATCTGCAAAATATTTATTCCTACTCTTCCTTTGTTAGACTGATACTTTAATCTTAACATCATGAGACTTATTTTACACACAATTTTGTGTAGTATATTAGAAATATTTTAAATATCCACATATATGACACACTGGTTCTCTTATCTACCCTGCTTGTTATTTACTCAAAAAACTATGATTTATCAAACTTTTTTTTTTACCTAATATGACTACACTTCTGTTTTATGGTTTTCTGCATGTTCTATTATCACTTTTCATACTTCCATAACTGTCTTTATTCAAATTCCAGATTCTGGTTTCTGAATACCCAAGACATTATGGGCCACACAACCAATGTTGAGGGTCACCTTCCTCCCATCTTCATACAGGCATGCCCACCCTCTAATGGGTCTGTCCTGCTGATACATCAGGGGGTAACCAACGACTGAATGGAGAACCTGACCATTTCATGACACAAATGAAGACTAACACACTGTTACCAGTTTGGAGCTAGAAGGGCAAGAATGGCAAATTTGGTCCCCTAAATGACACACTTCTTTGTGTATTTAAAAGTAAATTACAATTGTATGATTAGGTGTCAATGGCTTTGGAAATCTTGGCATGTTGGAAGTTATGACCCACTCTGCATCATCTACCCTCGCCTTACCTTCAGCATCTCTGTGAGGTATGTTGCAATGGTTCTCAGCAGCATGCGATTTGGCAACTCCTTGTTGCTCTTCTTCACTGCAATGTATGTGTTACACTGGCTCACAAGGGCACGCAGATCCTCCATCACCGTGCGTGTGTCTATGTTGTCACAGAGTGCTCTGTGCACATCTGCTTTTTTCTCAAAAAACCTAATTGAAAAGGGTAAAATATTAATTGTAAAACTACTTCTATTTTGGGGAGATAACATCATTGTCCTTCATCTCCAACATAAATTGTTCCTCTTCCTAATCAGTCTTAAGCTGGACTAGTATTACAAATTCATCAGACTCTGAGAGCAGAGTTTCCATAAGGAAACAGAACAGAATTAGTCCATTTGGTCCATTGAGTCTGCTCTGCCATTCCATTATAGCGGATTTACTATTGCTCTCGAACCCATTCTCCTGCCTTCTCCCCATAACCTTTAACACCTTTACTAATCAAGAACATCATATCTGGAGGGGAGGAGAAGATGGTGACGCAGCGCGTGCGGCTGCTCTGAAATGATATCATATTTGTGAAGTAGGATGCCGTGCACAATCCTGATTTGATGGAGATGGACCCGAGGAGCATGGAGGAACATCTGGAGAAACTTCTGAAATGCCTGCTTTGCTGCCGCTGCTACTGTGCGATCGAGAATCTCTGGAGGGGAAGGCCCCAAATCCTTGGCTTTGCCTATTGTCTGTTGCCAGGGTTGAAGTGCTCGGCAGAGATAGTGCTCGGTGTCAGGGGCTCAAAGTTTTCGGACGGACTCAAGAATCAGCTGTGGTCAGGTGCTTCCAGGGTGCTGCATTGGCAAGTTTGCGGCGCCGGAAGCTCATGGCAGGGAGTGTTTTTTTTTCTTCCTTCTACCGTCTGTGTGAGATAATAGGACTTTCGAGACAGAGTTGTTTTTTTTTATTAAAAAAAACCGTGCCCATGGTCTGTTCTTCATCAAATTACAGTATTGCTTTGCACTGTGGTAACTATATGTTACAATTATGTGGTTTTTATCTTTTTTTTAGTCTTGGTTTGTCTTATCTTTCTGTGACATCTTTCTGGAGGAACATTGTATCATTTCTTAATGCATGTATTACTAAATGACAATATAAGAGTACTGTGTGTCCTCATAATCTAATA
The DNA here is from genome assembly GCF_030028105.1 of Mobula birostris. Taxonomy (NCBI): domain Eukaryota; kingdom Metazoa; phylum Chordata; class Chondrichthyes; order Myliobatiformes; family Myliobatidae; genus Mobula; species Mobula birostris. The sequence goes on along the minus strand of NC_092380.1, from coordinate 60,571,884 downwards.
TCCTTTCCATCACAAAATAAAAAGAGAAAGTGCTCTAAACTTTAAGCAGGTCAGACAGCATCTCTAAAGACAGAACATGTGTCAATGCTTTGGGTTGGTTCATAAGCTCTCTAGCAAGGCCACTGACTTGAAATATTAATCCTGCTTCTCCAGAGACGTGCTGAGTATTAAGAACATTTTGTTTTTAATCTTAGATTCCCATTACTTGCAGTTTTCTTATTTTGTTATTCTTTTCATTATCTTCCACCTCCTTGACCTCATTTATGGCATCAGACCATCTGCTACTGAAACAGTCAGCCACAGCCACACCAGACTAAACTATTGTGATTTCTTTTCCACCTTCAAGATGTTTAATTTGTTTTAAATATAATGCCCATATCTCACCACGAGTTATAGTCACCTGTCATGAGTTCCTTTATCATTTAATGTAGCTGCAAAGTAACCTTTGGCAATTATTCTGTCATAATGAAACTCTCAGCACCTCTTCCCTTTGTGACAAGGTCCTTCCTAAACCAATTTTTTTTTGGACTACGTTGTTGGCAACATCCAAAAGTTTTTTCATTGACTTGTTTGGCAATTATTTACCTATAATCATTTGTTGTCACTTATAGGCAAGGCCACCAGTGGTGCCATCATGAATGATGCTGAGATGAATGGCTCATTGACTCTTGACAAAACAATGAATCAGCTGGGGTTTCACAGGTACCATTACCAATACTAGAGTCAGTTCTCTGATGCAACACATGACAGATAAAGGACAAGAGCATAGATGCTATTTGTGGATAGTTTTGCTTTTTGTCTTGTTTAGAAGCAAATCACATTAGTTTAGTAGACAATGTTAATGAGCCAACTAATTACACCAAAGCTGTTCTTCTAAATGAGATCTGCAAACTTGAGACACTGAAAATCTAAATTATTTTCAAAAAGATCATTCAGCTGCAAACAATACATAACCCAATGATCAATAAACAGAATTATAATGTATAACCTTCCAGTAATAATTAATTACAAGAAGATTTATGGTCTACACCCACCCCGGATGAGTAAGTTGACACTGACCGTTCATTAAGTGCCACCTCCTTCTCTTCCCACTTCTCAAACTGTCCTGTGATATCTGTTGGGGTTCTCAAAATATCTTTGACATTCAAGAAGAACTCCTGTAAAACAAATAGTACTAGTCTCAAAAGGACACTCGAGTGACCTGGAAGACATCTGCCATCAAGGCTCCATGTTTGCACAATGAATTCAACCAAGTCAATTTCACTATTAACCTTTCTCACCACTCTTTATCAAGCATAGTCACACAAAATTATACAAGTTACAGAAAGGAATGGATGGCATGAAAGACTACAAACCAGAATTTTTTTTTGCACGAACATTTGTAGGTGTCAATAGTGTGTAAGATGTTAGAAATGGGATGTCAATTAGAAAGTGAAAAAGTCACTGTTTCTAGGGAGTATGGTACAGACAGTAAAGATATCGATCAAGCACCTTGTCTCATTTTATCATGGGATGTTGAACATTAACTGTGTAAAATACCAGTTGACACCCTTCGCGCACGATACTAATCGGAGACTTCACCTTTCCCACCAACATCCCCTTTCACATGACATTCCTTTTTGGCTGACATTCTTCATGAATATTGGCTTGCATAATGCCAGAAAATTAATCAGAAAAGCCTACTCCTGCACTCCAAAATAACAGTTTCCACTTTAGAGGCCGTCCCTGCAAAAGGACTAACCAAATCAAGCTATGGACGGTGGATCATATTCTGGGTGTAACTGGCATAGTCACAGATTGTTCATTCATAACACTTTGGATATACACTGAGTAAAGGACACAAAAAAAAACTTCTTCCCTTTCAATCACTGAATACGATGAAAGCAACTGCTTTTTCTGGAAATCTGAACAAAAATAAAGCACTAGTAGTTTTGGTGGTTTATGGGACAAAAAAATCCTTCAAGGGGGGGAGAAAAAACACCTCCTGTTTGAGAAATTATCAAGACTAACTTTACAGAAATTTTGAATTCATTATGCCTTATTCAAATTTTACTGTCAGCCAAAGCTAAAATAAACAAAGTATGATCCAATTGAACTAAAAGTGGATATATTATTTTACTTGGAAAGGTAAAAATTGGAATCGCAAAAAAAATGTGGGCCCATGCACATAGAAAGCCGCAGATAATTAAAAACCATTTTAAAATGCTAAAGGAAAGCTGGTTTTTAAATTTAAAGCAATATGTGTGGTTAGTTGCCATAGAGATATTCCAAGTCCTGGTTAGGCAACAGCTGGAATGGTTCCAGGTGTCACAACTTTGGAAGCTTATATTATTGTTGGAGGGAGAGCACTGTAGACTCACCAGAATTAATGTGGAACCCAAAGGCTAAATTACAAGGAGAGATTACACTAACAAGGGTTGAATTCATTAGGTTGGTTACTGTTGCCAAGATAGTAAGGACAGCAATTAGGATAGACAGGTGAGACATAGTCAAAATATTAATTAAGCTTTTCAGAAGTGCAAGGAGGTAGAAATGTGTTCTCTGCAATGGAAGTGGAACAAATTTAAACTCTCCATTTATGTATTTTTATTAACCAGAAGAACTACATTGTCAACCTATTGATCTCGATCTTCTACCTAATACATTGTGGACCAATAGAGCTGGTTAGATTGTCAAGCCACCAATGATTAAACCGACATACCACCTGGCTTGTTGTGAAGTTCTGTGGTCACCACAGAGACTGAAAATACAAGATTTCTTAAAGGTCAATTTCTTGGCAAGCCAGCAGCCACCCACATCAGAAATGGAGATTTGTTCCCCCAGGTCACTCTTTGAAGAATCATTGATAATGCAGAGCAAAACCAATGCACACCAGATCGGATGAGGTGTGGGTCAATAACAGCAGTGCGGCGGACAGGAAAGCTCGACAAAGGGTAGTCAAAGCTGCTCAATGCATCTCCGGCACCAGCCTACGCGGCATCAAGGACATGTCCCCCACTCCCATCAGGGAGGGGGGACTATGTAGCATCCACGTCAGGACCACCAGACTGAAAAAACGGCTACTTTCCCCAAGCAGCAAGGTTGATCAACACTTCTAACACTAGCTCAGCCCTCCATGCTCTCCACCACCACTACTTTATCATTTCCTGTCAGTCACCTTATGTGCAGACAGTCTTGTGCCTACTGTTGCTTTATGGACATACCAATGTACAGAAGCTATGTACTGTAATTGGGTGTTTTTGTTTTAATTATAGTGATCTTCATCTTATGTTTTTTTTGCTGCATTGGATCTGGAGTAGCAATTAATATGTTCTCCTTTATACTTGTCTACTGGAAATATTAATCTTGAATGAGGGTATAGTAAGTCTCTTACTATCTCAAATCTCTTCTTTCAGTTAGTCTTGACGAAGGGTCTCGGCCCAGAACGTCAACTGTACCTCTTCCTATAGATGCTGCCTGGCCTGCTGTGTTCACCAGATTTTTTTGGGTGTTTACTGAAAATGAAGTGGTGGTATTAAATATACCAATAATGCCACCCACTGGAATTCAGTGGTACTTCAACCAAACCATAGGAGACGCCGAATAAGAGGCACAATATGCTGGAGGAACTCAGCAGGTTAGGTAGTATCTATGCAGAGAAATAAACAGCCTGCATTTCAGGCTGAGACCCTTCAACAGGAGAAGTCAAAACTGATTTTACACTCATTTAGACACTCAATCATTCCCACTTGTTGATGGTGGAAAATCAATGAGTTATTTCCCCAAAGAAACTCCATCTTCAGAATTGCTGTTTTAGGCGCAGTAATTATGTGACTGGCCCAAATATATTCCTAATAGATGAACACTTGTGCTATTGGTGGAGGATTTAGTAACATTAATGCCACTTGATACTATTATTATCCAAAGAGAAGGTGTTTCTACCTCCTTGGAAATAGAGGCTGTTTGACATGTGTACGACTCCCTACTTAGCTGAATATGGTCTTGGTTTGGTTGCAGGTGTGGACAAAGTTCTTTATTATTTGAGGAAATGACAATTGTAATGAACACTTTGCAATTTTCAGTACACATTCCATTTCTAATCATTCAAAAGGAACATACCAATCCTCAGAGGGATCAGAAGTGGAGGGAGTGAGCAGCTTCAAGTTTCTGGGTGTCAAGATCTCTGAGGATCTAACCTGGTCCCAGCATATCGATGTAGTTATAAAGACGGCAAGACAGCGGCTATACTTTATTAGCAGCTTGAAAAGATTTGGCATGTCAACCAATACACTCAAAAGCTTCTATTGATGTACTGTGGAGAGCATTCTGACAGGCTGCATCACTGTCTGGTATGGAGGGGCTACTGCACAGGACCGAAAGAAGCTGCAGAAGGTTGTAAATCTAGTCAGCTCCATTTTGGGCACTAGTCTACAAAGTACCCAGGATATCTTTCAGGAGTGGTGTCTCAGAAAGGCAGTGTCCATTATTAAGGACCTCCAGCACCCAGGGCATGCCCTTTCCTCACAGTTACCATCAGTAGGAGATACAGAAGCCTGAAGGCGCACACTCAGCAATTCAGAAACAGCTTCTTCCCCTCTGCCATACGATTCCTAAATAGACATTGAAGCTTTGGACACTACCTCACTTTCTAAAAAAAAAAAAAAAAAAAAAAAAAAAAAAAAAAAAAGTATTTCTGTTTTTGCTTATTTAAAAATAATCTATTCAATACACAATGATTTACTTGTTTATTTATTGTTCTATTTTATTTTTTTTTTTTTCTGCTAGATTATGTATTGCATTGAACTGCTGCTGCTAAGTTAACAAATTTCACGTCACATGCCAGTGATAATAAACCCGATTCTGAAATGGGCTTCAGACAATGCTCTGGGGAATCCTACAGCAATATCTTGGGATCAGATAGCTGGGATACAAGCTTCTATATTTGTGGTAGTCTTATGCATGGTTAAGATGGTGTCTCAAACCAAGTCAAGGTTCACAAATCAGACCATCGGCTTTTCAGAAAGGAAATTTCTCTTAATAAGATTTATCAAATTTGTACCAAGGCCAAGAAATGTGGTTGATTTTTAAAATCCTAATTACTGAATTCACACACATACATATACACACACATTCACTTTGTATATAAATACCTCTGCGCAAAATGATTTAATTCCCTGTGACGCTTTGATATAACATGTTATTTCAATCGTAAAGATATACATTTATAATAAAGGAGCATGAAATAGACTTACATTCAAGAACTTTTCATATTGAACTGCAGATTCCATGGTATTGCTGGAATAATCCAATGTGTCCTTCCAGGAATGCATGAGGAATGCCAAACGCAATTGTCGACCTGCAATCACGTGACATTAACACAATGTTAAAACAGAGCACTGAAGCAATTAGGTCTGAATTAAAAAACTTAAAAACCATCTATATGATAAAAGTAATAACTAGGCATTCTGATGACTTGAGTATAGTTCCAGAGTGTCAGATTCTCTGATCTACTTACATTCACATCTAAGAAAAATATGGTATTATAAAATTTCCATTGAACACAAGTTTAAAGAGTGTATGGGAATCAGGGCTCTTGGTGGGTTTCAGGGAAATGCAGGAAACAGAGAACCTATCATGATTTCTGAATAGTTGGGTAGCAGATTACTGGAGTTTTACTTTAATAATAGTGAAAATGTTAGTTACTTGTATTTGCATTCAGTGCTTCCTTGATGGTTATAAAATTTTTTAAAGATTTTGACATTTTGCAGCCTGCAATAGTAAGATGCCCAGTGTGGAGAAAGTAGCGAACCCAGTAGTTGTTGTCAAAATAGGCCTGTGGACAAAAAGAAATAACTTTAACAACACAACGACAATTGAGTACTATGATTTCATCCAGTCATCCTGCAGAACTGGAACATTTGAACTACCTTGCATCATGGAAAAAGATGCTGCAACAAGATCAGTTCCACTCTACACATTTTATTTCCTTGTTAAAATGCAAAATTTAAAACTTTTTAAGGCAAAGAATTTTGGTTCTAAATAATGGACCACTCTCTTTATTGGACACCAACATGAGAAATTCCAGTAGTACATGGAAGTACATTCAGAATAAAGATCCCTGATACCCTGTATAAGCAGCGTCAAATCAGGTCATGTGTGCATAGGAAATCAACAGCTGATTTGCCACAGTACTTACAAGAGATTCTAGCCATGGTTCAATTGGTAGCGCTCATGTCTGAATCAGAAGGCCATGAGCTCAAGTCTCATTCCAGAGTCTACTCAACTCTAAACCTCCTTCCAGTGGAACACTGAAGGAGTTCTACACTAACAGCAGGCATTTTCCAGATGCAGTATTTGACATGGGCTTCCACAGCTCTTATTAGGTAAATAATAATTCACAGCAGAATTTTAAAGAAGCTTGTTCTTAAATCAAGATGACTAAAAACTGTTTCAGCATTATCAGAATGTTGTTTGTGGAATCTTCCCTTGTATAAACCAGTGGCGCATGCCCTTTGTTACATCAGAATACAAATTTACGGCTCAGTAAGAGCCCTTTGGCCCACAATGTTGCACCATCCTTTTAACCAGCTCCTCAAATCAATCAATCTAACCCTACACAGTCCATAAACCTTTATTTCCCTTTCATATCTGTCTATTTAAGAGCCTCTTAAAGACCCCTAATGTATCAGCTCCACCCCTAGTAGTGCATTCCAGACACCTACCACTCTGGAGATGAAACCTCTTTCTTCCCTAAACTTTCCTCTATTTACCTTAAAAGGATGTCCTCTGGTTATTCATTGCTGTCCTAAGAAAATGCTGCTGGCTGTCAACTCTATCTATGCCTCTTATGATCTCAAACACCTCTACCAAGTCACTCCTAATCCCCCTTCACTCCAAAGAGAAAAGCCCTCAAAGTTCACAGCAAGTACATACACATCACCACAGATCCATTTTCTTGTGGGCATTCACAGTAAATACAAGAAACCAGACAGTACCAATGAAAAAACACTCTCAACAGGTTGGACAACAATGTATAAAAGGCAAATACAAAAAAAAAAAAAAAAAAAAAAAACAGTAAATATCAAGGACATGCAGTGAAGAGTCTGAGAGTGAATCCATAGGTTGTGGCAACAGTTCAATAGTAGGGTAAGTGAATCTGAATGAAGTTAACATCTCTGGTTCAAGAGCCTGGTGATTAAGGGGTAACAAATGTTCTGGAACCTGGTGATGTGGATCCCAAATCTCCTGTACCTTCTTCCAGATGGCAGCACTGAAAAGAGCATGGCTGAGGTGGTGGGGGTCTTTAATGATGGATGCTGCTTTTTAGTGATAGTGCTCCAAGTAGATGTGCTCAATGATGGGGAGGGCTTTACTTGCGATGGAGTGGGCTGTACCCACTATCTTCTGTAGGCTTTTCCTGTTCAAGGGCATTGGCATTTCCACACCAGGCTGTGATGCAACTTCAATATACTCTACACCACACATCTGTAGAAGTTTGTCAAAGTTTTAGATGACATGCCGTATCTTCGCAAACTTCCAAGGAAGTAGAGGTGCTGCTGTTTTCTTTGTAATGGCACTTACTTGCTAAACCTAGGACAGATCCTATGAAATAATAACACCAAGGAATTTCAAGTTGATGATGCCCTCCACCTCTGAAAATTGGCTCATGGACCTCTGGATTCAGGTCAATAATAATCAACTTCTTGGTCTTGCTGACATTGAGTAAGTGGTTGTTGTAGCACCACTCAGCCAGATTTTCAATCTCCCTCCTATGCTGATTCGTCACCACCTTTGATTTGGCCTGGGACAGCAAATTTAGATATATACAGGAGATGTGTTGAGCCTCACTCAACCTCTTCTCATAAGGCATTTTATCTAAACCAGGCTGTATCCTAGTAAATCTCCACTCCATGAAACCTTCCCATTCTTCCTATAATGATGTGACCTCAACACAATACTCCAAGTGTGGTCTGACCAGGGTTTTATAGTGCTACAATATTACCTCACGGCTCTTGAACTCAATCTCCCAAAATGAAGGCCACATACCATGCACCTTCTCAACCACCCTAGTGTGTGCAGCAACTTTGCGGGATCTATAGATCTGATGCATTTGTTCATCTATGAATCCTGCTGTTAACCATGTATTCTACCTTCCAGTTCAATGTTTCAAAGTGCATCAATTCACACTTTTCTGGATTGAACTCCACCTGCCACTTCTCAGCCCAGCTCCACAATCTGCTTATGTCCACAACAACCTTCTACACAATCCACAACATCACCAACCTTTGTGTCATCCGCAACCCTACTGACCTACCTTTGACATCCTCAACCAAGTCCTTTATAAAAACTATAAAGAACTGGTGTTGCAGAACAGATCCTGAGGAACACCACTCGTCATTTACCTCCAGGCAAGATGTGCTCCATCCACTACCACCCTCTGTCTCCTGTGGGCAGCAATTCTGAACCTATGCTGCCAAGCTTCCATGCATCCCACAACTCGTGACGTTCTGGATGAGTCTTCCATGGGGAACCTTGTCAAACGCCTTACTAAAATCCACATCCAGCGCTCTACCTTGTAGCTTCCCAGGGGTTGTATTTCTTGGGTCATTACCTACACAATGACAGCCAAGGGTGTCATGCAGGTATTCTTTACAGGTCATACCAGTCTACCATCAAATTGACTGAAGGAGAGGGAATATTTCGCTTATACAAATGCTTTGCTGTTTGTTCCTTTCCATGTCTAGTGGTGCATTGGGCAGCAGCCTGGCCATTTCTTTGGCATTTGTCTGTTTATCTTTTAAATATATAAACCAGTTCAGTTGCTAGTTCAACCCTCAACCTAGCACAGATGGAAAGCATGCAAGGAGCTGACTGGATTCGAACCCAGGACCACTTGCCTCGAAGTCTAGTGCAGATGCCACTATAGCACCAGCCGGCTATACAAATGCTTTATGCACTTATAAAGCTGAAGTATTCAACTTAGAGTCCTTTCATGGCTTCTTACACTTATATGGGCATAACCAAGTTCCATCTAATGAATGTAATTTAGAATTATGGCTGAAGGTATTCAAAAGCCCATAATAAATGTATTTAATGCCCCAAAGTGGATGTACTTTCTGGAGTAAACGAACAACTATAATCTATACCATGCCTACCAACATTGAATTAAATAGAATGATCTTTATTGTCATTATACATAGGTACAATGAAACTCTGTCTGGCTTCCTCTCAGGCAATTAAATAAAATGGTAGACTGAAAACAAGACTAATAGAAAAAACAGTTTTAAATAGATAAGTAGCAGAAAATAAGTTACAGCAGCACCAGAATATCACAGTAATGCACAAAGTGCCATTAGTGCAAGTATTTCGAGTCCTTGTGTATGCATGTATGTGCTCACAGTTTCAGTCATTGTTCTGTGGGAATGGTGTGATGGAGGCCACAGTTCTAGGATAGAAGCTGTTCCTCAGTTTATTTGTTCTGGCTTTTAGTGTCCTGAACCTTTTGCTGGATGGCAGTGGGTCAAACGGAGTGGCCGGGGTGTGTGGTGTCTCCGATTATGCTGATTGTTTTCCTCCTGAGTCTGCTGGAGTAGATGGTGTCCAGTCCTGGGAGCTCCAGCCAAGTAGCAGAAATTTAAGGTCTTTTTTGCATACCTGAAGCAAAGCTATTGGAATTTTATCTGGCCTGATATACCAAGCCTTTTCTGCTTTTTTTCTAGCTATCTACTTAGAATTTCAAGAGGAAACAAGATACATTATTCAGAGCTTCATTTTGCATTTCCAGTGTTCTGGCTATGCTGCACTTTGTGAATGAGATAAAATGTAAGATTATTTTACAAAACATGGAATCTTAAAGTCTTAATTCATCGCAACACATTTTCTGTAGTGCTAATAGGTAATACAGGACTAAATATCCACAGGAGCTCATGTGCAATATATCCTTTCAGTCAAATCATATTCAGCTTTTTATAGTTTCACAACATTATGAAGGTTGTACCTTAAAATTGCAGAAAAGATTTCAACAACCAGCCCCTGATGTTAATTACCTCAGACTGGGCCAATTCATTGTCATGGTGAGGAAACCTCAGGTCAAACCCTCCTCCGTGGATGTCCATGGATTCTCCAAGAATCGTACCCGCCATTGCTGAGCATTCAATATGCCACCCGGGACGTCCCTGCCAGGGTAGAGGGAAACAAGAGAATGGGATTAGATGACAAGGCTCTGTCGAAAATTGCACTTGATACAAAATATCAAGTACTGTACATGAAAAAGGCTAACAGAGGGAATGGTAACTGATGTAGTGGTGAAAACTAAAAACATGCTGCAGCCACAATTGTCACTAGATACAGGAGTTATCGGAAGTCTGGTGGGTTTGAACTGGTTCAAAACAAATAGGAGACGGAGATTTTGCAAATGCTGGAAATTTGAGCAACACACACCAAATGAGAGTCAATTGTTTCAAAGTTCAAACTGAATTTTTTTTTTTTTTATATATATATATATATATAAATATATAAATCAAAGTACTTGTGTTACCATACACTTCCCTGAGGTTCATTTTGTTGCAGGCACTTACAGGAGGGAAAAATAGAATTTTAAGAAACTATACATAAAGACTGAAACACCAATTGCAAAAAGACAACTGTTCCTGAATCTGATGGTGTGGGGCCAAAGGCTCCTGTACCTCCTGTCCGATGGTACTAATGAGAAGGGGGCATGGCCTAGGTGGTAGGGGGTCTTTAATGATAGATGTTGCTTTCTTGAAGCAGCGCTGCATGTAAGTGTACTCAATGGTGGGGAAGGCTTTGCCTATGATGGACTGGCTGTATCCACCACTTTCCACGACCTTTCCTGTTGCAGGGCATTAGTGACCATACCAGTCCATGACGCAACAAGTTAGGATACTCTCCACTGTGCATACATAGAGGTGTCAAAGATTTTGGTGACTTGCCAAATCAATGCAAACTTAAGAAATTAGAGGTGGTGGTGTACTTTCTGTGTGATGATCTCTCACTCAATGTCAATAAGACCAAGGAACTGATTGTAGACTTCAGGAGAAGGAAACCAGAGGTCCATGAGCCAGTAATCATTGGAAGACTAGTGATGGGAAGGATCAGTAACTTTAAATTCCTGTGTGTCACTATCTCAGAGGATCTGTCCAGGATCCATCATATAAATATAATTGCAAAGAAAGCTCAACAGCATCTCTACTTCCTCAGGAGTCTGTGGAGATTCACCACGTGATCAAAAACCTTGACAAACCTCTACAGATGTGTAGTGGAAAGTGTATTAACTGGCTGCATTACAGCCGGGTATGGGTACATCAATGCTTTTAAGTGAAAAATCCTACAAAAGGGAGTGGATTCAGCCCAGTACATCACGGGTAAAATCCTCCCAACCATTGAGGACATCTACAAGAAACATTGCCGTAGAAAAGCAGCGTCCACAAATCCTCACCAGCCAAGCTGTGCTATTTTCTCACTGCTACTTTCAGGTGGAAGGTACAAGTACCTCAGGACTCTCACCATCAGGTTCAAGAACAGTTACTACCCCTCAACCATCAGGATCTTGAACAAAAGGGGTTAACTACACTCATTTAAGGACTCTCATCTTGTTATTTCATGCTCGTTATTTATTGATATTTACTTATATCTGCATTTCCACAGTTTGCTGTCTATTGATCCTGTTTACAGTTACTGTTCTATAGATTTGCTAAGTATGCTCATAGAAAAAGAATTGCAGGGTTGTATGTGATGGAATATATACACTCTGATAATAAGCTTTACTTTACTTTGTTTGACGCTTAAGTGCTGGTCCCAGGACACATTCTCTGATATGATGATGCCATTTTATTTGAGTCAATAATAGTCAGCGCTTTGAATGTTCCAGGTTAATGAATGAAAATCAATATTAAGATAAATTGTGTTCAACTAATTTAATAGGATTCTTTGAAAAAGAGTGAATGCTGATGAGCGTAGTGCAATTGATATTATTTTGTTTTTGACAAGGTTTTAGAAAATGCAGTTGCAAACAAAGGAAAAGCCCATGAAACTATGAAATTAAGCCTGAAAAAGCTGTACATAATTAGCACATCGGGTGATATCAGGAAAGAGGTACCATTTAAGGTCAATGATCCTTCATCTGAACAAAAAATCAGAATGGAAATATGACTCTTGCTGAATACCAGTAATAAGTGGCAAACAATCAGTGGCAGCTTTATTAGGAACACCTGCTCATTAATGTAAATATCTAATCAGCCAATCACCTGGCAGCAACTCAATGCACAAAGGCATGCAGACATGGTCAGAAGATTCAGTCATTGTTCAGACTATACAACAGAGTGGGGAAGAAATGCGATCCAAGTGGAAAGTTAAATAATTGTTGGTGTCAGATGGGGTGGTTTGAGTATCTCAGAAACTGCTGATCTCCTGGGATTTTCATGCACAACAGTCTCTGGAGTTTACAGAGAATGGTGTAAAAGCAACTTGTTGATGGGAGAGATCAGAAGAGAACAGCTAGAGGAATGCAACAGTAACTCAAAAAAACACGTATTACAACAGTGGTGTGCTAACAAAAAGGCCTGCACATACCATATAAAAAACCTCTTTAAAAGTGGCAAAACAAGTTTAAAAGTCTATTGGAAAATTAAAAGGATTTTTGGATTAACAGAAGTAAGAGTACAAAAGCAAGGAAATTAAGCAGAATTATTAATTTCCCATTGGGTCTCAGGAGAAAACTGCATTCTCTTTGAAGCATCACAATTCAGAAGGATATTGAAGTACAGAAAGTAAGCACATGATGCAAGTATGGATGTGGGTCTTATGGATAAACTGGAAAATTAATGTTTTTATTACAAAGATTACAGTATTCAGTATCACAAGGGTTTGAAAAACTTCCAGTAGAAAAAAAGTTGATACCAGAAAAGACAGCAGGAATTGTTATTTCTCAACACAATGCTTCAGCAGTTGTACAAGCTGAGTCAACATGGGTATTCCTCAGTTTAAGAATGCTTAATTGATGGAATTTTCACTACAATTGACACTTTGAAGTTGGTATCTTCAACTTCTGAACCTAGTTTTGCTGTAACAAATAGCAAAACACTCTGCCATAGGAACAAATCGTATCAAAAAGCACATAATATTTTTTGGCCAGCTTTTACAATTTACAGACATTTTCCAAGAATATGTTCCTTTCACAAGTGGAAAAATAATGATTAGTAACAGTCAATAATGAGGATAAATAACTGAAGGGAAAATATTTAATGCTAAAGGGGTTGCTGAAGAGGACAGAACTGTGAATGACTTCCTGTGCTGCATTGTTACAACATCGATGCTACACTGCATAACCACACCCAAAAAGTTGAGGCGTGGAACGGTTAATATTACATTTCAAGGAGCTGATGACAGACCTGTGCCTGTCTGCAGTTAGACTGAAATCGACACTGAATTGTTCTCTACCAGTTTCAATTCCTTCATTAAACGACCTACATTCAAAAGCATGCTTAGCCTCAGCTCCAGCTTAACCATATGTATGATCTACGACAGATGTAGGACGTAGTTCTTACCTTTCCCCAGGGTGAATCCCAGGATGGTTCTCCAGGCTTTGAGGCCTTCCACAGTGCAAAGTCATTGGGAGAACGCTTCTCACTAAGCCGCTCAGCCGAAATACTCAGATCACCTAAAAAAAATAAATAAATAAATTTAAGAACATTTTTCCCATATCCATGAAATTGAAATTAATGATTTCTTTTGCATTATGTAGTCTCCCTGTCACATGTAAATTAGAATCAAGAGGTCATCACGTGGCCTCATAAGCATGATCCAACATGTCATGAAATATAGGTTGATCTCATACAGCCATTGAATTATACAGCACAGAAAAAGGCCTTTGGGAAAAATTCCACATGGATGTGATGGACCATTCTACACTAACGCCATTTATCATATCGGAATTGTGACTACATACATCTCACTGTGCTCCCGTATCCACAATCTGTTCAACTCTTTGCTAAGACAATATTTGTCCAATACCTCACTATTCTGATTATGCACTATTTATTGTAACTCATAGTAATTTTTTACATCTTGCACAGTACCACCGCCACAAAAAATAAAGCAAATTTCATGACACCCTATATGTCAGTGATAAGAAATTTGATTTGGACTCTTCCCTTAAACATTCTCAAAGACTGCTTTCACAACCCTTTGAGGAAGAGAACTGAAACGACCTTCAAAAGTAACAGAAATTAGACTACATTTCCTATTCTAAGCACATTTCTAGATTCTTCTGCATCCACCCTCCAAGTTTGCCCCAAGATTTTATATCTTAAAAAAATCCCCTCTTAATCTTCTAAACTCTAACAGGTACAAGCCTAGCATGTCCATCCTCTATTGCGATCCCTGCAACTCCCTTGTCCATTCGTCCCCCCCCATCCCTCCCCACTGATCTCCCTCCTGGCACCTATCCGTGTAAGCGGAACAAGTGCTACACATGCCCTTATACTTCCTCCCTTACCACCATTCAGGGCCCCAAACAGTCCTTCCAGGTGAGGCAACACTTCACCTGTGAGTCGACTGGGGTGATATACTGCATCCGGTGCTCCCGATGTGGCCTTTTATATATTGGCGAGACCCGACGCAGACTGGGAGACCGCTTTGCTGAACATCTACGCTCTGTCCGCCAGAGAAAGCAGGATCTCCCAGTGGCCACAGATTTTAATTCCACACCCCATTCCCATTCTGACATATCTATCCACGGCCTCCTCTACTGTAAAGATGAAGCCACACTCAGGTTGGAGGAATAACACCTTATATTCCGTCTGGGTAGCCTCCAACCTGATGGCATGAACATCGACTTCTCTAACTTCCGCTAAGGCCCCACCTCCCCCTCGTACCCCATCTGTTACTTATTTTTATGCACACATTCTTTCTCTCACTCTCTTTTTTCTCCCTCTGTCCCTCTGAATATACCTCTTGCTCATCCTCTGGGTCTCCCCCCCTCCCCACCTTGTCTTTCTTCCCAGACCTCCTGTCCCATGATCCTCTCGTATCCCCTTTTGCTTATCACCTGTCCAGCTCTTGGCTCTATCCCTCCCCCTCCTGTCTTCTCCTATCATTTTGGATCTCCCCCTCCCCCTCCAACTTTCAAATCCCTTACTCACTCTTCCTTCTGTTAGTCCTGACCAAGGGTCTCGGCCTGAAACGTCGACTGCACCTCTTCCTACAGATGCTGCCTGGCCTGCTGCGTTCACCAGCAACTTTGATGTGTGTTGCTTGAATTTCCAGCATCTGCAGAATTCCTGTTGTTTGCCCAACTATTATCTTCCATTTTCTTATGATGTTAAAGGAGTCAGTTTTCCCAGCAAGTTTATGCAGGCTCCTAGAGCACTCCCTCACTTACTTCCTTGTGCTCCATTTCTCCACATGGCCATTCACTCTCCCCGATTCACTTACCGTGTAATATCTTCTCTACCCTAGTAGCAACTTATAGTAGCCACAGCATATAGGCAAGGAAACCTACCCAAGTCACAGTGAGAATGTGCAAGCTCTCCACAAAGGCAGCACCTGAGGTCAGGATAAACTTGGATCGCTGGAGCCACGCAGCCACAGCTCCACTATTTCTACTAGATACAAGAGACCATCGACGGTTCAACTTGTCCTCCTGTTGAGCGCGTGTAAGCTATGCAATGTGAGCCCTCCCAGGGAACCTGTAAACTTACCCTTTTTCCTCAAAGGGATTGTACGCACACATACACACGTGCGCAAACATATACAGATGTACTTGCTGCTTGAATTCTTACCTTCTCCTTCATGTAGTGCTTGCTGGTCTCCAACTGCCTCAGGCACCAGTTTGGCATACGAATGCTTTTCACTACCGTCAAATTTCACTGTGTCAAAGTACACAGAACCATTGGAGACATACCTGGTGGGATATAACCAAGAGACATTTACTGAATATAAACCACAAGCTACCTCCCAAAAATAATGGAGATACAATAGACGGCAGATGCAGGAATCTGGAGCAACAAATGTGCTGGAGGAACTCAGCAGGTTATGTGGCATCCATGGAAGAAAAGAGACTGTCGACGTTAAGTTAAAACTCTGCATCAGGACTCTCCAAGATCAAGCTCTCCCAAGATTTATTAACAAATTTCCCCAGTGTAATCCAGTCAAACATACTTTCTATTCTATGCTGATATTTTGTCTTCATGTCTGCATTCAAATATCACACACAAATTCTTTTGTCCATAACCAGAACCATTTGTTCAATCTAGCATTATTATTTCACAAGCCAGTTCAGGTCTCTAACAAATCAGTCCATTTTTAAAAAAAAAATTTTCAACTTTGGGGAAAATCCCCCCCCCCCCCGGAGCAAATTCCATTGTTTACAAATCATCTTAGATATTCAAGAGCAAATTGTTCCTCCAGGGTGGTACCTCTGAAATCATCTTTTCTGCTTCCATCAACTTTAAATATGAATCTAGTTCCCAGAAGTTCATTGATCTCTGAAACTGAAGATCCCAACTCCAGTCTCTTCCATCCCCTTATGCCTGCTCCATCATTCAGTGAGATCATCATTGATCAGTGCCACTTTCCTGAATTGACCCACATTTTATTTTGTTGACATCTAAAAATTTATATATTTATACAGTATTTTTCAGTCTTGAATGCACTCAGCATTGAGCCAAGGATTCACTGCTCTCCAAGAGAAGACATTTCTTTTCATCTCTACCCTAAATGGCTGACTGCTTATCTGGAGACAATAACTGATTTTGGACATCCCAGCCAGGAGAAACAGTTTCCTTATCTACCATGTTAAAATAGGTTTCAGTATGATTGTGCTTTGATGTTGCACTCCATGTAGAGCATGAGCATATCGCAAATCCCACTGCTCTACCCACACAGGTCATCTAGCCCATTTTTTTGTATGGAGAAGAATGGCTGTGAGGAACAGCTTTCTGAATCAACTTGAGTTTTCCTTACTGTTCAAAAGTGCTTTTAATAGTTTTGTATTAACTAGTAACTGATTGTTAATGCATTTCTGAATGGTAGAGGCATTGTGCTGATGTGATCCCACTATATGCAAGGCCATGTTGCTCACAAGTGTAGAAAGGTTAAGGTCGATAATTGAATTAAATGTCAGCAGTATCTGCAAGTAACTCCATGCTGGCAAGCTCCAGTCCTTTACATTTGCTTAATCTGCCTCCCTGATCTGGTTCCTCAATCATCTTGCTCATGTAAAATTGCAATTGGAATTCATTATGAATCAGATGAAGTATGCAATCCAAAAGGTTACAGTTATTCTCTGGTTATATCTTCACTACAATAGTTCCACATTTAATCCCATTAAAACAAAAACTATTCTGTTAGAACAACCTTCCACAGAAACAAACACTTACCCATAGTGATTATCTACCACTTTCTGGACGAATTGTACAATCTCTGGAATATACTCACTCACTCGAGTTAAAACATCGGGAGGCAGAACCTGTAGAAAAACACATTTAGAACATGCTGTATTCAGAAAAGTTTTAAAACACACCATGGAGAAAAAAATAGACTATACTTAAAAATAGCAGCGCAGCTCTCACACATTGCTGCAGTGGTCTCATGATCTTTCAGAATAATATACAAAAGAATTGCACAATAGATTCTCTCCCTAGGAGGCACTTATGTATTTCATCTGTTTTATTGGTTTCACAATTTTTTATACCAGTGAAAGACTTAATAGCATTTCAAACTGGAAAAGCATCATCGTATTAATTACTGTTTTTCATATAACAGGCTTGTACTTCCAACTTGTTTAATTTATCTGCAAATGTATTACTTTTAAATGTGAAATTTGCAACAGTAACTTATGTTGCTCAACTCAAATATTATTAGTGGAATGGACTGCAAAGAGTAAATTATTTTTCTCTTAGGACACTGCTTTGTTTGTAAGTTGACCACTAAATCACAGAACAGAGACACTGAGTCCTGTTATAGCAGTTCACTAAATGTGTTATGAACTGCCTGCTGTGGTACTGCATTTATTGAATGAACCTATGAATTAGGAGCAAGGAGGAGCAACTTGGCTTCGAGCCTGAACTGCTATTTATTAAGCTATCTGCTGATCTGACTATGACTCAACTCCACTTTCCTGCATACTTACACTCAGTGGCACTTTACAGGTGCACTGCTTGCTAATACAAATATCTAATCAGCCAATCATCTGGCAGCAGCTCAATGCACAACAGCATGGAGACATGGTCAAGATGTTCCGTTGTTGTTCAGACCAAACATCAGAATGGGGAAGAAATGTGATCTAATTGACTTTGAATGTGGAATGATTGTTGGTGCCAGCTGGGTAGTTTGAGTATTTCAGAAACTGCTGATCTCCTGGGATTTTCATGCACAACAGTCTCTAGAGTCTACAGAGAATGGTACAAAAAACAAAACATCCAGTGAATGGCAGTTCTGTGGGTAAAAATGCCTCATCAGTGAGAGAGATCAGAGGAGAATGGCCAGACTAGTTCAAGCTGGCAGGAAAGTGACAGTAACTCAAATAACCACGCATTTCAATGGTGGTGTGCAGAAAAGCATCTGAATGCACAAGGTAAAGGAGGTAGCTAATAAAGTGGTCACCAAGTGTACGGCAACCTTTCTTTACTTATCAAAAGACTACCTGTCTGTGCCATATATATATAAAATTCAAAGCACCTAATGAGTTCCAAAGACTTCCAACTCAGGAAAAATGAGCCTTACCTTTTATCTTAAGTGATTTTATCTTACGCCTTTTTTTATAATTTAAATTATTTATTCTTATTTTACAAAGCAGCACAGCAGATCACAGAGCAGATACAGTACAGCATATTTACACAGCCATCCCATGACAGGAAAGCAAATAAAACTTAGACAGAAAAGATCTAATTTAAGTTTAAATTAACATACAACCAAAATTGATCCCACGCGTCTTGTGCTTTCCCCTCACTGTTAATTCTTCCCAACGTGTTCATATGATGAAATCTTAATCATTTCCTCAGTCCATTCCTTCACAGTGGGACATCTGGGTTCTTTATTTCCCCCCAGTTTTGTACCTTTGCATCTTACACCTTTCATTATTATGCAGTGAATCCAATCCTAGACTTGCTCACCTACTAAACATCTCTGCTATCAAGGCTACTCAGAATTACAATTTTTCATCAAATCCTCCATCTTTACACTTTAGTACCCAATATCATGCTTCTTTACATAGGAGACCATTACAGTATATGGTTCTGCAGACGTGGTCTCAGTGCCCTATGTAGTTGGAGCATACCGTGTAGATTTGTATTCAATTCATCTTATAATAAACAAGTAACAGTTCTGCCGAAGGGTCTCAGCCCGAAACGTCGACTGTACTTGTTTCTTTTCCCCCCATAGATGCTGCCTGGCCTGCTGAGTTCCTCCAGCATTTTGTGTGTGTTGCTCAGACTTCCAGCATCTGCAGGATTTTCTCGTTTGTGAATTAATAATTATGGCGGTTTTCCCAGTTACTTCCTACACCTGTATACTAACGTTTGGTGAATTATGCACTGGGATACCGGGATCATTCTGCAATACACCCTGTAATTTCTTACCATTTATGTCAATGCTCCAGATCTTTGCCCACTCAGTTAATCCAGCTATACATTTTTGTGGGCTCATTACACATGATCCATTACCCAATTTCAATATATTGTAAAAATGTGGGGAAAAAAATGGAGGAGCAATTTAAAAAAAAAATTGAGCAACAACTCGGGTGACACACCATTCACTACATCATGCCAACCAGAAAGTAGTCTCATTCATACCCATTCTGTTTCTTGTCAGCCTGCCAATCAATGATCGATCAACGTTAACTTCTACACCATGGACATTTTGAAACAGCACAATCAAATACTTTCTGGAAACCTTGGGAGTGTACATCCACTAGTTCCCCTTCATCCATCTGCTCATTTTACCACAGTACTGGATTATTTGTTATTTGCCTATTGTATAATGGCACTGGTTTGTTTGTGACCTATAACTAGGCATTGAATAAGACATTGGAGCAGAAATAATCCATTTGGCCCATCGAATCTGCTCTGCCAGTCAATCATAGCTGATTCATTATTCCTCTCATTTCCATTCTCCTGCAACCTTAATAATCAATTTATCAACCTCCGCTTTTTATATCCCCAATGTCTTGGCTCCATTGCCGTCTGTGGCAATGAATTGCACAGATCCACCACCCTCTGGTTAAAGAAATTCCTCATCTGTTCTTCTATTCTGAGGTGTGTCCTCAGGTCCTGGACTCCTCCACTATTGGAAGCCTCTCCACGCCTATTCTATCTAGGCCTCTCAACATGCTCCCCCCCCCGCCCCCATTTCTTCTAAACTCCAGTGATTACAGGCCCCGAGCCACCAAATGCTCCACATACATTAACTCTCTCATTCCTGGACTCATTCCTGTGAACCTCCTCTGGACCTTCCCAATGCTAGCACTTCTGCCTCTGATAAGGAGCCCAAATCTGCTCACAATACTCCCAGTGTGGTCTGACCAAAGCCTTTTAAAACCCGACCATTACATCCCTGCTATTTTGTGATCAGGGCATCAGATGTATGCAACTTGCCCCATTATATCATGGTGCTGAGAGGATTCTCAATTGTACAATAATTGTTCCGAATGCACCATGGTTGTTGGGATTAACAACATTATCTTAATGTGTTAAATAAACTGCAGCAAACATTGCTACGAAAACTTACGTTGAGTGCATCCATATCTTTGTGATATTCTCCTTCCCAGTACTTAGGAAGCTTCGTAAAGATGGAGTTATCAGTCACTTGACTTCCAAACTGAGCATCCAACCAATCAGATATTATATCCTTTGCTTCAACCAATAAGGCCTATTAATAACAAGAATTGTAAATGGCCCATTAGATAAAATTAGTATCGTATTCAAGCCTTGGAGAAGACAGTCCACCAGAGGCACAAACCCATGAACTCCTAGGATCAACAGCTGCCTACTTACTAATTTGTAGAATGCAGCTTTTAAACATTTGTACCATTTAGTTATCCACCTGTACCCTCCTATTCTTTTGGCACATGTTTATATGCTGTGGACCTTCGCCGTAATAGAAACACGTGTTTAAATGCAGTTTATGAAAATTTGTCAAATACATCCAAACAGTGCGAAGTACTGTACATACAGCATAACACTCAAGGAACCGGCTGGGCTAATGTTGCGTGCAGTTTCAGTCACTACACCATTGAAAAGACAGTGCAGTGACTGAGCACGAATAAGAATGCAGAAGAGATTCACCAGGATGTTGCCCGATATGGAGCGCTTTAATTGCAAGGAGAGATTGGATAGGATTGCTCGAGCGCAAGAGGCTGAGGGGTGATCTCACACCTGTTTAGCATAGGTAGTCAAAGAATGTAGGGGAGTGTAAAACTAGAAGACAGTTTTAATGTGAGAAGGAAAATGCTTAATGGAGATCTGAGTGGGAGGGATCTCGAGGGCAGTGGCTATACACATCAAGCTGCCAGAGGAGTTAGTAAAGGTAGGTGCAATAAAGGTGTTCATAAGAAACGTTTGGATAGGTATACAAACAGGAATAGACAGAAATAGGCGAAATGTGAGAAAATAAGATCAGAAAAGACTGGCATCTTGGTCAGCATGGAGGATCTGGGCCAAAGGGTGCCACGGTAGTGCAGTGGTTAGTGCAACTCTACTACAGCTCGAGGCATTGGAGGTCAGAGTTCAATCCCAGCATCCTCTGCAAGGAGATTGCACATCCTCCCCATGGAATGCATGGGTATCTTCCAGGTGCTCCAGTTCCCTCCCACAGTCCAAAGACACAACAGTTGGGTTAATCGGTCATTGTAAATTGTCCCGTGATTAGGCTAGGGTTTAATAAATAAATAAAAAAATCTGTGGGTTGCTGGTTTCACAGTCCTAAGGGCTGGAAGGGCTGATTCCACATTGCATCTCTCAATAAAATAAAAAGGGCCTGTTTCTGTGCTGTATAACTCAATACCGAACATTTCAAAACATTTTGCTGAGATAGTGGTTGAACAGTGGAATGACTTTTCAATAATGACAATAATGACTTCATTATATCAACCAATTTATTAAGTGTGATATATTTATTGAAAATATGGAACACTTGGGGAAAACACCAGCAAATTGAAAGGTAATTGTGGATAGAAATTATCATCTGTAAACATAGCAACAGCATCTGCTAAGGTGAGTGGTGTTCAAAAATTAACTAGAATTAAGAGATAACAGTACCTACGAAGATTATTTACAGTTAAAGGAAATGTGAATTCAAGGGCATAGCAGAGGAGTGTTTATTTTGTATATGCAAGCATAACAGATTATTGAAGAAATGTGTTATACTGTTTTATGAGCCTTAACCCAGTTTTACCCCACCCTAATGGGTGAAAGTTGAATGATAGATTAATACCAGAGGGGGAATGAGGTGACCCCCCCCCCCCCCCCCACAGCAGTAAGAACTTACAACTCTACTCAAGTCCTCTTAGATCCCAGTCAAAGTAACTGGCAAGCCATCGGCTTGGTTGAGTCATACCTGGGCTTGCTTGTCAAGCTCCTCATTTGGAATTGCCTGTTCCATTGATTCCTCCAATAATTTAACAGATGACAAAACTGCACTATTTATCTTCTCCAGCATCTGTTTCTTGTCTGGATCTGTAGTTTCATTGAATTTCACAGTAAAAGGCTAAGAGACAAATGAAGATAAAAACAATTCATAAAAGAATATTATAATAGTATTCTAATGACATTCTATGTTCTACTATGTCAATAAAGTTATAGGAAATTACCAATTTTAAATGTTTCTATAAGTCAACAGAAGAGAAAATAAACAATTCATTTCTGATCTATCAAATTATGCAAACTCAGGGAACTATAGAATACTATATACTTGCCAAAGTATAAAACATACATCGGATATTGAAAGGCAAATAAGAACACAATTTCTTTTCACCATATATAACCATATAACAATTACAGCCCAGAAACAGGCCATCTCAGCCCTTCCAGTCTGTGCTGAACCCTTACCCTATCCTAGTCCCACCTACCTGCACTCAGCCCATAACCCTCCATTCCTTTCCTGTCCATATATCTATCCAATTTAACTTTAAACGATGACATAGAACCTGCCTCAACCACTTTTGCTGGAAGCTCATTCTACACAGCTACCACTCTGAGTAAAGAAGTTCCCCCTCATGTTACCCCTAAACTTCTGTCCTCTAATTCTCAACCCATGTCCTGTTTAAATCTTCCCCACTCCCAATGGAAAAAGTCTAACCATGTCAACTCTATCAATCCCCCTCAATCTTAAACACCTCTATCAAGTCCCCCCTCAACCTTCTACACTCCAAAGAATAAAGACCTAACTTGTTCGACCTTTCTTGTAACTTAGGAGATAAAACCCAGGCAACATTTTAGTAAACCTCCTCTGTACTCTCTCAATTTTACTGACATCTTTCCTATAATTTGGTGACCAGAACTGTACACAATACTCCAGATATGGCCTTACCAATGCCTTATACAATTTCAACATTTGTCATTAGATCTTCCTTTCCTTTCAAGCAATCATCTCCAGACTAAATCCAGTTGGCACATAGCAATAATGAAAGGATTGGGTTGAGAGGGAAAATGGTAGACAGCATCTTCCTACTATCTGACACTTAGAGGACACTGAGGATCAGCTTTATGTTGCCTCAATCGTTTATCTTAGTTTATATTAACAATAGTTACAATGGGAGAATCTGTACATGTGTACTTTTAATCCCTTCCACATAGACCACGAAGTGCATACAAATAAAGCAACAACCTGTAGTAAAAACTATGTTTCAGATGAGGAGTTAAGAGGCAACTTCCATATTCCATCACTTTACCTTCAGTGAAGTTTTGACATCTTGTAGAAGCTGTGTAGGTTCCACATTTTTCTCCACGTACTGATCAAATAGGTAATTCTGCCGGGCTCGTTTTATAATCTATGCAAATGTTACAGAGGTCACATTAGAATAAGCAGTGTTATTTAATATAGCACAGCATACACTCATTTACCATGGAAAAACCAAACAATTATTTGTTGTATTGTTACAACTCTGATACTCAAAAGAATCTTTTAAGCCACTTCATTACATTCCATTCGTTCATTATGTGTGTGTTGCACGATGTAGGTGATCATGGTCTTTCCATGGCTGGGATCACCTGTCTTGTAAGGACACTGCCTAGAAGGCAGCAATGGCAAACCATTTCTATGGGGAAAAAATTGCCAAGATTGATCATAAACATGACCATGATTGTTCTTGTTAATTCCCCCCCCCCCCACAGAAATGGTGTGCCATAGCTTTCTTCTAGGCAGTGTCTTTACAAGACAGGTAACCCCAGCCATTATCAATACTCTTCAGGGATTGTCTGCATGGCGTCAGTGGTCGCATAACCAGGACTTGTGATATGCACCAGCTGCTCATCCGACCAGTCACCACCTGCTCCCATGGCTCCATGTGACCCTGATTGGGGGGCCTAAGCAGGTGCTACACCTTGCCCAAGGGCCACCTGCAGGCTAGTGGGGGGAAGGAGTGCCTTCCTCTTCCTTTGGTAGAGACTTATCTCCACCCCACCATCAATGTTCCTTCCAAGGTGTGCACGCACACGTGCTTTGCTACTAGTGCACAAAGGAAGTTAAAATGCGCACAAAAGGTTGTCAACCTCTACCTCGCGACACACACAAAATGCCGGAGGAACTCAGCAGGCCAGGCAGCATCTATGGAAAAAAAAAAAAGTACAAACAATGTTTCAGGCAGCCCTGCCAAAGCGTCTTGGCCTGAAGTGTCGACTGTACTCTTTTCCATAGATACTACCTGGACTGTTGAGTTCCTCCAGCATTTTGTGCGTGTTGCTTGGATTTCCAACATCTGCAGATTTTCCATTGTTTGTGATTGGATCACCCTCTATCTCGTTGGCATAAGTATATTTCACGATCATACATAATCACATTTTCTTTTCAGGTTTCTGATGCGGACAGTGTTGACAATGTGGAGTTTGTGATGATTTCTCTGCAGAGTTTAGAACTGGCTTATTTATACTGTTTTTATTGAAGAAGTTATTCAGAATGCACATGTTGTCGTCACTGGGCAAAAAGTTGCACAGCACAAGATTTTCCGCAAACACTGGTCATTACAAATTAGAGGGAACATTGTCTGCCACCCTTTACTCACATTACATTAGCTGTAATAGTTGGGTATATATTTGAAAGGAAGTAAAATGTGAAGAAAGTGGAAGAGAGATTTATCTGACCTTCATGGAATCTTGCAACTTTTGGCTCATTGATTAAAGTAAATTTATTATCAAAATGTGTGCATATATACACTGTATATACAGTACACTATGTACAGTATACATGCACATGTTATATACTACCTTGACATTCATTTTCTTGCAGGCACTTAAGAAAAATAAAATATAATAGAATTTGCAAAAAATTATAAATGAACAAAGACTGACCAATGTGCAAAAGACAAATTACGTAATTAAAAAAAATACTGAAAATACATGTTGTGAAGAGCCCTTGAAAGTGAATCTGTAGGTTGTACAACACCTTGCCCAGGGGGTTGTGGTAGAGGCAGCTTACTTCCAGTAAATGGCAGCACACTCAGATGCAGTGACTTCTATATGGATAGGCTTTTTTTTAAAAAAATGTATTTTTTATGATCCCAAGACCCTGATAGACATTAACTGTAGGCCTACCCCATCAGCGAATTCCTTGATGGCGGTGAAACTGACGGAGCTGGATTTGGTGCAGACCGTGATACTGATTGTGACGGACAGTCGTTGGTATGTGAAGATGGTGTGCCAGTGATTGTCCTAATCACTTTTCTTGCAATCGCAAGATCCCTTCGGACAATGGTGGTGTGGAATGCTGCAAGTCCAGTTCATTCATTGGTTTATTGGCAAACGGCATGGTCAGATGTGGGAGCTACATGGTCTCGTAGCTAGGACTAGGCTTCAATCCCCAGTGTTGCTCATTTGCAGCAGCCCAGGGGAGGTATCAGAATCAGGTGCTCCAGAGGGCCAGAGTTGGTGTGGAGTGGTGCTCATGCAGAGTTGGTGCTGCCACCCAGTGTTCACTCAGCAGAAGACAAGCTGCATTGCACTGACTGCAGACTGCTGCACCATTCATGGACTCGGGACTTGGATTTTTTTTGTGTGACGGTATTTTACTGCCATCTTATATGTGCTCTATGTGCCTTGTGCTGTGTATGACTGTTGGCACTGCGTTTTGCAGCTTGGCTCCGGAGTATTGCAGTTTAGTTTAGGATTCATGGGTATTCATGCATGGTTGAATGACAATTTAAACTGGAACTGGAGTCAGTTCAGAGTTGTGGTGAGTAAAATTGTTCATGCTTGTGGATAATCTTGCAAATTTTGGTTTAGCCTTTAGAACTGTACACAAATTGCTATCTCAGTGATGCATGAACACAAACATTATTGAAACACACTGCCATTAACAAATGGATCATGAATATATTCACTGGATTCTCACTCTGACAAGTGTTTTAAATACAGTGGATTCCGGTTAAATGGTCCATCGGTTAATCAGGGCAGCTGCTTATTTGGGATAACTGAGAACAAAAGCTAATTGTTGCTGAACAGTTTCTAACTAGTATCAGTCACCTGAGTTTTTGTGGCTTTAAGGCACTACACCATGCTTAGAGTGAAGGGCATCAGTTGCATGTGTTTGTGTTCAAAGGTCAACAATTTTGATCACTGATAGTTGGTGAGAAATAAGCAGCAAGCCAATTTAGAATTGTTTTGCTCACTGTGATTTCAAGCACTCAGGCTTTTGAGATGCCCGAAACACCATTGAGTGAAAATGAAATTGTTTCACTACTTCAAGTCAGGAACTACAAATAAATAAGGTATCGAAAATCATCTTAAATGTTACAATGAAAATGAAGATTGGGAGGATGCAATTATCGAAAGCATTGTATGAAGGCAGTCTATTATCTGCACTAGTTTTGTTCATTTGGTCAATTAAAAGAACATGGCAATGTGGTGGTTGTCTGTTGTATCTGATGATGACAGTAAAACTTGTTCAAGAGAGTTTTCAAAGTGGAAAAGATGTTCAATGGGACAATACCACTCTCTTGGCCTCAGAAGTTCCATTCCAGTGGTATGAGCAGTCATCACAATCTGGTGTCTTCCTCAGTTACAGTAGATAACCATGTGCCTTGTCATGCCCTTCACTCTCACTGACATTGTAGAACACCTTCTTGACCATTGGATCTCACCGTTGATCTCATTCAGTACGCTGGAGCTGACTTCACATGCTAGGATAGGCATGTCCCTATTTCACCAGGGTACGAGGCACGTAGCACACTGGCTACTCTCACCTGGGTTTAGCCTGCCTGTCGAAGTGGGGTATGGGGGAGTGGCCACTGCTGCATACATACAGCTACTTAAAGTCACAGGTGAGAACTGAATTTCTGGTGGGCTCCAAAAGGTGAATGAGCTGTCCCTGAATGGACACAACAAGCCCCTTCACTAGCAGTGCCAGGTCTCCCGGGATACCCCATACATGGCAGTTTACACTGGATGAATTCCTCTGTCTATAACTATTAGGAACTAATAAACAATATATAGTACTGCGGTAATATTGGTAGTGTTCTCACTTTTTCTGTATTTCATTTAAATACACAATTTCTTAGTTAAACGGTAGTGTTTTTTTTTTAAAAACAAACATACCCTCTTAAACTTTATCCATGAAATTTTGGCTAATTGGGGCATTCACTTAATTTGGCCAAAATGTACTGGTCCTAATGTGTCCCAATTAACTGAAATCCACTGTAAATGGATGGACACTGGCAATTTAATTTGTAAAATTAAAGCAGAGATCCCCAACCTTTTTTGCACCGCGGACTGGTTTAATATTGACAACATTCTTGCGGACTGGTCGACTGGTTGGGGTGGGGGGGGGGTGGGGGTGGTGGGTGTTCAAGTAGGGTCAAACTCACCTCAATAATGTCCTTTACAGTTAGGGTTGCCAACTTTGTCACTCCCAAATAAGGGACAAAAGTAGCAGTCAAATACGGGACACTTGTGTTTACTCCGAGAAAGACTACCATGACCATAAAGCTTTGCACGGGCACCTGTGTGCGTATGCGTGACGTGCGTATGCATGTACGTGCCGATTCTTTTCCCCCAGAAATTGGTTTTGGCTTAATCTTCCCGACTGCACTGTACATACATTATTTCTACTTTATATAGGCTGTGTATTTATCATATCATTCCTGCTTTTAATATATGTTAGTGTTATTTTAGGTTTTATATGTTATTTGGTATGACTTGGTAGGTTATTTTTTAGGTCTGGGAATGCTCAAAAATTTTTCCCATATAAATTAATGGTAATTGCTTCACGCCACTTCGGCACGAAACGTTTCATAGGAACGCTCTACCTTAGCGGGGGGAAATACGGGACAAGGGCGGTCCTGTATGGGACAAACCAATTTAGCCCAATATATGGGATGTCCCGGCAAATACGGGACAGTTGGCAACGCTAAGTTCAAGTTCAACAGTGCGTGACAGGGAATGAGGAAAGGTGCAGCTGACTCATTGTTTCCATGCGGCCCGGTAGCACGTGCTTTGCGGCCTGGTGGTTGGGGACCACTGGATTAAAGAATGTTCACCCACAGGTTTAAATTCATTGTGCATGCATCTCAAAGCAACACTTGGAAAACTGACACTATCAATGTGGTTAACATTAAACCAGTTTTTAAAAAAAAAAAAAAAAATCCCAGACTAAAATTATACACAACTGTGGATCTCAAAGAGCCCACCTTCTGAAGGCAAGAGTGATATTTCATGAACTGTCACTCCTGCATTTGGAACTACATCAGATGCTGTTGTTCCTCAAGCTCTGTTAGATTGCTGTTGATACAGAACTGCTAATGTGCACAGGTTACTGATTGCCAATCAGACTGGCAGATTTTCAACCTTGGGTAACAGGAAACCTGCAATTTGTTCTAATGCCTTATCTCCAAACCTTCAGCTCCCTTTTCTCACTAAAAGTTTGAAGGAACATGACCACTTTCTCCAATGCAACAAGGTTAGATCAGTTTCAATTCCAATCGCCCAACTTGATTTTGCAAACTACAAGTATAAAAGTATATCTTGCATGATTGTCCATAAATCATATGAACTGCAGGATTATAATGAACCAATGGTTCATTGCAATAACTAAATTTTAAATGTACTTAAGGATTTTTCTTTGTGCTTTGGAGATCAGATTTCATGAATCAATACATTGCATGAAAGTAATTAATCAAGTATACTACATGCCCTTTTAATTCTCGATTTTTAATATTTAAGATACTTTGAGTGGGAATGTATTGTACAAATTTAATATATACAGCTAGTGCTGGCAGACCTGAGCTAAGACAGCCCTGCATTTTGTTACCAGAGTGGAGAGGAGAATTGGACTAGAGTAAGATGGTTGAGGCAGAACCCAATTATAAAACCCCAGTCATTGATGAAATGTAAAGAAAGATTTAGTTATTGTCTGCTTTTTAACAATGTGTGATGATGACATGGCCTTACCTTGTCATCCACATCAGTGATATTCATACAGTAAAATACATCATATTGGAAATAGTTCATTAGAATCCTTCGGAGGATGTCAAAGGAGATATAGGACCTGAGAAAAGGAATAATTTAAGTTATTGCATTACTGTCTACACTAGTGGCACACATTGCATGGACTAGGAAATTTGCAACAAGCTTAGGTGAAGTAATACACTAAAGAATCACAGATGGTTGTCAATTTTCTTAAAATACTGCTTGTCCATAGCAGAAATCACAATCACGCTTCTTTTTAAAGGCTTGGAATCACAATTATCAGAGAACAAACCAGAGCAAAATCTCTGCCTAACTTTGCATTACCATGTCTGATGATATCAAAAAAAAAATCAGTGAAATTAGCAAGGTCACAGTAATTAAACACGATTTTTATTATTTCAGGTCTGAGGCCTGTTAGGCCAAGCATTTACCATTGGACATCTTATAAAATGACCAACAGATCACAATGCACCATGCTGGTGACACCAAGCTTTCAATGTTGTCTGATGACATAAAAATGAAATTCTGCCACTCAGATTGCTCTCCAGAATTATTAGAAAAAAAAAGGCAATATTGAATTTTTTTTTGCTTTGAGTGGCATCTCTCCATACACGTTTGTATTTTACAGTACCAGCTGTTCAAATGTGCATTCTATTTGCATATACATGGAAGATTTATCAAGGATTTATTCAGGGATAAAGTTTAACTGAAAAGTTTCCAGAGGAAGCACGGTAATAAATTACATAGCAGGTTACCTTGCATGTCCCATGTGGGAAGCATCATAAACAGTGGGGCCACAACAATACCATAACACCTTCTTTCCATTCTGAGGACGGAAGATCTCCTGGGGAAAAAAAACACACACGGCTGATTTAGACCAAAAATATCAAGAACAAAATCAAGTTCCCACATACTCAGCAACGCCATTAAAAAAAGTTTCCTATCTTGTGACTAAAATACGTGAAGTGAGACTCAGAACATTGTGTAATATGCCTTTTTGCCTAGAACGGGGGGGAGGAGCTAGCAGGGCAAAGAGCGAAAAGAAACAAGGAGACACTGGGAAGAAAGGAACAGGAAAAGCCCAGTGGTCGAAAATCTTCAACAACACATTTAGCTTTCAGCTAGGAGCATGTGTGTTTCCAAAACTGAGCAACAGTACCTATTAATCAAGGGCTTCCAGTGCTAACAAACTTAATTCTGATTTCAGTGGCTGGAGTGTTACAGTATATGGTATAATCTCAGTCAGCATCAAGTACTCTACATACGTCACATCTGCAGTGATGAACACTGCCTTGAAACAATTTACATCCATCCACTGATATGCACAAAGTCCACAAGTAACATGTATTTGTATCATTTATAGAAACTGGTAATAAAGGGCAATTGATTCTTGGATCACACTTGCAAACCGAATGCTCAGAGTAACCTAGTAACCACGCTTATCAAGTAGTGTTGAGTGTAATAAGTCTTACAAGGTGTGGAGTGGAACCAGAAACTTGTATTGAAAGGAGGCAGGACTTTGGAGTACTATTACAAGAAATGCAATTCCATTAATTTCTTTCCAAAAAGTAACAGGAACAGGGTGTCACCACCTGGAAAAAAAAAACCCATATGGTTGACTCTCAATACTGTCAGGACAACAGCCGTTGGACATTAAATACCCTAATGGTAGAGGCTCAGTTTTGGAACAAGTTAAAAAGCAAACTAAAATAGTAATCATTCTTAAAACAGCCAAGAGTAAGAATTCCTTTCAATTGTATTCATCTTTTTTTTTATTATTGGGTCACAGTAAACTACACAGAATGTCCTAGACAGTGAGCAACTGACAATGAGTATAAAAAGCCTTGTATGAATGTTCATCTCAGCATGTTTGCAGTATGTTTAATCCATGCTTTTAACAATAAGCAGAGCGCTATTATTAATATTGGAAAAATAATAATTGGATTTAGAAAACCAGCTGTTTGCTGAAGGTGGGAGTTAAAACAAAAAAATCTTATTACTGTTTCCCAAAGACCAAGTGACATAGTGCAGTTCTGAGCCTTTTGGATTATAGGCCTGAGATTTCCTCAGGTTTGGAGATTGAAAAGCAGAAATGAAAATGGAGTCAGATTTGCTCGTTAGCCCTCATTCATCTATTCCTCAAAAAATTTGATTACAGTTGCAAGAACTCACATGCATATCAATTTTGACACTAAACAGGTGAAAAATAGTAACTTGCATAAGGACCTATTGCTGTGTAATTCTGCTGTGGCCTAATGGAACAGCATCTTCAGGAAGAGGGTGAACAAGATCGCTTAAAACCATGTCACAATAACGACCCTGTAGAGGAAGTTACTAGGATAAGACACCTTGTGAATTATTTTTACTGTAAACCTTCAATGTTCTTCAGTCACAAGACAGCTTTCAGTCTTCACTGGAACTGCTTCAACTGTATTAGGATGCTGGTTCCACCAAAATTTGAATGTGCTGTTTATTTTTAATTTATTAAGCAATTTTCATTCACTGATTGCTACATACAGTTGCAAAAAGACAATAAAAACAATGTTATTGTAGCTGGAAATAAATGAAAGATAACCATAAGAAAATAAGGATCCCTCTTCTGTAATGCGTGGGCTGCCTGCGCTACACATATTAATCTTTATAATTTTTTGTACAATGTTAATACACTCTATAAAAGTGGTATTTTTCTCACATACTCCTCAGTCATAATTATACTTCAATGAGACACACTGCTGGATAGCATTAGCGCAGATTGCTTGATTAAAATATCTACTGGGCTTCATTAACGCAGACTGTCGTTGATATCTGCTACAGAATTAAGCAGAGGCAAACATTATTCATGAGTAGACGAAGTAGTTAATGGATTGCACAGGTCCAGTACTACCTCATTTCAGGGCATGCAAACCAACAGGAATGAGATGGATGTTACTGCATGACAAATTGTTTTAAAGCTCTTCACCAGAACTTTATATTGTTTTTTCCTACAATACTACTCTACTCTTAAGCGATACTGACCTTGTTACGTGTCAAACTGTTGTACAGCCGGAGCTCAGGCTGTTTTACTTCCGTTGGCGGCGACCAAGGTGGTTGGATTCTCTTCTCTTTAGCTGGAAAAGAATAGCCACAAGTCAAATCTTCCACACCATGGTGCTCAGTCATCAATGTGACCGTACTAGCATGGACCAGACTCGAGTTTAGTTGTTCCCAACCTTTATTATGCCATGGATCCCAGGTTGGCAACATCTGGTCTAATTCTTCAGCAATTGCTTGCAGGAATGAAGTCTGTGGGTGGTCAGAAAGTTCCTCATAGACAAGGATGAGAAATTGTAAGAGTAGAACAATACAATGTTTGACAAATAAGCTCAAATTTGAAGAAATTAAGGTACAGAAAAGCTCAAGTCATTTCCATCAGTTGAAAGGGATGGTGACCAACAGAAGTCTTTTTAAAACACGCATGTAAAAGTACTTTTCTGTTTATTGGCAAACTAGTACCAATGACATTTTAAAGACAATCCGGCCATCAATTGCATTTCACAGGAGGAAGACCAAATTGTAAATGTTTCAATTAAGAGTTTGCATAATGAATACTGCAAACAACTGGTGCCTCTGCATATTTGCAGGATACCACAGTGACTTGGGGGGGATAATGTATACCCAAAAACAGAATTTAACTAGGTAGAATAAAGCAAATCCTCTGCTGAATCTCTGATCCATAACGAATAACCTGATCTCTGATTTACTCATTGAGGACTTCAGGTGTCGATTTTGAGACATGGAGGCAGTTTGTGGCATTCCTGCCTCTATTCTCTATCCACTGGTTTCAGCCAGGGAGAACATACAAACTCCTTACGGACAGCAGCGGGAATTGAATGCCAATCGGTGATCACAGGCACTGTAAAGCAACGCCCTAACTGCTACTCTACCATCAAATTCCTAGAAGAGCAGCAGATGTTGTTCAAATGCGGAGACCTGTGTTAAGGATTAGCTTTGTTAGTCACATGAACATCAACACATTGAAACATAATGAAATGCATTGTTTC
Source organism: Mobula birostris (assembly GCF_030028105.1). Classification (NCBI taxonomy): domain Eukaryota; kingdom Metazoa; phylum Chordata; class Chondrichthyes; order Myliobatiformes; family Myliobatidae; genus Mobula; species Mobula birostris. Next base: position 60,538,235 of record NC_092380.1, on the reverse strand, counting down.
GCATCAGTTACCGACATAGTCCGAGGACGTGCTAGGGAGCCGCCCACAAGCGTAGCCATGCTTCCAGCACCAACAATGCATGCATATGTCTCTGGGACGTGGGAGCAATCTGGAGTATGCGGAGGAAACCCACAAAGTCACAGGGAGAATGTACAAATTCCTTACAGGCCAGTGGTGGGAATTGAACCCCAAGCGGTGGGCGCTAGACCTGTAAAGTGATCCCCTAACCGTCAAGCTTCCGTCAAGTTCTTTCATGAACCACAGGTACTGAAGTAGGGTGCCCAGAAATAATTGCTTGCAAGGGAACTGTGCCAATAGATCAGTGGATTCAGGATTGCAGGGAAGAGAATTATGCAACAACACATTAAGCAGTGGACGAAGCATTTTAATCTTGATCAACTGGAGAACGTTGCGCAATTTTGAACTAAATTTAATTCAGTTTTCTATTTTCATGTGCCTTTTGCAGTTTTCCAAATAGCTGAAAACAAAGTGCCTTTCTGTAAGTGATGTAACTGAAGCCAAATTTATTTTATTTGGAAAATTTCACCTATCTGCCACATTGAACACCTCACATAAGCAACGTGATTAGGGAGCTTAAGGAAAAGGAACTCTTAGGTAGCAGTGATCAGCAACACACATCAAAGTTGCTGGTGAACGCAGCAGGCCAGGCAGCATCTCCTGACGAAGGGCCTCGGCCTGAAACGTCAACTGTACCTCTTCCTAGAGATGCTACCTGGCCTGCTGTGTTCACCAGCAACTTTGATGTGTGTTGCTTGAATTTCCAGCATCTGCAGAATTCCTCGTGTTTACGGTAGCAGTGATCAACTGTTTTCCGGTTGGCTGCCAGTGACTAAAGGTGTTCTGCAGGGTTTACTGTTGGGACTGCTTCTTTTCACGTTGTACGTCAGTGATTTGGATGAAGGAATTGATGTCTTTGCGGCCAAGTCTGTAGATGATACAAAGGTAGGTGGAGGAGAAGGTAGTGTGGAGGAAGCAGGTGTCTGGAGATTGGGAGATGGATGAAGTGGCAGATGGAACATGGTGTAGGGAAGAGCACGGTCATGCCCATTGACAGAATTTAGCAAATCTGTAGAACAGCAACTGTAAGTTTGCCCGCAGAAAAAGAATCCTCGGGTTGTATGTGGTGACATGCGTGTACCCTGATAACAAATGCTACTTCTAACTTTTAGAAGGAATAAAGGCTTGGACTATTTTCCAAGTGAGGAGACAATTCAAAAACCAGAGGTACAAAGGTACTTGGGAGTTCTTGTGTAGGATTTCTTAAAGGTCAACTTACAGGTTGAGTCAGTGTTAAGGAAGGCAAAAGCAATGTATCACCTTCATTTTGAAAGGACTAGAATACAAAAGCAAGGATGTAATGCTAAGGCATTACAAGACATTGCTCAGACCACACTTGGGAGTATTGGGAGCAGTTCCAGGCCACTTACCTAAGAAAAGGTGTGCTTGAATTGGAGCGGGTCCACAGGAGGTCCACGAGAATGATCCCAGGAATGAATGGGTTAACACAGGAGAAGCATTTGATGGCTCTCAGCCTGTACTTGCCGGAGTTCAGAAGCATGGGGATGGGGAGGGTGATCTCACTGATTGTAAGGCCTAGATAGAGTCGATGTGGAGCAGGTGTTTCCTTTAGTGGGGAAGTCTAGGGCCAGAGGGCACAGCCTCAGAATAGGGGGACATTCAGAGATGTGAACAATGTCTTTAGCCAGAGTGTGGAAACTCTGTGGACTTCCATTCCACAGTCCACTGTGCAGGACAAGTCACTGGGTATATTTAAGGCAGAAGTTGATAGGTTCTTGATTAATCAGAACATCAAGGGATATGGGGAGAAGGAGAAGTAGATTGAGTGGGATCATAAATCAGCCATGATGGAAACGTGGAGTAGACTGAATAGTCAAATTGCCCAATTCTGCTCTATTGTCTAATGATCTAAAATGATGGACACACTCAGATCAGGCCATGTGTGTGGGAAGAGAAACACAGGAAAGAGACCCTGAATCTGTTTCTCTTCCCATTGATGCAGCTTGACCTATTGACCATTTCCAGTATTTTCTGCCACAAAAGAAACACAACAGAGCCCATCAAAAAAAACACGCAAGACCATCAAACACCCAATGTGCAAAAAAAAAGAACAAATCATGCAAACAATAAAAAAAGTAAACAAATAACACCCGGAGCATGCACTGCAGAGTCCCTGAAAGTGAGCCCACAGCCAAGGAGCCAGTTCAGTGCTGAGGCAAAAGCTGACGCTTGCAGGCCACAGCCAGTTCAGCTCTGAAGCTAATAAATCTCACAGAATAGTGAGCTGAACACCAGTTCATCTTTTGCCCTTGGCTTTGACACCTTGATCTTTTTAAATCTATCTTGTCCTTAAATCGAGCAAACATCAGTTCTTTTCTCACTCTCAGGTCCGGGCCTTGCTGCGCCAATCTGGCCTGGATTCCGCTCCGGCCATACTTGCATTCTGGAGAATGCACTTCATTGAAACCTTCAGGAAATTGCAAAAATGACAGATCATACAGCACAACTTCCAAAGGGAAACTGTAGGCTGTGGCCTGCAGTGACCATAGTCCAAAAGAGTATTATTAAATGGAATAGTCAGCAGTTTCACTTGCTTCCTTGTAAAGCGTTCCTGTGCCTTGCCAGCACCATCTTTAGTGTGGGTGTGTTGATCCAGATTTTCAGCTTCTGGAGTCTCATGTCAATTGTTACTCAAGACGTGCAAAGCAATGATCAGCCCCATAGGGGAGGATTTAACTACTTATTCAACATTCCACAGATTTACCACTATTAGATCCCTCACCAAGTCAGAATTGACTCGACTTCCCAAAGAAACATACTGACCTCAAAACCTGATTTATTGTATTTTTGGGGGGGGGGGGGGAGAAAGAGAAGAGAACTTTCCAACTCCTCAAACCTTTTAACATTTTAAAATGTGTAATGGAACATTCTCCTCTACATCCAGCTCCAACAACATGCAAGTGGATTAACATCTTCTGTGTTAATCCAATCTTATTGATGGGCATCCAAAGCACATTCATTTTTTCGACCGCTGGTGGACAGTGTATAAAGGAACCAAGGTTTCTTCAACACCATCTTCCAAATAAACAATTTTCCTAAGGATCATAGGAGTACTGGAGCCCTATCAACTCCAACTTCTCACCCAAGTTGCACTTCACTGGTTATATCAGTGTTTCTTCAAATCCCTGACACATGGACTGCAAGTTGCTGTCTTGAATTCTTACTACCTCACTCTTAAAGGTATCTTGGAGAGTGCAATAGAAACCTCTTTACCATTTTCAAAAAACAAAAATAAAAGCAAGATGAGATGAATTACAAAATGATGCCATAAGCCCCAAGCATTACCATGGTTGGACAGATGCCCCAAATGAATCATCGCACAGATGTTCAATTACTCACATATGTGGACACTATCTCTGGTGCACTCCCAAATTGCTGCAATGTGCCTGTACCACCGCACCACGTGCAAGTATTGATCGAGAGGTGGCTTTCGCATTGACTGGAATACTTCCACGTCAGCTTGTGAAAATACAAAGCCATCGATGTAACTTCGTGTAGCAAGATAATCATTTAGAGCCTCCATCCCATTCCTGCCAGGTTTTATATTAAGAAGCTCGCCATGGCAGAAAGCTGCAAGACACAATGTAGGGAATGGACGCATCTTCAGAACCAATGTTTCTGCTTTTCTTCAACAAAAAGTCATGCACCATTCACCATTCTAGTTCTTCAGTTACCAAAGTGAGAACTAATACAGCTGCTCATGTCAGGCAACTAGAGAAACATTACGTAATTCAGGACTGTCCACAAGCAGGATAACCTAGACCATCAATCTGTTCTCAATCAGCAGCATAATGGTTAAATATTGTAGGCACTGCAGTTGTGTAACACAATCATCTGCTCCCCAACACTCAGATCTTGTATGATTATTCCCAAAGGCTTTGCTACTGCTCTGGTCCAAAATACCACATAGAACTAAATTCTAGAAGTTAGGTGAGAATGAATGTGTTTGGTTGAACCCTGGTGACGATCAAAATTAGTGGGACTCTCAGAAAACACTTCACTGGGTACAGTCATACATGACACACAGGAAGTGTTTAAGGCTGTTGGAAGTCAATCAGTTCAGCTTCAGGGGTTCATCAGGATAGTAGCTTAGGCCCAATTTAGCATCAACAATTTTGGCAATGACTTCGCCATCACAAGATCAGAAGTGGGAATACTTGCTGATGATTGCATGTAGTTAATTACATTCACACATCCTTGGATAACAAAGAAATCCTGCCTGTACACAGCAAGACCCGAACAGTATTCTTGGACTGATAAGTAGTGAACGAGTCATGCCACACAAGGTTAAAACAATAACCAACTTTAGAAATTAAGTACAAGCTTTTAAAAAAGTTGGAGAGACTTTGCTGATATATCCCAAAGACCTAAAGATCTATATCCTAGATTTATTACGACACAAAAGGCTCAGGTTCCTATCATGGGAAATTGTATAGTTTCTGTAATTGTTCTCGTGGTTTTCAAGGCAGCGAATATGCTTGCACTATTTAAGACAGCAGAGACAGGAAAAACAAGAACTAATGACCTGTTAGCCTACCATCAGGAGCAGGGAAAATGCTAAGATTGATGATGAAGGAACAGGAGATGTTATGGGTGCTGAGTATTTCAAAAGAACAACCCTGAGCATTTTGAAGATGGTGACCACCTGCTTAGAAGTAAAATGAAAGGAGGAATGGGAAAGAGCATGTCGCTCAGGATACACAAGGTATGACGTTATCAGCACAAAGTACAATATGGTGAATTGTTCGTGGCTGCAAAAAGTGACACATTGTTGGAAATTCATGTTCTCAATAACAGAACTGTCATTTCATCACTTCACCAGTGTATGTGACGTATCAGGATAAAAATGAAGACAACCTTACGGAATTAAAGGGATTGAATGAGTTGCCAATTATACCTTACTTAAAAGTAAAGGCCGAATTTATAGGATAACAGTGTATTGAGTTTCAAGGAGACGTAGACTGGAGTATGACAGATGCAATACAATTTCTCCACGTTAAAGCAGAAAGGAACAAATTTAAAAAAAATCTATCAGATTCCTTCTTCTCCAGCCCTTCACCTTTCCTACCCACCTGGCTTCACCCATCAGCTTCTAGCTAAACTCCTTCCAAATCACCGTCTCCCCATCTTTTTATTCCGGCACCTTCGCCCTTCTTTTCTAGTCCTAAAGAAGGGTCTTAGCCTGAAACGTCGACTGTTCATTTCCATAGATGCTGCCACACCTGTCAGGTTCCTCCAGCATTGTGTATGTGCGTGCTGCTTTGGATTTCCAGTATCTGCAGACTTTCTCCCATGTACAATTTTAAAAATGGTAAAGAAGGGTGATACTGTTGATGTTGTTAAAAGCAGCTGAAGGCCTTAGACATGACAATGAAAGTCAACATGCAGCTGCAGCAAACAATTAGGAAGACAAATGAACATAGAACAGTACAGCACAGTACAGGCCCTTCAGCCCACAATGTTGTGCCAACCCTTAAACCCGGCCTCCCATATAACTCCCCGACCTTAAATTCCTCCATATACCTGTCTAGTAGTCTCTTAAATTTCCCTAGTGGTATTTGCTTCCTTTACTATAAAGATTTGAATACAGATATAAGATTATATAGGATATACAAAAATATTTATATAGCATATTTATTATATAGGATCTTGATAAGACTGAACTTGAGTATGGTTCACTCCTATCAAAACCACGCTGTATTTGCTCTACTTAGCCAAGAAAGAATGTATATGTGTATTTGAGGTGATGATTTACACAGAAGATTCTAGGAATGAGAGTTGTACCGTACAAGGCCAGATCAAGTAGACTGAAACAATATTCTCTAGAATTCAGAAAAATGAAAGGAAATCTCATCTTATAATTTTTTTAAAAAACAGATCTCCAGGCTTAACTAAAAGTAAAGGTCATGACATGGAAAGGTCTTTAATTAAAAAGCTGAGAGATTGGCTTCAGTAAAGGATATACGTGGTTAATAGGTTTGTATCCACAATAGGTGGCGTTCCACAATAACCCTTTGTTGATGGTTTCACTATCAACTTCTTAAGGTTTCAATAGGACTATAGTGGTCTCAATTTTCTGATGCAACACCACAAGCTGATAACACCATTAAGTTGAGAACAGGATGCTAATGTAGAACATTAATGGATAAAGTGAATGAACAAAACCTTGTATTTGATGGATTTCATTGAAGTTCACTTTAAATGAAAGGAAAGATAGGTCAGTTTGTGGGAATTGTGAAAGAAATATTGGACTTTATAATAGGAGGGTAACAACAATAAAAGCTTCTCTCCATGGCTATCTAATTTTTTGGATGGGCTACACTGGGTGAATGGTGTACAATTTTGTTACCACACCACAAAGAAGCTAACTACATTTACTCAAATTTAAGTTACAAAGAACCCAGAAGTTCCTAAGTACTTTTTGAACATGTGGAAAGTTCACAAAAAAGATGTCAAGGGTGATCAGTCGCAGTAGCATAATGAAGCCAGGATCCTACAACCGACAGCAATTTTGGCAAATTAGAGCAGGGCATATTTGTGCTTGGCATCTACCAGCCACCTTAGTACTGGAAAGGCTCTCTACAACTGCTCCAGTGCCTTGACGTTTTGGAATGTGAAGCAACCAGAACGAGAGAAGGCACTGCAGCTGCTTGGCAGATCGGCAGTTGCAGAAATGTCACCAGAAACAGTGTACCAAAGGCTAGACGGAGATGTTCTGGAAATGTAAACTGCTTTCAGTTGAAAAGTGGATTTTTGCTAGAGCGCAACTGATAGAAAAGTCAGGGATATTGTTGCGCTTACTTGAGATGGGAAAAGCACGGGCATACAAGATGGCAAGCCGAAGGCTGGACTTCAATTACGGTTGAGGTTACATGGAATGAGATGCTTAACGACTGGAAGATGATGAATTCAGTGAGCATGATGAACTGAGAAAGAAGATATAATTACAGGGGGTAAAGTAGTAGTGCAATGGCTGAGTGTGAAAAACGATAACTGTATCCCAAAAAACAAGTTTTATTAATACAAAATGAGGATTTCACTTGAGGGGCAAAGTGGCTTGAATAAGGCATGATACTCAGAGAAAGTGCCAAGGTGAGTTTCATCACCAACAAAGGGTCTCAGCCCAAAACATCGACTGTACCTCGAGATGCTGCCTGTACCTAGAGATGCTGCCTGGCCTGCTGCGTTCACCCTTCAACTTTGATGTGTGTTGCTTGAATTTCCAGCATCTGCAGAATTCCTCGTGTTTGCTAATTTTAAACAAGAAGTTTTAATATCAGATCAAAAAACACTTTCATTTTCACCTTTTAAACAAAGTGAGGATACTGATGTGAGTTCCCGGAACTTCTTGTGCTCAGTTTCAGTTTAGAGGAAAGCGAAAGAGGTTGGGCATATTTGTTGCTTACAGTCATTCATTTTCACCCAACTTGCCTTCAGCTTGTAGACAGCCTCAATCCAGACTCACAACAGAGATGAGACTGTTTATGAAGCTATATACGACTGACCATTAGTTAATTATGACCAGTCTCTGGCAACAGTATTGCCATTACGAACAGGTCACACACCAACACAACTCACACTTGCAAAGAGTCTGACAGAGGGTGAAAGGAGCACAATGAACTTCTGCTGGGCTCAAACATTCATGTTATCAAGAACAGAACTGTCGTTTCATCACTTCACCAGTATATGTGACACATCAGGATAAAAATGAAGACAACCTTACAGAATTAAAACAGGGATTGAACGAGTTGCCAATTATACCTTACTTTAAAGGCTGAATTTATAGGAGAATAATGTATTGAGCTTCAAGGAGATGTAGACTGGAGTATGACAGATGCAATACAGTTTCTCCACGTTAAAGCAAAAAGGAACAAATTTTTTAAAAAATCTATCAGATTCCTTCTTCTCCAGCCCTTCACCTTTCCTACCCACCTGGCTTCACCCATCAGCTTCTAGCTAAACTCCTTCCAAATCACTGTCTCCCCACCTTTTTATTCCGGCATCTTCGCCCTTCTTTTCTAGTCCTAAAGAAGGGTCTTAGCCTGAAACGTCGACTGTTCATTTCCATAGATGCTGCCACACCTGTCAGGTTCCTCCAGCATTGTGTATGTGCGTGCTGCTTTGGATTTCCAGTATCTGCAGACTTTCTCCCATGTACAATTTTAAAAATGGTAAAGAAGGGTGATACTGTTGATGTTGTTAAAAGCAGCTGAAGGCCTTAGACATGACAATGAAAGTCAACATGCAGCTGCAGCAAACAATTAGGAAGACAAATGAACATAGAACAGTACAGCACAGTACAGGCCCTTCAGCCCACAATGTTGTGCCAACCCTTAAACCCGGCCTCCCATATAACTCCCCGACCTTAAATTCCTCCATATACCTGTCTAGTAGTCTCTTAAATTTCCCTAGTGGTATTTGCTTCCTTTACTATAAAGATTTGAATACAGATATAAGATTATATAGGATATACAAAAATATTTATATAGCATATTTATTATATAGGATCTTGATAAGACTGAACTTGAGTATGGTTCACTCCTATCAAAACCACGCTGTATTTGCTCTACTTAGCCAAGAAAGAATGTATATGTGTATTTGAGGTGATGATTTACACAGAAGATTCTAGGAATGAGAGTTGTACCGTACAAGGCCAGATCAAGTAGACTGAAACAATATTCTCTAGAATTCAGAAAAATGAAAGGAAATCTCATCTTATAATTTTTTTAAAAAACAGATCTCCAGGCTTAACTAAAAGTAAAGGTCATGACATGGAAAGGTCTTTAATTAAAAAGCTGAGAGATTGGCTTCAGTAAAGGATATACGTGGTTAATAGGTTTGTATCCACAATAGGTGGCGTTCCACAATAACCCTTTGTTGATGGTTTCACTATCAACTTCTTAAGGTTTCAATAGGACTATAGTGGTCTCAATTTTCTGATGCAACACCACAAGCTGATAACACCATTAAGTTGAGAACAGGATGCTAATGTAGAACATTAATGGATAAAGTGAATGAACAAAACCTTGTATTTGATGGATTTCATTGAAGTTCACTTTAAATGAAAGGAAAGATAGGTCAGTTTGTGGGAATTGTGAAAGAAATATTGGACTTTATAATAGGAGGGTAACAACAATAAAAGCTTCTCTCCATGGCTATCTAATTTTTTGGATGGGCTACACTGGGTGAATGGTGTACAATTTTGTTACCACACCACAAAGAAGCTAACTACATTTACTCAAATTTAAGTTACAAAGAACCCAGAAGTTCCTAAGTACTTTTTGAACATGTGGAAAGTTCACAAAAAAGATGTCAAGGGTGATCAGTCGCAGTAGCATAATGAAGCCAGGATCCTACAACCGACAGCAATTTTGGCAAATTAGAGCAGGGCATATTTGTGCTTGGCATCTACCAGCCACCTTAGTACTGGAAAGGCTCTCTACAACTGCTCCAGTGCCTTGACGTTTTGGAATGTGAAGCAACCAGAACGAGAGAAGGCACTGCAGCTGCTTGGCAGATCGGCAGTTGCAGAAATGTCACCAGAAACAGTGTACCAAAGGCTAGACGGAGATGTTCTGGAAATGTAAACTGCTTTCAGTTGAAAAGTGGATTTTTGCTAGAGCGCAACTGATAGAAAAGTCAGGGATATTGTTGCGCTTACTTGAGATGGGAAAAGCACGGGCATACAAGATGGCAAGCCGAAGGCTGGACTTCAATTACGGTTGAGGTTACATGGAATGAGATGCTTAACGACTGGAAGATGATGAATTCAGTGAGCATGATGAACTGAGAAAGAAGATATAATTACAGGGGGTAAAGTAGTAGTGCAATGGCTGAGTGTGAAAAACGATAACTGTATCCCAAAAAACAAGTTTTATTAATACAAAATGAGGATTTCACTTGAGGGGCAAAGTGGCTTGAATAAGGCATGATACTCAGAGAAAGTGCCAAGGTGAGTTTCATCACCAACAAAGGGTCTCAGCCCAAAACATCGACTGTACCTCGAGATGCTGCCTGTACCTAGAGATGCTGCCTGGCCTGCTGCGTTCACCCTTCAACTTTGATGTGTGTTGCTTGAATTTCCAGCATCTGCAGAATTCCTCGTGTTTGCTAATTTTAAACAAGAAGTTTTAATATCAGATCAAAAAACACTTTCATTTTCACCTTTTAAACAAAGTGAGGATACTGATGTGAGTTCCCGGAACTTCTTGTGCTCAGTTTCAGTTTAGAGGAAAGCGAAAGAGGTTGGGCATATTTGTTGCTTACAGTCATTCATTTTCACCCAACTTGCCTTCAGCTTGTAGACAGCCTCAATCCAGACTCACAACAGAGATGAGACTGTTTATGAAGCTATATACGACTGACCATTAGTTAATTATGACCAGTCTCTGGCAACAGTATTGCCATTACGAACAGGTCACACACCAACACAACTCACACTTGCAAAGAGTCTGACAGAGGGTGAAAGGAGCACAATGAACTTCTGCTGGGCTCAAACATTCATGTTATCAAGAACAGAACTGTCGTTTCATCACTTCACCAGTATATGTGACACATCAGGATAAAAATGAAGACAACCTTACAGAATTAAAACAGGGATTGAACGAGTTGCCAATTATACCTTACTTTAAAGGCTGAATTTATAGGAGAATAATGTATTGAGCTTCAAGGAGATGTAGACTGGAGTATGACAGATGCAATACAGTTTCTCCACGTTAAAGCAAAAAGGAACAAATTTTTTAAAAAATCTATCAGATTCCTTCTTCTCCAGCCCTTCACCTTTCCTACCCACCTGGCTTCACCCATCAGCTTCTAGCTAAACTCCTTCCAAATCACTGTCTCCCCACCTTTTTATTCCGGCATCTTCGCCCTTCTTTTCTAGTCCTAAAGAAGGGTCTTAGCCTGAAACGTCGACTGTTCATTTCCATAGATGCTGCCACACCTGTCAGGTTCCTCCAGCATTGTGTATGTGCGTGCTGCTTTGGATTTCCAGTATCTGCAGACTTTCTCCCATGTACAATTTTAAAAATGGTAAAGAAGGGTGATACTGTTGATGTTGTTAAAAGCAGCTGAAGGCCTTAGACATGACAATGAAAGTCAACATGCAGCTGCAGCAAACAATTAGGAAGACAAATGAACATAGAACAGTACAGCACAGTACAGGCCCTTCAGCCCACAATGTTGTGCCAACCCTTAAACCCGGCCTCCCATATAACTCCCCGACCTTAAATTCCTCCATATACCTGTCTAGTAGTCTCTTAAATTTCCCTAGTGGTATTTGCTTCCTTTACTATAAAGATTTGAATACAGATATAAGATTATATAGGATATACAAAAATATTTATATAGCATATTTATTATATAGGATCTTGATAAGACTGAACTTGAGTATGGTTCACTCCTATCAAAACCACGCTGTATTTGCTCTACTTAGCCAAGAAAGAATGTATATGTGTATTTGAGGTGATGATTTACACAGAAGATTCTAGGAATGAGAGTTGTACCGTACAAGGCCAGATCAAGTAGACTGAAACAATATTCTCTAGAATTCAGAAAAATGAAAGGAAATCTCATCTTATAATTTTTTTAAAAAACAGATCTCCAGGCTTAACTAAAAGTAAAGGTCATGACATGGAAAGGTCTTTAATTAAAAAGCTGAGAGATTGGCTTCAGTAAAGGATATACGTGGTTAATAGGTTTGTATCCACAATAGGTGGCGTTCCACAATAACCCTTTGTTGATGGTTTCACTATCAACTTCTTAAGGTTTCAATAGGACTATAGTGGTCTCAATTTTCTGATGCAACACCACAAGCTGATAACACCATTAAGTTGAGAACAGGATGCTAATGTAGAACATTAATGGATAAAGTGAATGAACAAAACCTTGTATTTGATGGATTTCATTGAAGTTCACTTTAAATGAAAGGAAAGATAGGTCAGTTTGTGGGAATTGTGAAAGAAATATTGGACTTTATAATAGGAGGGTAACAACAATAAAAGCTTCTCTCCATGGCTATCTAATTTTTTGGATGGGCTACACTGGGTGAATGGTGTACAATTTTGTTACCACACCACAAAGAAGCTAACTACATTTACTCAAATTTAAGTTACAAAGAACCCAGAAGTTCCTAAGCACTTTTTGAACATGTGGAAAGTTCACAAAAAAGATGTCAAGGGTGATCAGTCGCAGTAGCATAATGAAGCCAGGATCCTACAACCGACAGCAATTTTGGCAAATTAGAGCAGGGCATATTTGTGCTTGGCATCTACCAGCCACCTTAGTACTGGAAAGGCTCTCTACAACTGCTCCAGTGCCTTGACGTTTTGGAATGTGAAGCAACCAGAACGAGAGAAGGCACTGCAGCTGCTTGGCAGATCGGCAGTTGCAGAAATGTCACCAGAAACAGTGTACCAAAGGCTAGACGGAGATGTTCTGGAAATGTAAACTGCTTTCAGTTGAAAAGTGGATTTTTGCTAGAGCGCAACTGATAGAAAAGTCAGGGATATTGTTGCGCTTACTTGAGATGGGAAAAGCACGGGCATACAAGATGGCAAGCCGAAGGCTGGACTTCAATTACGGTTGAGGTTACATGGAATGAGATGCTTAACGACTGGAAGATGATGAATTCAGTGAGCATGATGAACTGAGAAAGAAGATATAATTACAGGGGGTAAAGTAGTAGTGCAATGGCTGAGTGTGAAAAACGATAACTGTATCCCAAAAAACAAGTTTTATTAATACAAAATGAGGATTTCACTTGAGGGGCAAAGTGGCTTGAATAAGGCATGATACTCAGAGAAAGTGCCAAGGTGAGTTTCATCACCAACAAAGGGTCTCAGCCCAAAACATCGACTGTACCTCGAGATGCTGCCTGTACCTAGAGATGCTGCCTGGCCTGCTGCGTTCACCCTTCAACTTTGATGTGTGTTGCTTGAATTTCCAGCATCTGCAGAATTCCTCGTGTTTGCTAATTTTAAACAAGAAGTTTTAATATCAGATCAAAAAACACTTTCATTTTCACCTTTTAAACAAAGTGAGGATACTGATGTGAGTTCCCGGAACTTCTTGTGCTCAGTTTCAGTTTAGAGGAAAGCGAAAGAGGTTGGGCATATTTGTTGCTTACAGTCATTCATTTTCACCCAACTTGCCTTCAGCTTGTAGACAGCCTCAATCCAGACTCACAACAGAGATGAGACTGTTTATGAAGCTATATACGACTGACCATTAGTTAATTATGACCAGTCTCTGGCAACAGTATTGCCATTACGAACAGGTCACACACCAACACAACTCACACTTGCAAAGAGTCTGACAGAGGGTGAAAGGAGCACAATGAACTTCTGCTGGGCTCAAACATTCATGTTATCAAGAACAGAACTGTCGTTTCATCACTTCACCAGTATATGTGACACATCAGGATAAAAATGAAGACAACCTTACAGAATTAAAACAGGGATTGAACGAGTTGCCAATTATACCTTACTTTAAAGGCTGAATTTATAGGAGAATAATGTATTGAGCTTCAAGGAGATGTAGACTGGAGTATGACAGATGCAATACAGTTTCTCCACGTTAAAGCAAAAAGGAACAAATTTTTTAAAAAATCTATCAGATTCCTTCTTCTCCAGCCCTTCACCTTTCCTACCCACCTGGCTTCACCCATCAGCTTCTAGCTAAACTCCTTCCAAATCACTGTCTCCCCACCTTTTTATTCCGGCATCTTCGCCCTTCTTTTCTAGTCCTAAAGAAGGGTCTTAGCCTGAAACGTCGACTGTTCATTTCCATAGATGCTGCCACACCTGTCAGGTTCCTCCAGCATTGTGTATGTGCGTGCTGCTTTGGATTTCCAGTATCTGCAGACTTTCTCCCATGTACAATTTTAAAAATGGTAAAGAAGGGTGATACTGTTGATGTTGTTAAAAGCAGCTGAAGGCCTTAGACATGACAATGAAAGTCAACATGCAGCTGCAGCAAACAATTAGGAAGACAAATGAACATAGAACAGTACAGCACAGTACAGGCCCTTCAGCCCACAATGTTGTGCCAACCCTTAAACCCGGCCTCCCATATAACTCCCCGACCTTAAATTCCTCCATATACCTGTCTAGTAGTCTCTTAAATTTCCCTAGTGGTATTTGCTTCCTTTACTATAAAGATTTGAATACAGATATAAGATTATATAGGATATACAAAAATATTTATATAGCATATTTATTATATAGGATCTTGATAAGACTGAACTTGAGTATGGTTCACTCCTATCAAAACCACGCTGTATTTGCTCTACTTAGCCAAGAAAGAATGTATATGTGTATTTGAGGTGATGATTTACACAGAAGATTCTAGGAATGAGAGTTGTACCGTACAAGGCCAGATCAAGTAGACTGAAACAATATTCTCTAGAATTCAGAAAAATGAAAGGAAATCTCATCTTATAATTTTTTTAAAAAACAGATCTCCAGGCTTAACTAAAAGTAAAGGTCATGACATGGAAAGGTCTTTAATTAAAAAGCTGAGAGATTGGCTTCAGTAAAGGATATATGTGGTTAATAGGTTTGTATCCACAATAGGTGGCGTTCCACAATAACCCTTTGTTGATGGTTTCACTATCAACTTCTTAAGGTTTCAATAGGACTATAGTGGTCTCAATTTTCTGATGCAACACCACAGGCTGATAACACCATTAAGTTGAGAACAGGATGTTAATGTCGAACATTAATGGATAAAGTGAATGAACAAAACCTTGTATTTGATAGATTTCATTGAAGTTCACTTTAAATGAAAGGAAAGATAGGTCAGTTTGTGGGAATTGTGAAAGAAATATTGGACTTTATAATAGGAGGGTAACAACAATAAAAGCTTCTCTCCATGGCTATCTAATTTTTTGGATGGGCTACACTGGGTGAATGGTGTACAATTTTGTTACCACACCACAAAGCAGCTAACTACATTTACTCAAATTTAAGTTACAAAGAACCCAGAAGTTCCTAAGCACTTTTTGAACATGTGGAAAGTTCACAAAAAAGATGTCAAGGGTGATCAGTCGCAGTAGCATAATGAAGCCAGGGTCCTACAACCGACAGCAATTTTGGCAAGTTAGGGCAGGGCATATTTGTGCTTGGCATCTACCAGCCACCTTAGTACTGGAAAGGCTCTCTACAACTGCTCCAGTGCCTTGACGTTTTAGAATGTGAAGCAACCAGAACGAGAGAAGGCACTGCAGCTGCTTGGCAGATCGGCAGTTGCAGAAATGTCACCAGAAACAGTGTACCAAAGGCTAGACGGAGATGTTCTGGAAATGTAAACTGCTTTCAGATGAAAAGTGGATTTTTGCTAGAGCGCAACTGATAGAAAAGTCAGGGATATTATTGCGCTTAATTGAGATGGGAAAAGCACGGGCGTACAAGATGGCAAGCCGAAGGTTGGTCTTCAATTACGGTTGAGGTTACATGGAATGAGATGCTTAATGACTGGAAGATGATGAATTCAGAGAGCATGATGAACTGAGGAAGAAGTTGTAATTACAGTGGGTGGGAAGTAGTAGTGCAATGGTTGAGTGTGAAAAATGACAACCATACTCCAAAAAACAAGTTTTATTAATATAAAAATGAGGATTTCACTTGAGAGGCAAAGTGGTTTGAATAAGGCATGATACTCAGAGAAAGTGACAGAGGAATAGACCAAGGCGAGTTTCATCATCATGTTCCAACAGGCTAAATGGTTGAAGATATAATCAGGTGGATGGACTAATTTAAAAGGGATATCTTATTATTATGGAAGATTTGATGTGGTCAATCTACATCAACTCATGAATGGAAAAGGGAGTTAGCATCTACTCAGAGTAATAAAAAATTAGTGACAGAGAACCAGGACCAGAGAAGAAACACAGAATGGCTATCTATTTTTTGCCATTTCTCTCTGACAGTGGGTGAACGCCCCTTTTTAAAGCTTTTCCTAACTCAGTAGTACTTTCCAGCCAGTATTGAAGGAACATAACTACTTTGAACTCCCAGCATATTGCCTTCGAATGGTTCTTATTATCCTGGCACTCCAAGTTATTATTTCGTGACTAATTTTGCTATTTCAGATTTGTTCAAAATAGCTCTTCAACATAATACAGGATCTAGCAGAATCATTATCAGTACTTATATATTAAATCACTGGTAAATTTAGAAAACATACTAATTTTATACAATAAGTTTTAACATCACATCAAAAAACACTCTTTCATTTTCAACTTTTAAACAAAAGATCGCTATACTGTACTGATGAGAATTCGCGGTACTTCCTGTGCTGTTTCGGTTTCCTTCAAATGAATGAGGTTAGGCATGATCGCTGCTTACAGTCATTCAGTTTTGCCCAGCTTGTCTTCAGCTTGCACAGAGCCTCAAACCAGACTCACAACAGAGATGAGACCGTTTATGAAGCTGTACAAGACTGACCATTAGTTAATTATGACCAGTCTCTGGCAACAGTATTGCAGTTACGACCAGGACACACACAACACGACTCACACCTGCAAAGAGTCTGACAGAGGGTGAAAGGAGCACAATGAACTTCTGCTGGGCTCAAATATCCACACACTTTAGCTGGAGGACATCACATCATTTGAAGCCACTTACCTTCAACGTTTTCCATTCTATTCTATTCTTTCCTGTTCCGTTCCGTTCCGTTCTGTTCAGCTCGGTCTCTGGTGCAGATGATGCAAGAACGTAGCAGGACCGGAACTTGCGTTCTATTTATGCTAAACAGCCGAGGTTGCTCTTCCCATTGGCTCGCATCGGTGTACGTAAAGTTCCGTTTCAGGAAGGGGGCGGGATTCATGGAGTTCGAGGCAGCGCGAAGTTGATGCTGGTGAGTTTTTTTTAAATTGCATTATTGCATGAAAGGATTTGAATTTCCAGATGTCGCTACACACTACTGCAGAAAGTTAATGCGGTGGATGTTTTTCATCAATGCTAATATCCGGAACTTGACTTAAGTAAATAACTTCGCAAGATTATTTGTACGACTTCTGATTTAGGGTATAAAAAGCAAGGTATGATTTCAAAGGTGCAAAAGTTGGAAGTGTGAAAATGATAATTCTGGAGGAAAATATTTTGAAGAACATAGTTTGTGAAAAGACAAAATATTTGGTAGGTTTTGGTAGTCGAAAGCAGAGTAAAATAAATTAAATTGCAGTTTTAATACTATCCCAGTACAGAGACTCTGACGAGGTGAAGGTGATAGGGAAAGTCGAGCAGTATAAAGCAAACAGGTAAACTTGGTTTATTAACAACTAAGTAAAGTATAAAGTATGAGGGTAGCCGGCGGGCCTCAAACCCCTGGTGAGATGGGGATGTGCCTGTCCTGGAAAATGAAGCAAATTCCGGTGGACTGGGCGGATGAGACCCCAACGGCCGGGAAGGCAGGTCTGCACAGCTCGGTAGAGAGTGGAGGGCGTGACGAGGCACAGAAGTCATGTCATCCCAAACCCTGCATCCAAGGAAGACCCCAACTTTGACAACCACTCCCACCACTGGACTCGGATTTCCGATGTCGAGAGAGTGGAACTGCCCCAGAGCAATGGCTTTTCCGATTTTTAAAAGGTCTCCCGCCCAGATGTCCTGCCATTGTCAGATACGATGGACAGCCAGCTAGGTAGAAAAGCAAGGAGTCCATTTTCGGCCTTTATAAAACGCTGATTAATTAACCTTCCGTATTTAGTTCTGGTCACTTTGCTTTATGGGGTGGGTTGTGAATGAGTTAGGAGAAGTGAATAATGCAAGTTAAGATGGATATGAGTTTGGCTTTTGTATCTTGGAAAAAAAATATAACATTGAGTTGTTAGCTAGCTAAACAGAATATAATTACGTTATTCTGCCAATTTGTGTCCAGTTTCTGTATAGTAATGCAGAAGGTTGAGGACAGACAAGTCAGGTGTGGGAGCAGGAAGGAAAGTTTAAAACGACGGCAACCAGAGTTCAAGATGGCCATTGTGGAAAGAGCACAAACTGCTCCACACAATGATGCAGGAGGTGGAGTGGTAACACAGGAAACTACCAGTGGACATGGAAAGGGGACGAGAAGGGAGGAGCAGACCAGGGAATAATGAGGATGGAAGACCTTGTAGACCATAAGGATAGGAGCAGAATTAGGGCATTTGGCCCATCAAGATGTCTTCATCATTCCATCATGGCTGATTTATTATTCCTCTCAACCCCATCTCCTGCCTTCTCTCCATAAAGTTTGAGGCCCTGACTAATCAAGAACCTATTACCTCCACTTTAAATATGCTCAATGACTTGGCCTCCACAGCTGTCAATGGAAATGAATTCCACAGCTTTATCACATTCTGGAAAAAGAAATTCTTCCTCATCTCTGTTTTAAATGGACATTCATCTATTATGAGGCCATGTCCTCTGGTCCTAGACTCGCCCACTGTTGGAAATATCCCCTCCATGTCCACTTGATCTAGGCCTTTCAATATTCACTAGGTTTCAACAATAGACATACACCATTCATTCTTCTAAACTCCAGTGAGTACAGGCACAGAGGCATCAAATGCTCCTCATACATTAACCCTTTCATTCCTGGAATCATTCTTGTGAACCTCCTCTGGACCCTCTCTAATGCCAACACATTTTTTTAAGGTAAGGGGCTCAAAACTGCTCACAATATTCCAAGTGTGGTCTGACTAATGCCTTATAAAGCCTCAGCATTACATCCTTGTTCTTGTATTCTAATCCTCTTGAAATGAATATTAACATTGCATTTGCCTTCCTTGCCACCAACTCAACCTGCAAATTAACCTTTCAGGAATCCTGCATGTGGACTCCCAACTGCCTTTACACCTCTGATTTTTGAATTTTCTCTCCATTTAGAAAATAGTCTTCACATTTATTCCTTCTAACAAAGTACATGCTATCTATGCAAGTATTTTTCCTGTACCATGGTCTTAATATCTTATTAAGCAGTCTCATGTGTGGCACCTTCTCAAAGGCTTTCCGAGAATCCAAGTTAACAACGAACCCTGAATATTCTTTGTCTATTCCCGTCTATTTCCTCAAAGAATTCCAACAGATTTGCCAGGCAAGATTTCCTCTTAAGGAAACTACTTAATTTGGCCTATTTTATCATGTGCCTCATGTACCCTGAAATCTTGTCCTTAATAATAGACTCCAATATCTCCCAACCACTGAAGTCAGGCTAACTGGGATATAATTTTCTTTCTTCTGCCTCCCTCCCTTCTTAAAGAGTGTGGTGACATTTGCAATCTTCCAGTTGCCCGGAACCATTCCAGAAAGATCATATTAATGCCTCCACAATCTCTTCAGCTACCTCTTTCAGAATACTGGGGTGTTGTCCATGTGGTGTAGGTGACTTATCTATCTTGAGACCTTTCAGCTTCCCAAGCACCTTCTCCTTAGTAATATCTACTACACTCACCTCTGTTCCCTGTCACACTTGAATTTCTGGCATACGGCTAGTGTTTTCCACACTGAAGACTGATGCAAAATACTTATTAGTTTCGTCTGCCATTTTTTTTGACCCCAGTTACTAACTCTCCAGCATCATTTTCCAGCTGTCCGATATCCACTCTCGCCTCTCTTTTAATCTTTGTACATCTGAAATATCTTTTGGTGTTCTCTTTTATAGTGGCCAGATTACCTTCATATTTCCTCCCTTCTCACCGTATGGCTTTTTCAGTTACTTTCTGTTGGCTTTTAAAAGCCTCCAAATCCTCTAACCTCCCACTAATTTTTGTTATATTATATGCCCTTTTTTTTTTAGATTTTATGATGCCTTTGACTTCCCTTGTAGTCCAGGTTGCCTCATCCTCCCTTTAGAATACAGTACTTCTTCACCTTTGGGATGTAGCTTTCCTGCACCTTCCGAATTGCCCCCAGAAAATCCAGCCATTGCTGTTCTGCCATCATCCCTTCTGGTGTCCCCTTCCAATTAACTGGTCAGTTCTTCTCACATGCTTCTGTAATGCCCTTTGTAATACCGATATATCTGACTTTATCTTCTCCCCCTCAAACTGCAGGGTGAATTCTATCATATTATGATCACTGCCTCCTAACAGTCCTTTGACATTAAGTTCCCTAATCAAATCTGGTTTGTTACACAATTCAATACAGAATGGCTGACCCCCTAGTGGGCTTAACCACAAAAAGCCATCTCATAGACATTCTACAAATCCTCTCTTTTGTGATTCAGCACCAAGCTGAATTTCCCAAACTGTTTACATATTGAAATTTCTGTGACTATCGTAACATTGCCCTTTTTACATGCCTTTTCGGTCTCTGTTGTAATTTATATCCCACATCCTTACTACTGATGGGTGACCTGTCAGGTTCCTTTTACCCTTGCAGTTGCTTAGCTCTAACCACCAAGAATCTACATCTTCCAATCCTATGTCACCTCTTTCTAAGGATTAGATTCATTTTTGATGAACAGAGCCATCCTGTCCCCTCTGCTCACCTGCCTGTCCTTTCAATGCAACGTGTGTCCTTGTTTGTTAAGCTCCCAACTATGATCTTCTTTCAGCCAAGACTCAGTGATGCCCACAACATCATACCTGCCAATCTCCAGCTGCGCTACAAGATCGTCTATCTTATTCTATACACTAGGTGCATTCAAATATAACACCTTCAGTCCTGTATTCATCACTCTTTTTGATTTTGCCCCCATGTTACACTTCAGCTCATCCCACTGACTGCAATTTTGCTGTATCTTCTGCCTGTCCTTCCTCACAGTTTCACTATACACTGCATCATCTTGTATACTAACTGTCTCATCTTTAGGCCTCACTCCAGTTCCCATTCCTCTGAAAAGTTAGTTTAAATCCTCCCCAACAACTCTAGCAGATCTGCCCATGAGGATATTGGTCCCCCTCGGGTTCAGGGTAACCTGTCCTTTTCGTACCCCAGAAGAGATCCCAATCCAGAAATCTGAAACCTTGCACCCTGCTGCAGATCCTCAGCCACTCATTCATCTTTACGATCATCCTATTCCTGCCCTGACTAGCACATGGCAATGGGGGTAAATCAGAGATTACTAACTTGGAGGCCCTGCTCTTCAGCCTTGCCCCTAACTCCCTCTACTCATTGTGCAGGAAAGGTTTGGGAGAGGGGAAGGTGTGACCACTGTTGGGATCACTTTAGAGCTGGTGCAGTTGTTGGAGGATGATAGGGTGAAAGGCGATCACCAAGGGAGCTCCATTGTTGTTCTGTCTGGGAGTTAGTGAGGAAAAATCTGTGGGAAATGGAGCACTTGTGATGGCTCCAATGACCATGTCTCGAGGGGAGCTACTTTTCTGGATGAAGCAGCCCTAGAATAATGGCCTCACCTTGAAAACATGCAGCATAACTGCAATTGTTGATATGGGGGGGGGGGGTGAGCAGACCAGAGGAGGCTTAGAACAGAATTACATCAGTGACTGGATCAGTGCTGCTCCTTCCTTCATCTTTGCCACCAGCTTCCACTCTTCCACTCTACCACAAATTCACCTGAACTGTCTTTGACATTCCTCTTCCTTTTCTGGATCATTTGGTCCCCATCTCAAAGACAGATTTGTTACTGACATCTTCTAATTACCCACTGACTCACCAGTGACCTCAACTATATTTTCTCATGCTCTGCCTCCTGTAAGGATGATTTTTTTTTTCCCTCAATTTTTCCATTCTGCCACATCAGTTCTTAGGACAAGGCCTTCTATTCAATATGCTCTCTTCACTGGAAATGTGCCTCCCTACTGTCATTGATAGGGCTCCTTAGTTGTACGTCCCCCATTTCCCCCATAGCAGCTCTGACCAACCACCCACTTACACTGACAGAAGAGTAATTGAGTTCCCTTGGCCCACGCCTTTCATCCCTGGCCTCCACATCCGACATGTCATCCTCTTCCATTTTTTTTACCATGTCCAATATGGTTCCACCACAAGGCACATCTTTCCCTCTCCCCAACCTTCTGCTTCCTGCAGGAACCACTTTCTGTGACCCCCTGATCTACACATCCCTTCTCACCCAGCCCTCCCTGTCCTGTGATACTAGCCACCGGCACCATGGGGGGTCTGAACCTGTTCCTTTCCTTGCTCCCTCACCCTAGTGCAGGGACCTAAACAGCCTTTCCAGGTGAGACGGAAGTTCATGTGCACCTTTTCGAATCTGTTCTTCTGCATTTGGTACTCATGATGTGACCTCTTCCACATTGGTGAAACTAAGTGTAGATGAGGTGATTGTTTTGGGCAGCACCAGCTCTCTGTCTGTAACAGTTATTTCGAGCTTCTGATTGCATGCTGTTTCGACTCGTCTGCCTATTCCCACAAAAACACGTCTGTGCTCTGCCTTTTCCATAGAGGCTAAATGCACATTGGAAGAACAATATCTTGTCCTGCCTGGGTAGCTAACAATCCAATGGTTATGAACTTTGTATTTTCCAGTTTCAGGGAACCTAAACCCTTGGAGTTCACCTCTGGCATACACGTACCCACCTTTGTTAACTCCTCATCATCTCACTGCCCCTACCTCCATTCCATCTGCCCATCATCTCCTCACCATCTATTTCCAACAATTACCTTCACTCTCTATCCCAAACAACAGTATGTCTCCCCACAACTATACTGCTATATACTGGCAACCTTTCCTCCCCCAAATGAGTTCCAATGCAGATCTTGACGTGAAAACTCAACTTAGAGATTTTGCCTCCATAGAACCTGCTTAATCCCCTGAGTTCTTCCAACATTCTGATACCGAGTATCAATACTTTAGATTTCCACCAATAGCAATGTTTTTCTTTACCGGTCTTTTATACCTTGCAGTTCCTGCAATTTTTTTTCTGTTTGGTTTCTACTTATCTATATCTGTTGGAGGCAAGCTATCCATAACTAACAAGACTTTATCTTTTCTTTATCAGAAAGGATTTTATGCCTTATTTCAATTACTTAAGGCCATAGAACCTGGCCTATTGTGTGCAGTTTTGGCTTCTTAACCTTTATATAAAAGAAGTTTTATTGTTCCTATTTCAGGAGTAAATGAATACTCCCTAAAGTTCAGAAACAACGAAAGGGAACATTTTATTTTAACCTCTTTTAGAGCTCAACAGACTTACAAGAATTTTGCCTGTCTAACAAGTCTGGAACTAGGGATTTAGAATAAGAGAGAGCCTATTCATTTCAGAGATGAGGAAAAAAATTCTTCACTCAGAGGGTAAAAAATCTTGGAATTTTCTAACCCAGGGGACCTCTAGAGACTTGGTCATTTTATTTATTTCAAGAAAGGCCCACTCCTTTCTGTCTCACCCTCTTTCGGTTCTCATTAAGATATCTCAGCCCAATTGCTTGGCATTGGTTTATTATTGTCCCTTGTGCCAGGATGCCAATAAGGGGTAGTCTTGCATACTGTTCATACTCAGTGCACTGAGGTAGAACGAGGTAAAACAATAACAATGCAGAATAAAATGTAAACGCTACACAGGAAGTGGAGTGCAGCTAAAGAAAAAGTGCGAGATCATAATGGAATAGATCGTGAGGTCAAGAGTCCATCTATCATATGTGAGATCTGTCCAAGAGTCTGATTACAGAGGACTGGAAGTCATCCCTGAGCCTGGTGGGCTCTGCTTTCAGGCTTTTGTATCTTCTGCCTGATGGGAGAGGGAAGAAGGAGAATTTCCGAGGTGGGTGGGATCTTTGATTATGCTGGCAGCTTTAGTGAGGTTGGGACAAGTAAAGGTATTGCACTGAAGAGGGCCTGGTTTCCATAATATGCTGAGCTGTTGTCCACTATTCTGCAACTTATTGCAGCAAGAATTGCCAGACCAGATGGAATGTTTTCTATGATGCATCAATAAAATGTGTTAAGAGTTGACAGGGATTTGCTGAATTTCTTCAGCCTCCCGGGGAAGTAGGGGAATTGGTGAGCTTTATATAGAACATAGAACAGTACAGCACAGTACAGGCCCTTCAGCCCACATTGTTGTGCTGACCCTCAAACCCTGCCTCCCATATAACCCCCCACCTTAAATTCCTCCATATACCTGTCTAGTAGTCTCTTAAATTTCACTCATGTATCTGCCTCCACCACTGACTCAGGCAGTGCATTCCACGCACCAACCACTCTCTGAGTAGAAAACCTTCCTCTAATATCCCCCTTGAACTTCTCACCCCTTACCTTAAAGCCATGTCCTCTTGTATTGAGCAGTGGTGCCCTGGGGAAGGGGCGCTGGCTAGTCATACTTTATTGATCCCGGGGGAAATTGGTTTTTGTTACAGTTGCACCATAAATAATATAGTAATAAAATCATAAATACTTAAATAGTAATATGTAAATTATGCCAGGAAATAAGTCCAGGACAAGCCTATTGGCTCAGGGTGTCTGACCCTCCAAGGGAGGAGTTGTAAAGTTTCAAACACGCAAACAACAGGAATTCTGCAGATGCTGGAAGTTCAAGCAACACACATAAAAGTTGCTGGTGAACGCAGCAGGCCAGGCAGCATCTCTAGGAAGAGGTGCAGTCGACGTTTCAGGCCGAGACCCTTCGTCAGGACTAACTGAAGGAAGAGTGAGTAAGGGATTTGAAAGGGGGAGGGGGAGATCCAAAATGATAGGAGAAGACAGGATGGGGAGGAATGGAGCCAAGAGCTGGACAGGTGACTGGCAAAAGGGATACGAGAGGATCATGGGACAGGAGGTCTGGGAAGAAAGACAAGGGGGGGGGACCCAGAGGATGGGCAAGTTGTAAAGTTTGATGGCCACAGGCAGGAATGACTTCCTATGACGCTGTGTGTTGCATCTCGGTGGAATGAGTCTCTGGCTGAATGTACTCCTGTGCCCACCCAGTACATTATGTAGTGGATGGAGACATTGTCCAAGATGGCATGCAACTTGGACAGCATCCTCTTTTCAGACACCACCGTCAAATAGTCCAGTTCCATCCCCACCACATCACTGGCCTTACGAATGAGTTTGTTGATTCTGTTGGTGTCTGCTACCGTCAGCCTGCTGCCCCAGCACACAACAGCAAACATGATAGCACTGGCCACCACAGACTCGTAGAACATCCTCAGCATCGTCCGACAGATGTTAAAGGACCTCAGTCTCCTCAGGAAATAGAGACGGCTCTGACCCTTCTTGTAGACAGCCTCAGTGTTCTTTGACCAGTCCAGTTTATTGTCAATTCGTATCCCCAGGTATTTGTAATCCTCCACCATGTCCACACTGATCCCCTGGATGGAAACAGGGGTCATCGGTACCTTAGCTCTCCTCAGGTCTACCACCAGCTCCTTAGTCTTTTTCACATTAAGCTGCAGATAATTCTGCTCACACCATGTGACAAAGTTTCCCACCGTAGCCCTGTACTCAGCCTCATCTCCCTTGCTGATGCATCCAACTATGGCAGAGTCATCTGAAAACTTCTGAAAATGACAAGACTCTGTGCAGTAGTTGAAGTCTGAGGTGTAAATGGTGAAGAGAAAGGGAGACAAGACAGTTCCCTGTGGAGCCCCAGTGCTGCTGATCACTCTGTCAGACACACAGCGTTGTCTACTCTATCTATTCCTCTTAATATCTTGTATACCTCTATCATGTCTCCTCTCATCCTCCTTCTCTCCAAAGAGTAAAGCCCTAGCTCCGTTAATCTCTGTCATAATCCATACTCTCTAAACCAGGCAGCATCCTGGTAAATCTCCTCTGTACCCTTTCCAATGCTTCCACATCCTTCCGATAGTGAGGTGACCAGAACTGGACACAGTACTCCAAGTGTGGCCTAACCAGAGTTTTATAGAGCTGTATCATTACCTTGCGACTCTTAAACTCTATCCCTCGACTTATGAAAGCTAACACCCCATAAGCTTTCTTAACTACCCTATCCACCTGTGAGGCAATTTTCAGGGATGTGTGGACATGTACCCCCAGATCCCTCTGCTCCTCCGTGCTACCAAGTATCCTGCCATTTACTTTGTACTCTGCCTTGGAGTTTGTCCTTCCAAAGTGTACCACCTCACACTTCTCCAGGTTGAATTCCATCTGCCACTTCTCAGCCCACTTCTGCAACCTATCAATGTCTCTCTGCAATCTTCGACAATCCTCTACACTATCTACAACACTACCAACCTTTGTGTCGCCTGCAAACTTGCCAACCCACCCTTCTACCCCCACATCCAGGTCATTAATAAAAATCATGAAAAGTAGAGGTTCCAGAACCGATCCTTGTGGGACACCACTAGTCGCAATCCTCCAGTCTGAATGTACTCCTTCCACCACGACCTCTGCCTCCTGCAGGCAAGCCAAACTTCCCTGGATCCCATGCCTTCTGACCTTCTGAATAAGCCTACCGTATGGAACCTTGTAAGATGCCTTACTAAAATCCATATAGATCACATCCACTGCACTACCGTCATCGATATGCCTGGTCACCTCCTCAAAGAACTCTATCAGGCTTGTTAGACATGATCTGCCCTTCACAAAGCCATGCTGACTGTCCCTGATCAGACCGTGATTCTCTAAATGCCCATAGATCCTATCTCTAAGAATCTTTTCCAACAGCTTTTCCAGCACAGACGTAAGGCTCACTGGTCTATAATTACCTGGACTATCCCTACTACCTTTTTTGAACAAGGGGACAACATTCGCCTCCCTCCAATCCTCCAGTACCATTCCTGTAGACAACGAGGACATAAAGATCCTAGCCAGAGGCTCAGCAATCTCTTCCCTCACCTCATGGAGCAGCCTGGGGAATATTCCGTCAGGCCCCGGGGACTTATCCGTCCTAATGTATTTTAACAACTCCAACAACTCCTCTCCCTTAATATCAACATGCTCCAGAACATCAACCTCACTCATATTGTCCTCACCGTCATCAAGTTCCCTCTCATTGGTGAATACCGAAGAGAAGTATTCATTGAGGACCTCGCTCACTTCCACAGCCTCCAGGCACATCTTCCCACCTTTATCTCTAATTGGTCCTTTATCTCTAATTGGTCCACCTTCACTCCTGTCATCCTTTTGTTCTTCGCATAATTGAAGAATGCCTTGGGGTTTTCCTTTACCCTTCTCGCCAAGGCTTTCTCATGCCCCCTTCTTAAGCTCCTTTCTTCCTACCCTATATTCCTCAATTGACCCATCTGATCCCTGCTTCCTAAACCTCATGTATGCTGCCTTCTTCCACCTGACTAGATTTTCCACCTCACTTGTCACCCATGGTTCCTTCACCCTACCATTCTTTATCTTCCTCACCGGGACAAATTTATCCCTAATATCCCGCAAGAGATCTCTAAACATCGACCACATGTCCGTAGTACAAAAACATCATCCCAATTCACGCCTGCAAGTTCGAGCCTTATAGCCTCATAATTTGCCCTTCCCAAATTAAAAAATTAATTTCTTAACCATGAAGACAATGTGGTTGGACCAGGACCAGCTAATGATGATGTTTACTCTCAAGAACTTGAAGCTCTCAACCTTCTCGCCCTCCACACTGCTGATATAGGCAGAAGTATGTGCCCTGCCCTTTTGAAGTCAATCACCAACACTTGTTTTGACACTGAAGGAAAGCTGGTGGTTATGACACCAAGTCATTACAATCTCTATCTCCTTCCTGCACTCTGACACATCAGTGAGGTGATATTATTTGCAAACTGATTGCAGTCTATTTGTCAAGTCGTCAAAGATTCAGTTGCATGAAGACTCCCTTTGCACCCTAAATTTCTGAAACTTCTCCCTGTTTGGAAAGCGGTCTACACCTTTATTCCTTCTACCAAAGTACATGACCATACACTTCCTATACGGTACTCCATCTGCCATTCTTCTAATCTGTCCAAGTCTTTCAGCAGACTCCCCGCTTCCTCAACACCGCCTGTCCTTCCATCTATCTTCATATCGTCTGCAAACCTGGCCACAAAACTATCAATTCCATCATCAAGATTATTAACGTATAATGTGAAAATTAGAGCATCCAAGACCACCAGTTACCGGCAGCCAGCCAGTAAAGGCTCTCTTTATTCCCAGTCTTTGCCTCCTGCCAGTCAACTAATCTTTTATCCATGCTAGTGTAGTCGCGCTGATAGGCTACGAGTGAAAACAACACACTGACTCGAGCAGGGTCGGGTTGAACCGTTTACTGTTTGAATCGGCGCGCACTTAAGTACCCGCTCCCAGCAACCCCCGCTCTTTGCGGGGTGGAAGCGACGTTGGCTTCCGGGCTGAGGTCTGCCCCGCACTCAGGTTCCTCTCAGTTGCCGCTGGCTGCGGGTTCGCCGGCGACTGCTGGAGCCGGTTTTCTTGCTGCGTGGGCGAGCCGCCACATGACCTCCCCCCCGCCCCCCCAGAACCGGTGATAAGAGGTGCAGAGTCTGCAGCCTGCACACTCTCAGTTCTTTTAGGTGGTCCGCCTCGACGTCGTGGGGGTGGTACCGCAACCGGGTGTCCAAGGTCTAGATGCGCCGGTTTGAGACGGTCAATGGTAAAAGTCTCGTCCCGACCGCCGATGTCGAGAACGCAGGTCGCTCCATTATGGCGCACCACCTTGTAGGGTCCCTCGTATGGTCGCTGCAGGGGTGGTCTATGCGCGCCTTGGTGAATGAAAACATACTTGCTCTGTTGTAGGTCCCTGGGCACGAAAGAGGGTGTAGTTCCGTAGTGGGACGTCGGGACTGGAGCAAGTGTTCCAAGCCACTCCTGGAGTTTAGTTTGGACCCCAGCAGGTGTGTCCTCCGGGCCACGGGGTGCTGGCACAAACTCACCGGGAACTGTGAGCGGGGCACCATAAACCAGTTCGGCCGATGATGCGGCCAGGTCCTCTTTGGGTGCCGTGCAGATACCAAGCAGCACCCAGAGGAGTTCGTCCACCCAGTCTGGCCCTCGGAGTCGTGCCATCAGGGCCGACTTCAAGTGCCTGTGGAAACATTCCACCAGGCTGTTAGACTGCGGGTGGTAAGCAGTCGTTCGGTGGAGCTGGGTTCTGAGGAATTGTGCTAGCGCAGACCACAAAGCCGATGTGAACTGCGCACTCCTGTCTGAAGTGATGTGGGCTGGGAGTCCGAACCGTGCCACCCAGGTGGTAATCAGGGCTCTGGCACATGTCTCCGTGGCCGTGTCAGCGAGTGGAACAGCTTCCGGCCACCTTGTGAACTTGTCCACCATGGTGAACAGGTATCTTGCTCCTCTTGAAACCGGCAGTGGGCCGACGATGTCCACGTAGACATGTTCAAACCTCCTATGTGTCGGCTGGAAGGGTTGCAGTTGGGCCCTCACGTGCCTCTGGATTTTGGAGGTTTGACAGTGCATGCATGTCCTGGCCCAGTGCCCAGCCTCCTTGCGTAGGCCGTGCCACACAAACCTGTCTGCGATCAGCCGGATGGTCGCCCGGATGGAAGGGTGGGCTAAACCGTGCGAGGTGTCAAAAACGTGGCGCCTCCAAGCGATCGGAACAATGGGCCGAGGTTGCCCGGTGGACACATTGCAAAGGAGCTTCTTACCTTCGGGCCCAATGGGTAAGTCTTCGAGGCGGAGTCCTGAGACTGCGGTTCGGTATGCCAGCATCTCTCTGTCCAGCCGTTGTGCCTCAGCTAACGCCGCATAATCCACCCCCAGAGACAGAGAGTACACTAATTGGATGGAGGTTCGTGACAGCGCGTCTGCCACCACGTTGTCCTTCCCGGAGATGTGCTTGATCGTGGTGGTAAACTCTGAGATGTACGACAGATGGCGTTGTTGGCGGCCCGACCACGCGTACGACACTTCGGCAAAAGCGAAAGTGAGGGGCTTGAGGTCTGTGAAGACCGTGAACTCTCTCCCCTCCAGGAAGTACCTGAAGTGCCGGATGGCAAGGTATAGGGCCAGCAGCTCCCTGTCAAAAGCACCGTACTTAAGTTCCGGGGGTCGTAGGTGCCGGCTGAAGAAGGCGAGCGGCTTCCACTGTCCTTCGATGAGCTGCTCGAGCACGCCGCCAGCTGCCATGTCGGAGGCATCCACAGTGAGGGCAATGGGCACGTCGACCCGGGGGTGGACTAGGAGCGTGGCGTTTGCTAGCGCGTTCTTGGCATGTTCAAAATCCGCCTTTGCCTCCTTTGTCCAGGAGACCTCCTTGACCTTGCCGGACATCAAGCCAAAAAGGGGCCGCCTGATCCGGGCCGCTGAGGGTAGGAAACGGTGGTAAAAGTTAACCATCCCAACAAACTCCTTCAGGCCTTTAACAGTGCTGGGCCTGGCAAATTGGCGGATGGCCTCAACTTTTGCCGGCAGAGGAACAGCTCCATGGCAGTCGATCCGGTGTCCCAAGAAGTTGATGGCGGATAGGCCGAACTGGCACTAGGCGAGGTTGATAGCCAGGCCGTAGTCACTGAGGCAGCAGCAGAGCAGGCGTAGATGTGCTAGATGTTCCTGGCGGGAGCAGTTGGCGATAAGTATGTCATCCAGGTAGATGAACAGAAAGTCTAGGCCTCGCCCTACTGTGTCCATCAAGCGCTGGAAAGTGTGCGCCGTGCTTTTGAGCCCGAACGGCATCCTGAGGAACTCGAGCAGGCCAAAGGGGGTAATGAGGGCTGTCTTGGGTACATCGTCCGGGTGGACTGGGATCTGATGATACCCTTGGACCAGGTCGATCTTCGAAAAGATGCGCACCCCGTGCAGGTTGGCCCTAAAGTCCTGGATGTGCGGTACCGGATAGCGATCGGACGTGGTGGCGTTGTTCAGCCTTTGATAGTCACCGCACGGTCTCCACCCTCCTGCGGACTTGGGCACCATATGGAGTGGGGAGGCCCACGGGCTGTCGGAACGCTGCACAATCCCCATCTCCTCCATCTTGAATTCCTCTTTCGTGAGGCGGAGCTTGTCGAGCGGTAGCCTGCGGGCCCGGGCATGAAGGGGAGCTCCCTGTGTGGGGATGTGGTGCATCACGCTGTGCTTGGGGTCTGTTGAGGAAAACTTCAGCGTGATGATAGATGGGAACTCTGATAACACTCTGGCGAACTTGTTGTCGGAATAAGTGACGGAGTCCAGTTGCGGGGCCAGTAACCTGGCCTCACCGAGGGAGAAAGACTGGAACGTCTTCACATCGACCAATCGTCGTCCCTTCAAATCCATGAGCAGGCAGTGCGCGCGGAGGAAGTCCTCACCCAGCAATGGCTGTGACACTGCGGCCAGCATAAATGTCCATGTAAAGCAGTTGGAACGGAACTGCAAGGGGATGGTTCTTTTGCCTTAGGTGTGGATGGTGCTGCTGTTGGCTGCCGTAAGTTCTGGTCCTGTTCTTCTAGTTTGGGTATCTTGGCTCAAGGGGGGTAGGACACTAATTTCTGCCCCCATGTCCACCAGGAATCTTCGCCCGGAGAGCTTGTCCCAATTGTAGAGGAGGCTATCACAGTGACCAGCCGCTGTAGCCATCAGCGACGGCTGGTCCTGGCGTTTTCCCTGGAACGAGCATGGCGGTCGGCAACGACGGGCCCCGGAACCCCATCTTTGATGATAAAAACACCAAGACTCAGAAGCGGTGCCATCCCTTGGTGTGGATGTTTGGTGCTCAACTGCTGGGGTGTGGGAGGGCTGGGCTTTCGGCCGTGCCGCAGCACTAATTCCGATGGCGGTTCTGCCAGTTTGGCGCGCCAAAGCACGTCCGCGCGAGCAGCCACCCCACGTGGGTCTCTGAAGTCTTCATCTGCTAGCAGGAGGCGGATGTCTTCTGGCATTTGTTCCAAGAAGACCTGTTCAAACAGCAGGCAAGGCTTATGGCCGTCTGCCAGTGCTAGCGTGTCGCTCATCAGGGCTGATGGTGCATGGTCACCCAGGCCGTCCATAAGCAGTAACTGCGCGGCCTGATCGCGGCGGGAGAGCCCAAATGTGTGGATTAACAGGGCCTTGAGTGCCTCGTACCTGTCTGTTGCCGGGGGCTGATGCAGAAAGTCGATAACGCGACCCACTGTCTCCTGGTCGAGGGCGCCCACCACGTAGTAATACTTGGTGGCGTCTGAGACAGTTTGCCTGACCTGGAACTGGGCCTCCGCTTGCTCAAATCAGACCAGGGGTTGAGTGGTCCAGAGGGTTGGCAGTTTAAGGGAAACTGCATTCTGCAGAGCCGAGTCGTTCATGTTGAGTCCAAATGCCGTTGGACTGTCGGGGTCACCAATGTAGTCGCGCTGATAGGCTACGAGTGAAAACAACACACTGACTCGAGCAGGGTCGGGTTGAACCGTTTACTGTTTGAATTAGCGCGCGCTTAAGAACCTGCTCCCAGCAACTCCCGCTCTTTGTGGGGCGGAAGTGACGTCGGGTTCCAGGCCGTGGTCTGCCCTGCACTCAGATTCCTTTTGGTTGCCGCTGTCTGTGGGTTGACCGCCGACTGCTGGAGTCAGTTCGCTTGCTGCATGGGCGAGCCGCCACACTAGTATCTTTCCTGTAATACCATAGGCTCTTATCTTGTTACGAAGCCTTATGTACACCTTGTCAAAAGCCTTCTGAAAATCCAAGTAAGCAATATCCATTGATTGTCCTTCACCTATCCTGTCAGTTATTTCTTTAAAGAATTCCAACAGATCAATAAGGCGGGAATTCCTCTTAAGGAAACTATTCTGATCTTACCAATTTGAGCCTCCAAGTACCCCGCAACCTCATCCTTATAAATGGACTCTTAACGTCTTGGCAACCACTGAAGTCAGAATAACTGGCCTATAATTTCTTGTCTTTTGCCTATCTCCCTTCTTAAAGAGTGGAGTGACAATTGCAGTCTTTCAGTACTCTAGAATCTAGTGAATCTGGAAAAATCACTATTAATGCCTCCACGATCTCTTCAGCTGCCCCTTTCAGAACCCTGGAGTGTAGTCCATCTGGTCCAGATGACTTATCTATGTACCTTCAGATCTTACAGCTTCTCATGCAACTTCTCCTTAGTAATAGGGACTACACTCACTTCTGCTCCCTGACACACTCAAATGTCTGTACATATATCTGCTGGGTCTTCCACAGTGAAGACTGATGCAAAATACTTATTGACTTTGTCTGCCATTTCTTTGCCCCACATTACTATTTCCTCAGTGTCATTTTCCAGTGGTTCCATGTCCACTTTTTACCTCTTTTACTCTTCATATATTTGAAACAAACATTGGTATCCTCTTTGATATTATTGGGTGGCTTACCTTCATATTTCATCTTTTCTGTCTTACTGCTTTGTTTTTTTAGTTGCCTTCTGTTGGTTTTTAAAGGCTTCGTAATCCTCTAACTTTTCGTTAATTGATAGAAGCATACAATACTTTTGTTTTTATGCTGTTTTGACTTCTCTTATCAGCCATGTTTGCCTCATCCTACCTTTAGAATGTTTTGTTTTTGGGATGAACAAATCCTGCATGTTCTGAATTACTACCAGAAAGTCCAGTCATTGCTGCTGTACTGTCATCGTGGCTAGGGTCCCCTTCCAGTCAAGCTTGGTCAGCTCCTTCTGCATGCGTCTGTAGTTCCCTTTACTTCACTATAATACCAAATAGTGCAATTTTAGTTTTTCTCTCTCACAGTGCAGAGTGATCACTAACTCCTAAGGGTTCCTTTACCTTAAGCTCCCCAATAAAATCTGGTTCGTTACACAACACCCGTTCCAGTATTACCTTTCCTCTATTGAGCTTGACCACAAACTGCTCTAAAACTCCATCTCATAGACTTTCTACAAGTTCCTTCTCTAGGGCTGCAGCACAGACCAGATTTTTCCAATCAACCTGCATTTTGAAATTCCCATGACCATTGTAACATTTTCCTTTTTACATGCTTTTTAAAAAAATCTCCTATTGTAATTTGTACCCGACAACCTGGCTACTGTTTCAGAGGCTTATACATAACACCCATCAGGGTCTTTTTACCCTTGAGTTCTTTATTCTATCCTCAAGGTTTCTACATCTTTTGATCCTATGTCACTTTTTTCTAAGGACTTGATTTCATTTTTTTTTTTTTTTACCAACAAAGCCACCGCACTCACTCTGTGTATTCTTGGGTCTGAAGCTCCCAGTTTTGAGTCTTTCAGCCACAATGATGTGCACAAGGTCATACCTGCTAACTTCTAACTGTGCTTCAAGAATATCTATCTAGCTTATTATATATCTGTATACATTGGAATATAACACTTTCACCCCTCTATCCAACACCCTATACAATTTGTCTTCATTTTACCTGAGGTTAAATTCTTATCCCTTTCTAAATATTTGCCTTATTTTTATTCTTGAGACCTTTGTAACCTTTCGTACACTTTTTTCCTTTTAATATATCCATACTCTTCCAAGTTATTGAACTCATACCTAACTATTTAGTTTAAAGCTTTATCCACAGCCGTAGCTAGGCAATTCACTGATTTCAGTATGGTTCTGGGGAAGCCTGTCCCATCAGAATAGCTCTTTTCTTCTTGTGTGGCATAACCAGCCTTTCAATGCACTTCATGATGGTAGATATCAGAGCTACTGGGTGGTAGTCATTAAGAAATGTTAACTTGTTTTTCTTGAATACTGGGATGATATTAGTCTTAAAGCAAGAGGCTAAAGCCGCCCCCCCACCATTGAGCACATCTACATCAGGGCTCACCGCCAAGTTCAGGAGCAGTTATTACCCCTCAATCATCAGGCTCTTGACTTGTCCCATCACTGAACAGTTCCCACAACCTATGGACTCAGTTTCAAAGGTTAATTTATTATCAAAGTATACAACATTGAAATTCTTCTTCTCCAGATAGCCACAAAACCAAGAATGAAAAGAAAAGATTGGAGCACAATCATCAAACCCTGAATCCCTCCTCCCTGCACAAAAATATGAACAAAACCACAACAGAAACATCAACCCCCAAATCCTTCTCCTTCACACAAAAAAATTAGAAAGATCAGGCAAAAAACACAATATTAAAAAAAACTATAAAACTGATTTTTAAAAAAAAAGTCTTTAGTCCAAGTCCATATCCAAAATCCACCTGGGTGATATTCTCTGGGCTCAGCAGCAGGCCTTTCCCTTTCCGTAGCAGAGCGATCTCACCGGTGATCAAAAGGTAGTCTCCCCTCTCTGCAGCAGAGCGATCCCACTGGTGATCAAAAGGTAGTCTCCCCTCTCTGTAGCAGAGCGATCTCACCGGTGATCAAAAGGTAGTCTCCCCTCTCCGTAGCAGAGTGCTCCAACCAGCCACCCCGAAGGACTCTTCATCTCATATTCTTGATATTTATTGCTTGTTTGTTTACTTTGAATTTTGATTTTTTAAAATTTCTTTTAATTTTCACTTTTTGTTGTCTTTTGCACATTGGTTGTTTGTCCATTCTGTCGGGGCCATCTTCATTGATTCTATTGTGTTTCTTGGATTTACTATGAATACCCGCAAGAAAATTAATCTCAGGGTTGTATTTGGTGACATAAGTACTTTGATAATAAATTTACTTTGAATTTTGTAGTTTGAAGAAGGGAGAGATTAAAAATGTCTGAAGATACACCTGCCATCTGATCTGTACAGGATCTAAAGACATGGCCAACGACATCATCCAGGCCGGACGCTTTCTCGGGCTCAGCCTTTAGAAGTCTGATCTTACGTCCGTGATGGTGACTGTGGGTTCAGGTTCATTGGGGGCTATCGGGGTGAGTGGTGACATATCCATTCTGTTCAAAGCATGCATAGAATGCGTTAAGCTCATCAGGAAGGGATGTATTATTGTGGACAATGCTGCCTGACTTTGTTTCCTAACCCGTTATAGCATGTAAGACCTGCTACAACTCACAGCTGGCCTGGTATTGCCTCTTTGCATCTCTGATAGTTCTATAAAAGTCATAACTTGATTTCTTGTGAAGGTCAGGGCCACTTGATTTGAATGCTGTAGACCTGCATTTGAGATGAGAGTGGATCTCCTGGTTCATCCATCATTTTGGTACCTGGATTGTCCTCTTTGGTACAAAGTCCTCACCACACTTTTGCTGATAGAGTCCATTATGGTAGTGACATTCTTGTCTAGGCTGGTAGCTGAGTGCTTTGACATGGATCAATCTACCAACTTGAAGCAATCATGTAGAAGCTCATCTCTTTCCTCAGATCCGCTCTGTATGACTTGTAGTACGTACTGGATTCTTCTGATTCAGCTTCTGTTCATATGCAGAGAGTAGGAGTATGGCCCTCTTTTCTGATTTACCAAAGTGTGGACGGGAGATTGCTTGGTGAGCATCTTGTATAGCAACTGTTCCATGACAGCCATGATTTCCGTCTAAGCTAGTCCAATTTGCCTGGCTTTTGGCCAATATCTCTCCTGGAGTCTATAGATTTCCTATCTATTTCTTATCTTAAACCTCTGTACCCTCCAATTCAGGGGTTCCCGATCTGGGGTGCACCCCTCAGTTAATGGTAAAGGTCCATGACATAAAAAATGTTAGGAACCCCTGCTGTAGTTATTGGTTGCTCAATCCTGAGAAAAAGCTTTTGCTTATTGACTCTATGTATGCTCTTCATGATTTTATATACCTCTATAAAATCACCCCTACACTCCAACGGAAAAAATCCTATACTGCTCATCCTGTCTACATAGCTCAGTCCCTTGAGTCCTGGCAACATCTTTGTGCATCTCCTCTGCACTTTTTCTGGATTAATGGCACTTTACCCAGAGCAAGATGAATAAAACTGAGCACAACATTCTAACTACTGCGTCTGTAACAGGAAGATGTAAGAAAGGCTGCAGGTTCTGGAATGGAGCAATACACAGACAATGCTGGAGGAACCAGCAGGTCAGGTAGCATTTATAGACAGAAACAAACAGTCAACATTTCAGACTTAGGCCCTTCAGCAGGAAAGACAGGCAGGAGATAGCCAGTATAAAAAAAGGTGGGGTGAAGGGTTAGTGCAAGAGCTGAAGTTGATAGGTAAATCCTGGTGAGAGAGGGAAGATGGGTAGCTGGGGAATGGATGATAGGGGAGAAGTGGGAATGATGTGACAAACAGAGAGGTGATAGGTGGAAATTCCACTTCCCATTCCTATGCTGTCATGTGCCCACAGACTACTCTTCTGCCAAATTGAGCCTAGAGGCTAGGGTTGCCAACTTTCTCACTCCCAAATAAGGGACAAAGGTAGCAGTCAAATACGGGACACTTGTGTTTATGCCGAGAAAGACTACCATGACCATGAAGCCTTGCATGGGCACCTGTGTGCGCATGCGTGACGTGCGCATATGTGACGTGTGCATTCTTGTACGTGCCGACTTTTGTTTCTACAAATCGGTTTTGGCTTAATCTTCCTGATTCTGATACACTGTACATATATTATTTCTACTTTATATAGGCTGTGTATTTATCATATCATTCCTGCTTTTACTATATGTTAGTGTTATTTTAGGTTTTATGTGTTATTTGGTATGATTTGGTAGGTTATTTTTTGGGTCTGGGAACACTCAAAAATTTTTCCCATATAAATTAACGGTAATTGCTGCTGTGCTTTACGCCATTTCGGCTTATGAACAGTTTCATAGGAATGCTCTACCTTAGCGGGGGAAATACAGGACAAGGGCAGTCCCGTATGGGACAAACCAATTTAGCCCAATATACGGGATGTCCTGGCCAATACGGGACAGTTGGCAACCCTACTATAACCATATAACAATTACAGCACTGAAACAGGTCATCTTGGCCCTTCTAGGCCGTGCAGAACTCTTACCCTATCCTAGTCCCACCGACCTGCACTCAGCCCATAACCCTCCATTCCTTTCCTATCCATATATCTATCCAATTTAACTTTAAAGGACAACATAGAACCTGCCTCAACCACTTCTGCTGGAAGTTCATTCCACACAGCTACCACTCTCTGAGTGAAGAAGTTCACCCTCATGTTACCCCTAAACTTTTGTCCTGTAATTCTCAACCCATGTCCTCTTGTTTGAATCTTCCCCACTCTCAATGGAAAAAGTCTAACCACGTCAACTCTATCAATCCCCCTCACAATTTTAAGCACCTCTATCAAGTCCCCCCCTTAACCTTCTACGCTCCAAAGAATAAAGACCTAACTTGTTCAACCTTTCTTTGTAACTTAGG
Source organism: Mobula birostris (assembly GCF_030028105.1). Taxonomy (NCBI): domain Eukaryota; kingdom Metazoa; phylum Chordata; class Chondrichthyes; order Myliobatiformes; family Myliobatidae; genus Mobula; species Mobula birostris. The sequence goes on along the minus strand of NC_092380.1, from coordinate 60,500,146 downwards.
AGATGAAACCCAGGCAACATTTTAGTAAACCTCTTCTGAACTCTCTCAATTTTATTGACATCTTTCCTATAATTCGGTGACCAGAACTGTACACAATACTCCAGATTTGGCCTTACCAATGCCTTATACAAATTCAACATTACATCCCAACTCCTATACTCAATGCTCTGATTAATAAAGGCCAGCAAACTAAAAGCTTTCTTCACCACCCTGTCCACATTCCATCTTCAGGGAACTATGCACTATTTATTCCTAGATCCCTCTGTTCTAAAGCATTCTTTAATGCCCTACCATTTACCATGTATGTCCTATTTTAATTAGTTCTACCAAAATGCAGCACCTCACATTTTTCAGCATTAAACTCCATCTGCCATCTTTCAGCCCACTCTTCTAACTGTCCTATATCTCTCTGCAAGTTTTGAAAACCTACCTCATCATCCACAACACCACCTATCTTAGTATCATCGCGTACTTACTAATCCAATTTACCACCCCATCATCCAGATTATTAATATATATGACAAACAACATTAGACCCAGTACAGATCCCCGAGGCACACCGCTACACACCATCCTCCCATCTGACACACAGTTATCCACCACTACTCTCTGGCGTCTCCCATCTAGCCACTGCTGAATCCATTTTACTACTTCAATATTAATGCCTAACGATTGAACCTTCCTAACTAACCTTCTGTGTGGAACCTTGTCAAAGGCCTTACTGAAGTCCGTATAGACAACATCCACCGCTTTACCCTCGTCAACTAGAGGCAGATTGGAGAAACAACACCTCAAATTCCATCTTGCTAGTCTCCAACCCGATTGCATAAGCAGAGATTTCTCTAACCTCCAGTAACCACTCCCCTCCCCCACCTCCATCTGCCTCATCATTCACAGCTTTCTCCTTCTGGTTTTCTCACCCTTCCTTTATTCCGTGGTCTACTGCTGCCTTCTGTCAGATTCCGTCTTTTTCACTACTTTGCCTCTTCCACCTATCACCTCCCAACTTCTCATATCATTCCCACTTCTCCTCCCACCCTCCCTGACCTACGCATCTTCTTCCTTTCACCTGCCAGCATTTGCTCCACCACGGTACGTCTCATTTTTACTCTGGCTATCCATTGTTTTTCTTTCCAGTGCTGATGAAAGGGTCTTGATTCAATGTCGACTGTTCATTTCCCTCCATGGCCACTGTGGTTCCTCAACACTTTTTGTGTGTTGCAACATAACATCACAATTTCTGTTTTCAGTGCGCTGACTGATAAAGGCCAGTGTGCCAAAAGCCACCTTCACTACCCTGTCTACCTGTGATGCCCCTTACAGGAAACGATGTACTTGCATTCCTAGGTCCCTCTGTTCTACAGTGCTGTCCATGGCCCTGCTGTTCACTGGAAAGTCCTACCCTGGTTTGACTTCCCACAATGCAACTGCTCCTGTCTACCTATTGGCCATTCCTCAGGCCACTTAATCAGCTGATCAGGATCCCTTCGAATTCCTGATAACCTTCTTAACCACCTTCACCATCAATGACACCACCGTCTTAGGTGTCATCTGCAAACGTACTAATCATACCCTGTACATTCTCGTTCAAATCATTGATGTAGATGACAACTAGCAATGGAGATAGCTCCCACCCCAAATCCCAGTTAGTCTGGATGCTGTGTAACTTGTAACCCTGTTGCAACTCCAGTTCCAAGAAACAGCAGACAGCACACTGCATACGATTAAAGGGATGATATTTATGAAGGGTTAGTAAAGAAAAGAAAGAAAAAACAAAAAGGGCCCATTATAATTAAGCAGTCAAATATGTACCAGTTGGAGCTCAATTGACTGATCCTTGGTTGATCTTGCCGCCCGGCTCCATCAAATCAGAATCTCTCCACTGGGTCGTATCCTATGACCAGTTCTCTCCAGCGTCTTCTCTCTTCATCTCCCGCTGAACAAAATACCCAGCTCACATTCCAAAGCATCTGTCATCTCTAATCAAACACTGCTTCTACAGAAAGACCATTATGTTAGTAGTGAAACCTTTCCCAGGGTGATACACTCTTCCCCCCCCCCACCCCACCAAAATTAGTCATGTCCTCATGACGTTGAGATAATTTGTCACTCCTTCATACAAAGCAGAAAGTCCAACCCAGGCATAAATGGCAGTGACATAGCTCACCAAGGGGATAGGTGCCACACACTATTCCCTGGGTGTGACATAGGCCAGTCTGTCTGGGGTCTCCGGACTTTTTGGGACCTCCTTACCCCATCATCTACTTCTTCAGCTTCAGAAACTCCCTGGGCTCTTTCCTGTCTACCTGGGGAGGCTCCTGCCTGTCCGTTGCTTGTGCCTCCTGACTGCTCGGGTTCCCTCGTCGCTTGGCTGAGCTTGCCTTCATGCCCAGTTACCTTAGAGTCCAGCCTCCCATTATCTTCTAACCATAAACCTGCCTGTCCACTGCTAGTTTCCCCCATTTCACCCGCCTTAGCGCTAGAAGGGTTGGGAATCTTTTCATCAATTATTGGGGAGTTTGCATAAGTCAGCATATACCGCACTCCCATTTACTCATCCTCCGAGTCTGTATCACATTCAGAGGTGGGGTCCGGTCTAATCCTTCTCACTGCTGGTTCTTCAATTCTCCCACTTTGCCGCCGAGTCCTCTTACTAGGTGTAGGGTTCAGGTCAGGCTCTGGGTCAACACGCACCTCTTGTCCCAGAGGTAGAAGATGGTTCCGATGGGGAATCTTGACAGGCTCATTCCCATCCTCTGGTTTCACCCGGAAAGCAGGTACGTTTGGCATCTGACCCTCCACTACATAAGGCGTAGCTACCCAGCAGTCAGCCAACTTATGCTTCCCTGGTAGCCCCAAATTCCTTATGAGGACTCAGTCTCCCGGCATGAGTTGGGAGAACCTCACTTAGTCATCCATACTAAGACCCCAGATCTCTAGCACTGAGTGGCGTCAATGGTAGATGCGTCAAATACCAGTTGTAAAACGAGCGGTACAGCAGAGTAACCTGAGAGTCGGTGTCAAGTATGGCTCTGGCATAAATACACTCTATCTGTAGCGATGCACTGGAGCTTGGCCCCACTGAACCTTCAGGAATAGGGTGTTTTGCTTTAGAGCGTTCCTTGATTCTTGCTGGGAACATGTTCCCCCTTGAGACGCCAGGCAGTTCCCTCACTGGGCCTCTCTGCTGGGGTACCCAGGGGCTCACTCTGCTAGGATTTTCCCGTCCTCACACTCCTGCCTGAAGTGTCCCTCTTCACCACGGTTATAACAGACCCGTTGCTCCCTTTCTCATGGGACCCCGGTCACTTGCAGCCCTCTGCTTAGTCCATCACCTCAGGGGATCTGACTCCCTGTCAGCTTTATCATGCAGGGTGGCTGCACCCGCCGATAACAACCGGGACATCTCAGTCCTAAACTCTGCCACGAGCTCCTTTACCACTCCCCGGGTTGGGCTATCTGTAGTCACCTCAGCCAAGAGGACTACTACCGAGGACTGTGCCCTGCCGACGGAAGCCTCCTGCGCCTCTGTCACATTCCCCTCCTCTCTTACTTCTCTGATCAGCTCGATAAATAAGGAGGGGCAGGCTCATTTTACAAGATATTTGGAGACCCTAAGTGACCATATCCTGTGACTGTGCGCCTTTCGCCACTTGGTCCATTCTTAACTGATTCGCCTCAGCTGCTTCAATGCCTCCACACCCCCCCACGCCGCAAGCAACTCGGTTGCCTCTCCAGCCAAAAAATGGAGGCAAAAAGTTTCTCCCCCTTCTGCTGAAACATGTTCTGAACCTGTTCCAACTCAGTGCCAAGAAATAACCGACAGCACACCGCATACGATTAAAGTAATTATATTTATGAATCTTAACTAACGGGTTGTAAAGAAAAAGCATTATAATTAAACAGTCAAATGTGTGCAAGTTGGAGCTCAATCACGATCCTCAGTCGATCTCACTGCCCAGCTCCATCGAATCATCTCCCCACCAGGTCGTATCCTATGATTGGCTCTCTCCAGCATCTTCTCTCTTCTTCTCACGCTGAATAAAAGATCCAGCTCACATTCCAAAGCACTTATTATCTCTAACCATAACTCGAACACTGCTTCTACAGAAAGACCATCACGTTAGCAGTGAAACATTTCCCAGGGTGTTACACAAGTTCATACAGTGTTCATAAATATACTTCCTTTAGTTGTATGCAGTGTGCGATCTATTATTTCCTGTGATGAACTGCAACAGGGCAGCAAGTCACACAGCATTCACACAAACCGGGACCTGGGTGGGTGAGACATCCCAATCTCACGGGTTTGGTGGGCCTGGAGTGTGTATACCCTAGACTTGCGAGGCCAGAGGAAGGTGGGTTTATCAGCGATGGTTTGCAAGTCTGCCAGTGAGGGCCAATGATCTATTTCCTGAGACACCCAGGAAGAAAGGGTGTTTCATAAAATAACAATATTTTCCGCAAACCCACTTATCAGAACAGTGGATGAGAATTTGTGGTTAGTGATCAAGTGATATCTGAAATAGCTACAAGCTTATTTTGGGTGTTTTTCATAGAAACTACTTGCAGCAAGGGGCTGATCCAGCTTTCAGATTAACGTCCTTTGCAGTCAGTCAGTCAGTGGGTGCCGCCCCGAATCTGGGGTTGGCAGCTATGCATCTCCATCTTCTTCGATCTTGCAACAGCACCAAGTACAGCCTGTCCTCCAGTTGGTTCTCGTTGGCCGCCTTGGCACCACCCGCCGCCGCCCCCACCGAACTCGAGCTCGAGGCCGTGTCGGCCTCCAGCCACGGCCGCTTCTTCGAGCTCGGCCCTTCCTTAGGTGGAGGCCTTGGGCAGGTCCAGGCACACGGTGCAGCGCCCAAGTTCATCATGTCTCTTCTAACTAGGTGTATAGCATACGGTTCGTAGATACATGGTGAGGCTTTAATCTCTTCCATGGAAGATGGCCGTTGGCTCACAAGGAGCTCATCCGCCCTTTGCCAGGTGTTGTTTTTAGTCCTGCTGGGTGTCCTCACAGCCTCCTCACCAGACTAAGTCTGGTGGGGGAGCCGGCCCAAGTCGCTGACCACTCGACCACGGCCCCTGGCCAAGTGCCAGGCACCCGCCTCCCGCCAAATCTCTCCGAGCAGTGCAAAGTCTTTTATGGCATGGCATGACATGACCACTTCAGGGAGAAAAAAAATATTCCCATCACAAGAGTGAAAAACTTTTAATGGCTAACCAACCCATAACCCTGCCTTAACTGGAAATATCAATGATTAAAAGTATCAGATATTAAGAAACATTACAAACTATTAAAGATTTTTTAAAACTAACACTTTAGAATAATTTTGGGTACTTCAAGCACTGAATTTAAATGAGCAGCAACTTGCAATGGCCCTGCTGCATTTGAGGGTTTGGCAGCTTCTGTAGGTGCAGTTCACTTTGTGTAAACAACACACTCTATATGCAAGCTGTTTTATTTTTATTATTTGAAGCACACAGGAGAAAGACATTCATCTCCACTATTTGCCCTTGAAACAGCAGTGTCTGTGAGTTTTAAGCTTTTGGAAGTATTAAACATTTAGGAGACATACTTTGAAGAAAATATGTTTAAGTGTATCTTTGTTCACTGCTTTACACTTGTTTACACTGTATAGACATACTGTTATGTACATTCACTGTTAAACTACTTGCTTAGCTGTCTATATGTATACTAGTTTTAATACCTGGTGTGAGTATAATTGACAGTATTAGTATATTCAGGTATGTGATGATCCTGTATTGAATTTAATATGTATTTTACTTGTCTCTCTGCAGTTTCACAAAGATGTTCTCATTAAGAAAGAAAGCTCCTGCCTTAAGAAGTAGCTTTAGTCACTGCACGTCATTACTCACACGTATAATGGGTGCAACAGATTGAAAAGGCAGGATATCTTCAAGGGACACGCTGACTGTGGACTTGAGACAGGTTGATGGCCATAGACAATAATGTTGGCTTCCAAACCAAGCACCATCTGATCGTCAGGACCTGAAGGCAGGTGAGAATGTGACTCACCTACCCCGTTTTCACAGGCTCAAGCAAAGCCACTGCTGCCGCATGAGCTCGTGCCAAAACTGAAGCGGCTCGAATGAGAGCAGTGTATGCTAAGTATGAAATTGATATGCAGGTGGAGAGACGATGTATGGAGGCTACTTTAAAAGAGTGTGAAGCTGATGCTGCTTCAGCAGAGGTATACATGTATTAAGGAATGGTCTACTTAGACAGTTGTGAGCCTGTACTGAGAACCAGCCATGCTTTGCCATCACAAGAGCCAGTGCATTGTACTAGAGAATATGTCCAAATGCACTTTGGCTATAAAAAGACTGTGTTTCACCTCTACATGGAGAAGCTGTCCACACCACTCAGCTAACTTGCCTTTCACATAATCCAAGTACTGACAAAGTCTACAGCAGCAAAGACCCACAAAGCCCCCTTCTGCAGTTCCTCCACAGCAAGGTCTCCAGTTGTTAGTTACACCAAGCCTATCGGCATAGTCATGGACAAACTGAACTTCCATCTTCACCATGACACACATTCAGTAAACGAGTCTCCACAACACTCTCATTCAGGGACTGCAGATCTGTTCAATTTGGCTCCATATCCAGCTCATCAAGACCTAGTTACAGCATGACTAAAAGTGTTCAACAACCAGTCTGCCCGTTATCTGTCCTGGAAGTCGAGCTTTCCCAATGCCGTAGAAGGACCCAGTTTCAAACCTAGTTAAGAGCTAGACCTTCTCTGTAAGTGGCTCATAGGGCGTCACTACAACATAGAAACTTAGAAAACCTACAGCACAATACAGGCCCTTTGGCCCACAGAGTTATGCCGAACATGTCCTTACTGTAGAAATTACTAGGGTTACCCATAGCCCTCTATTTTTCTAAGCTCCAGGTAGCTATCCAAAGTCTCTTAAAAGACCTTATCGTATCTGCCTCCACCACTGTTGCTGGCAGCCCATTCCACGCATTCACCACTGTCTGTGTTTTTAAAAAAAAAAACTTACCTCTGACATCTCCTCTGTACCTACTCCCCAGCACCTTAAACCTGTGCCCTCTTGTGGCAGCCATTTCAGCCCTGGGAAAAAGCCTCTGACTATCCACACGATGGATGCCTCTCATCATCTTATACACCTCTATCAGATCATCTCTCATCCTCTGTTGCTCCAAGGAGAAAAGGCCGAGTTCATTCAACCTATTCTGATAAGGCATGCTCCTCAATCCAGGCAACATCCTTGTAAGTCTCCTCTGCACCCTTTTATGTTTTCCACATCCTTCCTGTAGTGAGGCAACCAGAACTGAGCGCAGTACTCCCAAGTGGGATCTGACCAGGGTCCTATATAGCTGCAACATTACTTCTCAGCTCCTAAATTCATTTCCACGATTGATGAAGGCCAATACACCGTATGCCTTCTTAACCACAGAGTCAACCTGCGCAGCTGCTTTGAGCGTCCTATGGACTCAGACCCCAAGATCCCTCTGGTCCTTCACACTTCCAAGAGTCTTACCATTAATACTATATTCTGCCATCATATTTGACCTACCAAAATGAACCACTTTACACTTATCTGGGTTGAACTCCATCTGCCACTTCTCAGCCCAGTTTTGCATCCTATCAATGTCCCGCTGTAACCTCTGACAGCCCTCCACACTATCCACAATACCCCCAACCTTTGTGTCATCAGCAAACTTACTAACCCATCCCTCCACTTCCTCATCCAGGTCATTTATAAAAATCACGAAGAGTAAGGGTCCCAGAACAGATCCCTGAGGCACACCACTGGCACAACATGCAAGAAGGGCTTGAGCAGTTCACATTAATAATCCAGCTGGAGGGTTACAAATGCTGTGGCAGTGCCTTAGCTGTCCAGAGGCAATCGAAGAATCTCTCTTCAGCATACTTGATAATTTTCTAAAGCTCTGATACAAAGACCTGTAGAAGCTGCAGGAGCTTGCAGATCTGTCAGAACGGCAAACTGCAAAAAAAAAAAACAATGAGGGCTACTTACTAGGGCCAAGTTTCTTGGACACAGCCAGAGGAATAAATCCGATAGTGGAGGAACTACCAAAGTATATCCAAGAACAGTGGATAACTGCAGTTTCCAGGTACCTGTCATGGCACCTGTCCACCATTTTCATTCTTTGTAGACTTTGTCTGGCACCACGAAGAAATGCAAGATGTCCTTAGCTTTTTGCTCTCAACTTCTGGTAACACCTCATTCCAAGAGAGGTCTCCAGCAAGAGAATGGAAAACCAAAACCACTACCATTCTCAGTAAAGTGGAAGTAGAAAGTTCTGTTATGAACCATGATGGACTCTGCCCTGTCCATAAAAATCTCATCCCTTGAGTGGAGCATTCAGAGAAAAACTCCTTGCAGACCAGAAGAGCACACAGTATGTTTCAGATGTTGTTCAACAATGTCACATCAAGCAAAAGACTGTAAAGCTGTCATACACTACAACAGGGATCAGTATACATCAGCACCTTGGTTCCAGGATACATGTCTGCAGAGCATGACGGGGAGCCAGCTGAGCATACATAAGATGTACACGCTATAGCTTCTACCACATGCACAGAGGTACGCGGGGAAGGCTTCTAAGGCAAATCCTGCTCTAAGATGTCGAGCCAACACCTACCCAAAAGGGCATCCTGAGTAATAAAGTAAAAGCATGTGTGATATTAGACGATCAGAGCCATGTTTCATTGACAAAAATCAACATTTTCAAAGTTTATTTCCCCATACACTCTAAGGTCATGTTCTGGAACTTCAGATGTTGCCAGAAAATGGATTTGTTGTGGAGTCAATAAGAAGGGAGGTCTGCTTACCCTGCTACCCCTCATTGAGTGCGACCATAATCCCGTCAGTAGGGATCAAATCCTGAGTCCCGATGCTGCATGCAGTCATTCACATTGTTGGCCAGAAAAAAAACCTACAATCTGGAAATCAGCAAATAGAAATGAGGTAACGGCAGTGGAAACAGACAAAGCATAATTTTGTTGTCTTGCCATATGGTTGCAGGTATGGAGGCGGCCACTTTGTGAGACTGTCCTTGTAGCCACCGTTGTCTGAACTGTTTGGTGAACTGGTTCTTGCTCTGGGATAGGTGATTCTGAGCAACTGACTGTGGACACAAGGAATTTCTGCTAATCTGTTAAATCTGAGACCATTATCAGATAAGAAGCTGTTTATTATGTAAAATGGCAGACTTGTAGAAGTAATAGATTGTGATCTGGTTGTCTAGGCCCAGTGTTTGGTTGACCAGACTAAGTTGGTTTGAACCAGTCTGCCGGACAAAACAAGAAATCACCTGAGGCACAAGGCTTGAGGAAAGAGCCATAAAGTAATACTACTTGTAGCCTTGGGCCACATCTTATGTGAAGCTGATGCAATTCAGTCAGATGGCATTGAGCCAACAAAATTGAAGCATCATAGATTGATCTGATAAGAAAAAGATAAGAGTCACGGAAAAGTATAACAGAGAAACAGGCCCTTAGGGTCATCTAATCCATGTCATGCCATTTAAACTTGCCAACTGCCATTGACCTGCACCCGGACCATAGCTCTCCATACCCCTACTACTATGTACTTTCCAAACTTCTCTTAAGTGTTGAAATTGAGCTCGCATGCACCACTTGCGCTGACAGCTCATTCCACACTCATGACCTTATGAGTGAAGAGATTTTTTCCCTCAGGTTCCCCTTAAATTTTTCACCTTTCACTCTCAATCTATGACCTCTAGTTGTTGTCCCACCTGCCTTCAATGGAAAAAGCCTATTTGCATTTACCCTATCTATACCCCTCATAATTTCGTATACCTCTAAAGTCTCCTCTCAGTCTTCAACGTTCCAAGTAATGAAGCCCTAACCTGTTCAAACTTTTCATATAACTCAGGTCTTACAGAACCCAGCAACATCCTTGTAAAACATAGAGAACTTCAGGAGCAGAGGCAGCGACGACTCTGTGGAGACCAGCCATTGTGGAAATGGACGACACCACACTGGAAGTGTGGAGATTACATCAGGAGCAAGAGGAATGCCCGGCCTGCCTAGCTCCTTTTGCCAGGTATTACCAATTCCCTTCTCTGACTGTTCCTGGAGGGTCAGGGTGTACACATAGGTATTCAGCTGTGTAAATTCACATGCTTGTGAACTGAGCCAATAAAGATAATACAGATTCTCTGTGTGCCTAACTGATCATTGTTATTGAGGATTATCCCAAGGGTGACTAAGAGGGATAATAAATTAGCAACACAGGCTGTTGCAAATGAACAGGGCAGATGCAGAAGGAGCTGCAGGTTAAGGTTATGGATTTAAGAGGAGATAAATTAAAACCACAATTACAATAACTGATAGAAGAGCAGGATCAGAAAGAGCACAAGGGCCTGCTTACTAAAGACTGGGTGGTCTTATGTGAAATTTGTAGTTCCAGAGGGGGAATGAAACCAAACGACCTAGTGGTAGCATCACATATGGGGATACCAGGGAGCAGAAGGTGCCCTGAAAAGGAAAGTGTAAACCTTTAAACCCAAGATTTGAATTAAACCAAGATGAAGGGAATAGTGTATTTTGCTGCAATGGAATCAGTCATGACTGGGGCCACAGTCGATCTTGCTCCAGAGGCATTACAGCGGACAAACACATCAACAGAGATGTTGTTACTTGGAGAATACTCGGTGATGAAAAACCACTTTTCTCAATGGATTTGCGTAATGCAAGGATAACAAAGGAGGATAGAGAACTCGAAATTTGCATGATGCCAGGGTGGATGGTTTGATGTGTATGGACAAAATCTCAGGTACAAAGTTACAGATCTTACATACAATTCTAGAGGTGACATTATCAAGTATTCCAGAGGGAATAACAATTAGTCAGGTATTAGGTCCAATTATTGAGCAGCTTTCAGTAATGATAGCAACGGTAAGATTACGTTTCTGTGGGATCGCGTTCATGTGAATATTGATTGAATTCAATCTGGGGCAAGTGAAGTTATCCCCTTTGACTCAAGAGCCTGATGATTGAAAGGTAATAACTGTTCTTGAACCTGGTGGGGTGGGTTGTGAGGTTCCTGTATCATCTTCCTGATGGCAGCAGCGAGAAGAGAGCATGACCCAGCTGGTGGCGGTCTCTGATCATGCATGCTGCTTTCCTGCAACAGCGCTCCGTGTAGGTGTGCTCAATGACGGCTGTAGAGATCTTCAAGTTGATGGCAGAGGCTGCAACAATAACTAAGTGTATAACCATCTCTCTGATCATTTTTCCACATGGATTTTCAACCTCGTCACATGATTCACAGGTGTGGTTCCTGGGAAAGGATGATTGGCATCATGGGGTTGGATGTAATGTTCCTTAAACTCAGATCTTCAGAAATGACAATCTGGCTGCCTTCATGACTGAGGTTACCTTCTCAAGTCAAGTTAGAGGTAATTTTCCTCACATAAAGCCATACTGACTGTCCCTAATTAGGCCTTGGTTTTCTAAATGTTTATAATCCTATCTCTAAGAATCCACTTCACTACCTACCCTACCAGTGACAGAAGGCTCTTTAGTTTATAGTTTCCAAGATTATCCCCATTTCCTTTAATAAAGCAAAGGAAAAACTAGCTACTCGCCAGTCTTCCTTGACCTCGCTTGTGGTTAGAGTGGACTTAAAGATCTAGGCCAATTTCCTAACAATCTGATATCCTGTATCTCCCAATAATCCGGGGATATAATCCTTCAGACTGGGGACCTACAAGTTTTATACTGTACTTGATTTTAAGATAACTATAAGGATTTGTGATCAGTGTTTTCCCATTATAAGGTCAGTCACCTGGTCACCTCGTCAGTCTTTTTCCCAGTATCAGGTATAGTTTCTCTTTGGATCAAGAAGACAGCGGTAAGGGGCTAAGGATTTCCAGAGAGAAGACATTTTATTTCTCGGAGTAGGAGAGAGGCCAGACTGCGTAGGCATGTGACGTCAGCCAGTTGAGCGCGAACAGTTTAAAAAGAAAATCGCCATATCCAGCGGGCAGCATCGGAGCAGGCTGCGGAGCGAGAGGGTGCAGAGTGAAAGGGCTTTGGCTCAACGGGCTTTGGCGGAGACGGGAAGAGGCTTCCTGCGACCGTTGAGTCTCATGGTAATGGAGTAAGTTACAGTTTTTTGGTAGTACAAACAGTAGCATTAGAGATATGCATCTAGGATTAGTGTTGTGCTTGGAGTGCCAGATGTGGGGACCCTGGGAGACTCCCAGCCTCCCCAAGGATTACATCTGCACCAGGTGCACTGAGATGAGGCTCCTGAAGGACCGTGTTAAGGAGCTTGAGATGGAAATTGATGACCTTTGCCTAATTAGGGAAAGTGATAGATACTACCTATAGACAGGTAGTGGATAGCACCCTTGTGACAGTCCCCCTCAGAAATCGATATATCGTTTTGGATACTGTCGAAGAGGCAGACCTGACAGAGGAGGACCACAGTGAACGAGACTCTGGCATTCTGCCCAGTGCCGAAATCAAGAGAGCACGAAGAAATGCGGTAGTTATAGGGGATTCCATCGTAAGGGGGACAGACAAGAGATTCTGTGAGCCGGACAAGGATACCCGGATGGTGTGTTGCCTCCCTGGTGCCCAGGTACGGGATGTCTCAGATTGAGTCCAGAGTATTCTGAGGAGAGAGGGCGAGCAGCCGGAAGTCTTGGTACATGTTGGTACCAATGACATAGACAGAAAAAGAGAGGAGGTCCTGAAGAAAGATTACTGGGAGCTAGGAAGAAAATTGAAAAGCCGGACCTCCAGAGTAATAATATCAGTATTGCTGCCTGAGCTGCAAGCTAATGATGGTAGGAATAGCAGAATTAAGCAGATGAATGTGTGGTGCAGGGGGCAGGGCTTCAAATTCTTGAATCATTGGGATCCATTTTGGGGAAGGTATGACTTATACAAAAAAGATGGATTACACCTGAACCCAAAAGGTACTAATATCCTGGCGGGATTGTTTAATATAGCTGTTAGGGAGGGTTTAAACTAAGTTGACAAGGGGAAGGAAACCAAGGTGTTAGGGTCGAGGAAGAGGAAAATAGAAATAAGTCAAAAATACTGTGCAGCAAAGATGGCAAGAAGGACAGGCCGGTGAATATACAGGATAGTTTGCTGCAAAATAGAAATATAGCAAAATCGACAACAGATACTGATCTAAATGTACTGTACTTAAATGCACGCAGCATTAGAAATAAAGTGGATGACCTTGCTGCACAGCTGCAGGTTAAAAGATATGACATTGTGGCCATCACTGAGTCATGGCTAAATGATGGATGTGATTGGGAGTTGAATATCCAAGGATACACAGTGTATAGGAAAGATAGGAAGGTAGGTAAAGGGGGTGGCATGGCCCTGATGGTAACGATATCAAATCAATAGAAAGAAGGGATATAGGATCAGAAGAGGTAGAATCCTTATGGGTAGAATTAAGAAATGGCAAGGGTAAAAAGACACTAATAGCAGTTATATACAGGCCTCCAAACAGCGACTGGGATGTGGACTACAAGTTGCAGCTGGAAATAGAATAAGCGTGTCAGAAAGAAAATGTCGAGATAATTATGGGGGATTTTAATATGAAAGTGGATTGGGAAAGTCAGGAAGGTAACGGATCTCAGGAGAGGGAGTTTGTAGAATGCCTACAGGATGGCTTTTTGGAGCAGCTTGTCCAGAAGCCCACCAGGGGATCGGCTGTTTTGGATTGGGTGCTGTGTAACGAACCTGAGGCGATTAGGGAGCTGGAGGTAAAGGAACCCCTTGGAAGTAGTGATCGTAATATGATTGAGTTTAGTTTCAAATTTGAAAAGGAGAAGCTGGTATCAGGTGTGTCGATATTTCAGTGGAACAGGGGAAATTACAGTGGTATGAGAGAGGAACTGGCCCAAGTCGATTGGAAAAGTAAGTTAAATGGAGGGACAGCAGAGCAGAATTGGATGAAATTCCTACAAGAAATAAGGAAAATGCAGAAAAAATATATTCCAAGAAAAAAGAAAATCATGAATGGAAATATGGCACAAATGTGGCTAACGAGAGAGGTTAAGGCAAAAATGAAAGCAAAAGAAACAGCATACAAGGAAGCAAAAATTAGTGGGGAAAATGAGGACTGGAAGACTTTTAAAAACTTACCGAAGGAAACTAAGAAAGTCATTAGGAAAGAAAAGATGAATTATGAAAGGAAGTTGGCGATTAACATAAAAAAGGATACTAAGAGTTTTTTAGGATAATAAGTTTTTTTTAAATATATGAAGAGTAGAAGAGTGACAAGGGTAGATACGGGACTGATTGAAAATGATGCTGGAGAAATTATAATGGATAACAAAGAGATGGCGGAGGAACTGAGTGAGTATTTTGTATCAGTCTTCACAATGGAAGGCATGAGCAATATACCTGATAGCCAGAGGTATCAGGGAATAGAATTAGGTACAGTCAAGATTACTAGAGAGAAAGTGCTTGGGAAGCTAAGTGGACTAAAAATAGATAAGTCTCCCGGTCCGGATGAGGTGCACCCAAGGGTTCTGAAGGAGGTGGCTTTGGAGATTGTGGAAGCATTGGAAATGATCTTCCAGGAATCAATAGACTCTGGCATGGTTCCGGAGGACTGGAAGGTCGCAAATATAGTTCCGCTATTTAAGAAAGGAAGGAGGCAGCAAAAAGAAAATTACAGACCTATTATTCTGACATCGGTAGTTGGAAAGATATTGGAGTCAATCCTCAAGGACGAGGTTATGAAATACCTCAAGGTGCATGACAAGATAGGCCGAAGCCAGCATGGTTTCATGAAGGGAAGATCCTGCCTCACCAACCTATTGGAATTTTTTGAGGTAATCTTGAATAAGATTGACAAGGGAGAGGCTGTGGATGTTGTGTATTTGGATTTTCAAAAGGCCTTCGATAAGGTGCTGCATATGAGGCTGCTTAATAAGATGAGAGCCCATGGAATTGTAGGAAAGATATTGAAATGGGTGGAGCATTGGCTGATAGGCAAAAAGCAAAGGGTAGGAATAAAGGGATCCTATTCTGATTGGTTGCCGGTTACTAGTGGTGTTTTGCAGGGGTCGGTGTTGGGGCCGCTTCTTTTTACAATGTATATCGATGATTTGGATTATGGATTAAATGGTTTTGTGGCTAAATTTGCAGATGACACCAAGATAGGTAGAGGAGCAGGAAATGTTGAAGAAACGGAAAGGTTGCAGAGAGACTTAGTCAGTTTAGGAGAGTGGGAAAAGAAATGGCAGATGAGATACAACGTTGACAAATGTACAATTGTACATTTTGGAAGAAGAAATAATCGGGCAGATTATTATTTAGATGGGGAGAAAGTTCAAAAATCGGAAGTGCAAAGGGACCTGGGGGCCCTCGTGCAGGATACCCTAAAGGTTAACCACCAAGTTGGATCGGTGGTAAGGAAAGCGAATGCTATGTTGGCATTCATTTCAAGAGGAATAGTGTATAAGAGTTTGGAATACTGTGTGCAGTTCTGGGCCCCCTATCTTAGAAAGGATGTACTGATGTTGGAGAGAGTTCAGAGAAGATTTACGAGGATGATTCCTGGAATGCAGGGGCTAACATATGAGGAGCGTTTGTCAGCTCTTGGATTGTATTCATTATAGAAGAATGAGAGGGGATCTCATAGAAACATTTCGAATGTTGAAAGGGTTGGACAGAGTAGATGTGGAAAGGTTGTTTCCCTTAGCGGGTGAGTCCAGGACAAGAGGCCATAGTCTTAGAATTAGAGGGTACCCAGTTAAAACAGAGATGAGGAGCAATTTTTTTTAGCCAGAGGGTCGTGGATTTATGGAATTCGTTGCCACATACAGCTGTGGAGGCCCGATCATTGAGGGTGTTTAAGGAGGAGGTTGACAGGTATCTAATTAGTCAGGGTATCAAGGGATGTGGGGGAAAAAGCAGGAAATTGGAACTAGATGGGTGAATAGTTTAGCTCATGGGGGAGCTGCGGAGCAGACTCGATGGGCCGAATGGCCTACTTCTGCTCCTTTGTCTTGTCTTGTAGTATGGCCCTTCCTCTAGTTACAGAATCCACATACTGACTTAAATAACTCTGTTGGATGCATCTAACAAATTCTGCCCCATCTAAATCTCATGTGCTAAAAAGATCTCAGTTTGTATCAGGTAAGTTGAAGGCCTCCATGACAACAACTGTGTTGTTTTTGCACCTTTCCCTCATCGCCTGCATATCTGTTCCTTAATGTCCTGGTGGTAATTGGGAGTGTTTGTTGTGTAATCCCATCAGAATGATACCGCTTTTTTTATTTTGCCTTGTATCCACAGAAACTCAGTGGAAGACACCTGGCTTTTCTTATGGACTTCTTCAATATGCCACTGTAAAGTTAGATGCAGGGAAGATTTGGGAGCATCCTCCAAAGAAAGTGAAGGCTTTACGTACAGAATGCAGATAGGTTAGGACCTTTGATGCATCAGGGAAGATTATATACTTGTAGGAGCTTGAATAAGGATTCCAGCAGTTTATGTTTCTGGCATAAATATTTGCGTTGCTGGTAAAGGTCAGTGTTTCTGAGCTGTGTATGTATGCTTCACAGTTTCGTTGGCACCATCAAACACACCTTCATGCAAATTTCAATCATTTGTACACACCGAGTTGCCACTCATTTTAGGCATATCACACAGTGGTGCTGAATTCAAATTCCCCTGACAGCTGTCCATGCTCAGGAGTTTGCAAAATCACTTTTATACTTCAGTTCAGTCACATACACCATAAAAAAAAAGCTATATGATTGTATTTCCAGACCATTTTTCATAGTTTATGTAATGAATACACAACTAAAACTGTATTTTGTACAACCTGATACATCCTATTTAATCCATAATACCTAATTGATGCCAATGGATATTTGCTGCAAAGTGTTAAAACTCAGTTGTTGAGATCCTATGTAGACTTCTAACTATTTGTAAATTTTATACTCCTAAAAATCTGGTCACTTCAAGGGCAGGTATCTACCACCTTGAGTATTCCCTCTTTCCACCACCTGCCTACCATGGTTATAATACCATCAAAAGATAAATGTTACCCTTTATCTAATGTCTCTGCCAAATGTCTAATACTAGAGTGCACGAGAAGGTTATGCTCAAAGGAGATATGCAGGGAATGCACTGTTAGGTACTAGTAGTCAAATACGATCGAGCTTAGATAGGCACAAATAAGCAGAGAATGCAGGGATCTGGACTTGTGGGCAGAATGGACTAGTTTAGTGGGCTTTTAATTATTAGTTTATTAAGTTCAACACAACTTTATGGACCAAAGGGCCTGTTCCTATACTGTACTGTTCTGTGCATTCAAGTATAATAAAGCTATTTCTGAGACGCAATAATAATATTAAAACTGCACTTTGTGAATAACTTCTGGTGATGTTTACTATCAGTTAGAGGCTGGAATGTTAGCTAAGAGTTGAAATAGGGATTGGAATTGGTTATTATTGTCACATGTACTGCGATACAGTGAAAACGCATACCGATCAAATCATTACATAGTGCATTGAGGTAGAACAGGATAAAACGATATCAGAATGCAGAATAAAGGGCAACAGATAAAAGTATGGTGCAGGTAAACAATAAGTGCAAGATCATGACAAGGTAGATTGTGAGGTCAGACCCTATCTTATTGTACTAGAAAACTTTTTAATGGTCTTATAATGGCATGGTAGAAGCTCTCCTTGAGACTGGTGGTATGTGCTTTCAGGCTTTTGTATTTTCTGCCTGATGGAAGATGAGTGAAGACAGAATGTCCTGGGTGGGTGGGTTCTTTCAATAAACAACACACCTAAAAGTTGCTGGTGAACGCAGCAGGCCAGGCAGCATCTCTAGGAAGAGGTACAGTCGACGTTTTGGGCTGAGACCCTTCGTCAGGACTAACTGAAAGAAGAGCCAGTAAGAGATTTGAAAGTGGGAGGGGGAGATCCAAAATGATAGGAGAAGACAGGAGGGGGAGGGACGGAGCCAAGAACTGGACAGGTGATAAGCAAAAGGGATATGAGAGGTACAGATGGTGAAGAAAGTGTCCCGAAGGTGTGGAAGGGTCTGGGATAGGGACACCAACTACCTCCTCGTGGCAGAGAGGGTCGCCTTTAGGGCTTGACGGGAGAAGTGACGAGAGGCAGAGTCAATAAAATGTGAGTACCTGGGATCCTCGGAAGGTCCAAATTGAGAGGCTCGAAAACGAATCCTAAAGCCAACTGGAGTAAGTTGGCGGCGGAGACATGTTCTAAGAAAGGATATATGGCTGTGAAAGTGAGTCTGAGTCAAAATGTGGTCGAAAAGTTGAAGAGCCAAAGAAATTACAGATGGGGAGCAGTGAGAGATGGTGCTGGCTGCCTTACTTAGGAAGTGACAAGTATAGACAGAGTTCTTAGAGGAGAGGCTGATTCCCTTGATGTGCTGAGCTGTGTCCATAATTTTTTGCGGTTTCTTCCGGTCACATGCTGAGCCATTGTCAAACCAAACCATCGTGCATCCAGATAGGATGCTTTCTTGGTAAGGGTTGCCAAGGACATGCCAAATTTCTTCGGCCTCCTGAAGAAATAGAGACGTTATTAAACATTCTTGGGGGATGGCATCTACGTGATTGACCTGGACAAGCGATGCTCACTCGTAGGAATGAGCAGCTCTCAACCTCAGCAGTTTTGATGTAGATAGGAGCACGTGCACTGTGTCGTTGGGTGACAGGAGAATTAGGAGGTTGATTGTCATGAGAGAAAATAGATTATGAGCAATTGGTTGAGGAAATAGGATAGCTGCGAGAGTTGGCAAAGCCTTCCAGTGCTGAATAACTGTTAATGTCATAAGAATAATTTTAACGCTCTGTATTAAAATAATTTTAAAACTCTGTAACACCAACATTGCTGAGAGTCTGGAGTCCCAGGACAGAAAAGATCAGAATAAAAACACTATAATGTGAGCCCTAACCCTGGAATTCTGTACCTTTTACTGGTCCCAAGTTAGTCATCTGTTCCAACTCCCTGCTTATCAAATATTTTAATTCTGTGAAGCAGGTGGGAGATGTTACTATGGTAAAAATTCTACAGCTTCTCAACTCACTTTTACAATAGCATTATAAAGCTAGTTCCAACTCAATGCCAGAGGACTATTGGGTAGAGACCCTGGAGTGTACAGCAAAGGCATTGAGTGTGTGGGGAAACGCAAGAAGCTGCAATCCCATGGAACATCCTGGCAAAGAACCCATTTTGACTGCTGTTTAAATAGCACAGTTTAGGAGAAGAAGGGTTGGTTAAAATCTGATAGTTCGTTGGGAAAGTTAGAACTAGCCTTTTTTTCAGACTGTTAATGTTGAAAATAGCATGAGACAAATTTTGAGCATTGCATTCTTTACGATGCCATTAGGAGCAGTTTAATGCCAGAACATTGTTTTAGGTGCTAATGAAAGTAATGCAGAAAAGTCAGTTTAAATTCCTCACCTGGCATTAGGAATCAAAGGAATGGCTGGTATTGCTCTGCTCACATTTAGAGAAAATTTCTGGACCTACATACACTCAGTGGCCACTTTATTAAGTTTAAGAATGTACCTAATAAAGTAGC
The DNA here is from genome assembly GCF_030028105.1 of Mobula birostris. NCBI lineage: Eukaryota > Metazoa > Chordata > Chondrichthyes > Myliobatiformes > Myliobatidae > Mobula > Mobula birostris. Next base: position 60,480,543 of record NC_092380.1, on the reverse strand, counting down.
CATAGGAGTGGAACGGGGTGTGGTTTTCTGCTGCTGTAGCCTATCCACCTGACCATTCGACGTACTGTGTGTTCAGACCTTCTGCACACAACTGTTGTAACAGGTGGTTAGTTCAGTTGCTGTCACCTTCCTGTCAGTTTGAGCCATTCTGGCCATTCTCCTCTGCCCCCTCATTAACAAGGCGTTTTCGCCCATAAAAATGCTGCTCAGTATATGTTTTATATTTTCAACACCATTCTCTGTAAACTCTGGAGACTGTTGTGTGTGACAATCCCAGGTGATCAGCAGTCTCTTAGATACTCAAACCACCCCGCCTGGCACTAACAATCATTCCACGGTCAAAGTCACTTGAATCACATTTTTTCCTCATTCTGATATTTGGCCTGAACATCAACTGAACCTTCTGACCATGTCTGCATACTTTTATGCATTTAGCTTCCGCCACGATTGGTTGATTAGATATATGCATTAATGAGCAGGTGTACTTAATAAAGTAGCTACTGAGTGTAAATATGAGTTCTTGTTGCTGTGTTTGCGAGTGTGCAGAGCAACCTACCTGTCTAGTCTTCCTTTTCCAATATAGGAGATAGGAAATTAATTGGTGTTGAGAGCAAAAATGGCTGCTAAATCATTTAGTGGATCACTTACTGAATGGCTTCATTGAAATTTATCCATCTCCCTGACTAGAGGTCATTGAAATGATTTATGTAACAAATGGATGATCCGTTTTCTTATTGTGTAACAGGCTCTCACTTATGCCAGTGGGCACTGGCTTAGAAAACACCTTGGTGCTTAGAATGGCGTGTTAAACATGTAGTTTCTGATAGGCAAAATAACATTTACTGTGGTGGACTGCTACAGTTGAATCCTATCATACACCAAATGATGCGATTAGGATGGTAAACTGGAATTTCAGAACCATGTTAAATCTTAAACAGATATGTTTAGCTCAGCAATAGAGTTTTAGGTCTGCACATCATGTACAGGTGCTAGGGTAGCATGTCTTCATCTTTCAGTTATTCCAAAATAAACATGGTTAATGGCAAAGAATCATTATTCCCATTTAGTAGCAATGATAGAATTATCGTTTTTAAAATGGCCCCTTGTGGTATTGGAAGGTTTAAACTAAAGAAGTACTCATTTATGATTTCAAAAATTGTTTTTATTTATCTGCATCTGTTTACACATATTGTACATTTCATTCATAGAATGTCATAGATGTGAAATTTTATTGCAGACATGGAGCAAACTGCCAGTTCATGACTATAGGTTTTGCCATCCTGGAGGCATTTCTGTTTCAACCTACAATACCCTGCAGTGTTATGCTCAGGGACATTTGAACTTAGTCCTATTTAGGGCAAGGTGCACAAGAGGGTGCAACAGATCTTTACATTGTTATTTTAAATAGGGACTACCCTAGGGGTAGAGCAGACTGAAAGGAACACCCACGAGTGCAGCGAAGTGTCAAAATTTATATTTTAAAGAATATACAAACCAGACACCACAAATATTACCATCTATAGTTTATAAATAATTTTGGGAAGAAGCATTCTAAATTGCTTTGTATTAGAAAGATGAAAAGAGGAAGGAAAGGGATGCACATTTTGGAAGTTTTATTTGGCTTCAGCATTAAGGCCTACTTGGGGTTGGTTTCTCCTTGGAGATGGGGTGTGCAGAAAAAGTACCCATAGATACAACCCCACCCACAACAAGATTTAACTGGAAGAAGTTCAAATATTCAGTTTTTTTTTTCAATTATTCAGTTCTTTTTCTTAGCATCTCACTCCTTGGAAATTGGCTGAAGGATACCCGATAGCCCACGTAATGCCATGGAAATTCTGCGTTCTTCCCCAATAGGATCTTGTTTATAGTCTGCAATACACTTAAAAGTGATCGCTGCTCACCCATTAAAGTAATTGATGAGTAGTTGGAATGATACAAGTACACAGATAACAAGCCACAAGTGTGGGTACAGAAGCCTGGTCCATGAGATGTACTGCTTGTGGCAGGTGTGCTGGTTAAGTGCAGCGAGATTCCTGAAAAAAAAGCATAATTCAGGGATTTATTTAAGTTAGTTAATATAAAACTTTTGCAGTCCCACTTTTCAATTTCAATGACAAGCAAGATTAAACCCGATTTCTGGATTTCAAGCTCCCAACAGAATTGTGTTCCTGGCCCTATTACTTTGTAAGAAAAAAATGTTCACTTCAGCAATGCAGCTTTAATTTTCTGAAATTTCTTAGTACGTATGTTGGGGTAATCGCCTTCTGCAGGATGCAGCACACCACTCCTTTCAATGGTGAGTGAGAATCACAGATGAAAGGATGAAGGAAATGAGAGTTTAATGCTTTCAATTGTACATTTTTAACTCTTAAAAATGTAAATATCTCAAATTATAAATTACTATTTCATAAACCTTAAGCATAGAAAATAGGAACATGAATGCACCATTTGGCTCTTTGGATCTGTTTCCGCCATTGAACATTTCGCTGAACATCTAAATTTGCGATTTACACGTTTATGTCTCCTTCATATATTTCATTGGTTCCTTAATCCCATGAAATATTTCGATTTGCTGCTGAATGTATTGAATAACTCCATTGCCACTGCACTAGAACATTTTTTGGGTGAAGAAATGTTTTCTGACCATGGTTCTAAATGTATTCAATCTGTATTTCACTTCTGTGATCGCTGGTTCTGAACGCACCTGTCATCAGAAACATCCTCCCTATCTATCTCTGCTCTGTCTTGCTCTAGGTTTCTATGGTGGTCCAATCCCTGATAGGGAAAATGAATATTTGAAGGGAACTGTAAAAATTTTGGGTCATTGCATTGTTTGCCAATTTCTATTGTAATTGCTTTGTGTTAATTTTAATATTTTAAGTTTCTATGCATACTTTTCATAACTATTTGTTACCTTTTTCTACCTCTGTATCTCTCTAGCTGAAAGCCTTATGCTAGCTTTTGCCTTTTGTATAGACTCAAGCACCGTGCTGCAGGAATCAGCAAAAAGAAACTGCTGGAAGACTTGGTGAGTCAGGGGTTGGAAGGAGATGTTGATGTTTCGGATTGAAACCCTGCATCAGGACTGAGCACGGTGAGGGAACATAGCCTCTTTAAAGGACCCGATGGAGCAAGACAGGAAGGCAAAGGTGGACATAGAGACTGGAGGGTGATAAACAGGTAAACAGGCTTCAAATGCTGCATTTTTGACAGGTCTCGACCTGGAATATCCCACAGATGTTGCTCCACTCATTGTGTTCTTCCAGCAATTTCGTTTTGCCTCATTTGTTTTCCTTGTTTTTTTCCCCTCCATTAATGTGAATTGGCATTTCATTACTGCCACCAGAGCTTTTTTTCCCTCTCTCTTCTCCACAAAGGTCTAGAAATTCATTGGCGGCAAAAATAGTGAGTTAAACTAATGCTTTGTTGTGAGCCAACACTACTTTTGTGCATAGTCCCCTAGCACAATAGATGAGTTCTGCCTGCATAAATGCACCCACAGTTTCCCCTCTTTTAAATACAACTAGTGGCAGAATATGGACAAGCTGTCGATTGTGGGGGGGTAGAGAATTTTTGAAGGGAAGAACGATGGAGGTTTGGAACTGGAGTTAGACTCTTAGTGATGGTGATCAGAGGAAGTTTAATCAGAGGACATTTGATCTGAGAGTGCTGTTTTTGCGGAAATTTGACATTTGAAAATGTGCTTGGATGATAAGTGACAGCAGGAGGGAGTACAAGTGAACAAGAAATATTTTTAAAGATGCAAGTTAAAACATCTCAGTCTCTGCCCAAGGACGCTGTGATGCATTTCTCCTTTGGTTAAAATAACTCTGTTAAGAACCTGTTTCTGTGTGAGTGACCTAAAGGCTGATTTATACTTCTGCGTCAAATCGACGCCGTAGCCTACGCAAGTGGCCTATGCGCGTTGTGAGCATTTATACTTGTGCATTGGTGTGTCTGTGTTGCTCTGCAATTCAGGCACGTCACGCATGCGCACACACCTGCCCGTGCAAGGCTTCATGGTGATGGTAGTCTTTCTCAGTGTAAACAAGTTTAAAGCGAGTGTCTTCTTTCGTAAAAGCGAAATGTGTCCTCCATAACTTTGGAGGTCTGTAAACCTTTATGGAAAGCATTGCAGCCAGAGTTCCTTCCCTGCCCTTTAGTCGCCCAATGGGAAGCTATTGAAGCATAGGAGGAAATGCGATGCTACCAAGCGGACCAATCACAGTTGTTGCAGTCTGCATTGCCATGACGCGTAGTTACATTTTGGGAGAGGTGTGCGTCAGGCTACGGCGTAGGGATCCACGTAGGCTGTGTGTAGGGTTCGCGGCGATGCCGCACCTACGGCGTCGATTTGACGCAGAAGTATAAATCAGCCTTTAGTCATACCCAGCTTTGAACATGTATATGAATTTTGCATAGATGATGTCAAAAGGGACTGGTTGTTATCATTGCATGTACCCAGAGGTATACACACACTTGTGTGTCCTACACAAAGGATCTGGAATAAGTTTTGGAAGTTCATTGGGAAGTACTCAAAGGATCCACACTTAGCAAGTTGGTTATTCGTAAACACACGGAAATGTGACACTTCACGTAAGAATTTCTATCTCCAACCTGCTTACTGTTTGGTATTTCATCTTTCTCCATTCTTAATCAGCAACGATATACTTTCCCCTCCAACATTCTTCCTCAAGTGTCTTGTGAACTTTATACTAAACTCCCACCTATATCTTACTAATGACTTTCATGTCATGTATCCAAGAGGAATCTGTGGCTGTACTTGTGCTTTTTGTTTTTTTTATATAATCTACACATTTAATGATTGTTTACTTTGGCCAATTCACAATTCTAATTCTCTCCATTTAAATGCTTTATTTGTTTTACAGTAGTTTTGACTAATCCTTTGTTCAACTTCGAATTTATTACTAATACTACTTTTACCACCTGCCCCACAGCTCTCACCTCCATCTACTAGTTAATGGCGTTGTGACCACACTGTTCATCATTTCTGCTATTTGTCTTGTTCCGGCTTCCCCAGAAATACAACTTAAACTGCAACCTGGGAGTAATCTGCACGGACCTTTGAAAAATACGTAACGCATTATTTTTCAATTATCTGGCAGTGAGTTGATTTGTGAAAATAGCTCGACATATGAGTTGCTGATCATCAGTTGCTGGTCCTGATGAAAGGTCTCGGCTCAGAAGGTCATCTGTTTATCTTCTTCTGTAGATGCTGCCTGATTTTCTGAGCTACTCCAGCATTTTGTGTGGGTTGCTCAAGATTTCTAGCAACTGCAGATTCTCTTATTTATTATTTAAATAATACACAGTTCTAGATTCTACCAGAAGAAAAAAAAAATTCTCTGTACACTCATCTGTCAAGATCACTCTGTATCATGTAAATACTTAAAAAACATCACGCAATTCTAAACTCTATTCAATACCATCCTATATTACATGTGTCTGATGCACATCTTTCCTGCTTTTATTTGTAAAATCAGCAAATCTAGCAGCTATACTTTTAATGCTTTCTCCTGAACTTGAGGCCCCAGCACTGGTCCCTCTGGCACAGCACTTACCACATCTTATCAACCAGAGAAAGACCAACTGATGCCTCCTGTTGTGTTTGTAGTTAACCAGTCAACCTCCCACCTGCGCCAGTAGTTACCTCAAACTTTTAATTTCTGTATCAACTTCTGAAGTGGCATTCTATCTAATGTCTGATACAAACCTAGTTTCACTTTAGCCACAGCAAATCGATAATTCTTCATAGAACTTTAATAACATAGGGGAAAACATGACTTTCCTTTCTCTAAACCATGTTGATTTTGCCTGATTACCCTCCTACATGCCCTGCTATTACTCTAATAGTAGTTTCTAACACTTTTTCCCAATAACAGACCAATTGACCAGTGGCTTCCTGCTTTCTGATCCCTTTCCCTTTTTAAATAAAGGAATTTGCTATTTATAATCTAATCTTCCCCAGTACTACTTCCCTTGGTATTTTTTCAAATATTTAGTTGCCTTCCTATTCCAGATTTACAGCTATTTTGAAGATATCACTTCTATTGAAAAGACTAAAGCAAACTGCATATTTAATTCATTTGCCATATCTACATTTCTTCAACTCCTTCTCTATACAACCAATGCTCACTTTTTCTTTTTTTAAAAAAATTCAACAGAAACTCTTATCTGTTTCTGTGTCAAGCCAGTTTTATCTAATTCTCTACCTTACACTTATAAATAACAGCAGTGACAAAATTATTAATATTTCTGCTGTGTACTTGTCCAATCATGCTGCTAAATATAATTTGCATATTAAGTTTAGCTAGCTAGCTAGCTTTATAGCTAGCATGCACTCACAATTACCTTTATTTAACTTCAAGATTCTAGCTTTGAATTTCTCCTGGTTTGTTATCCAAGGGGTTGGCTGTGGCCCTTTGTACCTTTTATGTTATTCAGTATACATTTGAAAGAATTTTGAACTGAGACAGCAGATTGAGAATCCCGGGGTAGGAACTTCATCAGAGATGACTACACTTTCTTAAACAGCACAGTGCTCTGTAAATTACATTTTCAGAAATGACACAGTCGAACCTCCTCGAAGTATGTTCATCCAGGGCTGGCAAGTGAAGTGGATGCTGAGTCACCAGCCTAGATAGAAATGAGTCCTTTCTTTCTACACTGTGATAAATGACGCCTGCTGCTTTACCTGTGAATTTCTTGCTGTGTTCTCTGAATGGATTGAATTGCTGTATGAATATTTGTTAGCTCATTCATTCCTTCTCTGCACCTGGGACACAGCAACCCTGCAAGAAATTACATTACAGATCAACTTCAAGCTCAAAGTAAAGAGTTTCATTTTAGTCTTTGTTGGTTCCTCCCCCTTCTCCAGTTTCTAGTCATAATCATGATCTTACAAGATTGGCTGTTTGGGAGGCCTCCACTTCCATGTCGAAGTGTCGATTTGTTTACTTTGCACAAAAAATACCAGTGGGTTGCGCAACATCAGAGAGCAATGCTCCCATCCATACTTGTTGTTTCCGTACTACCTATTAAGACTTACTGAAAGGATATACAGCACCTTAAATGATAAGGATAGAGTACGGGATTCCTAAAAGGACTTACGGCTTTAATGGCATTGTAATACTGTACAATTAGCTAACTGGGTTGAACCCTCACTGAACTTAGTTCGACTAAATTCTGTGTGATTGTGTTTGTGGTTGCTGGGAGCCCTCCAGTTTCTTGGCTAATGTGTCAATTATTCATCTGACCGTCCAGTGTTAGAGGGTTATGCGTGATCTTATTTCCATTCCAGTGCCATTGCTAAATGAAGGATTGCCATCTGTCATGGATGGGATGTTTGTTTGCATTTCTCTCTGACGATGAGCAACCCATTGGTATTTTTTGTGCAGTAATAAAAAGGTAGGTATCTTATCTACTTGCATTTGGTACATTCTGATCCAGTACCTATTGGTTATATTTTGTAAACAAAGGTCAGTCTCTGACACTTCCGTTCTATATAACAAAGAAACATACTACTTTATTAAATCAAAAGACCAACTTTTATTTGTTTGATAACCCTGGAAGACGACCCAGCTTTACCTAGAGCTAACGAGAAAACAATTGACACAATATGAAGTCTATGTAAAGTATTCTAAACAGTTCCAGACTGGAATTAGGAAATATAGTGTAACTTGGGGCCTTTGCTAGGTTAAATATACCACAGAATCTAAACAAAAAAATACATAAAGTTTATAAGTTCAAAGTAAATTTATCATTGAAGTACATATATGTCACCATATACAAACCTGAGATTTATTTTCTTGTTGGCCGTTACAGCAAATACAAGAAACACAATGGAATCAGTGAAAGACTGCACCCAACAGGATGGACAAACAGTCAGTGTACAAAAGACAACACTGTGCAAAAACAAAAAGAAAATACTAAATAAATAAGCATGTTTTTGATATTTGTTGCTTGAAAGTGAGTCCATAGGTTGTTCAGTGATGAGGCGAGTGAGGTTATCCCCTCTGGTTCAAGAACCTGATGGCAGCATGGCCTGGATGGTTGTGTTTCTTGATGATGGGCCCTGCTTTGTCGTGACAGTGCTCTACGTAGATGTCCTCAGTGGTGGTAAGGGCTTTCGTGTTTCCATACCAGGCAGTGATGCAACCAGTCAATATACTCTCCACCACACATCTATAGAAGTTTGTCGAAGTTTTAGATAATACACCCGATCTTCACAAACTTCTAAGAAAGTTGAGATGCTGCCATGCCTTCTTTGCAAGAGCACTATGTGCTGGACCAAGGACAGTTCTTCTGAAGGATCTAAGGACTAGCTCATGGACTTTTAGTTTCTTCCTTATGAAGTCAATAAATATCTCCTTGGTCTTGCTAATACTGACTGAGAGGTTGTTGTGGTACCATTCAGCCAGATTTTCAATTTCCCTCCTAAATATTGATTCATCACCATGTTTGATTCGGCCAACCACGGTGGTGTCGTCAGCAAACTTAAATATGGCATCAGAGCTGTGCTTACCATCACAGTCGTAAGTATAAAGCAAGTAGAGCAGAGGGCTAAGAACACAGCCTTATGGTACACCTGTGCTGATGCTGATTGTGGAGGAGATGTTGCCAAACTGAACTGACAGGGGTCTGCAAGTGATGAACTAGAGGATCCAGTTGTATAAGGAGGTACTGAGGCCCAAGTCTTGAAGCTTATTGATTAGTTTTAATGGGACGATAAGTTTTGAATGCTGGGCTGTAGGCAGTGAAGAGCATCCGGATGTATGTATCTTTGCTGCCCAGATGTTCCAGAATTGAGTGAAGAGCCAAGGAAATGGCATCCACTAATGAAAGGCTAATTATAGAGTTATAGAGTCATACTGCAAAGAAACAGGCCATTCGGCCCAACTGGTCCATGCTAACCATAACTGCAATCTAATCTTGTCCCGTCTGCCATTGTTTAATCCATATCCCCTGAAACCTTTCCTATCTGATGCTCTGCAAATGTTGGAGCAGATCCAACTTGCTTCTGCTGCAGGGGTTGATATGTTTCATCACCAACTTCTGGAAGTACTTCATCACAGTTGATGCAAGTGCTACTGGACAATAGTCATTGAGGTAGGTTACCACGTTGTTATTAGGCACCGGTATAACTGAAGCCTGCTTAAGCAGGTGGGTACATCACACTGAGTTTGTAAAGGTGCCTCCAAGCCCTGCCACAGCTGTCGAGCATCCTTCAGTGACTCAAGTTTGGTCTGAAATTGGCACTTCGCATGTAAGATGGCTTTTCAGAGATTGTACCTGGATAGCTTGTATTTATCCTGATGAAGGGTCTCGGCCCTAAATGTCGACTGTACTTCTTCCTATAGATGCTGCCTGGCCTGCTGTGTTCCACCAGCATTTCGTGTGTGTAGCTTGTATTTAACTTGGTCATCAGACCTGAATGCCACAGATCTGTTCTTCAGCAGATTGTGGACCTCATTGTTCATCCGGGGATTCTGGTTGGGGAAGAGTCTGAATGATTTTGTGGGGACACACTCATCTATGACATTTTATAAAGACTGTGACAACTGTGATGTATTCCTTCAGATCCTCTGATGACTCCTTGAACACCGCTCAGTCTACCAACTTGAAGCAATCCCGTAGCTGCCCCTTGGCCTCCTGCAGCCACTTCTTTGTTGTCCTCATCTCTGGAGCCCTGCTCATTAGCCTCTGTCTGTCAGCAGGTAGGAGGTGGACAGCCAAGCAATCTGATTTCCCAAATGCAGTCTAGGCATGGAATGGCTTTCCTAATCATGGTGGTTGAGCGTGTTGGGATCCCTGGTGCTGCAGGTGATATTTTGATGATAATTGGGCAAAGATTTCTTCAAACAAGCGTGACTGAAGTCCTGCACAATGATTTGAAAGATGTTGAGGTAGGGGGTTGTTTCTTCTTTGCTGATGGTGCACAGCAGGGTTTCAGAACTTGGATCATTGGGATCACTTTTGAGGAAGATATGACCTGAACCTGAGGAGGACCAATATCTTTGCAGGCAAGTTTGTTGGAGCTGTTGGGGAGGGTTTAAAGGGTTTAAACTAGTTTGGCAGTGAGATGGCAATCAGATTGATAGGGTAGAGGACGGGGCAGTTGCTGTACAAGTAGATGCAGTGTGTAGTGAGATTGTGAGGAAAGACAGGCAGATGATAGGGCAAAATTGCATTCAGTGGAATGCCTTGAAGTGTAACATGGAGGCAAAATCGAAAAGGGTGATGAATACAGGACTGAAGGTGTGGTATTTGAATGCACACAGTATACACAGTAAGGTAGATGATTTTGTAGTGAAGTTAGAGATTTGCAACTATGATGTTGGCATCACTGAGTCATGCCTGAAAGAAGATCAGGGTTGTGAGCTTAACATCCAAGAATACACATTGTATTGAAAGGACAGGCTGGTAGATAGAGGGTGCGGGGTGCTCTGGTGGTTTAAAAAAAAATTAAATGAAATCCTTTAAAAGAGGTGACATAGGATTAGCAGATGTAGAATCCTTGTGGGTAGAGTTAAGAAATTGCAAGAGTAAAAAGACCCTTATGGGAGTTATATACAGGCATCTGGACAGCAGCCAAAATGTGAGATATAAATTACAATGGGAGATACAAAAAGCATGTAACAGGGGCAATGTTACAATAGCAGTAGGGGATTTCAATATACAAGTAGATTGGGTAAAAAAGGATCCCAAGAGAGTGAATTTGTATAATGCCTAGGGGATGATCTTTTTAGAGCAGCTTAAGGTTGAACCCACTTGGGGAAAGGCAATTCTGGATTGGGTGTTGTGTAGTGAACCAGATTTGATTAGGGAACTGAGGGTAAAGAAACTCTTAGGAGGCAATGATCGTGATATGACAGTTTGAGATGGAGAAGATATATCAGTATTATAGTGGAGTAAAGGGAAAAGGCATGGGATAGGAGCTGGCCAAGTTTGATTAGAAGGGGACACTAACAGGGATGCTGGCAGAACAGCAATGGCTGGAGTTTCCAGAAACAATTTGGAGGGTGCAGGTAGATACATCCCATAGAAGAAGTATTCTAAAGCAGGGGTCCCAACCTTTTCTGCACCGCAGACCGGTTTATTATTGACAATATTTTTGCGGACCGGCCGACCGGGGGCGGGGGTTGCCAACGGACAAGAGTAGCAGTCAAATACGTTGTGTTTACCCCGAGAAAGACTACCATGACCATGAAGCCTTGCACGGGCACCTGTGTGCGCATGCGTGTACTTGCCGATTTTTTTTCTACAAATCGTTTTTGGCGATTCTGTTCGGTGGGGGAGGTGTGTTAATCACGACCGGAATATAGGTGATAAGACTATAAATCACTTATAAGTGGCTAATACACTCAATTTCGTTTCTAAAAGGGTTTATCTAATGAATTTAATATTAAACACAGTGCATATTTTCCTCACATGAATATAGTAATAAGTCACTTAAGTCAATAGCATCATAACATTTTAATGTTTGGATATTAAACACGCAGCACACATCTTCCCCGTATGAACATATAAAATCATTGCAACACACCAATATCGCTGAATCAGTGGGAGCTCTGGGCCTGTTTTCCTGCAACAAGACGGTCCCATCGAGGGGTGATGGGAGACAGTGATACTCGAAGGGGATTCCTTATGTCCAGTCTATTCCGCAATTTGGTTTTTGTTGCATTCATTGCAGAAAACTCCACTTCGCGGAAGTATGTTGGAAATGGAAGCAACGTTTTCAGTGCTTTCGTGGCTACCTCAGGATACTTAGCCTTGACTTTGATCCAGAATGCTGGCAGAGATGTTATGTCAAACATACTTTTCAGCCCGCCGTCATTTACAAGCTTGAGGAGTTGATCTCCTTCCTGCGCTGACATGGATGGTGCGCGGGTAATGACCTTGCGTGCGTTCAAGCTCAACAGTGCATGACAGGGAATGAGGAAAGGTGCAGCTGACTCATATCACCAAATCATATCGTTTCCTCGCGGCCCGGTAGCACATGCTTTGCGGCCCAGTGGTTGGGGACTGCTGTTCTAAAGGGAGGATAAAGTAACTTAAAAGTAACTATTAAGTGGCTGACAAGGGAAGTCAAAGTGAGAAGATAGATAACTGGGAAGCTTTTAAAAACCAACAGAAAGCCATAGGGAAAGAAAAGATAAAATAAAATAAGCTAGACCATAATATCAAAGAGGATACCCAAAGTTTTTTCAGATGTATAAAGTGCAAAAGAGAGGCAAGAGTGGATATTGGACAGCAGGAAAATAATGCTGGACAGGTAGTAATGAGGGCAAAGGTATGGTGGACAAACTTAATAAGTATTTTGCGTCAATCTTCAGTGTGGAAGCCACCAGCTGTACACCAGAAATTTGAGAGTGTTAAGGGACAGAAGTGAGTATAGTAGTTATTACTGAGGAGAAAATGCTTGGGAAGCTGAAAGGTCTGAAGGTAGATAAGTCACCTGCACCAGATGAACTACACCCCAGGGTTCTTAAAGATGTTCCTGAAGAGATTGTGGAGGCACTAGTATTGATCTTTAAAGAATCAGTAGAATTTACAATGGTTTCAGAGGACTGGGGGAAGAGGGTGGAATCCATTATTAAGGATGTGGTTTCAGGATACTTAGAGGCACATGATAAAATAGGCCAAAGTCATTATAGTTTCCTGAAAGGGAAATCTTGCCTGACAAACCTGTTGGAAATAACAGACAGGATAGACAAAGGAGCATCAGTGGATGCTGCTTACTTGAATTTTCAGAAGCCCTTTGACAAGGTGCCACACACGAGGCTGCTTAACAAGATAAGAGCCTATGATATTACTGGAAAAAATACTAGCATGGATAGAAGATTGGCTGACTGACAGGAGGGAAAGAGTGGGGATAAACAGGGCCTTTACTCGTTGGCTGCCAGTGACTAGTGGTGTTCTGCAGGGCTCAGTGTTGGGGTCACTTCTTTTCATGTTATATGTCAATGATTTGAGTGATGAAATTGATGGCTTTGTAGCAGAGTTTGTGGATGATATGATAGGTGGACGGGCAGGTAGTGTTAAGGAAGTGGGGAGTCTGCAGAAGTACTAGATGGAATATAGTGTAGGGAAGCGTGTAGTCATGCACTTTAGTAGAAGGAATTTTCTAGTCCATTTTCTAAACAGGTAGACAATTCAAAAATCAGAGGTGCAAAGGGACTTGGGAGTCCTTGTGCAGGATTCCCTAAAGGTTACCTTACAGGTTGAGTCAGTGGTAAGGAAGGCAAGTGCAATGTTTGCATTCATTTCCGAAGACAAGTATAAAAGAGCAATGGTGTAATACTGAGGCTTTAAAAAGCATGGGTCAGACTGCACCTGAAGTACTGTGAGCAGTATTGGGTCCTTTATCTAAGAAAAGATGTGCTAGAATTGGAAAGCTTCCAGAGGAGGTTCATGAGAATGATTCCAGGAATAGACTGAACACATGAGGAATGTTTGATGGCTCTGAGTTCTCTAGAGTTCAGAAGACTGAGGGGGGATCTCATTGACACCTACCAAATATTTAAACACTTGGATAGAGTGGATATAGACAGGATGATCCGTATAGTGGGGAAGTCCAGGACCAAGAGGGCACAGCCTCAGAATAGAAGGACATCCACTTACAACAAAGATGAGGAGGAATTTCTTTAGTCAGAGGGTAGTGAATCTGTAGACTTCATTGCCATAGACAGCAGTTTATTAGGTATTTTTAAAGTGGAGATTGACAGGTTCTTGATTCGTCAAGGCATGTAAGGCATGAAAATGCCCAACGCAGGCATGGTCTGAGTCGACATACCCTCCCCTTGATTTGTCAGGGCGTCAAAGGTTACATGGAAAAGTCAGGAGAATGGTACTGAGAGATAATAGATCAGCCATGCTTGAATGGCAGAGCAGATTCGATGGGCTGAATAGTCTATTTCTGCTCTTGTGTCTTATGGCATGTAGATTTTACATGAGCCACTGGATACAGTAAAGGTGAGGAATCCTGGCTAATATTAACTTTCCCAGAGGTACATAAAAATCCTAATTCTTTTTGAGATCAACCTACATACAATATATGAAAGCTTGGGCATGGACTAGACAGCTCTGTCACGAAGGGTATATTGTGCTTCAGTTTGCTTTAATGAATTGGGAAGACTATTCCTTCCAGTCGGATGTGCATCTTCCTCAGCTGGTCCCAAGTGGAATGCATCAGAAGGATGTAAATGATAAATTTGTTCAGGTATTGCTTCCTTCAGGCCAACATAAGTGACTTTCTAAAAGCTTGGAACCCAGAAAGATGCTACCATGTGATCATTTCACTTTGAGTATTTGGGAAAACAACACCTACTGTCATCAGACGAGTCATCTTGTACTGGTTCTGGTGTTGAACAACTGCTCTCTGTGTTCTGCGATCTGTTGGGTATTGGAAGATCACTGTTTTTGCACCCAACACATTCCTGAACTTGGACCTACCAACAAAAAGCACTTGTCAGCAATTCATATACCTATTGTTAAATATGCTAAAAAGGTAGTGTAATTCATAACTGATCTGTATTTTTCATTAATAGTTATTGATCAAATTTTAAGTATACTTTGAGGAAGGATTAAAGAATGTGTAAACACAATAGAAGGATAATTCTATATTTTCTCTTACATCATGGATAAGAAATCCAAAAAGGAAGTCAGATTGATGGGATCAGAACAACTTTGAGCTTGATTTAAGTACCTATACCATATAACAATTACAGCACAGAAACAGACCAACTAGGCCCTTCTAGTCCATGCCAAACTCTTACTCTCACCTAGTCCCACCGACCTGCACTCAGCCCGTAACTCTCCATTCCTTTCCTGTCCATATAGCTATCCAATTTAACTTTAAATGACAACATCGAACCTGCCTCAACCACTTCTGCTGGAAGCTCGTTCCACACAGCTACCACTCTCTGAGTAAAGAAGTTCCCCCTCATGTTACCCCTAAACTTCTGTCCCCTAACTCTCAACTCATGCCCTCTTGTTTGAATCTCCCCCCTTCTCAATGGAAAAAGCCTATCCACGTCAACTCTATCTATCCCCCTTATAATTTTAAATACCTCTATCAAGTCCCCCCTCAACCTTCAATGCTCCAAAGAATAAAGACCCAACTTGTTCAACCTTTCTCTGTAACTTAGGAGATGAAACCCAGGTAACATTCTAGTAAATCTTCTCTGTACTCTCTCTATTTTGTTGACATCTTTCCTATAATTCGGTGACCAGCACTGTACACAATACTCCAAATTTGGCCTTACCAATGCCTTGTACAATTTCAACATTACATCCCAACTCCTATACTCAATGCTGTGATTTATAAAGGCCAACATTCCAAAAGCTTTCTTCACCACCCTATCCACATGAGATTTCACCTTCAGGGAATTATGCACCATTATTCCTAGATCCCTCTGTTCTACTGCATTCTTCAATGCCCTACCATTTACCATGTATGTCCTATTTTGATTAGTCCTATCAAAATGTAGCACCTCACTTTTATCAGCATTAAACTCCCATCTGTTATCTTTCAGCCCACTCTTCTAACTGGCCTAAATCTCTCTGCGAGCTTTGAAAACCTACTTCATTATCCATAACTCCACCTATCTTAGTATTATCTGCATACTTACTAATCCAATTGTGATTGTATGTCACATTTACCCTTCTTCAGCTCACTGCAGATAACCACCCCCCTGTCCATGGAAAACTTACCTCTCAGAACTTCTTTAAATTTATCCCTTCTCACCTAAAACCTCTGCTTTCTAGTTCCAGATTGTCCTGCCCATAGAAGATTACTCTTGGCATTCAGTCCTGCCCATCATGATTTCATAAACCTTTAATATGAACCCTCAGCCTCCAAACTCCCAATGAGAATAAACCCAGCCTAACCAACCTCTCCTTAATATTACGGCTCTCTGTTCCCAGCAACTTCTTGGTGAATCCTTTTTGCACTCCTCTATTGCTATCACATTGAACCTATAAGTGTGGTGACCAGAACTGTCTGCAGTACTCCAAATATTTTTAATAATGACCTGTTGCCCGATTCGACTTCTGGTGCCGTTGCTGCTCAGTGACTTTGCTGTCAGTAATTTGTGTCGGACTCTTGTCTGCACAATTCCATCTTTCTCAAACTGGATGATGTCATTTGCTGTGTCCCAGGGACAGGTACTACAAGGAAGAAAAGAAAGAACCAGGTTTATTATCATTGACTTATATGATGTGAAATTGGTTATTTTGCAGCAGCAGCACAATGTAAAGACATTAGAACTCACTATAAATGACAAAATTAATAAACAGTGCAAAAATAAAGAAATAATGAGGTAGTGTTAATGGACTTTTCAGAAATTTGATGGCAGAGGGGAAGAAACAGTTTCTGAATCATTGAGTGTGGGTCTTCACGCTCCTGTACCTCCTTCCTGATGTTGGTAATGAGAAGAGGGTCTATCCCAGATGATGAGACTCCTTAGTGATGGACCAGAAATATCACATGTGGTCTAATTTTCTATGACAGTAAACAGTGTATTTCCACAAATGTTTATGACATTCAACTCTGAGTATTTGAATGGTAGGGATTATTTGTTAGGGAATTTGCACCGGACAGTAATTTGAAATGTCCATTATAAATATACAAGAACGTGTCAGATAAGTGGTACATACTCAGTGAACTTGTATTTCCATTTTTTTGTTGCTTCGTCCTGTTGGAAGAGTCTTGGCACCCAATCCTGACATTGTTCTTTACGCTCTTTGGCAGCTTTGCGTTGTGCTTCCTCCAGAATAAACTTCTCCTGTGTAGCCTGTTCCTGATCATGGTTCTTTATTGCTCTGGTCACCCTCTGCCAGAGCCTAGGAAAATAGCAGAACAGATTAAAATTCCTTCTGTAGTACTGCCTTTGTACCTACCCAATGAATACAGCAACATGCCAAGCCCTGGCTGCAAAATTAAACTCATTCACACAGGGGCAAAAACAGAGCTGCAAATGCTGGAAATTTTAAATAAAACTGGAAATGCTTAGCAGGCCAGGTAGCCCATGTAAAGGAAGAAACAGATCGGTTGCATTTTATGCAATACATTGACAGCGCTGTCAATTGTTACTTTACTGATACTTTTGTTCTCACACCCTCCCTTCCCACCCATAGCTATGAAAGTTCACTTCTCTCCATCGTCCTTCCCAACAGTCTCCACAGTTCAATACGTGTTTACTGCTACTGGCAGTGTGATACTACCTTTGCTTCCCTACCAGCATTCTGTAGGATCTATTTCTTGCATGAGTTTGATTCGCTTATGTTTGGTACATTTAAGTAAACTGCATTCTGTGCTCCTCTGCATTGGGGTAAACAAATGTAAATCGGGTGTCAGCTCTGTTTAGTTCACCAGATAACTCTGAGCTCCCAGCTGCCTATCAGCTACCCATCCCACTTCCACTCTTACCTCTGACTTTGATGCCTTACACTTTTCGAATAACCCTGAAGTAAGCTTGATGAACGTCATCATTCTGACTGACTAGGCAAGTGCCTGGCCTTGGGATTGAATTCAACAACTTTAGACAATCAGTCTTTCTAATTTATATCAGAACTGGTGAGTTCTGATAAAATGTCATCATTTTGTAATATTAACTCAACATTTTTGTCTCTACAAGTGTTGCCTGATCTGTTGAGTACTTGTAGCATTCCCCTTTAGTTTCACTTTTGCAGTAACTATGGTATTTTGCACCTCACTGAAACAATTCATTTTTTTCTCTGCCCTCGTTTGTTGCTTTCCACTTGCATTTCGTCAGTCAGATGATGCAATCATCATTGACTTTATCACTCAGTTGGCAACATTTGTGCCATTCACTCTTTCATGGTCTCCACTCTTCAGAGACATTCCTTTTATTCAATCCCCTTTTCTCTGCAATTTAAAACCCATTTTATCAAGACTGAGGAAAAATTGAAAATCAGAGAACATGAAGCTGAAACATTAATTTTGGTTTGGCATCCATAGATGCTGCCTGATCAGACAGGTACTTCCATCATGTTGGTATCTATTATCTTTGCAGTCATGAAATGGGTTTTGCTAATAAACCCAATATTTACCAGCCACCTGTCTCCTTGAAAGTATCAATTACTTGCCACCGTAAACCTTCTGCTTCATAGTCATAGTGATATATTATTGATCCGGGGGAAATTGGTTTTCGTTACAGTTGCACCATAAATAATTAAATAGTAATATGAAAATTATGCCAGGAAATAAGTCCAGGACCAGCCTATTGGCCCAGGTGTCTGACCCTCCAAGGGAGGAGTTGTAAAGTTTGATGGCCACAGGCAGGAATGACTTCCTATGACGCTCTGTGTTGCATCTCGGTGGAATGAGTCTCTGGCTGAATGTACTCCTGTGCCCAACCAGTACATTATGTAGTGGATGGGAGACATTGTCCAAGATTGCATGCAACTTAGACAGCATCCTTTTTTCAGACACCACTGTCAGAAAGTCCAGTTCCATCCCCACAACATCACTGGCCTTACAAATGAGTTTGTTGATTCTGTTGGTGTCTGCTACCCTCAGCCTGCTGCCCCAGCACACAACAGCAAACATGATCGCACTGGCCACCACAGACTCATAGAACATCCTCAGCATCGTCTGGCAGATGTTAAAGGACCTCAGTCTCCTCAGGAAATAGAGACGGCTCTGACCCTTCTTGTAGACAGCCTCAATGTTCTTTGACCAGTCCAGTTTATTGTCAATTCGTATCCCCAGGTATTTGTAATCCTCCACCATGTCCACACTGACCCCCTGGATGGAAACAGGGGTCACCAGTACCTTAGCTCTCCTCAGGTCTACCACCAGCTCCTTAGTCTTTCACATTAAGCTGCAGATAATTCTGCTCACACCATGTGACAAGGTTTCCTACCGTAGCCCTGTACTCAGCTTCGTCTCCCTTGCTGATGCATCCAACTATGGCAGAGTCATCAGAAAACTTCTGAAGATGACAAGACTCTGTGGTACTTCCAGCAGTAAGCTGTGGGAGTTTGCCACAATGAAAATTGTGGCAGTGTCTAAGGTATTGATTTTCAAATACAGTGGATTGTGGTTAATTGGGCCATTGGTTAATCGAAGCATTTGGGACACCAATTAAAGAACAAAAACTAATTGAGAAAATAGCTGGGATTCCCTTCATTTATTTGAGACTCTACACCGCTTAATTGTGACAGGAGACTGTTGCTGAAGTTTCTAACTAGTGTCAGTCATGGCATTTGTGTGGCTATTAAACACTAAACGTACTTAGAGTGAACAGTTTTTAAATAAAGCTAGTTTTGTGTTTCAAAAGCAGTGATTTTTATTACTGATAGTTGGTGAGAAATAAGCGGTAAGACAACTCAGAACTGTTTTGGTCACTGCAGTTTCGAGCGTTCAGGCTTGGAGGTGCCAGAAATAGCTGGGAGTGAAAATGAAACAATTTCACTACTTCAACAAGTTAGGAACTATGAAGAATTTGAAGGTATCGACAATCATCGTGCATTTTACAATGAAAATGAAGATTTGGATGGTGTTCTTGTCGAAAGCATTGTATGAAGGCTGTCCGTTATCTGCAGTAGTTGTCTGCACTAATTTTGTTCATTTACAATCAATCTAAAGAACATGGCAATGTACACTGGATGAATTCCTCCATGGTTAACTATTAATAGCTAATTAATACACAGTTTTATAGTGCTGCAATAGTATTTTTAGTTCCAAATTGTTCTGTATTTCATTTGAACATGAAATTTATTACTCAGTTAAATTGTAGTTTGTCATTTTGATACATTTTTAACTATTTCCATGAAACTTCAGTTAATTAGGGTAGCTGCCTAACTGGACCAAACTGTACAGATCCCGAAGTGTCCCAGCTAACCAGAATCCACTGTAGTCATTTCTTTAATGAACCGGAGGCTGTTCTGGTGTATTGAATGCAGTAGTGAATTTTGTCATTGCCAAGAGGTGGCTCCTGAGATGCGAGAAGTGGTCTACTTTTTCCAAGTCTTCATTAAGAACGTATTGATGGCAGGCCTGACCCATGTTTCTGAATGCCAGCACTCGCTGTACACCTGGTCCACATTCCCAATCTTCAGCACTTAAAGTAAATACAATTTCACTCAAAAATAGTGCCTGTTACAGACTATAATCGATATTTTAGCAATGGCTTATTCTACGTTAAGTCTATGATCAAGTCAGATCAGATTAAATTCTAAGGCAACTGGGCAGCTCCCAGTACCAAACATCTCAGTGGACATCTGCTCATCCAGGACAGGATTAAGTATAACTGTAAGAGCAAACTTAAACACACATACTCACAGTTCATGCTCATCTCAACTCTCAGAAACATTCCAACTATTTCACTCAACTGATTGCTTTCAAATCCAATGGATACTAATCCATTCAGTAAACAAAGATATTTTGACCAGTTAATCTGCGTCTTGTGTGGTTGTAAAAAAGAATGTTGCTCCAAACACTAGAAATGTACACCAGAGTAGATAAAAAAAATCCTCATTGTTAATATCATCTCAAGGAAGCTACCTGAGTATCACAACATCTCTAAGCTTGGATTAGGTCTTAAATTCACAACTTTATCACTCAATGTTAAGATGAAGCTGAACTGATATAAACTTCAAAATGATACTGATTTGATACTGTGGGTTCAGACTAGCTGAACGATTCTAGTGTTACAAAATGAAAGGTAGAAGTGAGTTCCTGCAGCTAATGTACAGAACTCACTTTATAATTTCTTTGATAAACTCACCTTGTAGCAACTACGTCTCTTGCTTTATTTAAAGCTTTGCTGTTATTTGTTACTTGTCTGACATACCTTTCAGACTCAAATTCAGCCTGCTCCTCCAACCACACAATGTGACGGACTAGACGCTCTTTCCGAATCTCACTTGTGACATTCCAGAATGTAACAGGTATTCCAGTTTTTTTCTCCTGAATAAAAACCTCCCGATCCTGTTGCAGAGAAGGAAAACACTGACGAATGTGGAAAGGTTTGATTTCAGATTTTATGTTCTTTCTATTCCATCAATGTTTTTATTATTAACTAGAAAACTGTTTGCCTCAATTTACTTTTCTTATGAAAGTAAGGGAACTTACAGAATATATTAAGCATCTTGTACATGGATTACACATAGGGAAGAAAATGTTAAATACTGATCCAATAACTAGATATAGAGCAATTTCACATCAAGAACTAAGTGGTGAAGTAGATACAGAATTGGTTTGATGCAACTAAAGATCTTTCTAACAATCCCATCAGGAAAGTCCAGTTTACGTATGGTACATGTTGGTCAAAAAATCAGACCCACTAAACACTTCACCAATGGTTAGCTCCAGTCACAATTTGTTACTTCTTATTTTCCCCTTCGGCATTCTCAAGTCAATCTAGTATCCAATTTCGGTACATATTAGGAGACTTGTGTTGCAGCTGTCACATGACTACCTCAAACTAAATGAACACTGGGCAACTCATTTCATATTGAACCCAAAAGGCCAACGAACTTTTAAGTGATTGGTCTCATTTGAGCTGAGTTGATACTAGTGTCTTTTGGGGGAAAGTGAAGGAACAGTCAAGATAATGATGCAGTCTGTCTCAGTTGAGTGATAATTGAGTAAATAAGCCTCATACAAATGTAGATATGTGAGAGACTTGTTCTATAGCTGTGGGATTCCTGTAAACAGAAGCTATAAAGTAAATTGTTGGTCTTAAAATGATCTATTGTGGTAATAAGCTAAATTGACTGGAAGATCCCCAGTCAGTGTGCTGAATTAGCTGACTTCTTCAGGACTTCAATTAGCATACCACAAGTTGATTCAGTGGTCAGCATGCGAACATATGATTGAGAGTCCTACAGCACAGGAACATGCCTCTCAACCCATTATGTCCACACAACCATCAAACGCCCAGACTAATCATATTGATCAGCACTGTGAATGAGGGCTCAACATAGCACTAATCTCATCTGTGACGCTTCAACATTTCAGTATTGTGATGACACAAACCACCCAGTTTCACAGTGGAAGGAATGCTCGTTGAGAAGGTGCTGAAAATGGATGGGGAAACTTGGATTAACAGAAATGCCACTCAAAAGCAAAGAATTGATTTCACAATCAGGTTCAGTGTTAATGTAGGAACTTACCCAGTGCCCTTGCAGTGTGGCCTGTACCTCCTCACACAGTGATATCTTCCCTGTAATTTGATTCACGTTATCATTGCCTCCTAGGAAAGGCTGCCAGCAAATGTGAAATGATTACTACTGGAAATACACAACTCTGTGAAGCTTATCTTGATGTATCAGAATAAACCAAATCCTATGATATAATGAGTTCAGAAGCACAGGAGAGCTTTAGAAGTTTCTGAACAGCAACCAAACTATTTACAAGTGCACTGGGACACAGAAGGTGGATATGTGCAAATATTTCATAGGTGATAACCAGTTGTTAAAAAAAATTATTTCACTGAATCGCTCGAGTGACAATAAAGGATGCTGTATAAAAAACAACTGATTTCTGAGAGATTTACCACCCGAAGCAGATTTAATCCACTGCATCTCGATTTATCAAGTCAGTTACATATAGACACTTCTGTTTGTAATCACACCAATATAATTGTGCAGAAGCAGTAGGCAAGATCTTCTTTACCTTCAGTTTGAACTCGAGTTCTGCCTTGTACTGGGTTGTCTCACACTCAATGGTTATCTTCCCACCCATTTCCAGGGTCGGTGTTCCATACAATAGCCCTACAACAAAGAATCAATGGTGCCAAAATTATGGTAGATACAGACTGAAAGTAATGCTAACTTAAGATGTCTCTGGCAGCTCGTGCATTGCACAAGGCCTATAATATAGAGAACGTAACCCCTTATCTACTGCAATGATATAAATATAGTCATTATTCAAAATATATAAAAAATATGTAGCAGTATGAGATCAGAGGGTGTATAAGATGTGTAAAAACATCATAATTTTTTTCCAAGGCTGTAAACTGTGCACAGCCTTTACCAGTGTAGTCAGGTTTAGGAAAGAATTGACCAATATCATTGTCTGAATGAATAACAAAATGACAGTGGGACAAAACACAATACAAGTGCACGCACATATACATAAATGCACAGAGCAGAAACACAAGCAACACAGCCCAACCAGTGTTTATGCTTTTTGCTTCCCACTGATAGTGTAAGTCTACTTTCTCTTTTTCCCTCATTCTGGTACAGGGGGCAGGGTTTCAGATTTCTGGATCATTCGGATCTCTTCTAGAAAGAGGACAGATCACACGTGAACCCGAGGGTGACCAATATCCTCGCGGGCAGGTTTTCTAGAGCTGTTAGGGAGGGTTTAAACTAATTTGGCAGGGGAATGGGAACCAGAGTGATAGGACTGAGGATGGAGCAGTTGGTAAACAACTAGATGCAGTGTGTAGTGAGACTGAGGAAGGACAGGCAGATGATAGGGCAAAATTGCAGTCAGTGGAATGAGCTGAAGTGTAACATAGGGGCAAAATTGAAAAGGCAATGAAAATAGGACTGAAGGTGTTATATACTAATCCACATAGTATACAGAATAAGGTAGATGATCTTGTAGCACAGCTAGAGATTGGCAGGTATAATGTTGTGGGTATCACTGACTTGTGCCTGAAAGAAGATCATGGTTGGGAGCTTAACATCCAAGGACAGACACTGAGTTGACAGGACAGGCAGGTAGGCAAAGGGGGTGGAGTGGCTCTATTAGTAAATGTGGTGATAGGCATGGGTGATTTCAATATTCAGGTAGTTTGGGAAAATTAGGTTAGGACTGGATTCAAAATGAGGGAATTTGTAGAATGCGTACGAGATAGCTTTTTAGAGCAGCTTGTGGTTGAGCCCACTTGGGGAATGGCAATTCTGGTTCGGGTGTTATATAATGACCCAAGTTTGATTAGGCAGCTTAAGGTAAAGGAAGCCTTTATACATAAGAACATAAGAAATAGGAGCAGGGGTAGGCCATCTGGCCCATCGAGCCTGCCCTGCCATTCAATAAGATCATGACTGATATGTTCATAAACTAGCTCCATCTACCTGCCTTTCCCCAATAACCCTTAATTCCCCTACTATGTAAAAATCTATCTAACTGTATCTTGTATATATTTAGTGAAGAAGCCTCAACTGCTTCCCTGGGCAGACAATTCCACAGATTCACCACTCTCTGGGAAAAACATTTTCTCCTCATCTCCATCCTAAATCTTCTCCCCTGAATCTTGAGGCAATGTCCCCTAGTTCTAGTCTCACCTACCAATGGAAACAACTTTCCTACTTCTATCTTATCTATCCCTTTCACAATTTTGTATGTTTCTATAAGAACCCTTCTCATTCTTCTGAATTCCAGAGAGTATAGTCCCAGGCAACTCAATCTCTCCTCATGGATTAACCCCTTCATCTCTGGAATCATCCTGGTGAACCTCCTCTGCACTGCCTCCAAAGCCAGTATATCCTTCCTCAAGTATGGAGGCGAGAACTGCACACAGTACTCCAGGTGTGGCCTCATCACTACCCTGTATAGTTGCAGCATAACCTTCCTGCTCTTGAGTTTGATCCCTCTAGCAATGAAGGCCAACATTCCATTTGCCTTCTTAATAACCTGTTGTACCTGCAAGCCAACTTTTTGTGATTCATAAACAAGCACTCCCAAGTCCCTCTGCACAACAGCATGCTGCAATCTTTCACCATTTAAATAATAATCTGCTCTTCTATTATTCCTTTCAAAGTGGACGATCTCGCATTTACCAATGTTGTATTCCATCTGCCAGACCTTGGCGCACTCACTTAACCTATCTATATCCCTCTGCAGACTCTCCACATCCTCTGTACAATTTGCTTTTCCACTCAGTTTATATTTTATTGTCGCCAAACAATTGATACTAGAACGTACAATCATCACAGCAATATTTGATTCTGCGCTTCACATTCCCTGGATTACAAATATTAAATATTAAAGATATTAAAAATGGGTAAAATGAGTAAATATTAAACATTTAAATTATAAATCATAAATAGAAAATAGAAAAATGGGAAGTAAGGTAGTGCAAAAAAACCCGAGAGGCAGGTCCGGATATTTGGAGGGTACAGCCCAGATCCGGCTCAGGATCCGTTCAGCAGTCTTATAACGGTTGGAAAGAAGCTGTTCCCAAATCTGGCCGTACAAGTCTTCAAGTTCCTGAACCTTCTCCTGGAGGGAAGAGGGATGAAAAGTCTGTTGGCTGGGTGGGTCGTGTCCTTGATTATCCTGGCAGCACTGCTCCGACAACGTGTGGTGTAAAGTGAGTCCACGGATGGAAGATTGGTTTGTGTGATGTTCTGTGCCGTGTTCACGATCTTCTGCAGCTTCTTTCGGTCTTGGACAGGACAACTTCCATACCAGGTTGTGATGCACCCTAGAAGAATGCTTTCTACGGTGCATCTATAAAAATTATTGAGGGTTTTAGAGGACAGGCTGAATTTCTTTAGTTTTCTCAGGAAGTAAAGGCGCTGTTGGGCCTTCTTGGCAGTGAACTCTGCTTGGTTGGACCAAATCAGGTCATTTGTGATATTGACCCCGAGGAACTTAAAGCTTTTGACCTGTTCCACTTGCGTACCACCGATGTAAATGGGGTCGTGCGGTGCGCTACTCCTTCTGAAGTCAACAACCAATTCCTTCGTCTTGCTGACATTAAGGGATAGGTTATTGCCTTTGCACCATGCCACCAGGTTCTAATTTCCTCTCTGTACTCAAACTCATCATTACCCAAGATACAGCCTACAATTGTTGTGTCATCAGCAAACTTATATATTGAGTTTGTTGGAAACTTGGCTACACAATCATGCTCAATATATAAGTTTGCTGATGACACAACAATTTAGTGTCATCAGCAAATTTTGCTATGCTACACTCAGTCCCCTCTTCCAAATCATCAATGTAAATGGTAAACAGCTGCAGGCCCAGCACTGAGCCCTGCGGCACCCCACTACCACAGACTGCCAACCAGAGAAACACCCATTTATACCAACTCTCTGCCTTCTATTGGTTAACCAATCCTCTATCCATGCCAATACACTCCCTCCAACTCCATGCATCCGTATCTTATTTATAATTCTCTTGTGCAGCACCTTATCGAACGCCTTCTGGAAATCCATGTATACGACATCCACCTCTTCCCCTCTATCCACTGCACCCATTATGTCCTCAAAGAACTCCAGTAAGTTTGTCAAACAGGACCCGCCCTTTCTGAATCCATGTTGTGTCTGTCTAATGGAACCCCTCCTTACTAAATGTTTCGCTATTTCTTCCTTAATGACAACTTCAAGCATCTTCCCGACTACAGATGTTAAGCTAACTGGCCTAAAGTTGCCCGTCTTTTGCCTACATCCTTTGTGATAGAATTTACACTGCAGTTTGAAAAGGAGAAGCTAAAATTGAATGTAGCAGTATTACAGTTGAGTAAAGGGAATTACAGGGGCATGAGAGAGGAACTGGCCAAAGTTGATTGAAAGGGGACACTAGCAGGGATGATGGTAGGACAGCAAAGTTTGGAGTTTCTGGAAGCAATTCAGAAGGTGCAGGAAATACACATCCCAAACATGAAGAAGTATTCTAAGGGGAGGATGAAGCAACTGTGGCTGACAAGGGAACTCAGCAACAGCATAAAAGCAAAAGAGAGGGCATATAATAGCAAACACTTGTGGAAGGGTAGAGGATTTGGAAGTTTGGAAAAACAACTAGTGGCAACTAAAAACAACCTTTAAGAGAGAAGAGATGAAATATGAAGGTAAGCTAGCCAATAATATCAAAGAGATACAAGAAGTTGTTCCAGGTATATAAAGAGTAAAAGAGAGACAAAAATGGATATTGGACCACTGGAAAATGATGCTGGAGAGGTGGTAATAGGGAACTTGAATATTGAAAGACCTAGACAGAGTGGATGTGGAGAGGATGTTTCCTATAGTGGGGGAGTCTCAGACCAGAGGACACAGCCTCAGAATAGAGGGACATCCATTTAGAACAGAGATGAGGAATTTTTTTAGCCAGTGGGTTGTGAATCTGTGGAATTCATTGCCACAGACAGCTGTGCAGGCCAAGTCAATGAGTATATTTAAAGTGGAGGTTGATAGGTTCTTGATTAATCAGGGCATCAAAGGTTATGAGGAGAAGGTAGAAGAATGGAGCTAAGAGGGACAATGAATTGGCCATGATGGAATGGCAGAACAGAGTCAATGGGTCGAATGGCCTAATTTTGCTCCTGTGACTTATAGTCTTTTTCTAGCTTCCCTTTGTGTGCATGTGAAGGAAACAATCAAAATGCACATAAACAATTTTATTTTTATAGTGCTCCTTCAAAAATTTATTTTGGAACACTTTACAAGTGAATAGCAAAAATAAATAGCAGATGACCCAAGTTAGCAATTTAAGAGCAAGGCCTTGTGGAGATAATTGAGAGTTAAGATAGAGGATCAAGACAGAAAATCTGAGTCTAGAATCTATAGACAATGTGGCTAAAGGAAACAACCCGTGATGGTACTAAAAGCGGGGGGGAAGAAGGTGCACCAGTAGTAGTTTTAGCTTATCCAAGTCTTTGTGTCAAAAAGATAGAGGAAATAGCTGGCAACAAGTGTATCACAAGATGTATTTCTTTATACTGTAAGTGAGCAATGGTCAACAAAAAGCTGTCAGAAAAAAAAAATGAAATCGAAAATGCTGCCAGAATGTTCTAAAGACTGTAATGGAAGCATATCATGGTTGACATTCAAGAAGAGCAACTTCAAGATCTCAGTCCTAGATAACACTGCTGACCCAAACTTAAAAAGGACAAAAATGCTCAGCAACAGATCTATACCTTTACAGTGCGCATATGGCATGGTGATGGTATAATCTTCGTTTCTAGTGAGAAACTGAAGTTGTGCTTGCCCGTCCAATATGGCAGAAAGTGAGTTCCCTGCGGGGGAGATAAAATAAATCTTGGATAAAGCAGCACTTAAGTCTGTATGATCTAAACTGAACCTCAACTGCAGTGAAACAATGCATCACACTGCAGCATTTTGTCAAGACCTTTACATAATTTAGTATCCTATTTGACAATAATATGCTCGAGCTTTCAAAACCTTCAAGTAAACAATCAATCAGAGTGGGAGCCTTTCGCTAGTGGTCATTGGAAGGTTTTACATTTGAGATCTGTGGTGTCAGCATCAGAGCATGAACATTAAAAATGAAAACAAATTAAATATGTTTCTACACTGGGAAAGAAAGTTTTCCATTTTATAGCACCTGTCACAACTTCTGGATATCTCCAATATAATTTATAGCCGACGAAGTAAAACTAAGTGGCCAAAATGTTCATCCCCATGTTCATAAGCATTACTGTAAATTAACTTTTCCCTCTTTTCTGTGATTGCCTACTAATAACTTGAATGCACTTCCAAGAGATAATTCCATAATTCCACGCTTTCTGACAGGACTAAGGTTTTGAGAATTGGAGCTATTTTAACATACCTTTTCTGATCTGCATTTCCTTAACGATCTACTCCTTTAATATCCTTACAGTCAATAATGAAAATAAGTTTTCCCCTATTGTGACTGAGACTGTTGCGTTCTGGTTAACCACTAATACCATCAACCACCCCTAATGCCTAGTAAGCACTCCAAGTAACCTGGCAAAGACGCCTTTCCCTAACCCTTCTCCCTTATGCTTCTTTCCTGCTATAAACTGGAATATTTTGATTGAGTATTGTGATTGCAAATACATTTCTTACCATAGAACTTGGAGCGGGCCAGGATAGAACCAGTGATACAGAAATTGTCCTTCCTGTTACTGATGTAAAAGGCAGAAACTGGAGGATGATGGGATACCTATGTCAGAGCAGAACATAGTAAGTCTGGAATTTCGTGACCAGTTGAAGATCTTTCCCTAATGCATGGTCACACACATAGCTAGCTCAAGCCCAACACTCCCTATCTTAAACCATGCAGCGCACCCACCTTCACCCCTACAGCACTTACCTTGTTATCTTTGTTCCTCTCTGCATCCATTTGATGTCCCCCCCTTTCTCTCTCTCTCTCATCGTTGCCTTACCAGCAACAATGCACATTTGGAACCACTTTGGACACTTTAGTTGCCTGTAATCTACTTGGCTTTATCCTTAACCACCTTTATTAAAAACATATATAAATGATGCTGTTTGAACAGATAACTCCTAACAACCTGTCCTGCATCGCTTTCAGAAAGGCAAGTCCTAATTGTGTGGTACTCCTCTCAGAGAAGATGTTTTATTGATTCAAATTACTTGACATTTTACCTTCCAGAAATTAATCAGTGTGATGGAAGTAAGAATAAGCAAAACTTTACAGTCATTCAAAATCAAGATATGCATCCACTTTACCCATACTTCACGGAGAAGAACGTAGCACATGTCAATATGACATGAGGTTTACCTGCTCTGCTATGTAGAAGGTACGGCTATCAGTTTTAGGATGGTACCAGTAGCAACGAAAGGTTTCTCCCAAGATTGGATTATACGGTTTCTTCAGACCCTGAAGTGAAGAAGAATGGAAATTAAGCTATCCGTTATGCCAATCTGCTAACTTTTACCTCAAATGGCTGCAAATTTGACTTAATTTTAAAGTCAGACTCTGCGTTGGAGATGATGTATTGACCACAAGTAAACCAGTGTTTGAATTTGATAACCGCAGTTAACAAATTATGAGGTAACCATTTTCTCTCCTAGGCCAGGTATACAGAGGCACTGGTGATTTGTTATAAAACACCTTAAAATGGCATAAAGGAAACAGCCTCTTTCTTAAATTCTGCCTGTTCTAAAGTAACAAAATTTATGTGTAGGTATAAATTAAATGGCCTTTCTCAGTAAAATGCTGAATTTAATTAACTGATTTATGTTGTAGCAATGAACAATGCTGGAATGCAAAATAACAAATTTGAGCACATCAACTTCACAACTGATTCATTCATTGTTTTACTGTTCCTGGGATTTCCTCAAAAAGGTCTTTTACTTCCACTTTTGAAACACTCACTTCCTAACTTAAACTCCCTGCTTCTAGAACTTAACGATTGTTTTATCTCTGGTTTTATTTACTCCAAGTTCCTCCCTTTCAATTCAAACTCAAGTCAAAATTTTTTGGCACATATATTGTACCATTTGGAGAGCTACAATTTGCGTATGAAAAGAAATCAGGTGGCTGTGACTCTTTATCCTATTGATCCATGAATTTCCAGGGCCGGCATCTCCACACAGTACTGTTGTTCTGGACCCCTATTCACTGGGAGTGTAACCTTGCGTCCTCCCCCCCAGTCCCTCTCTCTCCCCTGGTATTGCAATGTATATCACTAGCCTTACCTTTGGTTTTTTGTAAAAGCCAGATAGGTACCATCGCACCACCTGTTTCATGCGACTGTAGGCATTCTCTTCCAGAGCAGCTCTGGTGGAAGCAGAAAGATCAGTTATCAAAGTTTCAATTACAGTTGCATACAGTAGGTCAAGATTCAAATCGTTGGTCCGTCTCACAGATCTTCACCAATCTTGAAGAATTCAAATTATCTTCAGTGTTTTCAGTCATGGCTTAAAATATTTTGTGTCACATGTGAGCATTAGGCAACCAAGTTTTGAAGTGTTCTAAAGTGTTTAAAGGAAGTGGTTGAATTTAGAACCTTGATTTTTCTTACCAATGATGTTAAACTTCCAATGAACTAGTTAACTTTCAGAAAAATGAAACAAAAGAAATGCCAATATTAGGAGATAATTCTTTCCCATTTTAAGTTGGGTACAAATTTGTTTGGAAACCACGTAAAGTGTCACATGTGCGTGGTACTTTTTCAATTTTTCTTTGTATGGTGCATACAAGTAATTAGTGTGTGCGTCTTATAACAATTTGTGCACTTTGAGCAAGTCCAATTACATTTCTTCTCTGCATCAGGACATAATTATTTTGCTGTTTCAGTAATTTTGTGTATCTGCTGGACCCAAGTTGGCTTACGTCAAAACCCGCACCATTTCAAGGGGAGTCATTACACATCCTGGGTGCATAGAGTGAACATGGTAACCAGGTACAGCAACAAGCACACTAATTCTCAGATACTCTCCTTGTAATTCATATACTGGAAATGGAGATTTAAGGAAGAGATTGTGTATGCTTAGAGAATCAGTTTGCCTTTCTCAGTCTGAAGTAACAGATGGGGATAATTTCCAGAGAGATGAATGCCAATTTCAGTCCATTAGGGAACCGGTCCTCATATCAAAATGATTTAGTACATATGGCCCATGTACGACTGTTTGGATTACAGAAATTCACTCTTACAAAATGCACAAATCACTGTTCAAAAATTTGAGATATGGTCTAAAATTCATTCAGGGAATTTTTGAAAAATATTAAATAAACATTTATTTTTCCAATAGTATTTCTTGACACATGTGTAAATGACACTGTTTACAATATTCACGATATAGACCAGTGGTCCCCAACCACTGGGCCGCGGACCGATACATTGCCGTGAAGCATACAGTGCTGCAGCGGTAGCCGGGATGCATCCAGCACATCTTTAAGAAAAAAGCTGAAATAAGCAAGCTAATTAATTAGGTGCCACCCGTCACATGAATTTCGGCCCAGATCAGAGGCGTTTTCTCAGCAATCGCCTCTGATCTGGGCCAACATTTACGTGCCAGGCGGCACCTAATTAATTGGCTTGTTTATTTCGGCTTTTCTTTTAAAGATGTGCTGGGTGCATCCCGGCTACCGCTGCATCCCTGCATGCATCGCGGACCGGAGTTTGGGGACCACTGATATAGACTGTTTTCTAAGAATGCAAACCCCATAAAAAAAGGTTCACCTGAAAACCACAACTATGTATTTGAGCTCAACAAACAAATCAATAAAGTCCCTCTATCAACAATTACATCTATGTAGAGCACCAAACACTCCAGCAATGACCTAACCATGATCTCTATCAACCAGCATCCAACACACCATAAACAGAAGAATACCTGCACATGAATCTCTGTACTTTAGCATGTTTTCCAGACCTTGCGCGCGTGTGCGCGCACACACACACACACACACACACACACACACGCACACACACACACACACACACACACACACACAGATACTCTGGCTCCAGTGGTGTTTTATTTTATGCATTTATTCTTCCCTGCATTGACCTTTCTGCTTCCACAATGTAAATTACTCGCTTTCCACTAGTGGAGAGTGGTTGTTCATTGCCTTAGAGAATCGTTGCCCAGAAATATCGTCAAAATCATGCAAAAAGCAAGTTATGCATCAGAAGCAGATAGAATGATATTTCTTTTGGATTTGTTGGGGAAAATGGACCACGTTGTCCCAGGAACACCTGTTGTTGGCCATTCTCAAGATGGCCAATGCATCACCAGGCTTGGATGCCTATTCAGTAGATCAATTGCTCACCTTCATCTCTTCAGTTTTAGTACAATCCTTTCCTACAGTGCACCAATCCCATCCTCTACAAACCCTGAGCTAACTCTGCTGTTGTCCAGGTCTGTGGTCTGGATGTGCATTGATAGAGCCTATTTGCATGCCCCCCCCCCCCGCCCCCGGGACTCTTCTGTCCCTGAATCCTACCAGGTTGGTTTTGATTCTGCTGCCTCACAACCCCACAGTCTCTGCCACAATGATTTGGTGACTGCAGATTCCAGCTTGAGCCCCACTGATTACGTGGGACCCTGACCTTCCCGCCACTTTCCGATTTTGGTTTTGCTAATCCCTGATATATTGATCTTTTTTCCCCCAGAACCCCTTCCCACTCTCCATCCCTGCGTAGGTTTTGCTGGTATCCAGTCCACCCCCCGATGAACCCCAGTCCCAACTTTGCCTCTACACTGAAATTACTGCTCCTCATCACACATTCACTTTACTGATACCAACATCAGCCCCTGCATTGCCTTGGTGTTTCTCCAGCTCCTAACACTGATCCTGCTAGTCCATAATCCCAACTCCAACGATCCCATGTGCTGCTCCCCCAATCCCACCTTCTCTGCCCCAGCAGAAGGGGACTTGATCCCTTTTCCTTACATTGAATTCTGCTCGTTCCCAATCCCTTCCTCTCAGCACGACACGGCTACTCCTCATTCCACTCGTTACCGCCCTGCCCCGCCCTAACTTCTCAATTGTTACTGCCTGATTCTTCCGTCAAAACCCATCATAAATCCCCGTCCTCAATGAATGTCTCTACCCCTCTCACACTCCACATGGCAAATTAGTTCTGATGCCTCCAGCTTCAAAATATGTTATAAAAGTGTACAAACTGGCATATTATTTATTCCAGAACTATGCAGCTCCTAGTCAGTTGGCCATCATGCTCCAATGATGAGCCCACCAAAGAAACACCAGGATTTCCAGACATGTTTCTCATATGGTGCCTTTGAAAGCATCAGCACATCTCAAAACACTTTACATCAAAGATGGTCACTGTTACTACAAATCCAATCTGTGGAATTCCACTCTCTTCCAAAAAAATAGCCAACAGTAACACAGCATATCAGGTGACCGATAAAAATGTATGTGACAGGTGTGGATTCTTGAAAGCATTCTCCCTTCTGCTTGAATGGTTTCGATGCTTTCTAAAAGCTTTGCCTAAGGCCAAATTCACCACTTTATACTCACTTCATTTCACATTATAGATTAACTTATAATATGGAAGGCAGTTATTTAGCCCCCCCCCGCACTGTGTTGGCGCATGGCCAAGTAGTTAAGGCGTTGGTCTAGTGATCTGAAGGTCGCTAGTTCGAGCCTCAGCTGAGGCAGCGTGTTGTGTCCTTGAGCAAGGCACTTAACCACACATTGCTCTGCAACGACACCGGTGCCAAGCTGTATCGGCCCTGGTGCCCTTCCCTTGGACAACATTGGTGTCGTGGAGAGGGGAGACTTGCAGCATGGGCAATTGCTGGTCTTCCATACAACCTTGTCCAGGCCTGCGCCCTGGAAACCTTCCAAGGCGCAAATCCGTAGTCTCACGAGACTAATGGATGCCTATATTTAGCCCACTCAGTTTATACTGGGGTTCCACACAATCGTATCGATCCCATTCCCCTACATAATTTCCCTGTGACCTATTCTTCCTCACATCCTCCCTGATTCTCCTCTCAGCCACCTACTCGACAGGAATTTACTGAAGACAAATAAACTGCCAACCAGCATGCCTGGGAGAACATGCAAACTCCATGTAGATCAAAATTGAAACCAGGTTGCTGGAACGGTGAGACAGCAGCACCACCTGTATTATCCACGCTGCTTTGTTTGCAGAAGTTATGGTAGCTGTTAGAGATCATCATGTTGGATATATCATCTGAGAATTCATTTATTGAGACAGATGGCTGTTGCAGCAATGTCTGCTAAAACCCATTATACAGGAATTAATGGATCTTATTCCCTGTGCACTGTGGTTAATGCTTCCTTTTTAAATTTCAATTACTAAGCATGTAGCTACTCATAAATACTGACTTGCTCAGAAACAATTCCAATGCAGATGGTTTAAAAATCCATGTGTGAAGGCTATTTTTGGCAACTGGATGCCTTTGATAGTACCACTGTTAACTGTCTCATGAACGTAATGTCCCTGGAGAACCTTGCTATCAAGGGACAGACCACTGCAGTCTTCCACTCAACTTAATAGAATCAACTGCATTTTCAGGTTCATCCTTACATGATGCACCATGTACTTCAACATATAATGCTTGAATGAGTTATCCAAGCAGCTCTTAAATTATGATAAATCAACAACAAAGTGTCAACACAAGTCTGCTCACATACGGAAGCTGCAAATGACTTCCGAGTACAACATCACCTGGAAGAGTTGATGCTCTGCGACTGAGATTGTTAATGCTCATACAGAATTAGAGAAACGCTGCATACGGGAAATCAGAGGTGACTTACTGGGAGAGGAGGTCTGAGTGGAAGTAGTAGTCAGACAACTTGTCTAGAAATGAGCGAGGCTCCAGGATAAAAGTTGGTAGGACCACTCGAGAGAGGTCCATTCCAGGTCGGAGCTGCTTCAGCACGGTCCACATCAGACTCTTGTTTTCCTCAGTCACTGCTTCAGTCTCAGTACTTTCATTAATCTAAAGATCAAAGAGAAAAAGTTTAAAATTACCATCAGTAATATATGGATTTTTTCCTCCTTAGTATCAATGGGACCAACTTCATCATTATACTCGATTAGAAAGACTACCGAAATTCATTGTTTACAAGAGGTAACTTCAACTCCTGTCTTATTACCGTCATGGAGGCGGAAATCTATATCCTTAATCGAAGCAGGAGATTAGCAGTTTGCAAAGGTCAACAACCAGTTAACGATAATATTTTTAGGAAAAAAACTATGCAATTTTTAATTTAAATTAAGCAAATGACTCTATTCAATGAACCTTACCTCTTCAAACTCCTCTGAACTTTCTGCCAGGTAAGTTGATGCCACTAAATCTTTCATGGCCATTTCTTCTTGGATTTCAGACAGATCTGTGTCACTTTCCTCACTCCTGCTGCTCTTGTCGTTTGTGCTGTTCTCTAGATCTTCCAGATGAGAGTCACTCTCTTGGTTTGTTTTGTAGGAGTATATATCAGCATCTTTGTAGTAATCCTGATTTACAAATTCAACATCACTTAAACATAAAATGAGAAAAAAGAGAAAAGTTAAAAGAAATGCAAACCTTCACAAATGTGATTCAGTAAGGCTTTTAAAAGAGGGAGTTATAACATTTAAGTTGAGAAAGGATGATTTTAATGGCTAAACCAATGTTTAATATCAAACCCCAAACAACTCTTGATAGTGGTGATAAACCAACATCTTGGGCTGCTGCAGTCTTTTAGTGAAGATGCATCTACACAGTGTTGTTATTTTATGAGATCCAGGATTTAGACCAGTGAAAATTAAGGCATTTCCATGTCAGAATGGTATGCAATTTAGAGGGGAACTTGCAAGGTAGTAGTATCTATATGTGCCTTCCCTGCTTTTCTAGGTTGGAGAGGTCATAGCTCTGTGAGATGATGTGGAAGAAACCTTAGCTAGTTGCTGCCATGCACTGTAGTAAATAAATCTTCTATCCTTTCAGTCTGTACCATGGGGAGAGAATGGAGAACACAATGTCTCATCTTAGAAGAGTATATGCAAGTGGGGAGTATTCCATCACATCCTGACATACGGATTACAAAAAGCTGTGAGGAGCCAGATGGGGAACCACACAGTACAGAGTTTGGCCTGTTTTTGTAACCATTGATGCTTCTGATGAATGATGAATACAGTAAATTGATGGTAGGAGATTTGGTAATGGAAATAATGTTGAATATCTCCATGATAGTGGTTCAGTTCTCTCAAATTACAGATGACTGCTACCTGGCATACAGTGGCACGCGAAAGTTTGGGCACTCCATGTCAAAATTTCTGTTACTGTGAATAGTTAAATGAGTAGAAGATGAATTGATCTCCAAAAGTCATAAAGTTAAAGATAAAACATTCTTTTCAACATTTTAAGCAAGATTAGTGTATTACTTTTGTTTTGTACAATTTTAGAGTGAAAAAAAGGAAAGGAGCACCATGCAAAAGTACAGGCACCCCAAGAGATTTGAGCTCTCGGATAATTTTTACCAGGGTCTCAGACCTTAGTTAGCTTGTTAGGGCTATGGCTTGTTCACAGTCATCGTTAGGAAAGGCCAGGTGATGCAAATTTCAAAGCTTTATAAATACCCTGACTCCTCAAACCTTGTCCCAATGATTAGCATCAATGGGATCCTCCAAGCAGCTGCCTAGCACTCTGAAAATTAAAATAAATGATGCCCACAAAGCAGGAGAAGGCTATAAGAAGATAGCAAAGCGTTTTCAGGTAGCTGGTTCTTCAGTTCGTAATGTAATTAAGAAATGGCAGTTAACAGGAATGGTGGAGGTCAAGTTGAGGTCTGGAAGACCAAGGAAACTTTCCAAGAGAACTGCTCATAGGATTGCTAGAAAGGCAAATCAAAACCCCCATTTGACTGCAAAAGACCTTCAGGAAGATTTAGCAGACTCTGGAGTGGTGGTGCACTGTCCTACTGTGCAGCGACACCTGCACAAATGTGACCTTCATGGAAGAGTCATCAGAAGAAAACCTTTTCTGCGTCCTCACCACAAAATTCAGTGTCATAAGTTTGCAAAGGAACATCCAAACAAGCCTCACACATAAAAGTTGCTGGTGAACGCAGCAGGCCAGGCAGCATCTCTAGGAAGAGGTACAGTCGACGTTTCAGGCCTAGACCCTTCGTCAGGACTAACTGAAGGAAGAGTGAGTAAGGGATTTGAAAGTTGGAGGGGGAGGGGAGATCCAAAATGATAGGAGAAGACAGGAGGGGGAGGGATGGAGCCAAGAGCTGGACAGGTGATTGGCAAAAGGGGATACAAGAGGATCATGGGACAGGAGGTCCGGGAAGAAAGGCGGGGGGGGGAACCCAGAGGATGGGCAAGGGATATATTCAGACGGACAGAGGGAGAAAAAGGAGAGTGATAGAAAGAATGTGTGTATAAAAGTAAGTAACAGATGGGGTACGAGGGGGAGGTGGGGCATTAGCGGAAGTTAGAGAAGTCGATGTTCATGCCATCAGGTTGGAGGCTACCCAGACGGAATATAAGGTGTTGTTCCTCCAATCTGAGTGTGGCTTCATCTTTACAGTAGAGGAGGCCGTGGATAGACACGTCAGAATGGGAATGGGATGTGGAATTAAAATGTGTGGCCACTGGGAGATCCTGCTTTCTCTGGCGGACAGAGCGTAGGTGTTCAGCAAAGCGGTCTCCCAGTCTGCGTCGGGTCTCGCCAATACATAAAAGGCCACATCGGGAGCACCGGACGCAGTATATCACCCCAGCCGACTCACAGGTGAAGTGTTGCCTCACCTGGAAGGACTGTTTGGGGCCCTGAATGGTGGTAAGGGAAGAAGTGTAAGGGCATGTGTAGCACTTGTTCCGCTTACATGGATAAGTGCCAGGAGGGAGATCAGTGGGGAGGGATGGGAGGGACGAATGGACAAGGGAGTCGCGTAGGGAGCGATCCCTGTGGAATGCAGAGGTGGGGGGAGGGAAAGGGACCCATCCTCTGGATCCGCCCCCCCCCGCCCTCCTTGTCTTTATTCCCGGACCTCCTGTCCCATGATCCTCTCGTATCCCTTTTGCCTATCACCTGTCCAGCTCTTGGCTCCATCCCTCCCCCTCCTGTCTTCTCCTATCATTTTGGATCTCCCCCTCCCCCTCCAACTTTCAAATCCCTTACTCACTCTTCCTTCAGTTAGTCCTGACGAAGGGTCTCGGCCTGAAACGTCGACTGCACCTCTTCCTAGAGATGCTGCCTGGCCTGCTGCGTTCACCAGCAACTTTTATGTGTGTTGCTTGAATTTCCAGCATCTGCAGAATTCTTGTTGTTTGCGTATCTAAACAAGCCTGATGCATTTTGGAAACAAATCCTGTGGACGATGAAGTTAAAATAGAACTTTTTGGCCGCAATGAGCAAAGGTATGTTTGGAGAAAAAAGGGTGCAGAATTTCCACTTCTCCAACTGTTAAGCACGGGGGTGGATCGATCATGCTTTGGGCTTGTGTTGCAGCCAGTGGCACAGGGAACATTTCACTGGTAGAGGGAAGAATGAATTCAATTAAATACCAGCAAATTCTGGAAGCAAACATCACGTCATCTGTAAAAAAAAGCTGAAGATGAAAAGAGGATGGCTTCTACAACACGATAATGATCCTAAACACACCTCAAGATCCACGATGGACTACCTGAAAAGGCACAAGCTGAAGGTTTTGCCATGGCCCTCACAGTCCCCTGACTTAAACATCATTGAAAATCTGTGGATAGACCTCAAAAGAGCAGTGCATGCAAGATGGCCCAAGAATCTCACAGAACTAGAAGCCTTTTGCAAGGAAGAATGGGTGAAAATCCCCCAAACAAGAATTGAAAGACTACTGGCTGGCTACAGAAAGCGTTTACAAGTTGTGATACTTGCCAAAGGGGGTGTTATTAAGTACTGACCATGCAAGGTGCCCAAACTTTTGCTTCGGGCCCTTTTCCTTTTTTGTTATTTTGAAACTGTAAAAGATGGAAATAAAAAAAAGTAGTCTTGCTTAAAATATTAAAGAAACGTGTCACCTATGCCTTTTGGAAATCAGGCCATCTTTTACTCACCTAGCTATACACAGTAACAGAAATTTTGACCTGGATGCCCAAACTTTTTCATGCCACTGTATGAGAGACACAAATGATTTTTCTGCTAATTCACAGTTCATGTCAGAATGTCATCCGCGTATTGCTGTACGCAGGTTTGGACTGCTTCACTTTCTGAGGAGATGTGAAAGGAACTGAGCGCTGTTCAATCAACATCAAACATCCCACTTTCCACCTCATGACGCTCATTGATGAAGCAGCTGAAGATGGTCGGAGCTTGGTAACAGCACAATAGAACGTTCTCAGCAAGGTTTGTGGGTGTAGACAACTGATTTTCAACCATCAGCAACTATTCTGTACAGCATGGAAGCTGCGACACTTGCCAAAAAGGTATTAAGAAAATGGATGGGTGGAGATGTTAATGTGGTGCTGGATAGAATATGGGATTTTGTAACCGAGAAGCAGAATAATGAGGATGCCAACTCTGTATCACTCCGATTCAGCCAATGCACAGACAGGAGGATGTAATGAAGCAAAAACACAGCAATATTACTGACTTCCCAGTACTCAGCCGCAAAAAGAACATTCCTGTCTAATGTCAGACGATGTGTGCTTGACACTGCAGAGATGATAAGGCAGTGCTATTATTGAACTGTATAGTTAAAGCACAGAATGAAATATTGTCCCTTCCTGTCAATGCTGGGCATTTTTTTCAGTGCAAGTTATTCTAATATCACAGTAGTTTTCATAAGGCACCAAAGGACAGCATGTAACTGAGGAAAAGATGGGTGCCCAGTCAGGAACAGGAGAGAAGCAAACTGCCAGAGATGTACATACAGTGTAGGAGAGTTGGGAGTGGAACCATGCAATGGAACCGAATAACTGGATTGATAGTGCACCAGAAAAATATAATTGATCGCATTAAACACTGTGGAAAAGTAACAGAGTTTCACAGCTGCACCTCATGGGATATTGTTTGTATCTTTAACCGGAACTGGTTCATTGTCTGAAGGGCAGAGATATGATTGAAGATGTAAAAGATTCTGCGGCTGCTGGAAATCTTGAGTAACACAAGAACAATGCTCGAGGAACTCAGCAGGCAAAATGCTAGAGCAAAGCAGTAAGGTGGGAAATAAATAGCTGATAGTTTGGGATGAGACCCTTCATCAGGACTGGTTGAAGGCTTAGGACTTTGAAAGGTAGACCAAATTAAAACAAAATGTATCAGAGCACACAAACAGGCCCTTTGATCCACCATGTCCGTGCTGAACATCAAGTACCAGGCTGCACCAATCCCAATTTTCAGCAAACTATTTGTAGACTTCTATGTTCCATTTTGTTATGGAACTGTTCTTTTCAACTTTTACCTTTGTAGTGCCTTTTACAAAGTGATACTTGAAGACTATTGAGATGGCTGTTTTAGATGCCAGAACGCACTGAGTAACCCTATGGTTACGTTTAGGAGTGTGCATTCTGTATACATTGCCCTTGGTGTTCTCAATTTGTCCATTAACACAAACTCCAGATGTAATGTATTTAATTCTAGGCACTTGTTTTAAGAGGAAGAACTGGAACATGCATTAATGTGTTGAAATCTCTGGTTAACCCACCAATTGGACCCCATGGTTGGTGGCATACACCAGTCACATTTAAATATCTGATGCTATCTACATAAGACACAAGAACAGAATTAAGTCATTGAGTATGCTTGACCATTTGGTCATGTCTGGATTATTTTCCTTCTCAACACCATTCTTCTGTCTTCTCCCTGTGACCTTTAACACTCACTAATCAAGAATCTAGCAACCTCTGCTGTAAATGACTTGGCCTCCACAGCTGTCTGTGGCAATGAATTCCACAGATTCAGCACCCTCTGGCTAATGAAATTTCTTCTTATCTCCATTCTAAAGAGGCATCCTTCTATTTGGAGGCTGTGCCCTCTGGTCCTAGACTCCCCCACTATTGGAAACATCCTTTCCACTCTGTCTAGGACTTTCAATATTTGATAGGTTTTAATGAGACTCCCCCCCTACCTCATTCTTCTAAACTCCGGTGGGTACAGGCACTGGAGTACAGAGCCATCAAACATTCCTCATGCAATTTCCTTTTCATTCCTGGGATCATTCTTGCAAAATTCCTCTGACCCCCGCCCCCCCCACCTCAAATGCCACCATCTCCTTTCTTAGGTATGGGATCTAAAAATCCTCACAAACTCCAAGTGACCATACACTCTCCTACAATGTATTCCCTTTCCCACTAATTGCCCATTTTCCTAATCTGTCTAAGTCCTTCTGCAGCATAGATATACAAGCCTTTTCA
This sequence comes from Mobula birostris, assembly GCF_030028105.1. Lineage (NCBI taxonomy): Eukaryota > Metazoa > Chordata > Chondrichthyes > Myliobatiformes > Myliobatidae > Mobula > Mobula birostris. The sequence goes on along the minus strand of NC_092380.1, from coordinate 60,439,033 downwards.
ATGCCGATTACTGGCATTGCCAGCAGATTCTCATACTTGAGGTGGCTGAATGGATTCTTGGGAAAGCATACTTCCTTCCTGTCCCATCTTTCAGCTTATTCACTTCCTGAGTTTCTGCGAAATATGTCTAGAGGAGAGCACTTCATCTGTGTACCTACTGGGAGAGCTCCTGATGCGTTGGACTGAAGCCTTGTATCAGACCAGATAGTCCTGGGTGAGTTGCATCAACTGAGCTGTTCAGATAACCATCCTTGCCGTCCTTAATTGTGCCACGTTTGAGAAGACTTGAACATCGCAGAGCTAATTCGAGAGCATCCATCCAACATCGACCTGACAACCAAGAATCAGAAGCCAGTGAATATACATGAATAATATATGCAGGAATACAAATCAGGAAGTGAACCAGTTATTATTATTTGTGAGAAATATACAAAGAAATACAGATCCAACTGGAAATTGGAATAGTACATTAACTAATCAGCTGAAAGTTATACATCTCCAGAAGATGGGCACAAGGAAATTATTGATTCCAAGGGATTTATCAATTTCAGGTAAGCTTTTTTCTCTAATATTGTTTTCCTGTTTTAACTATTAGTTCTGGCCATTGATTCATTATTTGTTTTCCTGCAATGTTAATATTCATTATTCCCTACCACTAATTTTAATAACTACAAACTAACCCATTTCTGTCATTTCTTAAAAAAGACATCACTACTGACTGTTCTTGTCCTTCTTATTAAGATCTCAGTATACTCTAGACTGGTGACATTTATAGCTTTCCCAATCTCCTAGTCTATGCACTTTTGGATGTTCTTATACTTTACATTGCTTCACATCTATTACGTTAATAACACATCCTTGACTTGGACTTGGATCAATAGACACATTTTTGGAGAAAAAATTGGAAGTAGGTGATGAGAAAAAGGTAATTTCGACAGTATACCATTATTACATAAAGTCAATGATCCAAGTGGTTTCTTCACCATACTGTTGTGTGGATCCAATGAGTATGTATAAGCATTGATTAGACCTTTGAACACTCTAAAGATGTAATTCCCAGCAAAACAACCTTCAATAATGCATTCCCAGATTTCTTAGAGTTGCACAACATCATCATTCCAGAGTATATAGTTTCCTTTCCAACATTTCTCAGATAGAAGCAGCCAAGACATAATCTCACCGTCGGACTCAGAGGCAGCTCGAAAGATCAGATAACTACTGGGTAGAGGCTGTGTTATCGATCCCACATTCTCACCTTTTGGACCCTGGGAAAACAATGCCATTATGTTAGAGGGAAAAGAAGTTCAGCGACATTTTGTAATAGGCTGCCACAGACATTAGGTGGCATTGAAACTTCTCAAGGCAAGGAGTTTGCACATTGTTAGAAGCATAATTTCTTTCAGAGTACATATTCCATCTGCGAATGTCTGATTTTTTTTTTCTTAACAGTGGCATTTGACTGTCTTCTGGACAGTTCTTGCAAACCAAGCTGATAATGTTTGCTATGCGGATTTGTTGAGCCTGTGTTATGACATATAATCTTAAAAACATTTGCTTATTGATAGGCTTGTGTGTAGTATGTTTCATACACCACTGCACACGCCTCACCCATAGGCTCTCCCCTGCCTCAGTTTGGTTCTGCCATTCACCTCTCTGGTAGCCCTTTATGTTCCTGCTCATCTCCCTCTGCTTCCATCCTTCACCATCACTTCAGCATCCTTCAGTTCTCTCTATCCTACCTTGCTCCCTCTGCTGTCACCTATTTTTCTATTTGGCTGCCTCCATTCATCATGCTTTTGACACTGCCTCCCATCTCCATTCCTCCTCTGCTCCCCTACCTGACATCTTTTACACCTCTCCTCAGTCCACTAATCACCTTGGATTCCTTTCTTACCAGTCTCCTTCTCCTCTTTATACAGACCATCTCGCCCCTCCACATCCAGGGGTTTCAACCCAAAACATCAACAATTCCTTTCCTCTCCCAGCTGCTGCTCGACATGCTGAGTTCCTTCAGCCGGCTGCTTACTGCTCCTGACTCCAGTATCTGCAGTCTCTTGTATCTCCAGTTTATGCATAACAGAGGAGGAAGTAGTAATGGAGTAAATAGTAAGTAATTCCCACAATTATTTTAAATCCCAAAGCACAGGCATATTGACGCCATTTCCACAGTTGGTTTTCCCTAAGTAGCAGAAGTCTGGAGCTAAATTAAGAATTTTCATAAAATTGAACAGACTTTGATGTTTAATTTATGTGGCCACTACACCAGCTCTGTCTGTACCACTTTCTGTTTGGATATTTTACAAATTCTGGAGTCCAGGACCACAGGCCACAGTTTAAGAATAAGACCATTTAGAACGGAGTTGAGGAAAAACTTTTTCACCCAGAGAGTTGTGGATCTGTGGAATGCTCTGCCTCAGAAGGCAGTGAAGGCCAATTCTCTGGATGCTTTCAAGAAAGAGTTAGATAGAGCTCTTAAAGATAGTGGAGTCAAGAGATATGGAGAGAATGCAGGAATGGGGTACTGATTGTGGATGATCAGCCATGATCACAGTGAATGGCGGTGCTGGCTCAAAGGGCCGAATAGCCTACTCCTGCACCTATTGTCCATTATCTATGCAATTTATTCCTTCTAGCCAACTACCAGAGATCAATTTTCACATTAAGCCTGATTAAAAATTAATAAATTTGGGCATTTATAAGTTTGATTCCCGTACATACCATTGATAGAACTGAAGCATTATCATTGACAATAGCCATTTTAGGACAGCAATGTTACATGAACTGCCATACTTTAAATCTTTTTCTTCCAACATTGCTGTGGAGTTTTGTTTACTCCAGTATCTAAAATGGCCATGGTGTCCAACACCATTTGTGGTTAATGAAGAAAAGATAAGGATGATATAAAATATATAATATAAAAAGTATATACTTGAAGTAAAGAGGGTGGCAAATCCGAAGATTGGACAGAGTAAAAGAATTCTTTTCTCTTTGATATACTAGACACAAATTACCTTCATTGCCCAAATGGACTGATCCAGAGGATGGAACAGTTTGAAGCAGAAGCCATCTTTTTTGGAGGGTCTTTCAATGAGCTCACATGTGTTGAGAAGGATGGTTCCTACCCACTGGCCATTGCTGGGTGTTTTGTAAATTAACAGCACCCCTGGTTTGAGCACACACCAGAACTTGGTCCAGCTCTTCAGAGTACCACGGATCTGCAATACAGATGAATCATGGTTCTTTTATCAGCACAGTGACTATAAAATATTGAATATGATTCACTGAACAAAACAATTTTATCAAACCACTACCTCTGCAAAAGTTCCATAACTAATCCTGTGTGCTTGCCAAAAAGAACTAGTAAAATATCTAAATTTGACTTGAATTCCTGGTAACCTGAATACAATATAATTATGGGTGATCTTTCTTGTTTGGCCCCAAAATATGATGAAAGCAAAGAATAGAATTTATCCAAGTTCAAGTTTAATTATCATTCAACCAAATTAGCCAGAAAAAGCGGCTCACCTGAGGACTGGGAGAAATTCAGAGTCCAGCAGAGGAGGACAAAGGGCTTAATTAGGAAAGGGAAAAAAGGCTATGAGAGAAAACTGGCAGGGAACATAAAAACTGACTGTAAAAGCTTTTATAGATATGTGAAAAGAAAAAGATTGGTTAAGACAAATGTAGGTCCCCTGCAGACAGAAACAGGTGAATTGATTATGGGGAACAAGGACATGGCAGACCAATTGAATAACAACTTTGGTTCTGTCTTCACTAAGGAGGACATAAATAATCTTCTGGAAATAGTAGGGGGCAGAAGGTCTAGTGAGATGGAGGAACTGAGGGAAATACATGTTAGTAGGGAAGTGGTGTTAGGTAAATTGAAGGGATTAAAGGCAGATAAATCCCCAGAGCCAGATGGTCTGCATCCCAGAGTGCTTAAGGAAGTAGCCCAAGAAATAGTGGATGCATTAGTGATAATTTTTCAAAACTCTTTAGATTCTGGACTAGTTCCTGAGGATTGGAGGGTGGCTAATGTAACCTCACTTTTTAAAAACGGAGGGAGAGAGAAACCGGGGAATTATAGACCGGTTAGCCTGACATCGGTGGTGGGGAAAATGCTAGAGACAGTTATCAAAGATGTGATGACAGCACATTTGGAAAGCGGTGAAATCATCGGACAAAGTCAGCATGGATTTGTGAAAGGAAAATCATGTCTGACGAATCTCATAGAATTTTTTGAGGATGTAACTAGTAGAGTGGATAGGGGATTTTGTGTACCAAAGGAGACAGTAGTTGTTCATGATTTGCTTGCGTATGCATAAAGTGTTACAGGACCAGCTTTCAAAGATATAGCAAGTAGTCTTAATGAAAAAAATCTTTGTGAGTTGATGATTGTTGACGATGAAACACCTGTTGTGCATCACCTTACGGACTCAGAGATTATAGACAGTGTTCTGAATGCTGATTAAAACACTGCAAGTAATGAAGATGGCAGCAATGATGATGAAACTGAAAGTTACCAATGATGAGTTAATCGAGTTGTTGGGTGATTTGATCAAAGGGTTAGAGAAATGTACCTTCATGACAGAACAAGAGCTAATGAATTTTTATTTGATGCAAGAAAAATTTCACATGGAGAGATCAAAGCACATGAAGTAACTTCACCTGGGTGAAATGTTTAAAAAGATAACATTCTTTATAAGTACAGTAATTAATAAATTTACATTTAATTTTTTTAAATTAATAATCCTTTATAAGCTTCTGCAGTCCATTTTTGCCATTATTATTATGTGACCTCCTTTAATCTGGCAAAAACATTAATCTGGCAAGGCTCAGGAACCAAGAGTACTGGAAAATCGGTGGTCAACCAGTGTATACAGTGTGCAGTGTGTGTGTGTATGTGTATATATATATATATATATATATATATATATATATATATATATATATATATAGTGCAAAAAACAGAAATAATAATAGCAGTAAGTCTATATATATGTAGTTAAATTTAAAATAATTGTGCAAACATAGAAATAATATAAAAAGTGAGGTTATGTTCATGGGCTCAATGTCCATTTTGAAATCGGATGGCAGAGGGCAAGAAACTGTTCCTGAATTGTTGAGTCTGCACCTTCAGGCTTCTGTACCTCCTTCCTGATGGTAACAATGAGAAGAGGGCATGCCCCGGGTGATGAGAGTTCTTAATAATGGACGTCACCTTTCTGAGACACCACTCCTGGAAGATGTCTTGGATACTACAGAGGCTGGCACCCATGATGGAGCTGACTAACTTTACAACTCTCTGCAGCTTCTTTCGAACCTGTGCGGTAGCAACCCTACCACCCGGCCCCCCCCCCCCCCCGCCCCCATACCAGACAGTGATACAACCTGTCAGAATGATCTCCACAGTACTTCTGTAGATGTTTTTGAGTGTTTTAGATGACAAAATATATATCCTGAAACTCCTAATGAGATATAGCTGCTGTCTTGTCTTCTTTACAGTTTTACAGGTATTAAAGACGTTGAACAGGAAAGGTTACAATTATATTAAATGATATGATCTTAAAAAACATTGCCTAGGCCTGGCGTCCACGGACGCCTTACTTAATGATATCGGTCCATGGAATAAAAAAGTTTAGAAACCCCTGGCCTAGACTGTGCTTTTGAAGGAGTGAATACACATGGTCCAAGTTAACTGTGAATTGATTGTTAAATTGTTTATCAACAGTTTACCTGAATATATTTAACTAGCTTCTGTGTATATTACCAGCCATTGTTTGGATTCACAATCAATTAACATCAATGTGCTAGATTAGAACACCAACAGGATTATGTGATTTACCTTCAGCCAGTCCTCCATTACCACCACGGCAGGGTCTTTTAAAGCACTGAACATCTCCTTACTGGCTCTCTTCTTCTCCTGTCTGTAATTTTTCTTCTGAACCTATTTAAAATACAGAATTATTCTGACTGGCAAATGAAGCACTGAACAATACACTCAGAATCAGGTTTATCATCACTGACATATGTTGTGATATTTGTGCCCCCATACCCGGCTGTGATGTAACCAATCAAAATGCTCTCCACCGTACATCTGTACAAATTTGTTGAGTCTCTTTGGTGCAGACCAAGTCTCCTACAGGCATGCCTTCTTCATGATCATATCAATGTGTTGGACCCAAGATATTTGAGCTGATGATGCACAGGAACTTGAAGCTCTTCACCCGGTCCACCACTGGCCTTTCAATGAGAGCTGGTGTGGGTTCTCCTAACTCTCCCTTCCTTAAGTCCACAGTCAATCCCTTGGTCTTGCTAATGTTGAGTGGAAGGTTGTTATCGCGACACCACTCTGTCTCACTTCTGTACGCTTCCTTGTCACCATTTGAGATTCTGCCAACAGCAGTGGGTTACTGGCAAATTGATAGATGGTGTTTGAGCTGTGCCTAGCCACACAGTCAGGAGTGTAGAGAGAGTAGAACAGCGGGCTAGGCAGGTATCTGTGTGGATTGTCAGAGGAGGAGGAGATATTATTACAGATCCACACTGATACTCAATATAAAGAGATAATGGGAAACATTTGATGAGTGAATATTGTAACAGTATCTAATAATAAATAATGGGGCTGCATGAATAAAATTATAAAATTATAACTGTATTCTTAATGCAATGCCTTACATAAAACATTTAGTGTTCTGGAGATAATCTACAGCATCCTACTTACAAGGTGCACAAACTCAACAGCAAATCTGTCCGGCGAAAGGTGCCACAATTAACAAATGAGATGAATGACTGGTTAAGATATCTTCGGGTAAGAGGAGATACCAGGAAAATTGTTCTCTTACAAGTGGATATTTTATAGCCATCTGAACAGGCAGACCGCATTTTCTCATCTGAATAATAATGGCTGAAAATAAGACACTACTTTAGTATTGCAATGAAGGAAAAGCCCAGGTTTTATGGTCAAGCCCTGGTGAAGAACTTCCTGCTTCAATTGACATTTACATTTTCAAGTGATTCTAGAGCTCAAAAAATAGTCATCGTCAGTTGAGAAAAAATGTGAAAAATTGAGGGAGTTTTTCTATCCACAAGTGAAACTCCATGCGAACTTCTGGTTGAGCTCCTGGTGGAGTTCATTTACCTGTGTAATTGCTGACAAAGTCAACAAACTGTAGCTCTGAATATATTTAGGAAAGTTACTGAAATTATCTACCACTTTAAATCTATACCGTGCCAGGGTTGAACCTGACCCAAGAACTGCTTCTCTATTTATCTGAAGTAGAGGGAATAGTTTCCACAGACTGAAATGGTTAATTAAGACTTATTTTAATTGTATTAAAGTGTAAGTATTTGTGAGTGATTCAGGTTTTTAAATTAAAACATCTTAAATTTTAACTTCAAAATATTTTATTAGTTATTACTTAGAAACAATTAGGGTATTTGCAAGGGTTGAGCATTTTAGGTGAAGAACACAGTTTAGGGAGCAGTGGATGAGTTTCTTAGATTCTTTGTGGACATGCCCCATTCTGGCCCCACTCCAGCCATGATGCCCTTACACCACAGAAAGCTTTGTTACACCACAAGGCCTCTCTGCAAGGATTTGAACTAGCTTTGAACTGCAAGTTCCCATAGGATGAACTCCACAATGCCAGCTTGAATTTTTGATTAATGGGTTTGTTCAGCTTGCTACTGAGCACAGTTGCTGGGTTATGACATTTTGTACAGTCTTTTTCTGAAAAAGAGGCAAATCGGAGCTGCAAAAGAAAAAGAATTACAGAACAGAGGTCGGCCTTTCAGCCCAACTAGTTTGATTTGATATCTATTATCAGAACAATAATCTCAATATCATGTATTTGGCTTCTTTATCTTCCTTTCTACAACCCCCATATTTAACCTCAAATGTGGGAAGGTTCTGCTTCAATCTTTACATCAGGGTGGACAGGAGATGCTCCAAATAAGAATAATCACCTAGAAATTGAGTTGCATAGTAATTTTTTTCTCTCTAGCATGATGCACTAGAAATGGAATAACAACTATTTCTGGGATATTTCCTGTCACAGGGGAAATCAAACCTGCCATCAGTATGTCACAGTTTCTATATTGTGAGTGCTTGATATAATGTAGTTTCCACACAATACTTTCTCCATTCAGAGCATTTTAATGGAAACCAGGACCACCGGACACTTCAAAGTTAACAAGTTCCAACTAGCATAATGCTGAACCAAGATGTCTGCTGAGCAATTAAATTACTGAACTTCATCCTTGGTGCTTCTACTACCTGATGCTGTATCAATCATCCCTTCTCCAGTTCACCTTCCTGACTCCCCCACAATGTGCATCTTTCCCCCATGGAAGTAAGTGGACCAATTTCCTCCTCGGTCCTCTGCCACCCCGAGGACACTGCCAGCCTTATTCTCACCACCAACAAGTGCCAATCCCTCTGTGATCCTCTCTAACTCTAAGCTCACCTCAAGGATTCGAGGGCAGTATGAAAGAAACTGTCTTTTACTGCTGCACTGTAACCTGGAGTTCAAGTTTAATTGTTATTCAGCCATAGGTGAACACAGCTAAACAAAACAGCGCTACGTCAGGGTCAAGGTGCAAATCACAGTACCCACAGTCACACGGATATAAGACAGCAAGCACATAAAGATATCGGCAAAATAACAGTAATACAAGACCAATGAGATCCAAGACCCTGAGTCCATGAATATATGATGTTTACCTTCAAGGTTTCTTTCTTTGTGAGTTTAGAGATCGAAGATATCCCATCTTTGTCGCAGCCATTGTATAGTTTGGAATCAGACTGCAAGAGAAATGAAGGGGCCTTGATCAATGTTGCTTCACCATAGTGAGAACCTGGTAATCATATCTGTGCCACAGTGGAGCCAGTTGTTTTTATTTAAATAATGAGCACCATAAAAGTACAACGATAAATAGTATTGGTCTGGATCTCACAGCAACCCTGCATCAACAGACGTAAATTTTCAGCAGGAAACCGTGGATTCCAATCAAAAGCAGCAAGTCATCAGCTTTCTTGCACCTATTGTCTACAGGATATTAAATTGGCTGCAGTATAGCAGGGCAGGTGCAAGCATCCTTCCTGTTGTACCACAAATGTCAGCTTCTATGCCCACAAACTCACTTACTTATAGATAGATTCAGGGCGAGGCTTCTGTTGGTTTCCATCTAAACCTCTTTCACAACGTTCAACCAAGATCAGATAAGTCCACATGAATTATGTGTCAAGCCTCATGTTCTGGATAATTAAATATCAATAAAAACAGTAAATGCTGGGAGGGTGGGAACTGTGCATTTCAGACAGAATCTGCAGATAGAGAAACAGTTAATGTTTCAGAAATTATGAAAAATTCCAGAACCAAAAAGCTGAGTGTTTTTTTCACCATAATGCTGCTTAGTCTGTTGAGTATTTCCAGCATTGTATGTGCTACTCCTGCATTCTTTGTCTTTATTCCAGGTATCCAGGACCTGCAGTTGTTCTTGACTTTCATTTAATGAATGCATGTGATGCCTAGTTCATTCATTTGCTAAAACATCTATTAACTTCCATAACCTTTGTAATTCTAATTTTTGTAACCCATTGAATATTTAATAAAGTTCTTTTTATCTAGCTGACATTTCATTATAGTTTTAATTTTAAAAATGATTAATATTGGAAAAGAAGTGAATATTTTCTTCACAATATTCATTAGATTTGCTTGTGATTGCTCCCAAGAAAGAGTAGTTTGATGAAGAAAATTGAGGCTGGAAACAATACTATCATTTATTTAGGGTTATGACCCTTGTCTCTATATCGTACTTGCTTTGTCGTACTCCCCAGGCCTGAAGACAAAATAAAGAGGCAGGAGAGGGGATTGAGGGGTGTCTGGGGGTGGGCAGAGAAGTGGGAGCAATGGGACAATGAGGAGCAGAGCATCTAAAATGGAATTCAGTAGGCAGTAGTGAGGATTTAATGTTTGTTTAAAAAGAAAAAGTGGCTAAGCACATGTCATAAAAGGCCAAAAACAACCTTTGAGATGTGGAAGTGAGCAACACACACAAAATGTTGGAGGAACTCTGCAGGCCAGGCAGCATCTATGGAAAAACGTACAGTCGATGTTTCAGGCCACAGCATCGACCGTACACTTTTCCATAGATGCTGCCTGGCACGCTGAGTTCCTTCTGCCTTTTCTGTGTGTTGCTTAGATTTTCAGCATCTGCAGATTTTCTCTGGTTTGAGATGTGGAAGTGAACTAGCATTTGACAATAACATTTCAAGTCTATGAGAAACTTGGCACAGCTAACCTGGTCAACCTTTAACAACCTCAGGTGCGGAGCATGTGCAAAATTGATTCAGACATGTTCAAGAATTGTAACCTTTATGCTGACTGTGACGGGGTCCTGAATTACCCCTATGAACTGTGCTTTAGAAAAGAGAGAGAGAGAAGTATTCAACACCAACATGTTGTTTTGAAAAGAGAGAGTGAGACGAAGACTAACTTTTGAACTGTCACTTTAAGGCACGAGGAGGAACTGGGAGTAACTTTTGGATTTTTGCTGAGTTAGAGAGAGCACCGAGCAGCTCGTAAGTCGCTATGGTGACCGAGAGCGGCGTTATTTGATGGACAATCAATATTATAGTTTTTCTGGAGTGTGTTTATACTTCCCAGGGACATTGCCTGCATGTACATTTCTTACACAGGCAGAAATGGAAGGAGTTATTTGAGAGATAGTTGGTACTCAGTACGGTGAGATAAATAGGAGGTCAGATGATAGACCTGAGACACATGGTTTTGGACACTGAATGAGCTTTGTTGTGCCCACAGAAAAAGTGGGTTTTTGGAGGATTGATCAGGCAGCTCGATCAATGGCTCTTGCAGTGTGAAAAGGGAGTGACCGGTGGGGAGTTGTCCATGTGTCCACCCTTGCCTGGATTGATAACTCCACCACAGGAAAATGGTCCCGTTTGTTGTGGTCACATTCGGTGACTTTTAAAGGATTTCAGAGGACAACGGGAAGATCGACGGTGTCAGCTCACCTGAAGACTAAAATCTCTCTCTCTCTCTCTCTCTCTCTCTCTCTCTCTCTCTCTCTCTCTCTCCCCCCCCATCACTACTCAACTCAATACCACGAACTGAACTGAACTTTACTCATCATCGTAAGACTGTATCTTTTTACCCCTAGACTTGAAGAAACTTGGTTTTTCATATATATTTCCACACTTACTGATTTACTTAATTATATATAATCATTGCTAACCTGTTTGATTTAATTTATCTACATTTATATTACTGTATTGCGTATGTAGGGCTCTCGGTATACTAGGTGGACTGTTAACTGTTGATCGCTTATTACCCAAATGGCTTCTCTGAAGTGTTATATTAAAATGGCTTCTCGTAATGTCAACTGCTGAGCAAGGGGTTCTCTGTAATTGCAATGTCTGGGTTATACAGGGAGATAATGGAAATTGTATTCATTTGTTAGCCGATGGAAGTCATGTTCTGTTATCTTGTATATGTGTGCTGAGTTGAGGAGCGCGGGCGTTTTCGGGAGGCGAGCAGAGAGGACAGACGTGTGAGGAATGGACAGCGGTTCCCGGGTGGCAGACACCAGACCTCGGGGGCTCGGAGGGTGGCCGGAGTCTCGAAAGGACGTTGTGGATGGAATCGCAGGCGTGAGCGCCAATGCATTAAAATATTATGTGCACAAGACTGATAAGTTACTTATTACTTTCTACTAACCCAACACCAAAAATTTGCGATAAAGTATAATTCTTTACTTGCACTTTGTATATTGTTTCCTATTTGTGTCATGGCTGATCATTGGGCGACTCACACCTTATCCGCACCAAAGCAATTGATCTGTTGGCGGCGTTGACGGCTATTCACCCTAGGCAATGGGAGGGGTCAGTGGGGCAAAGACCCTTACACGTAGTTACTAATAAATATTATTAGTTAATAGCAATACTGGACTCCAAAGTGTTTTCTATTTCTGCTGGTTCTTTAACCCGTCACGGGATACATGACATGACCATACTTGTTGACTGATAGGGAAAGGTCCATGGTGTCAGAATTGTCAAGTGCCTACCTTACTACTGGAGATGGGTGTTGAAGTGACCTCATAGTTCAGAGCCGAAAATCCATTCTTTTCTATTTCATTACCTGCAGCAAGTAGGAATAGAGAAAAACTGTGCCATTAGCAGCCATGCTAATAGATCAGGAATTACCTTATAATAACCAGATGCGCTATGATCAATAATGTTTTACTCAATTTACCTGGACTGGAAAAAGCAAGAGCCATAGAGACATGGTACAAGTAGATTGTGATGGTGAGGTGCCATATGAAATTATTCCAGGCAAACTTATTACATGTTTCACATTGACAGGTTGTAGAAAAACTCTTATCAGACCGTAAAACATAGGAGCAGAATTAGGCCATTTGGCCCACCAAGTCTGTTCTGCCATTCTGTCAAGGTTGAGTTATTATCTGTCACAAACACATTACAAATCATCATCTTCCCAACCACTGAAGTCAGGCCAACTGGCCTATAATTTCCTTTCTTCCGCCTCTCTGCCATTTCTTTGTCCTCCATTACTATCTCTCCAGCATCATTTTACAGCAATCCAACATCTACTCTTGCCTCTCTTTTTATATATCTGAAAAAACTTTTTATATGCTCTTTTATATCATTGGCTAGCTTACCTTCATACTTCATCTTATCTCGCCTTATAGTTTTTTTAGTTACCATCTTTTGGTTTTTTAAAAGCTTCCCAATCCTTTAACTTTCCACAATTTTTTGGGATATTATATACCCGACTTTTTTGCTTTTATGCTGTTTCTGATTTTCCTTGTCAGCCATGGTTGCCTCATCCTCTATTTAGAATTCTTCTTCTTTGGGATGTTTCTATCCTGCACCTTCCAAATTGCCCCCAGAAACTCCAGCTATTGCTGTTCTGCCATCATCCCTGATAATGTTCCCTTCCAATCAAATTTGACCAGCTCTTCCCTCATGCCTCTGTAATTTCCTTCATTCCATTGTAATACTGATACATTTAATTACCTTCTCCATCTCAAACAGTAGGGTGAATTCTATGTTATTATGAACATTGTCTCCTTAGGGTTTCTTTACCTTAAGCTCCCTAATCAAATCTGGTTAATTACTCAAACCAGAATTACTTTTCCCATAGTGGACTCAACCATCAGCTACTCTAAAAAGCCATCTTGTAGCAAATCTGTCTATAAGGATATTATTCCTGTGTACCTTACTTTGATTGCTTACTCCCCTTACTTCTCCAGGTGGTCACCCATCTACTATGTGAAACCTTTTCTCTGGGTGTGACCACCAAAGTAAAAGTCTCATCTATGAGGTTCTCAGCCTCCTGGACGATCCTGAGTACACCCAGCTCCACTCCAGTTCCTTGACCTTCTCAGACAGGAGCTGAAGTTGGAGACACTACCTGCAATGTAGTCATTGGGGATACTGTTAGGTACCCAGAAATCTCACATCCCACAGGAGGAGCATTCCACTGCCTTAACTACCATCCTGCCTACACTTGATACATCTCTAATTTCTCATGCTTAAGTTCTAGCCTGCACCTGTTCTCGCCGAAGCCTGTTGAGCCAAAGCCTGGCCTCTCTAACACTGCCCACTCCAAGAATGGCCACTCTGATTACACCTCACTTCTTTTTATTTGCTCCTGCCGAGTGCCTAAGAGATTGTCGTGATTGCAGACTGCTGAAAAGTTCCAAAAGGTCCCAAGCTCTTTGTAAACCTCACACGGTCTCACCAACAAATGACTTCTTGAGATGATTGTAGCCTGCTGAAAAGGTGCTTCCAGCACCTTAGACAATAATATAAGAAAACAGCAGCAGACATAGGACACCTGTTTCTTTAAGCCTGCCCTGAAATTTGATATGATCATGGCCTATCTACTCTATGCCTCAACTCTCCTCTATGCCAGATCTCCATAATCCTCAATTCCTCAAGCAACGCTGAGTGAATCTGGAGACTCAACAAAGCATAAAAGTTCAGACTTAAAAATTAGTTCTTGGTCACATGCTAGATGTGGAGTGTTGCCAAACTTCTACGTTCTACTCTGCTTTCAAAATTTGATTCTATTGAAATCAACACATTGATTTCAGAATTACAGCCCAAAGTACGATGCATTCATGATATACAAGTGAGGGTGGATTTCTAACTTATTAAGAAGTAAATTCATTGTTAAATTCCCACTTCAGCAGAAATCAATACGAGAATGAATATGTGCTACTATATTTGCTCGTAGAATGAATATTTGCTACTTTTCATAATTAATAGCCCCTTAACAGACATGGTTAAGAATAAATTCTGAATAAAATCACAGTGTATTCCAGTTAATTGGGAAACATCGGAACCAGTACATTTTGGCCCAATTAAACAGCTGCCCCAATTAGCCTAAGTTTTATGGAAAATGTTAAAAAGGTATAAAAACCACCAACTAATTTTCATTGCGAACACTACAAATACTACTACAGCACTATAAAACTGGGTATTAGTTCCGAATAGTTATTGACAGATGCTATGCTGCCATCTTCTTTTGAATAACTGTAAATGAACAAAATCAGTGCCATCAACTGGTGCAGATAAAGGACTGCCTTCATACAATGCTTGCATCGATGATTGCGTCATCCAAATCTTTTTTTTAACTGTAACATTCAAGATGATTGTCAAGATCTTCAAATTCTTTGTAGTTCCTGACTAAGCAATAAATTTCAAGACCTTGGCCTTGTGCAATTGGATCCTCAGTCAGATTGGATTGGCAACAACATCTCCTCCACAATCTCTATCAGCACAGGTACACCACAAGGCTGTGTGCTTAGCTCCTTGCTCCTCTCGCTTTACACTTACGTTTGACTGTGTGGCTAAGCACAGCTCCAATGCCGGTTTCAAGGTTACTGTCATAGGCCGAATCAAAGCTGGTGATGGATCAGCATATAGGAGGGACATTGAAAATGCGGCTGAGTGATGCCATAACAACAATCCCTTACTCAAGACCAAGGAGTTGATTGTTGACTTCAGGAGGAGGAAACCAGAGGTCTATGAGCCAGTCCTCATTGGGGCATCAGAGGTGGAGAGGGTCAACAACTTTAAATTCCTCGGTGTTATCATTTCAGAGGACCCGTCCTTTGCCCAGCACGCAAGTGTAATAATGAAAAAGCATGGCTGTGCCTCTACTTCCTTAGAGATTTGTGAAGATACAGCATGATATCATCAACTTTGACAGACTTCTATAGACGTGTGGTGGAGAGGATGTTGACTGGCTGCATCATGGCCTGGTATGGAACCATCAACGCCCCTGAACAGAAAATCTTATAAAAAGTAGTGGATATGGCCTAGCCCATCACAGGTAAAGCCCTCCCCACTGTTAAGCACATCTACAGGGAGTGCTGTCACAGGAAAGCAGCATCCATCATCACGGACCCCCTAACACCCAGGCCATGCTCTCCTCTTGCTACTGCCATCAGGAAAAATGTATAGGAGTCTCAGCACTCATGGAAGCAGGTTGGGGAACAGTTACTACCCCTCAACCATCAGGCTCCTGAACCAAAGGGGATAACTTCACTCGCCCCATCACTGAACTGTTCCTACAACCCATGGACTCACTTCCAAGGACTCTTCATCTCATGTTCCCGATATTTATTGCTTATGTATGTATTTGTCTGTTTATTTTCTTTTGTATCGGCACAGTTTGTTGTTTTTTGCATATTGGTTGTTTGTCTACCCTATTGGATGGGGTCTTTCATTGATTCTATAATGTTTCTTGGATGTATTCTATATGCCCTGACGAAAATGAATCCCCAAGCCTGAATGCCTCAAACCACAGTGAGCAAAACAGTTCTGAGTTGTCTTACTGCTAATTCAACCCAACTATCAATGGCAAAAATCACTGTTTTTTTGAACATAAACACATATAACAGACATTATTTAAAAATTGTTCACTCTAAGTGAGGTGTGACGTCTAATAACCACAAAGTGCATGCAATTGTCGCCAGCTAGAAGCTGTTCGACAACAGTCTCCTGTCCCAGTTAAATGGCTATTTTCTCGCTTATTTTTATTTCATTAAAAGTTGTCCCAAATAAGAAGCTGCCCCAATTAACTGATGGCCCAATTAACTGGAAGCCACTGTAATTGCTTAAAATGCTTATTCTATTAAAAATAATTTCACCATGAACGATTTTCAACTTGGCTGTTTTCTGGAATCACTGTACAGTGTCATAATAAGACTGGAGTTATATTTAGGTTAACTAAGTAAGGAGGGCAGATTTTCTTTTCTAAAAGGGCATTTGTGAACTACATGGGATTTATGAGAATCTTTCACTGTGATACAAACTTATTTAACTGACTTCTCACATTGCCAATAGAGCAGCTGAAATCAAATTCACTGGATTGTTAATCCAGAATCTGGAATACTGGTTGAATTAACTACTACATTATCACACCATCCAATTACCTCCGGTTTGCTTGATCATCTCAGGCAAATTTGCAATCTCCCACTGTTTACTAGATAATTTTATTGCTAATTTTGGAACAATGCATTTCAGAGTAATTAATTTTATAGGTAGCCTGTGCTCCTGGCACTGTTCCAAGGATGGCAGATGTTACTCAATTTGTTCTCCTGTGGTAGAGTGACTCATATGAGACAGTCTTGTGATTGGAATGTTGATAACCAGAACTCAAGCTACTGAGAAGTATCCCCAGACACTGTGCTGCTTTTATAAACAACTCTCCAACTTGCTACAAAGATCCATGTGCAGTACCCTTATTAACTTGTGGCTTTGAAACAGCATGGATATATGTCAAACACTCCAATCCTGACATTCAGTATATATATTCCAAACAGTGTTAAACTGTGGAATTTTTGCAAAGTTCCCTCTCTCTCCCATCCCCCCAACCTTTTGAAGACTGTGGTTCTGGAATTATTCCAAAAGTACCAACTCAGCATAAAGCATGTTTCAAGCCAGAGAAGCTCCCACTCGTGTGCTGTACCACTGCATCACATTGACTGGGATGCACAGGATATTCAGGAGTAATGTTAATGCCCAATATATAATCTACCTGGGAAGTACATACACAACTACTAAGTGGATCAATGGGTGAACACCAGCCAAGTAATTATAATGATTCAATATTATCTTAATACAAGCATAGAACTTTGTCCATTGTTGCATGTACTTTACACTAATATTCATGATTTATTTTACAATGCCTCCACCTATTTATTTTCCCTGTACAGTATTGTGGTTTTTCTGACAAATATAATGAGGATGAAGCAAAAGTCAGTAAAATCTAACAAACCTGAAGTTAAGGGACATATTTCATTGTATCCACCAAAAGACGAGTTTCTGGTGAATTCACGAGGGTCAATTTTCTGTGGTGTTGCCAATCCAGTGCAGAGAGAAAACCTCCGCCGCAGCATTTGATCCTCCATCATGGCATGTGTTTTCTGTGGAATAAACAAGTACCACTGAGTCACAACTAGAGGCTATTTCACAAAAATTATCACTCTTACCACAACTTCACAAATTAGATCATAAGGCATAAAAACCAGAAGAGTTAGGCCATTCCACAATTCCATCAGGGCTGATTTATTATCCCTCTCAGCCCCATTCTCTTGCATCCTACCAATTACCTTTGATGCCTTTACTAATCTAGAATCTATCTGTTTTGAATGTACCAATCAACTTGGCCTCCACAGCTGTCTATGGCAGGGAATTCCATTGATTCCATCCTCTGGCTAAAGAAATTTCTCCTCATTTCATTTCTGTAGGAATGCCCTGCTATTCTGAGGCCGTGACCTCTGGTGCTTGCCCCCCCATTATAGGAAACCTGCTCTATACATCCACTCTATCTAGGCCTTTCGATATTTATAGGTTTCAATGAGATCCTGTTCTCATTCTTCTAAGCTCATCGAGTACATGCCCAGAGCCATTAAGCACTCCTCATACCCTAACTCTTCCATCCCAGGATCATTCTCAAGAACCTCCTCTGACCTCTCCAATGCCAGCACATCCTTTCTTCCTAATCAACTCCCTAAAGCATACTTGTTCCAACTTACAGTGGTCAAGCATGGTTCACGAGATATAAAGTCTGCCTACAAACATCCTGGACAAAAGGCAGAGCTAACTGTTTTCGCAAAGGTCATCGATGTCTTACCACACTCTACCTACTGTTAGCATGTTTGACTTAACTTGAAGTCTGGAAAATTTATCTTCTTTCAACTGTAATGAATATTAATTTCTTGTTTTCTTTTTGCTAACCTTGTTTTCTAAACACAGTTGTTGCTTGTAAGATCACAAATAGATGTAAGTAAACTTCCAACTCAGTTCTTTAAGTGTAAATGGAAAGCAATAATCAGCTTGAAGTTAAAAAACCAATAGCTATAGAAACTCTTTGAAGCCAGCTCTGTATTTTGAAGACACTCCATCTGAAGAAAGTCACTACACCTGTTTTATTACTACTGGAGATGCAGTATGAGACAATGGGTTGTTTAATTTGGGTTGCTTCAAGCAGACAAGCTGACTCTTAAGTTGCCTAGTTCAAGGAAGCTTGCAGAATATCATCTAGCATATTCACAACTGATGTGTTTAAAGTTGGAAGTTTTATGTACTCAGCTTTACGGCATTAATGGTAGCTAGTTAAGTTCAATATCTTTAAAAATACTTTTAGACCATTTGTATTAAAAGGATATTTGAGGAAATATCACATGCTTGTGAAGTCACCCAAACTATAAATGTGGAGAGCAGTTTAGGCTTAATAGGAATGGGACAAGAAACATGAAATAAATGCAGGATGAATGGAAATCCATTCTTCTATCTGCGGTTTCTGTGATGAATTATTTATTTGTCCACATCACGGTTTTCTTTTAGTTTATAGGAATTGTACCAGTGTTTCAGAAATTCTTTGAGTTTAAGAAATTCTTAATGCTTTATGTTTAAGAAGTGCTTCATGCTTAATGGTTTATGTTTTAGAAATAGTTTGTAATTTGGGAAATGTTTAAGATGAACATCCGCTATGATTTTTAAATGTGTTTTAAGAGTGTTTGTGGATTTAAATGTGTATCACTGCAAATAAATGGACTGTGTTTTAAGCTACTTTGTTAGCTGGAATTATCTTCTCCTTGGTTTAGAGAGGAGATCCACCACTTGAATAATGGGCAGCTAAACTCATTGTGGAGAATAAACAGGGAAGTAAACTAGTCTTTGAAGATCAGGTAATGCAGTATAATCTCCTTTTAGTGCGAGTATTTATAACTGATGGGGTTTAAGGTCTTTGTTTGAGTTTAGAACTTTGTACTCAGGAAACATCGGTGCCTGATGTGATCACATTATACCAGAAGTACTATTTTAGAAAAAAATTATTATTTTGCAGTAGTCCAAACTCATAGAGACTTGACAAGTGCTACGACACCCCACCTGGTACTATATAGTCGACATTGTGGTTTCCAACAGTTGCACAGGCAAATGAATGTGTTAATAGTATATGAGAAATATGAGATAATACCCCAACTGCTTCTCAGATTGAACATTGATGAATACTTCAGTCTTCAAGTCAGAGACTGGAATG
This sequence comes from Mobula birostris, assembly GCF_030028105.1. NCBI lineage: Eukaryota > Metazoa > Chordata > Chondrichthyes > Myliobatiformes > Myliobatidae > Mobula > Mobula birostris. Next base: position 60,419,429 of record NC_092380.1, on the reverse strand, counting down.
ATGAAGGGATAGAACAAAGGGTAGGATGTAGATTAGACAGACCAAACCCTACTGTTCGACCTGCTGGACTCAGACCAGCACAATTTGTACCATCCAAACAATGTAGTAATAATTCATACCTTGAGACAGTAAATTGGCCTGTTTTAGATAGAAACAAAGCCCGCGGATGGGGACCACATGCCTATGTGATAGGACCTGGTGACTCACATCTTAATCCTGATGCACGGGGATATCATGTATTCCTTCCAGAAACACATGAGGTAGCGCCAGCAAACCCTAGAGGTACTAATGAAGCCTGGAGAACAGATGCTTGAAACATGCACTAGGATTATTAAAAAGGCTGACTACAGCCAGTGGAAAAAAGAATACAGGGACAGGTTCCTGTAGAGGGAGCCGCTGCATTTCCACAGAACAAACTTCCCATCAGGTTGTGGACCATCGACTATTCAGTTGCAGGCAGTATGTGCCATACTTCCAGTTGTTGATGAAGGAATTCTGAAGTGGCTACTTCGGAATGCCGGGGGTTTATAGGCCTTTGGGGCCAGTCAGTACCCCCCAACATATTCAGCAATTCTTATCACTGTTGTTTCCTATAGTCTGGCTTGGTACCATCTCCACATCTGTTTATAAACAAATTACTGGTGGAGATGTCTGTGGAAGACAGTACTATATTGAGTAAAATGGTCAAATGCATGGCTTAACAACAGCTTATA